>NC_057932.1:625000-1250000 GCF_017639315.1 Drosophila ananassae | reverse complement strand
CTAAATTGGGTCAGTTGTCAAAAGTTAGGTGGGGGAGACATCACCTTACTTGGCGGCAACTATCTAGTTCCTGCAAGTTCTTTTGTCATTTTTTGTTCCTGGATCGTCATTTGGAATACAGGATGATCAGCCTCAGGCAGATATCCTGTCCAGTGACATGTGGGTTCAAAAGGGACGATTGGAGGAGAAAAAGTAGTCGGCTAACTGAGACATAGGATTGGGATTCATTTGCTAAGCTGCTAGCAGTTGGCTACTGACCACTTAGTCTCAGTAATAGCTCCCCATTTCTTTGTTTATTATTCTTTTCCTCTTTTTCTCTTTTCACCATTAATCTTTGGTTATTCTTGAAGAACTATATAAGCCGCTTGGAATGCACGTTGACTTTACTTCAAAGTAGAGCTCGTGACCACGGATAAAAGCTCTGTTGAAAACCAATTCTTTAAGTAAAAACGAGCGATTGATTTGCATGGAGAACATGAGGAGTCATATTACACATATGTTTTCATGTCCACAAATCATTGTTTGTTTCCAGTCTACGTTCTTATTTTATTTACATTTTTGTGAAGATGGTCGATAGCTGGCAGCGTTTCAGAGTGCGTAGGTTGAAGGAAATCAAAATTACGTTTAAATTACAAGTATCCAAAATTTTAATCATATTAAACTCATATTATTTTATTTATTTATTTAATTAATTATTATTTATTTTATTTATTTACCTTATATTATTATTTACCCTTTTATTATTACCTCATTCATTTTTGGTAGAAGTTGGAATTTAAAATAAGTAAACGTAGACATTAATGGGTCTAGATCGATCGCCTCAAAAAGAGGGACATCCTCCTAGTTCTGAGTGTAAATTGTGTAGCTCTGAGATCAGGGCAGCTGATAGCTACAAAACCAAGTGTCAGCATGTATTCCATAAAGCGTGCCTGAGGACACACTTAGCAGTCAAAAGAACTTGTCCGATTTGTGAGTCAATCTGTATCGACCAACGTATTTCGCAACCTCCGACTTCAGCAATTCAAACTAGGCAGCGTACAAGGCTCGAAACAATTTCGCGCAGTTGGACTTATCAGATTCAACTACCCAGGAGCGGTCTAGGCAGGATCACAACGCAGGCGATAATACACCAGCAGAAGAAATGAGTCAAATAACCGCAGAAATTTCTGCAGCCGTAAAGGCAATGCAAAACGAGCTACTAACACAGCTCACTGAAAGGATGGCCAACCTAATACAAACTGTTGAGATTCGAGTTTTTATTCAGAAGAAGTTAATCATATGCTTACAAGCTCTTATTGATGAAGAAGAAGAAGAAGAAGCTTAATTACAATCGTTATCGATAAGGTCTAATTCACAATAGCTTATTATAATATTATATACTATACGGAATATCTAATTTACACTAGCTTAAATATAAGTAACTCTAGATTATTATATTTATACAATTCAACACGCCTCCTTAAATTTATAATCTAGAATACCTTTTTTTACTTCATTTGTACTTCATTTGATTACCATTAGCTTTGTCACAGTTTGACTTATAATATTTTACAAGTTGTTACAATAGTTTTAGCGATTGTCTATTATTAAAAAATTTAGTTTTACATAGGCTTTTGGTTAATATATCTGCTAAATTTTTATCTGAATCTACTTTTACAATATCGATTAAGCCTTTATTATAGCTCTCATTTATGTAGTGATACTGAACTTCAATGTGTTTCGAATTTTTTGTAAAGTTCCCGAATTTAGCTATAGCGATTGCTCCTGTATTATCTTCGTAAATTTTTATGGGTTGACTGAATTTTTCTTTAAATGAATCCATTAATAAATTTCTAGTAAATAATATTTCAGTTACAGCTTCTGACATAGCAGTATATTCAGCAAAAGTTGAACATTTTACAATTGAATTTTGTTTTCTTGTCTTCCAGAAGATTGGGTTTCCTTGGAACCTTATAACAAAACCCGTTGTTGATTTTCTATCAATACAATCTCCTGCGAAATCAGAATCTACCATACAGTCTAGAATATCATTATTTAAATTATCACAATAAGTCAGTTTTAAGTCTTTTGTCCTATATAAATATTTCAATACTCTTAAAGCATATTTAAAATGAGTTTCGTTATAACAGTTTTGGAATCTGCTGAGATAATTCACACTATATGTTATGTCCGGTCTTGTGCCTGTACTTATGTAGAGTAATTCTCCTATTAAGTTTCTATATTTTATATGTTCAGTTGAGACAGATGCTTGTTCTAACTTTAAATTTGTTTCCATGGGTGTATCGTATAATCTTGAATTTTCTAACATGTATTTTTCCGCTAAAGACTCTATATATTTTGTTTGACATAGTGTCATTTTAGTTCTATCATTATTATAGTCTACATCTATGCCAATATAGCTTGAAATTTTGCCTAAGTCTTTCATAGAGAACCTTTTCTTTAAACTAGCTTTTACTTCTTCGATTTTGGAAAAATTTTTGCAACAAATTAACAAGTCATCTACAAAAACTAGTAAGTGAATTGGATCCTTTTTTGCAATATCTACATATAAACAATAATCGTACTTACTTCTTATAAATCCTAGGCCTGTTAAGAATTCATTTATCGTATCATACCAAGCTCTTGGGCTTTCTCTAAGACCGTACAGTGCCTTTTGTAATTTATATACTTTGTCTTCACTCATTTCATACCCTAGCGGCATGTTTATATAGACTTCGGTTTTTACTTTGCCATTTAGGAAAGCTGTTTCTACGTCCATTTGTTCTATATATAAATTGTTTACACAGCTGTATGATAATAGTGTTTTTAAAGTTTGCATTTTTCCTACTGGCGAATATACATTATCAATATCCTCTTTTTGTTGAAAACCTCGAACTACTAGTCTCGCCTTGAAAGTGCCATCACCTTTTCTTTTGAAAACCCACTTCACATCAATGACTTCTTTATTTTTAGGTCTATCGACAGCTATCCAAGTTTCGTTCTTATTCAGACTTTGAATTTCGCAATCCATTGCTCTAATCCAGTCTTCATTATTCTTAGAGCTTATCGCCTCGTGGAATGTATTTGGAACATTCGCATCAATATGATTTACATATATGTAATGGGTTGTTGGACTACCATATCTATCTACCGGAATTTTTTTCCTACTTGATTTTCTCAATGTTTGAATATTATCTAAGTAATTGTATTGACTCTGATTCAGATTTTTGTTTTCTAACTTTGCTTCTTTTTCAGATTGCTCCTCTTCACATATTTCAGATTCTGTCTCACTAAGAACCTTATCTTTACCATTGCTATATACTTCCTCGTATTCTCCTAAGCAGATTAATTCCGTTTTGTCTTCGATTATATCGACATGTCTAACATTAATAACTTTATTGTTCATTAGTACTCGATAACCGTTTTGATTGTAACCTACAAGAATTCCGACCTTAGCTTTGTCATCCCATTTGCTTTTTCTTAAAACTTCTGGTATTCTAGCAAATACTCTGCTGCCGTAGATTTTTAAATTCTTAACATTTGGCTTAATGCTGAAGAATATTTCGAAAGGTGTTTTGTTTTCTTGTGTGTTGGCTATTGATCTGTTCTTTAAATATGCTACTGCTTTCATAATTTCGGGCCAGTACTGCCTATTTACTTTAGCTTCCCGCATAAGACATCTGCCCATGTCCATAGCTGACCTGTTATATCTTTCTGCTACGCCATTTAGTTCATGTACATATGGAGGACAAGTTAGTATCTCTATTCCTTTATCTCTTATGAAAGTGTAAATGTCTTTGTTTAAATACTCCTTTCCGTTGTCACACTGTAATTTTTTCACACATTTGTTAAATTTATTTTCTACGAAGTTAATATAATCTTTGAAACAATTTACCGTGTCTGATTTATTTTTGATACAATAAAGTCTAGTGCACTTACTATAATCATCTACGAATGTTAGAAAATATTTTTCTCCACCATAGCCTGTAGTATGCGGTCCATTTAAGTCTGTATGAATTGTTTCGAGAATTTCTTTAGATTTTATTCTATTGTTTTCAAATGGTTTATTGGACATTTTAGACTGTAAGCAGTTCGCACACTTCATCTCAGTTTTTTCTAGCTTATCTGGCAAACCTTCTAATAATTTTTCCGAAACTAATTTATCTAAATATTTAAAGTTTATATGGCCAAGTGCCCTATGCCATTTTTCTTTATTTGTTAGTTTTAACACATTTGTATAGACTTCTTTAATACTACCAGTTTCTTTTGCAATACCTTTTATCACATACAAGTTGTTTACTTTATTAGCTACGACTACTAATTCATTATGCTGATCATATATTTTTGCATTACTGTTTTTTGCAACAATGATATTGTTTTTCGTTATTCTTGATACGCTTAATAAATTCTCCTGAATTCCATTTACATAGTAAACATTTTTTAACTCTACAGTTTTGTTTTTATAGTAGGTTTTAAAAGTTAGTTTGATATTACCAATTTTGGTAGCTTTTAAAGTTTTGCCATCTGGCAGCTTAACGTCGACAGCAATTTTTAGATCCTGATAACTCACGAAATATTTGTCGCTTTTGATTATATGGTCCGTACAGCCGCTGTCCAAGATCCACTTTAATTGATAAGCATTTTCGCTTGGGTCCTTGAAGTCACATCCACTTGGTCCATTAGCTGCAGGATGATGTAACTCGACAGACCATGCTGCGCTCGATTCGTTGCCTGAAGTCTCGTTCACGTATCCTCGGTGAGATCCCCTGCCTCTGCTGTATGAGCCTCGTGATCTGCCATGGAAATTTCCCCGTTTTCCTCTTCCCAGGTTGTGAGAAAAACCTCTGTTTTGTCCAGTTTGAATAGCAATTTGGCTTGCTTGATTTCCTTGATTGAGATAGCAGTTTTTTTTCTGGTGTCCATATTTGCCACAACTGAAACAGACTCCTTTAGCATTTGCGTTGAATGTACTCACGCTTGATCTTTTAGACGTCTCGCTTTTGTTGAAATTTTTCTCTTTTATTTTGCTTTTTACATATTCAACTGTTCTTTGTTGCTCTGGTACAATATCTATAAAATCACCAATATAGCTGTAGTTCGGCGGCAATGATTTTATAAGATATCTCATTTTTTCTGGTTCTTCCAAAACTCCACCTGCTGCTTTAAAATCATTTATTGACTTTTCAAAATCAACAAAGAAGTCGTCCACTTCTGTATAGTTGCTGAGTTTTATTTCTTCTATTTTGCCTCTTTGTATGATCTGGAGCGCCGTTGATTTCGTTGTGTAAATACTATCAAACTTTTTCATCATCTCATAGGCTGATTTGCATTCACCTATGTATTCCAACTGTCTGTCAGTGACTGTACTCATAATCATCATCCTCGCTTTTAGATCTCTCTTAGTCCAGTCCGCTTCAGCTTCCTTATCGGTCTTCATGCTTGTTGCTTGTTGTTTGCATTCTTTGTATTCCAGCAGAACCATCAATCTCAGTTTCCAACTTGTGAAGTTTGTTCCATCGAAGACGGGTATTAGGGTGTCTTCAATTCTTGCTTGAGCAGCCATAGTTATTGCCTTTTTAATTTCTGTATTGTTTTCGTCTATGTCTTTTTCAATTTTTATAGCAACACCTTGCATTGATCAGTTTTTTGAATTCAGTGTAGAATTCCTAAAGCACTTTTAAAGCTGTTCTGTTTTCTTTTATTGTCTTTTATATTTCTTTCGCTTTTAGTTGTAGTTCTTCACTTGGTCTTTGTCACGTTTTTTGTTTCAAAATTTTTAATCTGTTCGCATCCACGTGTTCCTTTGTAATGTATGTGAGTATTTGCTTACTATGATGATCGATTTAATTAAATGCCTTCAAACACGCTTCACTTTAATGCAGATGTTCTTATTTTTGGTATATGTATTTTTTTCTTTAAATTTGAATCTTTTCGTTCGTCGTGCCACTTTTTCGTAGATTTGTGTGTATGAGTTCGCAAGCTCTTTACTTGGACTAAAACTTTTCTTTTAACTGTTTATTTTTATTTTATACCAAAACTATTCACTTTTCCTTTACTTGTTTAATAAACCATGTTTAATCAACCTTGTTCAATTAACCTTGTTCTGCTACCATGTTGAGATTCGAGTTTTTATTTGGGAAAAGTTGATCTTATGCTTACAAGCTCTTTCTAATGAAGAAGAAGAAAAAGAAGCTTAATTACAATCGTTATCGATAAGGTCTAATTCACAATAGCTTATTATAATATTATATACTATACGGAATATCTAATTTACACTAGCTTAAATATAAGTAACTCTAGATTATTATATTTATACAATTCAACACAAACAAATGTAGAAGCGCAAATGAGCAATATAGATCAACAAAGGGCAACGATCAATCCTAATACAAGTAGGAATTCCTCCCTAGAGCAGGTTTTGGGTATTAACGTACCACATACATTGCATTATACGGTTCATCAGAGACCCACTAGCTCCAGATCCCTAAGCTCGGATTTGGCACAAAGACCCGACAAAGTGGGGCACATATTATCGAACTGGAAATTAAGGTTCTCGGGATCGGGAGACACAATAGGAGTAGATAGTTTCATCTACAGAGTCGAGGCTCTGACACATCAGACATAGGGGGATTAGAGGGGAATTTCTCACTCTTTTGCGGGAATGCAAATATGCTATTCGAAGGAAAGGCCTCTGATTTCTTTTGGCGTCATCTTAAGACCGTAGGAGTGGTGCGATGGCAGGAGCTTTGTGCAGCCTTAAGGAAGCAATTCCGGGATTCAAGAACTGATGTCGATATTCGTCAAATGATAAGGGACAGAAAGCAGAGGAATAAGGAATCATTTGAAAGCTTTTATGATTCCATTTTAAAGCTTACTGACAGACTTAGCAAGCCCATATCCGACGAAACTCTAGTGGAAATAGTGCGGCGTAATTTACGTCCAGAAATCCAGCATGAGATTCTGAATTGAAACTTCGATTCTATGGAGAATTTGACGGATACGGTTAGGTTAGGTTAGGTTAGGGCGGTGATGCAAGGGGGTCATAGAATACCCCCTCGCTTCCACTTGAGCCGCTAGGGCTCCCCCCCCCCTTCCTGTCTACCAGGGTGCATATATATGCCTAGACTACCTATGGCGGCCCATGGTCCCAGCCTGCTTTTTTAATGAAGGCAACCAATCCGCGTGGAGAGATCTCTGAGAGATCGCTAAGGTCCGAGAGTTCTTCGGACCCGAAGTGTTTGAGTCTGCTGCGTCCGAGTGCCGGGCAGTGGCATAAGAGGTGCGATACCGATTCTACCTCCTCTTCATCCCTGCAGCTCCTGCAGAAATCATTGTGGGGGACTGCAAGCCTGGCCGCGTGTTCGCCTATCAGCCAGTGCCCAGTGATTGCCCCAATCGCTAGGCTGCATTCCGGTTTAGTCAGAGCAATAAGTCTCGCCGATCTTTTCTGAGAGCGTGTCGGCCAGATCAAACGTGATGTTCTACAGGTCTGGAGATTACTCCATTTCCTATTGGCTGACAGGTCGAATGCACTTTAGCCTGCAAGTAGCCAAGGGTATGCCTACAAGTTCTTTCTCCGGTAGGAGAAGGTTGGTAGTCCCTGCCCTAGCTAGTTCATCTGCAGCACAGTTTCCCTCGTGGTCCCTGTGACCGGGAACCCAGATGAGGTAGATGTCATGCTGTTCAGCCATCTCGTTGAGAGATCTGCGACAGTCATTGACTGTCCTGGAGTTGGATGAGAATCCGACAAAAGCCTTGAGCGCTGCTTGACTATCTGAGAAGATACATATTGTGCCCCGATTGCCCCTTAGAGCTGGGGATTCCAGTGCTTCCCTAATGGCTACTACTTAAGCCTGAAAAACACTGCAGTTGTCAGGGAGTCTGAAGGACTCCTTTAGGCTCAGATGCTCGCAAAAGTAACCGCCTCCCACCTGGCCGTTAAGTTTTGATCCATCTGTGTAGATATGAATGGAGCCCTCCGGTCCCGGTATCCGGGCATCCCATTCCTCCCTCGAGGGGATTAAGACTTTGTAGTTAGTGGTGGGTTGGTCGACGGGCACACAGTAATCCTGGAGATTACTCCATTTCCTATTGGCTGCCAGGTCGAAAAACTCCCTGCACTTTAGCCTGCAAGTAGCCAAGGGTATGCCTACAAGTTCTTTCTCCGGTAGGAGAAGGTTGGTAGTCCCTGCCCTAGCTAGTTCATCTGCAGCACAGTTTCCCTCGTGGTCCCTGTGACCGGGAACCCAGATGAGGTAGATGTCATGCTGTTCAGCCATCTCGTTGAGAGATCTGCGACAGTCATTGACTGTCCTGGAGTTGGATGAGAATCCGACAAAAGCCTTGAGCGCTGCTTGACTATCTGAGAAGATACATATTGTGCCCCGATTGCCCCTTAGAGCTGGGGATTCAAGTGCTTCCTTAATGGCTACTACTTCAGCCTGGAAAACACTGCAGTGGTCGGGGAGTCTGAAGGGCTCCTTTAGGCTCAGATGCTCGCAAAAGTAACCGCCTCCCACCTGGCCGTTAAGTTTTGATCCATCTGTATAGATATGAATGGAGCCCTCCGGTCCCGGTATCCGGGCATCCCATTCCCCCCTCGAGGGGATTAAGACTTTGTAGTTAGTGGTGGGTTGGTCGACGGGCACACAGTAATCCGTACCCCCCTCAGGCATGAAATGGTGTAGGTCCAGTCTGGTATGACCGAAACTATTTTTGCTCCATAGATTTGCTTCCCGCAGTCTTATTGCGGCCAGAGTGGCTGTCTTTACCCCCATAAGTTCAACTGGTAGTAGGTCAAGTATAGTGTCTAGGGCATCACTAGACTGCCTGTTATACAGACTTCCGCCATGCGCTGCATCTTCCTGAACTTTTCCCTGCATGTGGAGTTGTCTAGGGCGTGCCACCAGACAACAACACCATAGAATAGAATTGGTCTGATGATCGCTGTGTATAGCCATCTGACCATCTTCGGGGACATTCCCCATTTCAGGCCTACCGCCTTGCGGCAGGTATAGAGTGCTATTGCCGCTTTCTTAGTCCTATCAGCGGTGTTCAGCTTCCAGTCCAGTTTCCTGTCTAGTGTGATACCTAGGTACTTCGCACTATCACTAAGAACTAGTGTTTCTCCTAGGAGCTCCGGAAGTCTTAGGTTAGGTATTTTGTACTTCCTGCTGAACAGCAAAAGCTCTGTCTTGGACGGGTTGACTTCCAGCCCGTTCTTTTGCGCCCAGGCGGACAGAACTTCGAGCTTCCCTGTCATTATGTCGCTTAGCGTCTGTGGGAATTTCCCCACGAAGTCAATAGCAACATCGTCCGCGTACGCAATGATCTTACATCCGCCATCCTCTAAGGATCGTAGTAGGCTGTTAACCGCCACGTTCCATAGTAGTGGTGAGAGTACACCTCCTTGTGGGATGCCCCTCTTGACGTATCTTCGAATAGTCGAACCTCCAAGTGCAGCCTCGACACTCCTGTTAACCAGGATCTGCCGTATTAGGTGAGTTGATCGATTGTCTATTCCAATTCCCGTCAGTGCGTCGATTATTGAGCACGGTAAGATGTTGTTGAAGGCCCCTTCTATGTCTAGAAAAGCCACAAGTGCGTATTCCTTGAAATTAATCGCTCGTTCGGCGATCATAGTGATATCGTGCAGGGCTGTTTCAGTTGATCGGCCCCTTTTGTAAGCATGCTGAGAGCATGAGATGTCATTTGGGTTAATGTTAAGTTGTAGATGGAGACTTAAGAGTCTTTCCATAGTCTCAAGGAGAAAGGAAGACAGACTTATAGGTCTGAAGTCCTTGGGGGTACAGTGGGATGGTTTCCCCGCCTTGGGTATGAATACAACCTTCGTGCACAGCCATGCCTTTGGTATCATACCAGTAGTGAAGACTGTGCTGAAGATTTTCTTAATCCATTTCCTTAGGTTAATACCGGCTCTGGATAACTGAGCTGGTAGAATACCGTCCGCTCCCGGAGATTTGAAGGGTTTAAAACTGTCTATTGCCCATTTAAGGTTTCTGTCACTAAGTAGGTAGTTGAGCGAGCCCTGGTGACCCTGGCTACGCATCACCTGGGTTGTTCCTTCCGATGAGCAACCCGGGAAGTGTGCGTTGATAAGGGTCTCCAGGGTTTCCAGGCTTGAGGTTGTCCAGCACCCCTCCGTGTTCTTAATGTAACCTGCGATGGGGGCTGTAGTAGAGAGAATCTTTCTTAGGCGGGCGGCCTCTGATGTCTCCTGAATGTTGGTGCAGAAATTGGCCCAGGCAACCCTCTTTGCCTTGCGCAATTCTTTGTTATATTGCCTAAGTTCAGCTTTATAGGTTTCCCACGCCTCGTCTGTGTTGGTACGGTGCGCGTGGTTGAAGGCCCTACGTGCATTTGTTTTGTAGGGGGCTAAAGACGAGGTCCACCACGGAGGCTTCTTCGATCTGTTGCTACCTATTCTTTTCTTTTGGCAGGCCTTGTGGTAAACTTTTGCACTAGTCGCAATAAGCTTGTCTACCATGGCGTTGAGCCCCTCATAGGTCTCGATGGTCTCTGAAGGCGGTTCGCCTAAGGATCTATCTAGTATATTTTTATAGAGCTCCTAGTTTGCCTTTCTAGGATTTCGTACTGCTTGCTTGGTGAAGTTTTCAAAATTTACTACTATCTCAATATAGCGATGGTCTGAAAATGAGTGTTTGTCAAGGACTCTCCAGCTGGTGATTGCATCAGCCAGGGAGTGCGAGAATAATGTGACATCAAGAACCTCCCTTCTGTTCTTGACTACGAAGGTGGGTTCTGAACCTCTGTTACCCACTAGAAGCTTAGAGCTGAGGATAAAATCGAAGATTGACTCACCCCTCTCGTTTGTGTCAGTGCTTCCCCACTGATTGTGATGAGCGTTGGCATCGCATCCTATTATTAGGTCGATGTCCTTCCTTTCGCTGTCTTCCACAAGCCGCCTGAGTAGCGAATGGGGTGGAGGTCCTAGGTGGTCGTGACCCATATATGCCGAGCATATTCTTAGATGGCCGTCTGGGCCCTCTATCGATGCGGCTACGTGATCTTCATTGCTGAAATTTGGTAGCAAGAAGGTATTAAGGCTTTTCTTTGCGAGTATGCATGCTCGCTTTTTACCTGTTACATCGGCTGTGTACAGCCTGAAGTCCGACGCCCGAGAATCCTGTCTCCGTGGATCCAGGGTTCTTGGATGAGGGCCACGTCAGCTCCATCCTCTGCAAGATGGAGCAGGAGGGCAGCGGAAGCCATCTTACTGTGATGGAGGTTTATCTGCAGGAATGTCAGGGACATCCTTTAGATTCTCCACCACAGTAACCTCCGCCTCGGTGTCGGAGCCCAGCAATGAGTCCTCCTCCATGTCGACGCCACCAAGAATCCTCGCCAGGTCACTCTCCTCTGAGGTGTACCCTTCCAGAATGTCCTCCTCCACGTCTGACATTCCTTCTGGGCGGACCTCTTCGGTCGGTTCCCCCGAGTCTAGCTCTTGTGCGTCCATCTCCAAGTCGATGCCTCCAGGTTTACTCTTCGCATCCGACTTGTAGATCCTCACCGCAACGTGCTCGAACCCGTATTTGATACGGCTACCAGCACCCTCCAGGATCTTCGCAGTCTCCTCATTTAGAGTGAGGACAACCTGCCTTCTCAGTCCCACTGCTTCCTCCACCTTGGCGACTCTCCAGTCCGCCGTAGGGAGTGTGGGATTGCACATTTTGAGCATGGCCAGAATGGTGGCAGGGTCCGCCGGCTTCTCTGTCAGCCATACGCGGGCCCTCGGTTTGCTGGGGATCTTGTCCCAGTCCACCGCCTCCAGTCTGGCTCCTGGGTAGACCTCCCCAAGCGACGCAATCATTCGCTTGTAGAGACTTACAGACCTCGCATCTTGGCACGCTATCACCTTGATGCTACCCTGGTACCACCCTGCGTCTTCGCAGTCCGGTGGAGGTCCTCCGCTCTTGAGCATCTCCTCCATGAAGCGCCCATGCAGCTCATTCACCACCCTCCGCCAAAGCTCCTTGGGGATCAGGCCATCTTTGGAGCCATTATCAATGACCCCAATGATGGTCCTGCCCTTGGTAACTTCGGCGAAGGATCTGTTACTCTGTGTCTGCACCTTCTTCTTCTTAGCTAGGGGCGCTCTACCGTCGGTCGACCTCTGCCTTTTCGCACTCTGTGCACTCTCCTTGGCAGAGTCGCCTACTCCTGTCGGCTTCTTAGGATCCAATCTGGCTCCCGCTCTTGCTGGCTGAAAGTCAGGCAGGATTTCCCTCGCCCACTTTATTATTTCAGCCTGATCGGGATTGGACTCCGCCGATGGGTCTGCCCTCATCAGGATGAAGGCCGCTCTTCTCCTATCTTTATAGGAGCCCTTCCGCTGCAGGGGGCCAGCAGTCGTCGGACCGGGGCCTTCCTTAGGGGTGCCGCTCGAAAGGAGCTCGATTCAGGGATCTTACCCCCCACACCGTTCGGTGGTCCCATAGTGGGCCCCGTTTTGGGGGTCGGTGCCTTGGCATCTCCCCCTACACCGGCGCCGCTCGCCTCCGGATGTTGTCCTTCAGTGGGGAGCTTCGCCATCCCAGCATCTCTTTGGCCTCTATCTGCCTTGGAGATTGACGGATCCGAGATCCCATTTTCGGACTTTCTTACGGAGTTCCGTTCTCCACTGTTTTTTTTCCTTTTAATATTATTGTCGTTCATTTTTGGACCCACGAGTAGGCGGGAAGGGGTTCGTCTATCATGACATAGCCCGCTTGTCATGATAAGCCTGGTTAAAACTGAGGGGTCGGCCGGTCCCCCAGAGTCCGCATATTAACGTCCGTGCATCCCCCGGACATGCATCCCTCGGCATATGCTGTTCCACCTTGGATTGGGGTGATTTGAGGAAGGGAGTTTTCTTCTCCCCGCCCGACTACAATTCGCCAGCATCCTCGGCAGAGACATGACCTTACCGGGACCTGTTACCAGCCGCCCTCACGTGAAGAGTATAGTCACACTACCATCGGTGTACACAGTTACGGCACATGAGCTCATGCGTTTCTCCCCTTGTTGTACCCGATTGGCTGACGGCCCCAATCGGGGCCGTATCCAAGGGATACGGTTAGGAAAAGGGAATTCTTTATAGAAGAGATGCGTAAACACCACAGTTGCCAAAAACCACTCCCGTTAAGAAAACCTATTAGTGAACTTTGCGAAGAGGCGGAAGGCGACGATGCAGTAGAATTTGGGGAAAATGAGCTTCAAGAGGAGATAGGAGCATTTAGTTGGAGGCTTGGAGGACCAGCATTAGGTAGAGGGGAGGGAGCGCTTAGTGTAGAAAATCCACCTTCCGGAGATTTGGGATTGCAAGTCTGGCATACGAAGCTGGAAAAGTTCCGAACATTAAACTTGCCAATACTAAAGAACGAGGCTAGGTTTGTCTCGCGAAACAGTCGGCGTCAAAAAAATTACTGGAAGACAATAAAAGAAATTGCTAGTATTAGGAAAAATGTTGGCGACAATAGGCCTTACGCAGAGGTTACGTTGCTAGAAAAGAAAAGAAGAGGGTTGCTAGATACAGGCGCTGCTATATCGTGTATAGGTGGGCAGCTGGCTGAGGAGTATATATGCAGTAGAAAGCCTTTTAAAAAGGTTTTAGCTGGTGCATGTACTGCCGATGGAAACAAGCAACAAATAATAGGAAAATTTAAGACAGAGATAGAATATAAAGGAATTAAAAGGGAATTAGAATTTCATATAATCCCCTCTCTAAGGCAAGATATTTATTTAGGAATAGATTTTTGGACAGCTTTTGAGCTGTTGCCGCCGACCCTAGCTATCTCAGAGATTTCAGGAGATGCGGAGCAGCACTCGATATCGAGATGGCAGCAACTTAAATTAGAAAAAGTTATTAAAAGCTTTCCATCATTTGCTTTATCGGGACTGGGTAGGACCTCCGTTTTAAGCCATGCAATAGACACGGGGACAGCGAAGCCCATTAAGCAACGGCATTTCCCAGTATTGCCGGCCATTGAAAAATTGCTATATGCCGAGGTTGATAAGATGCTAAAACTTGGGGTTATTGAGGAGTCCGACAGTCCGTCTTCCCCAGTAGTACTGGTCCAAAAGCCAGGCAAAGTAAGAGTATGTCTCGATAGCAGAAAGGTTAACGCAGTGACGGAAAAGGATGCATATCCGCTTCCTCAGATCGATGGCATACTTAGCCGGTTACCTAAGGCAAATTTTATAAGTAGCCTTGACTTAAAAGACGCGTTTTGGCAAATCCCTTTGGACCCTCTATCGAAAGCGAAAACTGCATTTACTATACCTGGGCGGCCTTTGTATCATTATAAAGTTATGCCTTTTGGCCTCTGCAACGCTCCACAAACCATGACGAGGTTAATGGACAAGGTAATACCTGCATCACTCAGAAACGAAGTTTTTGTATACCTGGACGATTTACTGGTTATCTCCGATACGTTTAATAAGCATTTGGAAGTTTTGGAGACTGTAGCGAAACGGATCCAAGAAGCTAACTTAACCTTGAATGTGGAGAAGAGCAAGTTCTGTAGGAGAACCGTAAAATATTTGGGCCACATAAAAGGTGAGGGTGGTATTCGAACGGACCCTGACAAAGTCTCGGCCATTACAAATTTTCCGTTACCAACATCACTCAAGGCGTTAAGAAGCTTTTTGGGATTAGCCGGTTGGTACAGGAAATTTATAAACAATTTTGCATCAGTATCGGCTCCTTTGACCGATCTTTTACAAAACAAACGTAAATTTGTGATGACCCAAGAAGGTAAAGAGGCATTTGAGAAGTTGAAGGCTATGTTAGGAAGTTACAGACCCCAGACTTTGAGAGACCCTTTTTCATACATTGTGATGCTAGTAAGACTGGAGTAGGAGGGGTCCTAGTGCAGAAGTCTATTACTGGGGACGAATTACCTATAGCCTTTGTATTAAAGAAATTAAATAAAGCGCATAGGAATTACACAGTTACAGAGCAGGAGTGCCTTGCGGCTTTAGTAAGCATTAAAAAATTCCGAGCTTATGTCGAAGGACTAGAATTTACCGTCATCACGGATCACGCGTCCTTGAAGTGGCTGATGTCGCAGAACGATGTAAATACTAGATTGGCACGGTGGGCTTTAAAGTTACAAGGGTTTCGATTTGCAATCCAGCATCGAAAGGGCACGCTAAATGTTGTTCTCGATGCTTTGTCTAGAGTTGAGCATGAACAGATAGCGGCAATAGATTTTAAGAACGGGTTGCTGGTGGATATCGACTCACAACATTTTAAGTCCGCTGAGTATATGCAGTTAATGGAGGGAATTAAAAGTAATTTGGATAACTTTCCGGATCTTAGAATCGTGGATTCCTTGGTATATCGACGCACCGAATATTCGAAAGGCGAACTGCTCAATGATGCGTACGCGTGGAAATTGTGGATACCGAAGTCTATGATTCAGGAGGTGCTAAAGAAATCGCATGACGATCCATTAGCGTCTCACGGGGGTGTTCACAAAACGTTGGAGAGACGATATTATTTCTGGCCAGGAATGGTGAATGACGTGAAGGACTACATTTCAGCCTGTGAAAGTTGTAGGATGACTAAAGCACCGAATAGGGCGTTGAGGCCACCTATGGGAAAGGCAGTCGAGTCGCAGAGGTTTTTCCAGCGTCTCAACATTAATTTTTTAGGCCCCTATCCTAGGTCTCGTAGTGGGAATATAGGGATTTTTATTGTGTTGACCATTATTCCAAATTCGTTTTTCTTAGAGCCGTGAAGAAACTTACAGCGGATGTTGTACTAAAGTACTTAGAAGAGGATCTTTTTCACACCTTTGGTTTTCCTGAGAGCATTGTTTCCGATAATGGGTCGCAGTTTAGATCCGAGAAATTTCAAGGTATGCTTAGGAGTCATCGTATCACGCACACTTTAACTGCGGTGCACGCTCCTCAGGCTAATGCTTCGGAGCGGGTAAATCGCTCTGTGATTGCTGGCATTCGTGCTTATATTCGTAGCGACCAAAAGGACTGGGATGAAAATCTTAGTAAAATCAGCTGTGCGCTGAGGTCAGCAACTCACTCCGGTCTGGGATCCACAACTTACTATATGGTTTTTGGACAGCAGATGATTACATCTGGGGCAACATACTCCTTATTGAGGAAGTTGGCTATGCTAGAGGACAAAGCAGCTACTTTTAGCCGTGAGGACTCTCTAGAAGTAATCAGGAAGAAAGCAGCTGAAACATTGGGAAAACAGCATGAGAGGAATCAACGACATTACAACCTTAGGGCGCGAGAAGTATCGTACAAGGTTGGCCAGGAAGTATATCGGAGGAATTTTAAACAGAGCTGTTTCCAAGCAGGTTACAATGCTAAGCTGGCTCCCTTATTTGTAAAGGCTAGAGTGAGAAGGAAAATAGCGGGCTCAATTTACGAACTAGAAGATTTGAATGGAAAGCTTGTCGGTCGGTACCATGGCAAAGATATTCGTCAGGCTTAGCTACAAGCGATCAGCCTTGTGGGTTGAGAAGTTTAAATGCAACCCCAAGTCTAATTTTGGTCGGGGGGGATTTTGTAAAAGGCTTGTAGCAAATAGTTTTGCTTAGGAGGTTTTGCTTAGGACTTATTGTCAAACTGTCGCAAAGAACCGGGCTAGTTTTTAGTGGCAGCGCTGCTCCCCAGCGAGAGAAATGGAGAAATTTAGAACCGGGTAAACTCGTTAGAATCTCCCGAATAGCGGGCCCTGGGTTCCTAGTAGCTCTCGGCTGAAAGCTCTTTCTTTTCCCATCGGGACACCATCCAGAGAGGTACCTTCACCTAAGCCCAGGAAAAAGGGAAAAAAAGGTCTAGTGAAAAAGACAAGTTGTGAAACAGTTGCAATTTAAAAAAAAAAGGAAGAAAAAGTATAAAGGTAAAATTATATTACCTAGTGCAATGTAATAGAAATTTGTGTGGTTGGCGCAGTCTCGGCAGGTAAGCGTTCGGGGGTTAGCTGAGGAAATATAAGAGAGGAGGATTTTAATTCCGCGTTCTTTGGCTAGGTTGGAGTGAACACCGCTCCCAAAGTCAGGAACCCTAGGCGAAGAAGCAAAGCTCCGGGACTGGATCAGTTCGCAATTTTAAGGCAACGGAGTCGGCGTGAGCCCGGGAGTGAAGTGGTCCCTGGTGCGGGTTCAGGGAGAAAGAAAAAAAAAACAATTTTATTTTTTTCGATTAAGCTAATGAAAAAAAAAAACAAGAAAGGAAAGCTAACTTCGGGCGGAGCCGAAGTTGATATACCCTCGCAGTTCAGTCGCAGTTCGCTAGGTGGCGCCACGCATCTTATATTATTAAATATATAGCGGATCGTATATAGTCGGCCGATCTTTATGAAATTTCGCATATTGAATTATTTTGCCCAAAGAGTAATCTGTACCAAGTCCCATCTTTCTAACTTAAAAAACACCAAAGTTATGCCAATTCCGATCGTTGTATGACAGCTATAGGATATAGTCGGCCGATCCTTATGAAATTTTGTACATAAGATACTTTGGTCAAATATAACATGTGTGGAAAGTCCCAACCCTCTAACTTAAAAAAAACCAAAGTTATGGCATTTCCGATCAATCAGTTATATGGCAGCTATAGGATATAGTCGACCGATCCCGGCCGTTCCGACTTATATACTACCTACAAAGGAAAGAAGGGTGTGTGCAAAGTTTCAACTCGATAGCTTTAAAACTGAGAGACTAGTTTGCGTAGAAACCGACAGACAGACAGACAGACAGACGGACAGACGGACAGACGGACATGCTCATATCGACTCAGGAGGTGATCCTGATCAAGAATATATATACTTTATAGGGTCGGAGATGTCTCCTTCACTGCGTTGCACACTTTTGACCAAAATTATAATACCCTCTGCAAGGGTATAAAAAGCTCCAAAAGTCTCATGTAATGTTCCACGATTAAGTAAAGGAGTAATGGAGACCGGCAGAGGTAGCGAGGGAGCCGTTGCGGTTTTGCGGGAAAAAGCGAATATGCTATAACACGCGATGGAGAATCACCGAGGAGAAGGAGTGACAGAGCATAGCTCCCCATAGGTTCATTGAACCCTTGTTAGAGTGGTGAAAGGGATAGGCATAAGAATTTGCAAAACAGCTGTATTGAGCTTAAAAAGAAAAGAAATATTGTGAATTTAGGGATTAATTGTAATAATGGTGGAGTGAGATAAAAAACCAGAAAGCAACAAAAAATTTCCCTAAGTCAGGAATTCGCGGTTACAAAGTTATGTTCAATTTAGAGAAATATCATTTTTGTGCGATAAACATTTTTTCACAGCGCAGCAGCCAGCGAAAGCTTTCGATGGTGGATGCAGAAAATGAATGAGTTTGTTTAACCAACAATAATTCCAAACATTTTTATATTTATAATTCTAAATTGAGATAACCCCATTAAACCCTTTAAATATTACCTTAGCCCTTTAAATATTACCTGGCAAGCGATCACTTTTACCATTTTTACCTTTTAAACCCTATATTTGAGGATGAACCATAATTTTTACGATTTTTCTTTGAATTGAAAACCTAGTTATAAACGTTTGCATATTCATACCATTTTATTAATTTAAATTTTGCCATGCGAAGAAGCTTAAATACCCTCAACATTTTAATATGTCCATTTTAATAGTAATAAATTATTTTACAATGTCTGCTTAAAACCCAATTTTTTTGATTTCCTAAACCCGCCTCAGTAGCGCTTGCCAAACAAGGGATCGTGGAAAAACCCTTAAGAATGCGGAAAAGCCATGATCACGGAAGGGAGGCATAGTTAGCTCCTAAAACATCAAGGAGTGATTCGGACCGACTCTACAAATTTGTGTCTTCTGTTTTTTTTTGTCCTTCTTGTAGTATGTCTCAGTTTACGGTCTTAGCTCATCCGGTAGCTTATTTCGTCCCATTTTGTTCGCACGTTTGTTTAATTAAATAATAATAATTCCCGACAAGGTATTATTATTATATTGGCCAAACCCCCTAACACCACGCCACCGACGAGCCAGAGCCGGAACCACGTAACGTGCGGGTCATATCGGGAGAGCAACATCCAGCCTGTTAGTCGTTACCCATTACAGTCAAGGCATTTACTTTGCTGCTGTCGAGGCAAAGTCTGACCTTACCAGGTTTTTGCACCAGAACCACTGGAGAGCACCAGGCGCTGTCTGATTCTTCTTCAACCCCCAGTTCCAGCATTCGATCGACTTCACCATATAACAGCTTCTGAACAGCTGGAAATACGGGGAAATGTCGTTGCTTTATGGGATTGGCCTTGCCCACACCGATATGGTGCGACAAAAGATTTTTTTTTCCCAACCCAGCGGATGCAAAAGATGCTGGGAAAGATTGTGAGCACTGAGCTTCGAAATTTGAATATTTGGAGGTAATAAGTTTCCAAAAATCTACGCCTAGGTAGAGGTTCTGTAAACATTGTTAAAGACTCTGTGGATACGAACTTCTCTCCCCAGAATTTCCTGCGCAAGCTGACTCCCAATACAGCTCATAGATGCCCTAGTGTCCATAATCCCTTGGATATTCTGATCTAATATTTTTATCATTGTATATGGACGATCGGCATTATTGCTGCGGAGCGCACACAAATCCGTAGTGATTCTTCGGAAACTTGTTAATCTATTTGTAATTCGTGATTTATTTTTGGCTTCAGATTTCTTAAGATAAATTGGTTTATTGCCAATGTTCCTAAAAATATTTATGTTCTGATGCCATCCCTTTACAGGAACAATATCAGGTGTAAATGAGTCCTTGACAGGACTATTCTTAACGTAACTTATAGTTGCTCGTATTTGTCGACTGAGTCTGTTAAACACACCGAGAACGAGTTGTTTGGATGTTCAGCTGCTAGTTTTTTTGGCATCTTTGGCATGCCGGCATATAGGTGTTGCGTGCCCCACATCCATAGCAAAACACTTTACGAGGAGCCGTGCAATCGTGGTACCTGTGGCCGTTCCTAGAATTCCAGCGTATTAATGATATTGATTCGATGGACCTCTCCTCGTCTTCAAAGAATTCTGATTCAGACTCCTTATACTGATCTTGAAGAAGTTGTGAGACATGGCTTTAAAATGGAGTCGACTCGCTTTAAGATCGACTCCGTTTGGATAACTAAAATTTCGTGTCTGATCTCAGCTCGCAAATTTCGCCGTAAAATCTCTGTTGGGCCAAGCAGCCACCCAACAGAGATTGGGCAGCAAAATTGTTAGCACCCAACAAGCTGTAAAATGCATTTAAAATAATCATAAAATGCTTAGCTGTAGCTCATGTTATCAGCATGCATTCTTCTCTGTTTTGTCTCCCAGTTTCGCATGCGCTTTATTGTTATTTGTAGCGTATGCGCTTTGGGAACCTTTTTGGTTTTTGTTGTGATTTGGAATTGATTGGAGCAGCATAGATTAGGGTTAAATTAAGCCGAAATATTGAAAATCTGATTTGAAACGCGTATCTTTATTCGGCTTATACAATCTCCATTAAAGATTTTTCATTTAAGAGGCAGTCTAAGCTATCTGTTAATTTGAACCATGGCGTCATAAAACGAGTCGAAACTCTCTCTTTCCTTCTGTTTGCCATCTCTAATTAATTCTCGTATATCAACATCCATTTCAGTATCTCTGAATTGACGGTGAAGTGTGGCACACAATTCGGCCCACTTTAAAGATAGCAACGATTTATGATATTGCCAGTAAAAGTCATTGGCTTTGCCCTCAAAAAAAGCACTTTCGTTGCTTGACCGGTTAAAGCGTGTACCATATAAATGAAAAAATTAAACCGCTTTGCAGGTAGAGCAGTTTTCTTGCTTTTGTGATGTGTGCTCATACTCTTTCTATGAAACCCGTGCCCACATTTCGTCTTGTATTACTCTTTGCCAGGAATGCGCGAATTGCATAAAATACAAAAATGAGATGATCCTCCAGCTTCTTCATTATCTGATTGGCTTACACCCATAGCTTATTATTTTTCCCTGAAACTATAGTTAGTCAATTTATAGTCCTCAAGCTTAGCGCTCCGAGTTGAAGACATAATTTGGAATATTTAAAGATATAAGCTCATAAGCCACTTGATTATGTCCACAAAAAGAAATATGTTACTATAAAACAATTAACTCCATGCCTAGCCAAGAGCTCATTGTCGAAGCTCTTTCTTATGTTTCATAAACATTTTTATGTTACACATAAAGCAGCTACATAGGCTGCTCTACTATTAATAGTTATGTTTAGGATTGTACTTCCAAGTATTTCATACTCAAAATTCAATACTAAAAATTGACTATAGATCTACTTTCGAAATTGTGCCCAGACTTTTGCTCGCACGCATTAGCTCTGTCAACCTGCAATTTTGACTTGCTAGACCTTTAGCTACTTCACCTATTTTTCGCTAGGTCATGCGTGGTTAGCCAAATAACTATTTGATCGTAATTGGCCAAAATCCAAAGCGCTTAACTATTGTGGTTTAACACAAATGAAGGAGACAGCTTTATCAAATATTTTCTCGTGGTGAGTTTTTATTATTTCTGAAAATGTTACCACTGCATTCCAATGCGACAGAAAGTTGACACGGCTGACTAAATAAAATAAAAATAATACAAATGGAAATGAAAAGAGAAGTTTGTTTGTTTTGCTATTGAGTGAACTTCACTGTACAGTCAAGGCCCACGTTGAGCGCGATGATATTCAGATATTTCTTATTATTATTCATGTAACGAACAACGGGGAGCTTTGCAAACCTGCATGCATTAAATTCCGGATCTAGCTCGTCAGCGAATGGTGTGGTGTTCTGTAGCGGTTATAGCTTTTAGGTGCTCTTAGCTATCTGTAAATAATCAATTTGAATTGCGGGATAAGAGATAGCATAACAACGGACAAAATAAGATGGTACTCTTACTTTACACACCCCGAGATGTAAATGGAGTGACCCCAGCCCACCCTACCATGGTCAGGGCAATCCCTATGCGATCCTGCATCAGGCCCCTTTGCATTGTTGAACCAACGACGGATCTTGGGTCGACATAGAATTAAAACAGGGTCTTCTTCCCTGTCGAAAGAGATAGAATGAGATAGAAGAATTAGAATAAAGTCTAACATATTTTTTGTTTATCGCGTGTAGTGGTATACGCGTGTAGTGGTATACTTGGAGGTAAAATAATAATTTAATTAATTTTCTTTCGAACATAGCTCTGCTTTGCTTGTTTATTGGCTTCATACGGTGTTGCTTTACGGTGTTGCTCTACGCCTAGGTAGAGGTTCTGTAAACATTGTTAAAGACTCTGTGGATACGAACTTCTCTCCCCAGAATTTCCTGCGCAAGCTGACTCCCAATACAGCTCATAGATGCCCTAGTGTCCATAATCCCTTGGATATTCTGATCTAATATTTTTATCATTGTATATGGACGATCGGCATTATTGCTGCGGAGCGCACACAAATCCGTAGTGATTCTTCGGAAACTTGTTAATCTATTTGTAATTCGTGATTTATTTTTGGCTTCAGATTTCTTAAGATAAATTGGTTTATTGCCAATGTTCCTAAAAATATTTATGTTCTGATGCCATCCCTTTACAGGAACAATATCAGGTGTAAATGAGTCCTTGACAGGACTATTCTTAACGTAACTTATAGTTGCTCGTATTTGTCGACTGAGTCTGTTAAACACACCGAGAACGAGTTGTTTGGATGTTCAGCTGCTAGTTTTTTTGGCATCTTTGGCATGCCGGCATATAGGTGTTGCGTGCCCCACATCCATAGCAAAACACTTTACGAGGAGCCGTGCAATCGTGGTACCTGTGGCCGTTCCTAGAATTCCAGCGTATTAATGATATTGATTCGATGGACCTCTCCTCGTCTTCAAAGAATTCTGATTCAGACTCCTTATACTGATCTTGAAGAAGTTGTGAGACATGGCTTTAAAATGGAGTCGACTCGCTTTAAGATCGACTCCGTTTGGATAACTAAAATTTCGTGTCTGATCTCAGCTCGCAAATTTCGCCGTAAAATCTCTGTTGGGCCAAGCAGCCACCCAACAGAGATTGGGCAGCAAAATTGTTAGCACCCAACAAGCTGTAAAATGCATTTAAAATAATCATAAAATGCTTAGCTGTAGCTCATGTTATCAGCATGCATTCTTCTCTGTTTTGTCTCCCAGTTTCGCATGCGCTTTATTGTTATTTGTAGCGTATGCGCTTTGGGAACCTTTTTGGTTTTTGTTGTGATTTGGAATTGATTGGAGCAGCATAGATTAGGGTTAAATTAAGCCGAAATATTGAAAATCTGATTTGAAACGCGTATCTTTATTCGGCTGCTATTAAAAACTTTTAATAGCATAACAATCTCCATTAAAGATTTTTCATTTAAGAGGCAGTCTAAGCTATCTGTTAATTTGAACCATGGCGTCATAAAACGAGTCGAAACTCTCTCTTTCCTTCTGTTTGCCATCTCTAATTAATTCTCGTATATCAACATCCATTTCAGTATCTCTGAATTGACGGTGAAGTGTGGCACACAATTCGGCCCACTTTAAAGATAGCAACAATTTATGATATTGCCAGTAAAAGTCATTGGCTTTGCCCTCAAAAAAAGCACTTTCGTTGCTTGACCGGTTAAAGCGTGTACCATATAAATGAAAAAATTAAACCGCTTTGCAGGTAGAGCAGTTTTCTTGCTTTTGTGATGTGTGCTCATACTCTTTCTATGAAACCCGTGCCCACATTTCGTCTTGTATTACTCTTTGCCAGGAATGCGCGAATTGCATAAAATACAAAAATGAGATGATCCTCCAGCTTCTTCATTATCTGATTGGCTTACACCCATAGCTTATTATTTTTCCCTGAAACTATAGTTAGTCAATTTATAGTCCTCAAGCTTAGCGCTCCGAGTTGAAGACATAATTTGGAATATTTAAAGATATAAGCTCATAAGCCACTTGATTATGTCCACAAAAAGAAATATGTTACTATAAAACAATTAACTCCATGCCTAGCCAAGAGCTCATTGTCGAAGCTCTTTCTTATGTTTCATAAACATTTTTATGTTACACATAAAGCAGCTACATAGGCTGCTCTACTATTAATAGTTATGTTTAGGATTGTACTTCCAAGTATTTCATACTCAAAATTCAATACTAAAAATTGACTATAGATCTACTTTCGAAATTGTGCCCAGACTTTTGCTCGCACGCATTAGCTCTGTCAACCTGCAATTTTGACTTGCTAGACCTTTAGCTACTTCACCTATTTTTCGCTAGGTCATGCGTGGTTAGCCAAATAACTATTTGATCGTAATTGGCCAAAATCCAAAGCGCTTAACTATTGTGGTTTAACACAAATGAAGGAGACAGCTTTATCAAATATTTTCTCGTGGTGAGTTTTTATTATTTCTGAAAATGTTACCACTGCATTCCAATGCGACAGAAAGTTGACACGGCTGACTAAATAAAATAAAAATAATACAAATGGAAATGAAAAGAGAAGTTTGTTTGTTTTGCTATTGAGTGAACTTCACTGTACAGTCAAGGCCCACGTTGAGCGCGATGATATTCAGATATTTCTTATTATTATTCATGTAACGAACAACGGGGAGCTTTGCAAACCTGCATGCATTAAATTCCGGATCTAGCTCGTCAGCGAATGGTGTGGTGTTCTGTAGCGGTTATAGCTTTTAGGTGCTCTTAGCTATCTGTAAATAATCAATTTGAATTGCGGGATAAGAGATAGCATAACAACGGACAAAATAAGATGGTACTCTTACTTTACACACCCCGAGATGTAAATGGAGTGACCCCAGCCCACCCTACCATGGTCAGGGCAATCCCTATGCGATCCTGCATCAGGCCCCTTTGCATTGTTGAACCAACGACGGATCTTGGGTCGACATAGAATTAAAACAGGGTCTTCTTCCCTGTCGAAAGAGATAGAATGAGATAGAAGAATTAGAATAAAGTCTAACATATTTTTTGTTTATCGCGCGGTTCCCACTGCATACGTGCAGCTTACCTCCCGTCCAACCGAACGAAGAACGCTGCCGCATAACGTTCGGCTCGAATCGTGGGGATTGATTTGAGAAAGCTTAAGAGAAGAGTAGGAGTAAGATATCACGAGGAAGAGTGTTGCAGAGATAAGGCATTTAGTATAAGGGATTTAAGATTGATAGTGGAGCAAAGTGATAAGATGTGGTAGAGACCATTGTAGTCTGAACATAATTCCCTGAACGGATCGTGTTGGGCATATGTCGAACTACAATGGCTGAGGAGCAGAGGGCGAAAGTTTCTAGTCCTTCTACTAGGAACGTTAAAATACTAACCTAAAGCGATGCTGGCTGTCTACATTACCATATATATGATTATATAGAAACGTAACACCCAGCATCGTTCTACGGTTTGTTAATGATGGTAAGTCGATTAATAAAAGTCTTCTATGATAAGAGGGGAGGTGAAGATTTGCATCCCAATTAAGTCCCCTACGGGTGAAAGTCAGGAAATATTTTTGTACAGATTCTAGTGATCTAGGTTTACTCCGTATTGAGGACTCCAGACTCAAGAATCGGACGGACCAATGATGTATATAACGTTTTAGTTATGTTCGGGTCATTAAATTCTTTTGAACATCCTTTTATAAAACCAAGCCTACCCATAGCTTTATTAACCATAGTAGATATATGGTCGTTAAATTAAAGTTTCAAATCTAATAGGACACCCAGATCGTAAACTTGAGTTAATCGTTCTAAGGCGCTCCCATAGAGAAAGTACATAGCCTGATGAGGACTATATCGATAAAATGACATGAGTTTACATTTCGATCCATTAAGTTAAGGTTATTTGCTAAACACCAATTTTGAAATTTGTTCAAACCGGATTGAAGTCTAGATTGTGACAGATGTGACGCGAACTAAGCGCGAAGTAACATCTTAAAGAAGACACGTTGGGATTTTCCAGATAAGTAGCTTAAAATACAGATAAGGAGATCAGTTGGGAATCACAAAAGACTGAATTATTGTGTAAAACGTTTTTACTGAGCCGATAGTGAATATTAGGCTGGGATGAGGAGATTGTCTAATTACAAGACTTCAACGCACAGACAACTTTAAATTCAATTATCATGGATGGGGAGATTAAAGAGTGCGATTAGTGTAAGTTAATAAACTGCAAAGAATAGAGATAAGAACCTTTACTGAGCGACAATAGAAGCAACACCGTATGAAGCCAATAAACAAGCAGAGCAGAGCTATGTTCGAAAGAAAATTAATTAAATTATTATTTTACCTCCAAGTATACCACTACACGCGCGAAACGATACGGATATTTGAAATGTCAAAAATTGGTTTTATAAATATGAATAAATAAAAATAAACACCTGATTGTTTAAGGTTAATTAATTAAAGATTAAATAAAATTTCATTGCGGAAATTGCGGATTCGTTGAAGCGGAGAATATTTCCACGGCACGCAAGCGTCGAAAAATATATTCAAAGTGTAATAAAATGTAGTTTCACTGCCACAGGTTTAGTAATTTTTTTTCACCGTACTTGACTGATGTTCTTTATTTGAAAGATGACATGTGCCTGGTGTATGAGTATTTAAATTTTGTTATATCCACCACCTTTATATCAACTTTTGTTTTGGCTTTGATGTAAGCCGAGATAGCAATCTCAGAAGTATCAGGTAAGCCGGAACACAAAAATGTGTTTCTATGCTGGGATCACCTGCAAAGATTTTGGTGCCGCCGTAACTAATACTGCGGCATTAGTTCGTACCGGGGGTCCAGACGGTTTATTACTTTGTTCGGGGACTCTCAGGGGGCTTGAGTTATTGGGTCTGGTGGTATAACTTGAAGCGATGCCACAGAGGACATATCGGACAATTGCTCAATAAATCTATGATATACGGAAGCCGAATTTTTCTCCGAACATTTATAAATAAAAACAAATAAAAACAAAAAAGGAAAGCTAACTTCGGGCGAAGCCGAAGTTGATATACCCTTGCAGTTAAGATTGTGCCATTTCCGATCGTTCAGGTCTATGGTGGCTATATCGGTTAATCGTTATGCAATTTAGCAGAACAGATTAAATTGCCCAAAATGGAATCCGTAGAAAGTCCCATCATTCTAGCTTAAAAGACCAAAGTTATGCCAATTCCGATCGTTCAGTTATATGGAAGCTCCTCCGGAGACAGACGGACAGACAGACATGCTTATATCGACTCAGGAGGGTATATTTATTAATCAAAATTATGAATATTTATTGGTAGAAACTTATTTGGATTATCTCTATGCATCATTGCTTATTATCATTACTTATTCATATACTTTCTTTTCATTGTTTTTAGGCGTTTATTTATATGCAAAAAGGGTACTAAGTAGGTAGACTTTGGCTTACCGGGATATTCCAAAGATGAATGTGCTTCCAAATGTTGGGGGTGTCGCAAAAAAAGTCTTAAACAAATGCAAGCCCAAACCGATTCACAAAAACTACCTTATTAGCACATACCACCTCATCGAGACCGAATAGAAATTAACATTTAGGAGTTCTTACTCAAGTTCGCCTTTTTCTATTCGAGATTCTTGCTCGTTTTTAATATAAACCATTTTTATAATTCACTTCACATTTTTTATGTTTATTTTTCTTTTAACTTGTGTTTTAACTTTATCTGGTTTAACTTTGTTCAACTAGGTTTTGTGGGTTTACTAGGCATAGATTTTACTTCATGTATAGTTTTTGACTATTATATTATATATAATATATCTATAATATTACTATAATATTATATTAGACTATTACGACCTCATTTGCTCTACTGAAACTGGGCTGCATTTGTTTTATTAAATGTATCTGACTCATTTTATTAAGTGCACTCGTGTTTAACCTCTTAGTCATCATCGAAAGGTACCTTAATTTAGGTACTATTCAATTCAGACGCTCCGACGTGTACGTCTCGTAGAACATAGCAGTCTATTCACAACTATTCTTTTCTCTGTTTTGGTCTAAGAAAATATCACTGCAAACTAATCGACGAGCTTTGGCCCATGATGACTGTTGGGACTTGAGCCAGCATCAAATATTGTAATTATTACTAATTAGTTCTGTCAGTGCAACTAGCCGCAGCTGTTCACTAATTGCCCGTTATAAGCAGTTTCATATTCCTTGATTCTCTCAGATTCGCATGCGCTTTGTTGTTCTTTTGTAGCGCATGCACTTTGGGATCTTTGGTGAAGCTCTTAGTTTTATGCACTTGTTATTCGCCATTGTTTTGGATCGACCGCGGCATTTGTTTTGGAGCTAAATTGACCCATAATAGATTTTGAAAATATAAATTGAACCATGTCTTTTTAATTCGGCCGCTATCAAAACGCTGTAACAATGACTGATGGGGTTCTTTTTGCTCTTCGCATCAAGATTAACAGGGACAGTATGATCGATTCAGCAGCCCTCTTGGGGCAGAAATTACCGTTCCTATGCTCGCCTCTTTTGGCTCCAAAGCTAGGGTACTCGGCAATGACTTATAAAAACTGCCGTCCCCTATAATGAACTGAATGAAGGCATATTCATCCGTACTGCACTTCACTGACTTACCCATGATCGTTTCGTAACACACTGAATTGGGCCAAAATCTAGGATTTGGATTGGTTCACCCTTACTTAACGGGTTCACTTTTATTGTAGCAGCTTACGCTGCGTAAATGGCGCTTCAATATACTTACGAACAACGAACAACAAAAAGAAGCCTGGTTATGTGAGTACTTGCAAGTGCTCCAGAATCGGCACAAATGGAAGCATTTATATTAGGATAGCTTTTTCCAATTGAAAACCGTAGCACCATGGAAATAAGCTAATGCATCACTCTCAGAAACGTAGGTTACCTTTTAACATTGTTGGAACATTTAGACAGAAGATATGACCAAAACTCAAATGAATCCACCTGCAAATGGCTTACAACGGATGCAGAGTCTGATAACCAACGTACAATTGATGTTTGCCATAGAACAATCAGCCCAATTTTTATATCACCTATACAGCTACGAGACCAACTCGACTAAATTCGGGATACCTTCCGAGCAGATCTTTTCAGCCGCCTCCACTGATGGATCCACATGGCAGTACAACTGACACTTACGCAATCTTTCCAATAACAATACCACTTGTTAGAGTGTTCGAGTTTATTCTAGTTATGTACAGTGGGATTAAACTTATATGTTGTTTTTAAGATGTATAGATTATAAGGAATTTTTTTGTTGTAGCTATATTCATGGGATCTACTATTTCTTCTAAGGTTTTTTTGAGGAATTGCTGTCTCTGTTCAAGTTTGGTGTTTGCTATACGGAGTCCCATAAATAATATTTAATGTTATATACTATGTTAATGAGTTTGTAGTGTGTAGATGTGTTGTTCCAGGTTAAGTCATTTTGGGCTTACATGTGATTAAACCTGATAACCTTCCACTCTCTCCTTCGCAAAATCGCCATTATATGCAACAATAAACGCGGCTTCGTCCGAAAACATGCATTTATTTGTCGCCCTTACCACAGTTTTTCTCCCCCTAATCGGCCAATACTAAGAACGTATCATCGCAAATAACAATCGAGGTCCAGCGTGTAGGTTGGACTCATGAAAGCTAATGAATATGCTTCGCGTTACCGGATGGCTCCTTGGCACAAATATTGGTTGACGTTCATTGTAATTCAAGAATGAGTTCTTGAGTCGCCCGTCTACTCGAAGCAATCCAAACTGATCCAAAAAGAGGGATAACGAAGCCAACGAACTGGAGGAGGCAACCATTCCCTTTGTCTGCAACGTCCTTTTTCATCACCCAAATGAGCGCGCTGAACTGTTCACAAAAGCATGCGAGTCCCCGATTTGAGATCGTGAACGGTAAACAGAATCCGTCTGCCAAACCTGGAAACTATGTTCCGTAGGCTTCAATGCTGGCGTCACAGAAGCCATGAATCTTCAAAAGAGCTTTAGAAGTAAGAGCCTCAGGCAGATTTCCTGGCACTCCGTATAGAAAACCTGAGGCATGCTTTCATCCCAAGAAAACTGCTTCCAGCACAGCTTCTGCATGAATATTTTTGCTTTAGTAATGACTGGACCAACAAGGCTAAACGGATCGTACAACAGCGCTATTGAAGATAAGACCGAACGTGGGGTTGGCTTTGACGTTGACTGAAGAGCAGAAAAAAAAGCAGCAGCTGATCAGTAGAAGGATCCCAAGCCAGTCCTAACGTCTTCATAAAGTTTCTGCCGTCTTCAGAAGTTAAATAAGACTTCCGATCCTTTTCAGGCTAACCAGCCAATACGCTAGGGATATTGGAGCACCACTTCTGCAGCTGAAATTTTCCCAAAAATGTCAAAACCTTCTCCTTGGTATTGCCACCAGAAATAAGATCGTCAACGTAAAAATCCCAAGCAAGATTTCGAATCCCAATGGAAAGCCTTCGACTTCGTCCTTAACCAATTGGTGCATCACCTTCCATTGGCTAGCAGCACCTCATCACAGAATTGACTGCAGCTACCGATGAACGAGAAGCAGCGTCGTTGGGTACGGAAAGCTCGGGAGAGTGTTGTTGATTTTGAATACCAGCTGGCGAGCAGCCACCAAAATGCACAGACTATGATGCCTGCATTCACACGCACGGCAGCTAGAAACATTGCAATGTCGAGATAGGTAACCAAATCCAAGGCAGGAATTTTTTATTTTGGAATGGCCATCACAGATAATGTATGCGAGTTTGTAATCATAAATGCAGAGTTAACTGGATTAAAAGTTCTACGCCACCCTAACGCAGGATTTGGTGCATATGATGTCGTCGGAAAATCTTTTCTCTTCAGAGACCTGCATCTCTTCTCAAGGAAACTGGCGATAGACTCTCACGTTGGAATGGAATCCAAACAATCCGAGTCAGCCTGCATTTCCTTCTACTTAGAATGGGTGGTATCATCAACCTCTTTCAACATCACTTGGATAATGCAGCAATTTATCCGACATCTCGCGAAGCCTCGTCGTTGGATTCTATGGCTTCTATCTCATTAACATGAGCTTATAGCCGGCGATTACTAAATCTTTTGTTTAGGAGCTCCAAGGCGACGTCATAGTTTTTGTCCATCAGCTCCAACGATCGCACAGTCTTTAAGACAGACTCACGAAGGCAAGAGCGCAATCGCTGAAGCTATCCGACTTATAAATGGGGTTGTGTCCACCATTGCGTAACCTCCATTAAAAGTGGGAAGCTTCAGCGGCGGCAAAGCCTACAAAGTTCTGCCAAACGACGCATTAAAATTGGTGGTGGAAGTATATTTAAAAAAAGAATGGAAGTTATTATTAAGTGATGAATTTGACCAGAACTTAAAGGGTTAATGGATCTGTATATAAGTTTTGAGGCCAATGAATCTATTGATTTTTTCCATAAATTCGTACAGGGCGATACATTTTTTTTGTTTTATTTATCGATTATAACTTTGTGCTTATTGTTCGTCCGTAGAGCGTTATGCGGCAACTACGTCAAACTTGAACTCACGGGAGTAACGGTAGGTCCCGGAGTCGTAGTCAAAGACCGTAAATAGTCTTGACTAAATTTACCTGGATTCTGCAAGGGACTGCTCGGGTTGGCCAGACGCTTGCGGTGATCAGGCTGGAGTTGATGTGCTTGAAGTCCTGGGGTGGTTTTCCTCAAGTACCGGTGGTATGGTGGTTCGGCTGATTCCTTATCGGCCGGTCCTACTGGCGGTCCGTTTCACGGGAGCAACACTCGAAGTAGGTTAGATATCGCGGGGTCTGCTGGTGGTCCGTTTCACGGGAGCAACACTCGAGCTAGACTGGTATGCCGCGGTGGTTCCTCGTGGTCCATTTCACGGGAGCAACACTTGGAGTAGTTAGGTAACGCGGGGTCTACTGGCGGTCCGTTTCACGGGAGCAACACTAGAAGTAGACTGGTATGCCGCGGATTCTTCTTGTGAACCGTTTCACACAGGATCACTCGAAGTAGGTTGATTTTAATTGCCGTGGTTCAGACACGAGTAACGAGACGATTGACTCTGATTTCGGAACTATCTTTATTTCAGAAGAATAACTCTTATATAAGATGCTAAATTATACATAATTAAATCTAAGAAAGGTCAAAGTTCTGGACGTGCTAAACTAAGGTTAATGCCAGGGTCACCCACCTCTGAGTCTGCTGACTCAGGGGTTGTTTGTTCACGTACTGCTTTCCACACGCATTTCGGCTTGCCTCGGTCAGTCGGTCATTCTTCCCGCTGATCACGCTGATTCTGCTTCCGGAGCCATCGACTAGTGCCGAGTTAGTAGGTTGGGTATTGGATTATGCTTACATTATTAATAGGCTAGTAGGTCTGATGCTTGTATATCGTGACCTGCTGATGCATCTTGATTGGGCACTAGGTAGGTCTTGGCACTAGGTGCCAACACGGATGCATCTTGATTGGGTAGTAGGTCTTGGCACTAGGTGCCAACACTTATATAACGACACATGTTTTTCCAGGCTAATTATTCATTGGTTTTTAATATTTGTAGATCGGTGTCCCACCAGGCGACCTGTTTGGATGAGTTTGGGTGATAGCACAAAGATGGGCTTTGTGCATGGTTCGTTTCTTGGTTCATTTTTTGGTTGAGTGGTCTGTAGGCGCAAAATTTTTTACTTATTTTTTGATAGAGAGGCCTTTAGTTGGCTTTATCAATGGTGAACATAGGCTTAATGACGGCTGAATCAGCTGAATCATTTTCAAAAAGTTGAATTGAGATCGGGATGTGGTCACTACCTGAGAGGTGATAGACAATTATCCATCACTGTGGACGGAAGACCACGAGGTGACGACCACGAGGTGCCATGCCTTGGCGTGCGCGAGAAAACTCTATATATAGCCGAAGAATTAAAAATTTTCTGTAGGCAACCGATCTAAATGAATTATATACCAATCAAAAGATATTGTTTCAATTAGATAATTTTTGTCGAAACATATTCCAAAAGTTTGGGAGAAATTAGGGTGAAAGTAAAAAAAATTACACTAAAGTGGGGCTGGTGGACACATTTTAGTCCCCAGGTAGAATATAGATATATTATTCGCATGCTCGAGCAAAATACGCGTCAATCGACCCGATCCGACATTTCATTCAGAAGTTATTCGAAAAATTCGATTTTTTCTTCTTCTTCCAGTTTGCGTTGGTTTGTCTGTTTGCACTATTTTTTTCTTAACAATCCTGAAAAAAATTGGAAAAGTTTGTTACTATCATATGAGCAACTATTGTTCTACAACTTTTTGAAATACCTTAAGCTTAAAAAATTAAAAAAACTTTGTTAATTAAAAAATGCATAACTTTACAATTAAGAAAGATATTAAAAAGAGCTTTACACCGTTGAAAGGGTTTTTTAAATATCTATTTCACTTTCTTTGGGACCAAACGTCTATATAGTACACAAAAAATACACTGAAAATAAACTTTTTTTTACGGCTTAAAAAATTATTTTTCAAAATTTGCTCATTTGATCCTTTTTATATTGCACCTGGACGCAACTTTTGATATATCGCTCATATCTGGCAAAATTCGTTAACTCAAGATATAGTCCTGTAAGTGCAGGACTTTTGTCCGGCCTCCTGTGAAGCTTGCAGTTACTTATACATGTGTGGGTATTTGATTGGCAACTTTGCTTTTGGAAAGTGCATATATTTGGTCAATACCCTAAAAAATATGGATTATATCTTTTCAGATTTTAGTTTATTTATTTACAAATAAAATCCAAATAAAACAAGAAAGGAAAGCTAACTTCGGGCGGAGCCGAAGTTGATATACCCTTGCAGTCGTGCCATTTTTGATCGTATGGCGGCTATTGGATATAGTTGGCCGATCCCTATGAAATTTGGCGAATAAGATTATTTTGCTCAAAATGGAATCTGTACAAAGTCCCATCTTTCTAATTTAAAAAAAAGCAAAGTTATGCCAATTCCGATCGTTCAGTTATGTGGCAGCCATAGGATATAGTCCTTGCAGAGGGTATTATAATTTTGATCAAAAGTGTGCAACGCAGTGAAGGAGACATCTCCGACCCTATAAAGTATATATATTCTTGATCAGGATCACCTCCTGAGTCGATATAAGCATGTCCGTCTGTCCGTCTGACCGTCTGACCGTCTGTCCGTCTGTTTCTACGCAAACTAGTCTCTCAGTTTTAGAGCTATCGAGTTGAAACTTTGCACACATCCTTCTTTTTGCAGGCAGTATATAAGTCGGAATGGCCGGGATCGGTCGACTATATCCTATAGCTGCCATATTGATCTGATTGATCGGAAATGCCATAACTTTGGTGTTATTTAAGTTAGAGGGCTAGTTTTTCCACACATGTTATATTTGACCAACATATGTACAAAATTTTATAAGGATCGGCCGACTATATCCTATAGCTGTCATAGAACGATCGGAATGGCATAACTTTGGTGTTTTTAAGTAAGAAAGATGGGATTTGGTACAGATTCTATTTTGGGAAAAAAAATCTGATTTGTCGAGTTTCATAAGGATCGGCCGACTACATCCTATACCTGCCATATAACTGAACGATCGGAAATGGCACAACCTTGCTATTTTTAAAGATGCTTGGGGCTTCCCAATATTTTTATTAGACATTTTTTTTATGGTGAAATTCTCATAAGGATCGGACAACTATATACGATCCGATATATATAATAATAATATGAGCTTCTGCTTAACTGCAAGGTTATAAACTTCGACTCCTCTCGAAGTTCGCTTTCCTTTCTTATTTTTATACTCTTGCAGAGGCTATTATAATTTTGGTCAAAAGTGTGCAACGCAGTGAAGGAGACATCTCCGACCCTATAAAGTATATATTGTCATGTAAACCCACACATACCCTAACTTTAAGTTCATGTATGTACAGTTAGTACACGGAAGCTAAGCTTCCACTAAAAAGCTTGAAGCCTAGCTTATGCTAAGATTAGTAATTAAAGGGTTAGGTGGGTCTGGCGGAAAAAAAAAAATCGTTTTTTTTTTATTTTTTTATAAAATTCTCCAGAATCTTGAGAATATACTCCCAAATTTTCAAGTCGATTGGAATAAAAGTTTCGGAGATACAGTCCTGAAAAGGTGGACGCTCGAGGTCAGCTATAGGCAGAGCGCAAACTTTAAACGTGTTTTTCTCAAAACTGTGTTTTTGAAATCGGTTGTCAAGATTTCTCGGAAACTACTCAACCGATCTTGATAAAATTTTGCACAGGCCTTCGAGATACGATTATCTAGAACTTGAACGAAGGATTTTTATTTTCGTTGATTACAACTATTTAAAAACAAAAAATGTTCGAAAAATTTCACCAAAATTTGAATATTTTTGCAAAAAGGTGTCCCAAAAATCCAATTTTTGTTTGATTTTGTTTTTCTTCGTTCAGTTTCTAGTTTTAGGTCTGTACTAAAAGAAAATATTCGGTTTTTTTATTTCAGATGATTCTGTTAGGAATTGTGCTGTCAACGCGAAAGCACCTTTTTTGCCAGGAGTCATGGGAAACGACGTCTCAATGGCTAACTTTTAAATATTTTTTTCTCAAAATTTCAGAAATTCATCTTTAAATATGTATATTTAATAATCCTAAAAGTTCCAATAAAATATTTCATTCTTTAATTAAAAAAAAAAAATTTGTAAATAGGCCATTTTTTGGCCTCCCAGACCCACCTAACCCCTTAAGCAGACTTGGAACAGTACGCATGTACAAATAAATTAATTGTAAGACTAAACTGAAGTCTTTTTTTGTGAAACCTTTGTTACTCGACAAGGAAGTCGAAAGAGGTTTTTTATCGAATACTACGTCACTATCAGCCTATAACCGACTAAGAAGTCGTGGCTGAAGGCATCGATCTACAATTTTCATAGCTGAGACGAAGAGGTCCATAACCTTTAGGCTCCCCTGAACCAAAGTCCAGAACAAACATAGGTTCTATCACCCACCGTTTCCGCGGTACACCTAAGAGAAGAAATTGATCAAATTTTACCATATATTGAATTATGTAGGCCGTGTAATGGCGATGACCATCATTGTATCCAGTACATATCATTTTTGAAATGTATGTGTACCAACTAAAATTAAAAAATGGTATCTAGCAGTTTGAATGCTCGAGCAAAATACGCGTCAATCGACCCGATCCGACATTTCATTCAGAAGTTATTCGAAAAATTCGATTTTTTCTTCTTCTTCCAGTTTGCGTTGGTTTGTCTGTTTGCACTATTTTTTTCTTAACAATCCTGAAAAAAATTGGAAAAGTTTGTTACTATCATATGAGCAACTATTGTTCTACAACTTTTTGAAATACCTTAAGCTTAAAAAATTAAAAAACTTTGTTAATTAAAAAATGCATAACTTTACAATTAAGAAAGATATTAAAAAGAGCTTTACACCGTTGAAAGGGTTTTTTAAATATCTATTTCACTTTCTTTGGGACCAAACGTCTATATAGTACACAAAAAATACACTGAAAATAAACTTTTTTTTACGGCTTAAAAAATTATTTTTCAAAATTTGCTCATTTGATCCTTTTTATATTGCACCTGGACGCAACTTTTGATATATCGCTCATATCTGGCAAAATTCGTTAACTCAAGATATAGTCCTGTAAGTGCAGGACTTTTGTCCGGCCTCCTGTGAAGCTTGCAGTTACTTATACATGTGTGGGTATTTGATTGGCAACTTTGCTTTTGGAAAGTGCATATATTTGGTCAATACCCTAAAAAATATGGATTATATCTTTTCAGATTTTAGTTTATTTATTTACAAATAAAATCCAAATAAAACAAGAAAGGAAAGCTAACTTCGGGCGGAGCCGAAGTTGATATACCCTTGCAGTCGTGCCATTTTTGATCGTATGGCGGCTATTGGATATAGTTGGCCGATCCCTATGAAATTTGGCGAATAAGATTATTTTGCTCAAAATGGAATCTGTACAAAGTCCCATCTTTCTAATTTAAAAAAAAGCAAAGTTATGCCAATTCCGATCGTTCAGTTATGTGGCAGCCATAGGATATAGTCCTTGCAGAGGGTATTATAATTTTGATCAAAAGTGTGCAACGCAGTGAAGGAGACATCTCCGACCCTATAAAGTATATATATTCTTGATCAGGATCACCTCCTGAGTCGATATAAGCATGTCCGTCTGTCCGTCTGACCGTCTGACCGTCTGTCCGTCTGTTTCTACGCAAACTAGTCTCTCAGTTTTAGAGCTATCGAGTTGAAACTTTGCACACATCCTTCTTTTTGCAGGCAGTATATAAGTCGGAATGGCCGGGATCGGTCGACTATATCCTATAGCTGCCATATTGATCTGATTGATCGGAAATGCCATAACTTTGGTGTTATTTAAGTTAGAGGGCTAGTTTTTCCACACATGTTATATTTGACCAACATATGTACAAAATTTTATAAGGATCGGCCGACTATATCCTATAGCTGTCATAGAACGATCGGAATGGCATAACTTTGGTGTTTTTAAGTAAGAAAGATGGGATTTGGTACAGATTCTATTTTGGGAAAAAAAATCTGATTTGTCGAGTTTCATAAGGATCGGCCGACTACATCCTATACCTGCCATATAACTGAACGATCGGAAATGGCACAACCTTGCTATTTTTAAAGATGCTTGGGGCTTCCCAATATTTTTATTAGACATTTTTTTTATGGTGAAATTCTCATAAGGATCGGACAACTATATACGATCCGATATATATAATAATAATATGAGCTTCTGCTTAACTGCAAGGTTATAAACTTCGACTCCTCTCGAAGTTCGCTTTCCTTTCTTATTTTTATACTCTTGCAGAGGCTATTATAATTTTGGTCAAAAGTGTGCAACGCAGTGAAGGAGACATCTCCGACCCTATAAAGTATATATTGTCATGTAAACCCACACATACCCTAACTTTAAGTTCATGTATGTACAGTTAGTACACGGAAGCTAAGCTTCCACTAAAAAGCTTGAAGCCTAGCTTATGCTAAGATTAGTAATTAAAGGGTTAGGTGGGTCTGGCGGAAAAAAAAAAATCGTTTTTTTTTTTATTTTTTTATAAAATTCTCCAGAATCTTGAGAATATACTCCCAAATTTTCAAGTCGATTGGAATAAAAGTTTCGGAGATACAGTCCTGAAAAGGTGGACGCTCGAGGTCAGCTATAGGCAGAGCGCAAACTTTAAACGTGTTTTTCTCAAAACTGTGTTTTTGAAATCGGTTGTCAAGATTTCTCGGAAACTACTCAACCGATCTTGATAAAATTTTGCACAGGCCTTCGAGATACGATTATCTAGAACTTGAACGAAGGATTTTTATTTTCGTTGATTACAACTATTTAAAAACAAAAAATGTTCGAAAAATTTCACCAAAATTTGAATATTTTTGCAAAAAGGTGTCCCAAAAATCCAATTTTTGTTTGATTTTGTTTTTCTTCGTTCAGTTTCTAGTTTTAGGTCTGTACTAAAAGAAAATATTCGGTTTTTTTATTTCAGATGATTCTGTTAGGAATTGTGCTGTCAACGCGAAAGCACCTTTTTTGCCAGGAGTCATGGGAAACGACGTCTCAATGGCTAACTTTTAAATATTTTTTTCTCAAAATTTCAGAAATTCATCTTTAAATATGTATATTTAATAATCCTAAAAGTTCCAATAAAATATTTCATTCTTTAATTAAAAAAAAAAAATTTGTAAATAGGCCATTTTTTGGCCTCCCAGACCCACCTAACCCCTTAAGCAGACTTGGAACAGTACGCATGTACAAATAAATTAATTGTAAGACTAAACTGAAGTCTTTTTTTGTGAAACCTTTGTTACTCGACAAGGAAGTCGAAAGAGGTTTTTTATCGAATACTACGTCACTATCAGCCTATAACCGACTAAGAAGTCGTGGCTGAAGGCATCGATCTACAATTTTCATAGCTGAGACGAAGAGGTCCATAACCTTTAGGCTCCCCTGAACCAAAGTCCAGAACAAACATAGGTTCTATCACCCACCGTTTCCGCGGTACACCTAAGAGAAGAAATTGATCAAATTTTACCATATATTGAATTATGTAGGCCGTGTAATGGCGATGACCATCATTGTATCCAGTACATATCATTTTTGAAATGTATGTGTACCAACTAAAATTAAAAAATGGTATCTAGCAGTTACCATATCTTTGGAATACTCATCCAAAGTTGAAATCTCAGATTTTCTACGTTAATTTTTGGTCTTCTATGATTTTTCCCCAAACATTTTTCTATGGAAGATTTTTATTTTCTTATTGAAATCAGTAGATCATACCATGTTTTAATTTTGGATTTAAGGAAAAACTCGAAATAGTTTTATTGAATTTATTATAGGTGGTTAAACAATATTTTCTTCAATTAAATTGGAGTTTCTAATCTCATATTTTCAAAAAGTCATGGCTATCTACAACTTCTGTAAAGCTTTACTAAACAAGCTGAACCTGCAATAGATACGTTTTGAACAAAGAAACAGTTTTAGATAGCCATGACTTTTTAAAAATATGAGATTAAAAACTCCAATTTAATTGAAGAAAATATTGTTTAACCACCTATAATAAATTCAATAAAACTATTTCGAGTTTTTCCTTAAATCCAGAATTAAAACATGGTATGATCTACTGATTTCAATAAGAAAATAAAAATCTTCCATAGAAAAATGTTTGGGAAAAAATCATAGAAGACCAAAAATTAACGTAGAAAATCTGAGATTTCAACTTTGGATGAGTATTCCAAAGATATGGTAACTGCTAGATACCATTTTTTAATTTTAGTTGGTACACATACATTTCAAAAATGATATGTACTGGATACAATGATGGTCATCGCCATTACACGGCCTATATAATTCAATATATGGTAAAATTTGATCAATTTCTTCTCTTAGGTGTACCGCGGAAACGGTGGGTGATAGAACCTATGTTTGTTCTGGACTTTGGTTCAGGGGAGCCTAAAGGTTATGGAGCAGGTAAAATTATGCGTGGAGATTTTTTGCTGTTGGCCTGTGTAATATGAAAAAAAAAAAATAAAATAGAAAATATATATACATAAATAAATAATTATAAATAAAAATTTAAATGAATGAGAATAGCTTAGCCACATTTAAGTCAACAATAAATTGCATAAAATTAATTCAAAATTTTGATGGTACTGATACAAATGAACTACCAGATTTAATAGCACAAATAGAAACAGTTCTTCCAACGTTCAGTGTTTTCGACGCGCCTACCAAAAGCATTTTATTTGGCTTTATAAAAAACAAATTTATAGGACTATGCAGGCCAGTGCTTCATAGACATGGGAATAGGCGGTGATGCTAGGGGGTCATAGAAGACCCCCCCGCTTCCACTTGAGCCGCTAGGGCTCCTTGTGTTACCGCTGGGGCAAGGGTTTCACCTAAGTGTTGCGTTCTGTAATTATTGGTGGGTTGGACGATGGGCACGCAGTAGTCCGTGCCCCCCTCAGGTAGGTTCAGTCTGGTATGACCAAAACTATTCTTGCTCCATAGACTCGCCTCTCGCAGTCTTATTGCCGCCAGTGTGGCTATCTTTACCCCCATCAGTTGTACTGGTAGGTCAAGGATGATATCTAGGGCGTCGCTAGGCGTAGTGCGTAGACTGCCTGTTATACAGACTTCCGCCATGCGCTGCGTCTTCCTGAACCTATCCCTGTGTTGGCACCTAGTGCCAAGACCTACTACCCTATATGCACACTTAGTAATTTGATCCAATCAATATGCATCAGCATGTCGCAATATACAAACCCACTAACCGATTTTCTCACCTATAAACAATTAGTAATAAGCATAAAACTATATCCAACCTATTAACCCAGCACTAGTAGACGGCGCCAAAAGCAGAAGCAGCATATCAGCGGGAAGAATGACCGACTGACCGATGCAAGTAAAAACCAGCCAGCTAAGCCGAAATGCGCAAGCAGTACATGAACAAACAATCTGAGTCAGCAGACTCAGAGGTGGGTGACCCTGGCATTAACCTTAGTTTAGCACGTCCAGAACTTTGACCTTTCTTAGATTTAATGATGTATAATTTAGCATCTTATATAAGAGTTATTCTTCTGAAATAAAGACAGTTCCGAAATCAGAGTCAATCGTCTCGTTACTCAGTGTCCACGGCACTTAAAATCAACCTACTTCTAGTGATCCTGTGTAAAACGGTTCACAAGTAGAATCCGCGGCATACCAGTCTACTTCTAGTGTTGCTACCGTAAAACCGGACCACAAGTAGACCCCGCGTCATATCATTACTCCGAGTGTTGCTCCCTTGAAACGGACCACGAGGAGATCTCGCGGCATACCAGTCTAGCTCGAGTGTTGCTACCGTAAAACCGGACCACCAGCCGACCCCGCACTATCTAACCTACTTCGAGTGTTGCTCCCGTGAAACGGACCGCCAGTAGGACCGGCCGATAAGGAATCCGCCGAACCACCATCCCACCGGTACTTGAGGAAAACCACCCCAGGACTTCAAGCACGCCACATCAACTCATGCCTGATCACAGCAAGCGTCTGGCCAACCCGAGCAGTCCCTTGCAGAATCCAGGTAAATTTAGTCAGGACTATTTACGGTTTTGACTACGACTCCGGGACCTACCGTTACTCCCGTGAGTTCAGGTTTGACGTAGTTGCCGCATAACGCTCTACGGACGAACACCCTGCATAAGGAGTTGTCCAGGGCTGGCCACCAGACCACAACTCCAAAGAATAAGATTGGTCTGATGATCGCTGGGTATAGCCATCTGACCATCTTCGGGGACATTTCCCATTTCAGGCCTACCGCCTTGCGGCAGGTATAGAGTGCTATTGCCGCTTTCTTAGTCCTATCTGCGGTGTTTAGCTTCCAGTCCAGTTTCCTGTCTAGAGTGATGCCTAGGTACTTCGCACTATCGCTTAGAACTAGTGATTCCCCTAGAAGTTTCGGAAGCCTTAGATTTGGTATCTTGTACTTCCTGGTGAACAGCATGAGCTCTGTCTTGGACGGATTGACTCCCAGCCCGTTCCTTTGCGGCCAGGTCGACAGAACTTTGAGCTTCCCTGTCATTAGGTCGCATAGCGTTTGCGGGTATTTCCCTATGAAGGCGATAGCAACATCGTCCGCGTACGCAATGATCTTACAGCCGCCACCCTCCAAGGATCGTTGTAGGCTATTAACCGCCACGTTCCAGAGTAGTGGTGAGAGTAAACCTCCTTGCGGGGTGCCCCTCTTGACGTATCTTCGAATAGTCGAACCTCCAAGAGTAGCCTCGACACTCCTGTTGACCAGGATCTGCCGTATTAGGTGAGTTGATCGGTTGTCTATTTCAAGTCCCGTCAGTGCATCAATGATTGAGCACGGCAAGATGTTGTTGAAGGCCCCTTCTATGTCTAGGAAAGCAACAAGTGCGTATTCCTTAAAGTTGATCGCTCGCTCAGCGATCATAGTGATTTCGTGCAGGGCTGTTTCTGTTGATCGGCCCCTTTTGTAAGCATGCTGAGGCATGAGATGTCCCTTGGGTTAATGGTTAGTTGGAGATGGAGACTCAAAAGTCTTTCCATAGTCTTAAGGAGGAAGGATGAAAGACTTATAGGTCTGTGTGTGGTGATTGCATCAGCCAGGGAGTTCGAGAATAGTGTAATGTCAAAAATCTCTCTCCTGTTCTTGACGACGAAGGTGGGTTCTGAACCTCTGTTACCCACTAGAAGCTTAGAGCTGAGGATAAAATCGAAGATTGACTCACCCCTCTCATTTGTGTTCGTGCTTCCCCACTGACTATGATGAGCGTTGGCATCGCATCCTATTAGTAGGTCGATTTTTCTCCTCTCGCTGTCTTCCACTAGCCGCCTAAGTAGCAAGTGCGGTGGGGGTCCTGTTTGGTTATGACCCATATACGCCGAGCATATTCTTAGATGGCCGCCTTGGCCTTCTATCGATGCGGCTACATGATCTTCATTGCTGAAATTTGGTAGCAAGAAAATGTGAAGGCTCTTTTTTGCGAGAGTGCATGCTCGCCTTTTACCTGTTACATCGGCTGTGTACAGCCTTAAATCCGACGCCCCCAAACCGAGAATCCTGTCTCCATGGATCCAGGGTTCTTGGATGAGAGCCACGTCAGCTCCACTCTCTGCGAGATGGAGCAGGAGGGCGGCGGATGCCGCCTTACTGTGATTGAGATTTATTTGCAGGAATGTCAGACACATCCTTTAGATTTTCCACCACAATAACCTCAGCCTCGGTGTCGGAGCCTAGCAGTGAGTCCTCCTCCATGCCGACGCCCCCAAGAGCCCTTGCCAGGTCACTCTCCTCTGAGGTGTACCCTTCCAGAATGTCCTCCTCCACGTCTGACATTCCTTCTGGGCGGACCTCTTCGGTCGGTTCCCCCAAGTCTAGCTCTTGTGCGTCTGTCTCCAAGTCGATGCCTCCTGGCTTATTCTTCGCATCCGACTTGTAGATCCTCACTGCTACGTGCTCGAACCCGTACTTCATACGGCTACCGGCACCCTCCAGGATCCTAGCAGTCTCCTCATTTAGAGTGAGGACGACCTGCCTTCTTAGTCCCACTGCGTCCTCCACCTTGGCGACTCACCAGTCCGCCGTAGGGAGTGTGCGATTGCACATTTTGAGCATGGCCAGAATGGTGGCAGGGTCCGCCGGCTTCTCTGTCAGCCATACGCGGGCCCTCGGTTTGCTGGGGATCTTGTCCCAGTCCACCGGCTCCAGACTGACTCCTGGGTAAACCTCTTCAAGCGACGCAATCATGCGCTTGTAGAGGCTAACAGACCTCGCATCTTGGCATGCTATCACCTTGATGCTACCTTGGTACCACCCTGCGTCTTCGCAGTCCGGTGGAGGTCCTCCGTTCTTAAGCATCTCCTCCATGAAGCGCCCATGCAGCTCGTTCACCACCCTCCGCCAAAGCTTCTTGGGAATCAGGCCATCTTTGGAGCCGTTGTCAACGACCCCAATGATGGTCCTGCCCTTAGTAACTTCTGCGAAGGATCTGTTACTCTGTTGCGTCTGCACCTTTTTTTTCTTTGCTAGGTGCGCTCCACCGTCCGTCGACCTCTGCCTCTTCGCACTTTGTGCTCTATCCTTGGCAGAGTCGCCTACTTCTGTCGGCTTCTTCGGATCCAGTCTCATACCCGCTTTTGCTGGCTGAAAGTCAGGCAGAATTTCCCTCGCCCACTTTATGATCTCAGTCTGGTCGGGGTTGGATTCCGTCGATGGGTCTGCCCTCATAATAATGAAGGCCGCTCTCCTCCTATCCTTGTAGGAGCCCTTCCGCTGCAAGGGGCCAGCAGTCGCCGGACCGGGGCCTTCCTTAGGGATGCCACCGGTGCGAGAGGAGCTCGACCCTGAGGTCTTGCCCCCCACACCATTCGGTGGTCCCATAGTGGGACCCGTTTTGGGGGTCGGTGCCTTGGCATCTCCCCCTACACCGGCGCAGCTCGCCTCCGGACGTTGTCCTTCAGTGGGGAGCTTCGCCATCCCAGCGTCTCTTTGGCCTCTGTCTGCCTTGGAGATTGACGGATCCATGATCCCATTTCCGCACTTTCTTGGGGAGTCCCGTTCTCCACTATTTTTGTTTGTGTTTTTGTTTAGATTCATATTTGGACCCACGAGTAGGCGGGAAGAGGTTTATCCATCATGACATAGCCCGCTTATCATGATAAGCCTGATTGAAACTGAGAGGTCGGCCGGTCCCCCAGAGTCCGCATATTAACGTCCGAGCACCCCCGGACATGCATCCCTAGGCATATGCTGTTCCACCTTGGATTGGGGTGATTTGAGGAAGGGAGTGTTCTTCTCCCCGCCCGACTACGATTCGCCAGCGTCCTCGGCAGAGACATGACCTTACCGGGACCTGCTACCAGCCGCCCTCACGTGGAGAGTATAGTCGCGGTGTACACAGTTACGGCACATGAAATCATGCGTTTCTCCCCCTATAGTACCCGTTGGCTGACGGCCTTGGGAGCGGTTAAAGCATATAATTTTAAAACATTTTGGTGAAAAAGAAACTAGCGACGTTTTAATGGATACATTAACGTCCTAAAATAAGACACATTTTTAAAACAAGTGGTGATGAGGAAAATATGATAAGGTTCATGCAAGAAAAGTTGCCTGAAAAGGCCTAGTTGCTGTATTCTCAGAAAACCTAAGTTTATTTGCAAAATTTCAAGAAATTTATAGACAGTTTTTTTCAAATAATAGAAATTTAAGAATTCTCAAGTCGTGTATATGTACTATTAGAAGATATAAATGATAAAGAAAAAATTCTAAAGATATTTGAAAACGAACACATAATAAATAATCACAGAGAAACGAAGATACAAACGAAATATTTGTATCTATAAGAGAAAGTATTTTTCTGATATCAATTTTAGTGACGAAAATATGCCATATAGGTGTACAAAATTGCAAATAAAAAATATTCTTGTTCGGCACGTGCAATAAAAACAAAAAAAAAATCAGTCACTTGCCGAATTAGCAATGCAATTTTGTACACCTATATAGCATATTTTCGTCACTAAAATTGATATCAGATATTTTGGGTTTCGCATGCAGGTTTGTCCCCGGTACTTTACCTCGTCAAGAGGTTTTTTATATGATTTAGAGTATAGGGATAGTCCGAGGGAAGCTAAAGACAGGTCAATATGGGCACAGGTGTGGTGTGTAGTGAAATAGGTTGGGGACCCATTATTAGGTTTGGTAAGCAGGGATTGGTTTATAAATTTAATCAATAAGTTTCCTCGTAAGTTATTATTTTGTGATCCCCAACTTTTGCCCAATCGCCTGTTATTGGAAGAGGGTTGAGAATATTGTTGTAAGTGTCATTTTGTAAGAAATGATAGTGAATTGAATTTTAGATTGTACAGTTACGGCGATTGAGTGGGTTTGTTATTGTTGTAAGAAGTTGTGATGTAGGAGAGCTTCTATGCCATAAAGGTTGTTCGAGTTATTTATGTTGTAGAGAGTGAATTTAATTGAGATGGGGAATATTGGGAGAATAGAGGTGTGTGTCTTGAATGGATATTATTTTAGGGTTGTGTTTTTTTATGAGTATTTTTAGGTGGTTATACTTTTTGAGATAACCATTTACGTTTAATTGTAATATTTTTAGCATGTTAGGATAATAACATGAAATAATAAGCATGTTCGTCCGTAGAGCGTTTTGCGGCCACTACGTCGAACTGGAACTCGCAGGCATAACGGTAGGTCCCGGAGTCGTAGTCAAAGAACGTATAAAAGTTTTGACTAAATGTACCTGGGATCTTCAATGGTGTGCTCGGGTTGAACAGGCGCTTGCTGTGATCAGGCAGAGGTTGAGGTGAGATACTGGAAGTCCTGGTTGGTTGTCATCAAGTGCAGAGGTATGGGGTTTCGGCTGATTCCGTATCGGCAGGTCCTACTGGCGGTCCGTTGTACGGGAGCAACACTCAGTGATGGCTACGTATCGGCAGGTCCTACTTGTGGTCCGTTTCACGGAAACAATACTCGAAGTAGGTTATGTAACGAGGGTCCTACTTGTGGTCCGTTTGCACAGGAGCAACACTCGAAGTAGGTTCGACGACGACAGTTTTACTTGTGCTCCGTTTACACAGGAGCAACACTGGAAGTAAGTTGGTTAAGAAGGGTACTATTTACTTGTAGTCCGTTTCACGGGAGCAACACTCGAAGTAGGTTGGTTTTAAGTGCCGTTACTTGACATTGAGTAACGAACCGATTTACTCTGATCTGCAAGTGATTTTTTATAAGATCAAATAATTACATAAGTTGTAACTTAACTAAGGTTAGCTGGAAAGGTCAATGTTAACGGATGCTTTGTACTTGGTCTGGGTCTTCTGACTCAAATCATATGATATTGGGTTTCTGCTCTGCTCGCTGGTTTGCTTGCTCCGGTCAATCAGTCATTCGTACCGCTGATATTGCTGATTTCTATTTCTGGTGCCGTCTTTTAGAGCTGAGTTATTAGGTATTGGCACTAGTAAGTGACTAGAAGGAGGAGGATTTGAATTGGAGGTGACTTCATCTCCTAGAATTCCCTTGTTTACTGTGTGGGGGTCAAAGAGGTAGGAAGAAGAAGATCCAAGAAATTATTTTGTATCAGCCTTCACCAAGGATAGTCGGAAATACCGAATTCGAAATGTAGGGTACGGAGCGTAGCGACAAGTGCAATATAATCGTCCCGCTCTGGCACACGGAGACACCTTGGTATGCTCTCTTTCTGGCATACGCATGCGAGAGCGCTGAGAGACAGATACAAACGGAGATCAGAAATTGTCCCGTTATTGGAAGTTTTTGAGATTTTCACAGTTGCGTAGCAACGAATTTTAGCTTATTGTCAGGTCGTTCATTTGAATTGGCAATAGGAAGAGCACCAGACGTTCTAAAATTACTGACCAGCGTAAATTGAACAAAGGAAGCAACCACGTGCCAAAGCAGCTTTGAAATTTACCAAATTTCCCACAGGTCGTTCATCAGGATTAGTTGGGAATATTAACATTGCTGAAAGGTAAATATAGTGAATAGATAGTGAACAGCTTAGTGAGACATATTTGTGTTACAGTGAGAAAGCAACCTGTAGTGTGATTACCACCGACTGGTTAGCCTCGCGCACGTCACGTAGCGTTTTCGCGCTTTTCCATCGATGTGGCAAGTTGTCACTGGCTGAAACAAAGGCAACCGGTCGGGAAGTAAGGTGAAAAGGAGTGGAAAGAGATCCAGCGTAAGAAGCCGAGTACACGTGGCAACCTAACCTCGAACTGATGACGTAACAGAGCCATAAGCAGAGTCGGCTAAAGCAGCAGTTTACTAAAGCAGCCAAATTTGGTACTCACTTATCCTTGTGCCGGTGTCAAGGCCGTCGAGAAGCCATGTCGGGCCCCGGGGCATGGATTCCTCACGGTCCCTTTTTCATTTCATTTCATCCTATTCTTCCACTTCGCACGCTCCGCAGCGAACCGAGCAACCGAAAAGCAATCACGAACTAGAATGTGAGAAGTCTCAATGCGTTGGATTAATTGAAATTAGAATTGAGATTTTGTTAGAGACATTTTTTTAGGGTAATTTCTACTTCCATTTAGTGTAAATGTAACTGCACATGCACGACACAACCTCCACCTGCCTTCACTTGCAACGCTAGAAGCAACATTTTTACAGGAATCTGCACCTTCAATGGGCCTAACGAACCTGCATCGCCGAAAACAAGCGTAAGTCCGTAAAAAGAAAATATGTATCTATATATGAGTTTAGGTGTCCATTTATTGATCACCTGATGATGAGGAGTCGGGTCATATTCTTGTGACGTTGAAAATACAATTTATTGTGGAAGTAACTTATTGTAACAATTTATTTGGGAAAGTATTCTTAGGAATTCGGAGAAGTATCATCTTGGCGATTTGTTGGTCCAAAATAGACTGACTGCACTGAGTTCTGGCCCTCCGGTCGTTAGTTCAATATCGCCTGATCTCCCACTCCAACTCTGTGTGGTGCGGACACCACTGGTGTCCGGTGTGGTGTCAGCTTTCCGGTGCCAAGAGTCAGCGTAACACTCCGGGTGTGGTATTAACTTTCTTGCAACATTCTCGTTAGCGTAACATAGTTGCAATCTTGCAATATATCCGGCGTAGTTAAACCCATACCACATGAATATTGAATATTGCTTATGCTGTGGATTCTGGTTTAAGCAAGAGTTTGAGGCGTAGTCGGACAGGGGGCGCACAGTGCTGAGCAGGAAGGGGGCTTGGCAGTGCCGGGAGATAACTTATACATATATCTAATATATAAAATTCTCATGTCACGGTGTTAGTAGCTCTACTTCTCCGAAAGGGCTCGAGCGATTTTCATTAAATTTTGTGGGTATATTCGTTAGGGCTGAGGATTGGACAACATATATTTTTCATCCCCCTAAATGTTAAGGGTGGTTCACCCGTAATTTTTTTATACAAATCCGCTCAAATACGAGTATCAATCGATCAGTTATCCCCGCTTCAGTCGTCACTCCGTTCCCCTATCTTACGCACTATACATTTTCAGCCATTTTGTATTGTGAACAATCGTGTCAACCTGTGACGGTTATACGTATTACTTTCGCAATGCCAAGAAAAGGCAAAGGAGCCAATTTGAGTCGTCGGACGGTCAAATCCACAACCGCGCGAGATAGAAGGGCATGAAGATCAGGCGTACAAATTGAAGAAGATAATGCAAATGTGCGTGTGAACAAGGCGCAGTTGCCTCAATCAGAACCGCAAGAGGCACGAGATGAACGTAATCAAGAAAGACAACTGCAACGAAGAGAAGCACGCAGATTCATAGTTAATCGACTTAGAGGAATTGACCAACAAGTTCATCGAGCATTTACATCAGGAACATTTCTTCCATTAGCATTCCAGTACGAACCTGATGTTGAGTATTCTGCTCATTCCAAGGTGTTTATTGGTACTCTGGATAAGGAATGCCTGTATTGTCATGCACTTAAATTAAAAAATGAGCCACTTGGGATGTTTTGCTCATCAGGAAAAGTACAACTACCCGAAATTGAAACACCACCTGAACCATTGCGGGGTTTACTTCTACTGTTCCTGAAGTCAATTCGTACATTCAATTCATTCTTCCAAATGACATCGTTTGGAGCAATAGAAATAGTTAACAATATTGCTGGAAACGGTCAACAATTCCACGTTCAAAATCAAAGGCCAAGAGTATTACAAAGTGGGCTTATTGCTGCCAATGCTGAACGAATCTCATAAATTTTTACAAATCTACTTTATGGGTGGCGAGGACTCCACAACCATTTACAATTGAAGGTTGGAGCTCCGATCATTCTACTTCGTAACTTGAACCCACCACGGCTGTGTAATGGTACACGATTAGTAATTAATAAATTAATAAAAAATATCATTGAAGCCAGCATTTTGAATGGAAAGTTTCTAGGCGAAAATGTGTTATTGTCACGAATCCCTATGATTCCTACAGACTCAATTCCCAATTCAATTGGCATTCGCTATGATGGTCAATAAGTCACAAGGCCAAACATTATCTTTATGTGGCTTAGATTTGGAAACACCATGCTTTTCCCACGGACAACTTTATGTGGCATGTTCTCGCGTGGGAAAACCATCCAGTTTATTTATGCTGGCTAAAGACGGAGTAACCAAGAATATTGTCCACTCCATTGCGCTGAGAGAATAATCTTATTCTTATTAAACAAAAAAAAAATTTTCTAGAAAAAATATACATGGCGAAACAACGTTTGCCGAGTTTTCTAGTGTTTATATATAATATATTAGTGAATGCGGTGACAATTGGTAAATATGACATATAGGCTAAAATAACGTAAGATGAATTTTTAGCATCATTTTTTTGTTCTTTAATTTTGATTATGAGTTTCCATATTCTGACATGGTGCAAGGGCGTATGAAGTGTTTTTTAAATTAATTTAGTAAAGGTAAAGTATATGATAATGGAATTGAAGAGTATTATCTGAGTCTGGGGTTTATTGTGATGCAGTTTTCAGACAACTCCGAAATCGTTGTCTCCGTCGTGTCTGTACAGTACATTACTCTAGGGATACCAAATAGATTCACATGGAGGTATCAAGGCAGGGAGGGTAAAGACCACGGAAGCGAACAACATCTCGTAGAGTGGTGTTATGTAGGAAGCTAGGAAGAACCCACATCGTCCCGAAGAGCTTAGAACCGAGAAAAGCGAGAAGGGCACGCCCCCGAAACCTCCTACGTACCGTGGGTAACGACGACCCGTCGATCCCACGGTGAATACCGACATTAAGACCCTTCGCGGCAGCGTACGACTACTTGCTCTTACTAACTATACACTACAATTGTCCCTTACCCTCTGTGCTCTTCAGTCGTGAGTTAAAAAACTTGGGCTTGTGGTTCAGGGTCCGTCTGCGGCTCTCCTTGTTGATCCGCCATGAGCGGGGAATTCTGTAATCTTCCAGGATTTACTATTTGCTCTTTGCCGATGCAAAAAACTTTGTTCCGATGCGATTTCACCGCTACCCTTTCGTGGCTCGTTAGCTTCCGGTGCCAAAGCCGCCGTATTAAAGACGACTTGTTCTGCCTTGACATCAAGAGCTGATTCCGGTCGCACTGGCCCCATCACAATCACAATGGCTGTCCTTCTCCCAAATATGCCTGTTGTGGCCTCATAAGCTGGGAGACGAATTAGGCGCCCAACAACAGGTCAATATTCTGGGGCTGCGTAAATTCAGGAACGGCAAAGCACAACTGAGGTGAGATATTTCTTGGTGCTTGAATAGGGTGGGATGGTTGATTTCCATCGTTTCCGATAGTACTTACTCTCTTCCTTTACTTAATAGCGAACGGTCGTGATTATTTTTTGCGCTTGCGATAAATTCTATTTGAATGCCCCTGATACCTCGGAGATTGATATCTCGGCTTATATCAAAGCCAAAACCAAGGCCGTTATTAGAGTGGAAGACATTAGGAAATTTAAATACTCCTAATCGAGGCGCATGTCAGCCTTCATGATACGTGTGCCAGTGCCGATGTTTGTGACGCTATGTTCGCCTGGCTTCTGGCCAGAGGACATATTTGTACAAGAGCATCAGACGAGTAAGGTAAAGAAAAAAAAATTCGAAGCCTGCTGGAGTGAAGCTCCCAACATCTGTCCAATCCGACTCTTCAAAAAACTAACATCTTCTATCAATCTTACCTATCAGAATTGTCGGGGTCTACATAGCAAGCTCCCTAGACTCTATTCTGATAGTCTTTCCTTTGCGTCCCATACTATAGTCTTTACTGAAACTTGGTTAAAGCCGGAGATCTTCTGCTCCGAAGTTTTTCCAAGTAGGTACACCACTTTTAGACGTGACCGACCTCTGCGAAGAGGAGGAGGAGGCTTAATTTCTATTGACTCCAATTTCGTTTCTGAAGAGGTAAAGTTACCTGAGTTTGGTGATTTCGAATTCATTTGCGTTAAAGTCATATTGTCTGCTCAATCTTTGTTTATTACATGTTCTTACATTCCACCATACAGTGGAAACAGGCTATACAGTCTGTTTCCAATCTTATGTCAGATATTGACCTTCTGGTATTTCTTGGCGACTTTAATTTACCAGAACTCAATTGGTCAATTACTGAAAATTTAACATTCTAATCAGTTTCCACCCATCATGATTTCACAGCGGGCATCTTTGACTTGTCCCTAGGCCAGATCAACCATGTTAGAAATTCGTTAGGTCGGCTTCTTGACTTATGTTTTGTATCTGATCCAGATGGTACCACACTTTCCAGAGCTTTGCCCCTCTCAACCCCTGAAGATCCATACCACCCTACGCTTGAAGTTTCAATTGAAACCAATTCTGGTGTCAATAGGAAGCCTTCCTGCGTATCAAAGAAGATTCGTTGTTTTCGTAAGGCTGATTTTCGTAAACTTAATTTGTTAATCGATACTTTTGACTGGTCCGATATTCTGGCATGCACTGATATAAATATCATCCTACATAAATTTTATTTGACATTAAATTCAATTTTTGACTTAAGTGTGCCGTGAAAATATCCGTCCGCTACAAATATTCCTCCTTGGTTTCCAAGGTGCCGAACAAAATTAAAAACAGATAAAGACAGGTTTTAAATAAATATAAAAGAACCTGTAGCAGCATAGATTTCTCAAGATACTTAATAGCTCGGCTAAATTTCACCGTGCATAACGCCGAATGTTATAAAAATTATATTCGCCGCTGTCGGATTCAGTTCACTCAGGATCCAAAGCTGTTTTATAACTTTGTAAACATGAAACGTAAACATTTATTGTGTTCTTCCCTACTTACATATCAAAATTTATCAGCGACTTCGGATCAGGCCATTGCCGATTTATTCGCAAAATTTTTCCAAACAACGTATTTACCTCCTTAAACTTCAGATCAGCCATACGTTTACAACATTCAACCAACTAATCGTTGGTATTTGTTCCATTTCTTTCTGAAAACGATATATTATTGGATCTTCAAAAGGTAAAACCAGTTTATTCGCCAGGCCCCGACGGATTACCAGGCTGTGTGCTAAAATACTGTGCTAGGGCTCTGTGCAAACCTCTTCAAAAACTTTTCAACCTATCTTTGGAATCTTTGATTTTCCCCTTCAAATGGAAGGAATCTTTCATAATTCCTCTGCACAAAAAAAGGAAAAAATCCGATGCTGCTAACTACAGAGGCATCTCAAAATTATTAGCGATTCCAAAGTTATTCGAAAAATTAATAACTCCTCATTTGCAACACCTATGCTCATCAATAATTTCTCCATGTCAGCATGGTTTCATTAAGCGTCGCTCTACCACCACTAATTTATTGGAGTTGACATCATTTGTCTTAGATGGCTTCCAAAAGGGACTTCAAACTGATGTTATTTACACAGACTTTAGTAAAGAATTTGATTCAGTTAATCACTCACTCTTATTGGGTAAACTAAATCTTTTGGGATTCTCAACCGACCTCATTACGTGGATCTCCAGCTATTTAAATGGAAGAACTCAAAGAGTCTTTTTTAAAAATCAATACTCCCGCTTAGTCCGTACCACATCTGGAGTCCCTCAAGGAAGCCATCTTGGCCCATTTCTATGCACTCCTTTTATAAATGACTTGCCCCCATCCTTAACGAACGCGCTGGTACTAATGTACGCAGACGATGTTAAGCTTTGTCTGCAATATAACTTCCCGTCTGCCCAAAACAGACTGCAGTCCGATCTTGATAATTTTCAAAAATGGTGTTTAGCTAATGACTTAATACTTAATGGATCAAAATGCAAACTTATGTCTTTTTATCGTACTAGTCCTCACCAGGCTTCGTACTATCTCTCTGGGATTGCCTTAGAAAAATTAACTCAGGTTAATGATCTTGGTGTCCTTTTAGACATAAAACTTAAATTTTCCGACCATATTTCTTCAATGGTTAATAAGGCTAAAGGTGTTCTCGGTTGTATTAAAAGATGGGCTAAAGAATTTAACGACCCTTATATTACTAAAAGCTTATTTATATCCTTGGTCCGTCCGATACTGGAGTACGGTTCATGTGTCGGGTGTCCCCAATATGGTGTGCATCACGACCGCATAGAATCCGTACAAAAGAACTTCTTATTATTTGCTCTTAGAGGACTTAACTGGGACGCAAATCTTCACCTACCTTCGTATAATAGTAGACTCCTACTAATAAACTTACCCTCTTTAACAAATCGTAGAACAATGCTGGGTGTCGTTTTCCTACACAACCTTATTAATGGTGATGTAGATAGCCAGCACTTACTAATAGTATTCCGAATAGAAGGACCAGAAACTTTAGTCCTTTATTCTTAAGCCATTGTAGATCGACATATGCACAGCATGATCCCCTTAGGATTTTATGTTCGAACTATAATGATCTGTATCATATTATTTCTCTTTCATCCCTGTCAAATATGAAAACCTACATTTTAAATTACCTTCAAGAGCACACTAATTCTTCCTCGTTTTCTTTATAATCCTTCTATTTAAACTTTAAACTTATATTTACTAACTCGAATTTATTCCCGCGATTCGAGCCGTACGTTATGCACCAGGCGCCCCTCGGTCGGTTGGGCGGGAGGTGGGCTGTACGTATGCAGTGGGAACCGCGCGAAGTACAACTACGTTAATTTTTTTTGGAAATCAGTGGTTAATGATGATAGGGTCATCACAGCCCTTTTTCGTGATCTTTTAGTTGTTTCTCCCAGTGCAGCGATGTTTAGGGTTGATGACTCCAATCGGATTGTTGGGATTGTTACTTGACTATTTGCCTGACGCTCAATGTGGTCTAACATCTGCTTCAGAGATTGTCAATTGGTTGGATCGGTGATGGCTTGTTCTAGATATGACAGCGTGTGTGGGTCCAACCATTCCTCAATGATGTATCAAGATTGGCTCCCAGTTGTCTGTTGACTCTGTGATTGCGTTGAGAGTGGCGACTGTTCGGAGTCCGATATCATGTAAGCTGTGCATTTGTTCTGGGGTGTCCTAAAAACGCTTTTGGATCGCGGATTTAATCAACAGCCGTTCATTTTGGTATTGATTCTTTAGTCGTTGCCAGGCATCCTGGTAACTGGTCTGACGACCTGAAATCGATCGCTAGTATGTCCATTTATAGAAATTTTTAGGATCCAAATCAAGAAGGTGGCCGTCCACAATCCCTTTCCATTAATCTTTCATATGTTGCCTGGGGTAAATCGATACTGTCTTTTCTCCAATGCGATTACATAGAAATTTTTCAGAGCAATTGACGCATGTTTTCGGACTTTTACAGTAGGTGGAGGCATGTCCAAATCTCAGACAGTTTAAATCTCATTGGGTGTGAAATGTATGGTCGCATATTGACTACTTTGTATTCTATAGATAATACAAATATTGATATATATTGTAGCAGGATTGCTACATAATGTATATATATATAAACTATAAGTGAATGGCATAACTGTAAACTGTTAGTGTAAGTCGGTGTCGTTGCTTGTTGTCGGTTCTGGCTCTCTCTCCCTTGTGCTCTCATCGCTCTCATTGCTCTTTCAAAGAGTTATGAACGTGGATGCAGATCGCGCGATGAGAGCGGAGTCAGTCAAACACCAGCAGCGATCCGAAGCAGATCAAATCAAAAATAAGAAAGGAAAGCTAACTTCGGGCGGAGCCGAAGTTGATATACCCTTGCAGTTGAGTCGCAGTCCGCTAGGTGGCGCCACGCATCTTATAATATTAGATATATAGCGGATCGTATATAGTCGGCCGATCCTTATGAAATTTGGCTTATTGAATTATTTTGCCCAAAGAGTATTCTGTACCAAGTCCCATCTTTCTAACTTAAAAAAAACACCAAAGTTATGCCATTTCCGATCGTTCTATGACAGCTATAGGATATAGTCGGCCGATCCTTATGAAATTGTATACATAACATATTTTGGTCAAATATAACATGTGTGGAAAGTCCCAACCCTCTAACTTAAAAAACACCAAAGTTATGGCATTTCCGATCAATCAGTTATATGGCAGCTATAGGATATAGTCGACCGATCCCGGTCGTTCCGACTTATATACTACCTGCAAGGAAAAAACGGATGTGTGCAAAGTTTCAACTCGATAGCTCCAAAACTGAGAGACTAGTTTTCGTAGAAACCGACAGACAGACAGACTGACAGACAGACGGACAGACGGACATGCTCATGTCGACTCAGGAGGTGATCCTGATCAAGAATATATATACTTTATAGGGTCGAAAATGTCTCCTTCACTGCGTTGCACACTTTTGACCAAAATTATAATACCCTCTGCAAGGGTATAATAATAAAATTATTAAAAGCAAAGTGTTGGTGTTCTTCTTCAAGGGACATTTATTATATCCCTACAAAATCAGAAGTGGGCCGATCTCGTGCCAAATAAACAATTAACTAAAACGAAAATGGACGTTAGCAACGCATCAATTGCGCAATTAAAAAAGTGGTTAAGTGTGTTACGGCTACTTAACGTTTTACTTACTTAACGAAAAGGGAGTCAAAAACAACGACAAAGCTGGAGGCGAAGGAAACGACAAACACGGAGGTGAATCTAAAGAAAAAGATGGCGATAAAAATGAGAGCAAAAGTGGCGGCGATCGAAGCGAAAAAGACGGAGGCAAAAGGAATAGCAAAGATGGAAACGAGAGCAGCAAGAAAGACGGCGGCGAAAACAACAATGACGACGGCGGCGAGGGAGAAGACAAAGATGAAAATTATGCACGCAATGACAGGAATGAAGCCGGCAGCAGCGGCGCAAAAGCAGGCGCCAGTGAAGAAATGAAAAAGGCAACGTTGCTAAGTGGAAGATTCTGGAATTTCACAACCCAAGCATCGAAATTTTGTTGGGCATGGCAACACAGGTTGTGAGTGAATTCGAAACTTGCGCACGTAAATGGATTACGCAAATGAATAATATTGCAACCATTTATGGAATTAGCGGACAATACGTTAAGATGTTGATGATTAGTAAAATCAAAGGAAAAGCAAACGTGTGGCTGCATGCAAATCCTGAACGCATCATGCTACCGTTGGAGGAGTTAAACGCTGATAAGTCTGATAAGATGATAAGTCGCATCATTGAAGGAATTCCTAATCAAGGATGCGTGATCAAGAACATATTCAGTGTTTTGAAAATGTTGCACATATCAAACGTGCATTTGCGGAGGTGAAGTTGCCTAAATCTTATGGTGACACAAAGGATGCTAAAGGACATTGGGCGCAGGAGTGCAGGAAGCCAAGACGGGAGAAAGGATCGTGCTATGCATGTGGCGAAATGGGACATTTTGTGGCGAAGTGCCTGAAAAAAAAAATTAAGAGCGAGGTCAAGAACAATTATGTAAGATATTTTGAAATTTGCTTTACGAATAATACTAATACCAAGTTAATTACAGAATGCCTCATAGATACAGGAAGCCCAATTTCGTTTATTAAAAATTCTAAAGTACCCGAAAATGTTTGTAAAATGCCAGTTTTAAGTTCATATCATGGAATAAATGAAAGTTGTTTGGAAACTTATGGCAGAATATTACGTTATATAAAGAAAGAATTCAATAAAGTACATTTTTATTTAGTTGTTGTGGCAAACAAATCTATGAGTCATGATGTAGTCCTTGACACCATGAAGTTGGTTACGGTAGAAAAGTTAGAGAATGTTAAAAACAGTAATGATGTTAGTTGATGCTGAACAGAAAAGAATTAATGATGTTAATAAGGGTAGTGATGAAAGTCGGATAATAAGGAAAGAAGTAATAGTTAGTAATAAACAAAAGATTAGAAATGCAGTTAGGTTACAAGAAGCAATGGAAGTTGACATAAATGTAGTGGAAAAGGAACTGATGAATATTGATATTGAAGATGAATCTGTAGAGTACAAAATTGGTGAACAAGTGGATTATAAGGTTAGACAGCAATTTATTAAAATTATAGAAAATTTTTATGTTAATAAACAAAGACCAAAGGAAACAGAGGTTAAGTGTGAAATAATGCTGAGGTTGGATGACTCGAAACCTTCTAGCAGTTCTCCGAGACGGTTAGCTTATACAGAGAGAGAAAAGTTACAGAGCATATTAGACGAGTACTTAAAAGAGGAAATTATTAGGCCGAGCGAATCAGAATATGCATCTCCAATAGTGTTAGCTAAGAAAAAAACAGGTGATTTGCGATTTTGTTTGGATTACAGGAAGCTTAATAAGACAATGATTAAAGATAATTATCCATTATCTTTAATTGGACACATTAGTAAATAAGACTATATTCTCCAAATTAGACCTTAAACATGGATATTTTCATGTGTTGGTTGAGAATGAATCAATTAAATATACTTCATTTATGACGCCGCTAGGGCAGTTCGAATTCATGCGGATGCCAATGGGCCTAAATAACGCACTGGCGGTGTTTCAAAGATTTATCAATAAAATTTTTGCAGACATGAGAAGAGAAGGAAAAGTGATTATATACATGGACGATATTATGATCGCAAGTAATGAAATGGAAGAGCACTTGAGTGTACTTAAAGAAGTTTTTGAAAGATTAGCAAGAAACAAATTAGAACTAAGAATGGCTAAATGCGAGTTTCTACAAGCGAGTGTTCAATACTTAGGCTTTTTGGTGTCGAGTAAAGGAATACAAGCAAATGATAAAGGAATTGAAGCCATCAGAAATTTTCCAGTCCCCAACAAAGTGTATGGAGTTAGAAGCTTTTTAGGATTGTGTTCATATTTTAGAAGATTCATAAAGGATTTTTCGAGGATTGCAAAACCATTATATGTTTTGTTGAAAAAAGATTGCGAATTCGTGTTTGAAGAAAAAGAGTTTGAAGAAAAAAGTAGATTGTTTTGAAATGCTAAAAATGAAGCTCATAGAAGCACCGGTATTAGGTTTATATTATTATAAGGATGAGGTAGAACTACATACAGACGCAAGTGCACATGGTTTTGGTGCGGTATTATTACAGAGGAAAGAGGATAAGAAACTGCATCCTATATTTTTTTTTTCGAAAGCTACAACGAAAGATGAAGCAAAATATCATAGCTTTGAACTTCAAACGTTAGCCATTATTTATACGAAGGTTCCGAATTTATGTGCAAGGTAGACGGTTTAGAATTGTTATTGATTGTAATTCATTGACGTTGACGTTAAACAGAATAGAACTTAAGGGGGCAGGATGGTTTCAGAGGCTGAAAAAAGCAGATTTTTGCGATTTTTTTTCCATTTCTGAGTGAATATAATTATTAAATTTTTTTACACGATACATGGCTATATTTGGAGAGTATCAAGCAATTTTTTTGTTATGAAATAATTATTATTTATCCCGTGACGGGTAGTCGGCCGGAGTCGCTTCAAAAAATTATTATCTTGCGGTTCGTAAAGTCTGGCCTTACAGTGTTATCGAAAATAAAAAAATTGAGTTGATTTACTTAAAATATTAGTTTCTTGTGCGGATGAACGAAACCATTTTGAAAAATATACGATTTTGAATTTTTGGCGCGGTTGTAAAGTCGGAGGTACCATTTTTACATAAAAATTAGCAAGTTATTGCCCGTAAAAATGGTAAAAAAAAAATTTAAAAAAAAAGCGTTCGTTCATCCGCAAGTATTTATTGTATTAAAGATGTGTGAAAAATTTTATTTAGATCCGAGCATTGCTTTTTGAGTTACGTACCGACCTTGAAAAAGTTGTTTTGAGAAAAACGCGTCTAAAGTTTTAAAAGCAATTGAAAGTATATGGATAGAAAGAAACTAGAAAAGGATATTCCTGAGATATTGTGCTATTATATAAAAAATTTCTGAAAAAAAAAATTTTTTTAAGTCTCAAACCATTCTTTCCCTCTAACCCTCGTGTTGCGAGGTGGGCGTTAGAGTTACTCGAGTATGACTTTGAGTTAGTTCATAAATCGGGAAAGCTTATGCAACATGTAGATGCTTTAAGTAGGATATATTTTATTGAAGTAACAATTATCTGTTATTAATATATACAATTTTAAAATTAAAATTAAAATTAATTAATTATAATTAAGAATTAGGAAAATTATTCAAAAGAAAAACAAACAATTTAGATTTTATTACATCAAGGGATAATTCAGAGGAAAATAAATGGGACAATAGATTATAATTTTTACAAATTACATGAAAAGGATCATGGTCCGCAAAATTTGATCTACAAATTGGTAACCAAAGGGGTCGGAAGGACCTGGTTGACCTATTTGGAACAGAAAATTTGATTTTTTCAAGTAAAAGATTAGAGTCAACTTGACCAAGAATGAGTTTATGAAGGAGCATAGCCCCAGCACAAGTACGACGTACCTGCAATGGTGGCAGGTCTAATAACTTAAGCCGACAACGATAAGGTGGAAGAAGACCATCTGAGTCCCAGTTTAAATATTTTAAGGCAAATAAAAGAAACTGCTTTTGCACTGATTCAATACTTCTTTGATGAACCATATACTGCGGACTCCAAACGCATGAACAGTATTCAAGGATCGGACGAACCAAAGAGATATACAACGTTTTAGTGGTAAAGGGATCATCAAACTCTTTTGACCAGCGCTTGATAAATGCAAGTACTCCTCTGGCTTTATTAACTGTTAGAGAAATATGTTCATTAAACGACAGCTTGTGATCGAAAAGAACTCCAAGATCATTCATTAAGGAAACACGATCTAAAAAGTGATTCCCAAGTGAGTACGAGATGACATGAGGCGTGCTACGGTTAAACGTCATAACCTTGCATTTTGAGCAGTTTAGTGAGAGGAGATTATTAGAGCACCACACGAATACTTCGTCAAGGTCAAACTGTAGATGTCTATGAAGAAAGTGGTCAGAGTAAGAAAAACAGAGCTTCACATCATCAGCATACATAAGTGTAGTAGCATAGCTCACGACACTAGGCAAGTCGTTAACAAAGAAGATAAACAGAAGAGGTCCTAAGTGACTGCCTTGCGGAACACCCGATGTTACTTTTATAACTTGAGATGTGATGTTCTTGAACAAAACCCGCTGCGTACGATTAGATAGATATGAAGTCATCCACTTTATGATATTAGGAGGGAAACCCATAAGATAAAGTTTCTGGAGAAGGAGACGGTGATTAACAGAATCGAAAGCTTTGCTAAAATCGGTGTAAATAACATCGGTTTGCATTCGTTTGAAAAAACCATTATGGACGATTGAAGTGAATTCTAGCAAATTGGTTGATGTAGAACGATTTTTGACAAAACCATGCTGGGTGGAGGAAATTATGCTTTTGCAATGATGTTGCAGTTGCAATGTAACCATTTTCTCCAGCAGCTTGGGAATAGCAGAAAGTTTAGCAATACCACGGTAGTTATCAATAAGTATTTTAGAACTTTTCTTATGAAGTGGAATAATAAAAGATTCATTCCATCTCTTGGGAAGGCATGAAAGGTCCAAAGATAAATTGAATAGGGTAGTAAGAGGATATAGAATAGGCATAGGATATCGGAGCAGTACCTAAGAATACAGCTCGGGACGTTATCAGGACCAGCAGAAAAAGAGATATCCAAGGTTGAAAGAGCATTAGAAACATCAAGATGATTAAATTTAGACAAGTAGATATTGTTTATATACGGAATATGATAAGGATATGTAGAATTTAAATTATAAGAATCAGACGAATAAGTTGATTGAAAGAATGATGCAAAGAGATTTGCAATACCATGATCTGAGGAATCAGAAATATTTTTATAAGATAGGGAAGGAGGAAAAAGACTGGATTTACGTTTCATATTGACAAACGAATAAAAAGAGCTCGGATCATTTCGGAAGTTAGCCTTACAATTTACGATGTAACGCTTATAAAGTTGATTATTAAGAAGAATAAACTGGTTACCAATGTAAAGAAAGTTTGTTTGATGAAACAAAGATCCAGACTTAAGAAACATTTTGTAAGCTCTAGATTTCCTGCTCTTAAGACGAGAAAGGTGTTTGTTAAACCATGGCGGTTTCGTTTATGAAGACGATGATAGTACTGGAACAAATTTGTCCAACGCGTTGTGGATTACATCATAAAAAGAATCAGTAGCAGCATCAATAGAGTTAAAAGATGAAAGATATTCCCAGTCAATTCCAGCTAAATGATTGCGAAGAGCGTTGTAATCCGTTTTTCGGAAACATTTAGTACGATACTGAGCCTTATAGTTAGCATGTATATTAGGGACATCAATTAACACCGAAACCAATAGTGTGGGATGGTGTACATCTTCAGGAAGCGATAGTGGTGAAGAACGATTTACAGTGACAGAGGATATTCTATTACAGAAAATAAGGTCTAGGGACCTGCTAAGTGTGTTAAGGATGGGGTTAATTTGGGAAAGAGCAATTTCAATTAATTCATCAATGAAGTCGTTATGGCAACTAGAATGCAAGGAATTGTCATCTTCACACGGGATCCAGGAGATTTGGGGAAGTATGCTTTTTCATTGACTGATGATAAAACGTACTTGATAGCATTAAGGTGATGAAAATATACCGTATCATCAACCAATGGAGGTATATAAGAACAGGTCATGAAAATATGAGACGGACCAACAGTTATTTTTACTGCGATAAACTCGATTCCAAACTGATTCGGGAAAGTGATTAGTTCAGCCGAGTATTTAATACTAACAGCAATGAGGACACCACCACCGAAAGAAGGCCTATCCAATCGAAACACAGTGTAGTTTGGAACAAAAATTTCATAATCAGAGACAGAGGAATTAAGCCAGGTTTCAGTAAGTGCAATAGCATCAAATTCAAAAGAAGCACTCTTAGTAAAAAATTGGCTCAATTTACCCAGAATACTTCGAACGTTTTGGTAGCAGCAAGAAAAAACATTATTACTCAGATTTTTGGAGCTGAATCGGCAAAGTTGTGATTCAGAGGGTCTTTAGCTAAAAATTCGTGAATAATACTGTGCTCGGGCCAGGCTGACGGATCAAGTGCTTTTTCAAAGTAGGTTTCAGGAATTACAATTTTGAAAGAGGATATGCTACGCTTATGTTTAAAATTAAACTTAAAGACCGCTAAATCATTAGGAGCTACCTTAAGATGTTTTAAGAGGTGACTCCTGACATCATCCACAGTGGCATCCGGCATGAGGCGGGATACAGATATGGCTTTACGAGGTGCAACAGCTCTCAGCGAAAGCCCAGAGGATTTTAACTCAGGCGCCACACCAGTGATAGGCCTAGGTGACGGAGCCACAGGAACCTGGAGGTTTTCCAACGATGGAGGATCCAGGACAATAGGTGGAACAAGACTCATTGACGATTCCATTGGCAGACTTGGTGAATGGATCACTTCCACAGGAACAACAGGAGGCGATGAAGTATTAGGAGTTAAGAATTTATCCGAATGAATCACATGAGAAGCAGGAGTGGCCAATAGATTGACCGCCATCGGGTTATTATTCGGAATTTTTCTCCTTGGAGATTCACTTAGTAACTTGAGACCAAGAAATTGGGTCTCAAGAGTAAGGAATTGCTCATTAAGTGCAGGAAACTGCTTACGGACATCAAGAAAACCGTTTCTCGTCTGCTTCATGAAGGTCCGCATCTCAGACTCAATCTCTCTGCAGGCAATACAAGACCATGTCAGACCAATATTCTTAGTGATGAGATCGCTTATCCGTCCATTGTGCCCACCACCAGCACATTTAATATGTGAGCAGTTGTTGCAAAGCCAGCAGGACAGATACGAATCTCCAGTGATGGATCCTCCAAACTCGCATTTCTTAGCAGTGCAAATTAGACTCATTATTGACTGAGATTTGTCCACTGTAGTGAGAGCGAGAAGAGTTCAATGGTAGAGTTCAAAGAGTTCAGTGGTAGAGAGGCACGTTCGGATCAAGCACGTCGAAGAGAATACGTAACAAAAGAGATACGAATGTGACGAATAACCGCTTCAGAGTAACAATGATATAACGGGATTACTCGATCGGAGAATAGACTCAGGAATATATATATATGAATATTCGCAGAGCACGGCAGAAGTAATATTGAAGAATAATATTATTTTTAAAAAGTGTGTGGATAATGAACTATGTAAGTCAATTATCTCCGACAATGATACGCGGAAAGAGGAGTCTCGTATCAAAGATATATGTAGATATATGTAGGTAATAAGATGAGAGCAATCGCAAAAAACACGTCGGGATACGGCAAAGTCAGACGGAAGACTATATGAATACTAATACTAATACTGAAGACTATATGAATAGTAGGAATACTAACATATGTGTAGTAGAAACGGTGAGTTTTGAAGACAATTTAATAAAATGTCAAGCGAAAGATGAAAAGTTAAAGAATATTAGAATAAGGTTAGAAAAAGAAGATGACAAAATGTTTGAGATGAGAAATGGAGTAATTTATAGGAAAGCAAAATTGATGGAAAATTGTTGTTTTATGTTCCAGAAGAAATGGAAGACAAGATACTGTATAAATACCACAATGAGTTAGGTCACTTAGGTAGAGATAAGGTTATGAATGCAATTTTTAGGACGTATTGGTTTGCAAATATGAAAGAGAAAGTTGTTAGACATTTTGATAATTGTTTGAGGTGTGTAGCATTTTCACCAAAGTCAGGAAAGGAAAAAGGATTTTTACACAGCATTCCAAAAGCGAATGCACCATTCGAGATCATACATATTGATCACTACGGGCCAGTGGATAAGGAAAGGTCAAAAAAACATCTTTTTGTGGTCATAGACGGGTTAACAAAATATGTTAGGTTATATGCAACAAAAACAACAAACACTTATTATAGCATTGAAAGATTATTTTAGATCGTATTATAGACCGACTTATATCGTTTCGGAAAGGGGCAGTTGTTTTACATCTGAGGATTTTCAGAAATTTCTCGAAGATTATAATGTTAAGCACGTAAAAATAGCAACAGGGTCACCTCAAGCTAATGGTCAAGTGGAAAGAATTAATCGAATAATAGGACCGATGATAGCGAAATTGGCAGACTCCGAAAAGGGATTGCATTGGGATACAGTTATAGAAGATTTTGAGTTTTCGTTAAACAATACAAAGCAGAGAAGCATTGCGCAAATGCCGAGTAAAATGTTATTTGGAATCGCACAAAAATTATAGATGAATTAAGGCAAAAGTTAGAAGAATTAGATAATACTGATAATGTTAGGAATTTAGACTAAATTAGGAAAAAAGGAACAGAGTGTCAAACAAAGTTGCAGAAAGACAATGAAAAAAATTAAAATGAGAAAAAGAAAGCGAGTTCAGAATACAAGGTAGGTGACTATATTGTGGTTAAGAATTTTGATTGTACTGTTGGCGTTGCAAGAAAGTTAATACACAAACATAAGGGTCCATTCCAAATAGACAAAGTTTTAGGAAATGATAGGTATTTAATTAAAGATTTTGAAGGTTTTCAATTGTCACGTATTCCATATCAAGGTGCTTGGAGTAGTCAGAACATTAAACATTGGATAGGTAAACGAAGATGAAGCTCAAATATTATGTAATCTGTTGTAAATAAATAACTAATAGTATCTAATTCAAATAAATGTAAGAATCAATTGTGAAATATCACAAGATCAGGGGATCTTTAAATGTCAGGACGGCCGAATTGTAGCAGGATTGCTACATAATGTATATATATATTAACTGTAAGTGTATGGCATAACTGTAAACTGTTAGTGTAAGTCGGTGTCGTTGCTTGTTGTCGGTTCTGGCTCTCTCTCCCTTGTGCTCTCATCGCTCTCATTGCTCTTTCAAAGAGTTATGAACGTGGATGCAGATCGCGGGATGAGAGCGGAGCCAGTCTGACACCAGCAGCGATCCGAAACAGATCAAATCAGAAATAATAAAATTATAAAAAGCAAAGTGTTGGTGTTCTTCTTCAAGGGACATTTATTATATCCCTACAATATTTATATATTTAGAAGTTATATTCTATAGATAATATAACTTCTGTAAAGCTTTACTAAACAAGCTGAACCTGCAATAGATACGTTTTGAACAAAGAAACAGTTTTAGATAGCCATGACTTTTTAAAAATATGAGATTAAAAACTCCAATTTAATTGACGAAAATATTGTTTAACCACCTATAATAAATTCAATAAAATTATTTCGAGTTTTTCCTTAAACCCAAAATCATATAAAAGAACCTCTTGACGAGGTAAAGTACCGTTGACGAACCTGCATGCGAAACCCAAAATATGTGATATCAATTTTAGTGACGATAATATGCTATATAGGTGTACAAAATTGCATATAAAAAATATTCTTGTTCGGCACGTGACTGATTTTTTTGTTGTTTTTCTTGTAAAGAATTTTTTGATAGCTTCAGTGGCTCTGAAGTTATACGTATTTTTAATTTACAAAGGTTTTGGAATTTGGTTAGTGTTGCGCTATTAATAGTTGTTAATAGCGTCCAAATGAATTAAAATTCCAATGTTTAATTTCACTCCAAATTCAGTTTTTATTTTAAAGGGTTCAACTCTAACCCAACTTGCAGCTGTTCCAATCAATACAATAATACAAGTACCCAAGCTTAGCAATACGAACTTAGCAATACGAACGCACACAAATGCAAGATTTGCTGGTGTGCAGCAGCTCTCCAAAAAAGCTCCCCAAAGCGCATGCGCTACAAATACCAGCAAAGCGCATGCGAATGGGGAGAAGTAAACAAAAACCAGAACTGCCGATAACCCGCCGCTGCTACTCAGATTTATAACATATGTGACTTATTTAGCAGCTTCGCCCTTGTCTGCTTGGCTCAACATCCTCCCCCCGTTGAAGGCTGAATCTTCAACCGAATCCTTGACAGGCAGCAGACACAGCCGTGACACCGCACGCTTAGTCACTCCCACCGCTGTTTTGAGAACGGCCACACGGTGCACTCCGTCACGCCCAGGAACCAGCTCCAGTATCCTGGCCAGAGGCCACTTCATTGGGGGTAGATTTTCATCCTTCACCAGGACTATGTCTCCAACAGCAATTACGGGGCCAGGGGTGCGCCATTTGGAACGCTGCTGCAACAGCGTAAGGTACTCCTCCTTCCAACGAGCCCAGAAAACCTGCTGCAGGAAGGAGACTCTCTGCCACCCATCCAGCCGATTAAAGTTTAGCGCAGTAAGGTCCGGCTCGATGAATGTTGAAGGCGGTCCGCCATTTAAAAAATGAGCCGGCGTCAGGACATCTAGATCCGCAGGATTCTCTGAAATCGACACAAGGGGCCGAGAATTAATAATTGAGGCGATGCGGCACAACAAAGTCCTTAATTCTTCAAAGCCAAGAACTGCGGGACCAACTGCACGATGAAGATGGTGCTTAGCCGTTTTCACTGCTGCTTCCCATAGACCACCAAAATGAGGAGAGCGTGGAGGAATAAATCGCCACTCGATAGACTCAGACAGGCAAAAATCGTGCAGAGAAGCCTGGTGCTCCTGGCTGAGGAATCTTCGCTTCAACTCCACAAGCTCATTCTTGGCACCCACAAAATTGGTGGCATTATCCGACCATATCTGTCTGGGTTTACGTCGCGTACAAATAAACCGTTGGAGGGCGCTCAGAAACGAAGCGGTGGAAAGGTCCTTAACTAACTCCAAATGGATTGCCTTCGTACTGAAGCAGATGAATACGCTTACATAACATTTAATAGGGCCCTTATTCCGAGTCTCTGCCTTGTAGAAAAACGGTCCGCAAAAATCCACACCAGTGACATCAAAACATTGGAATCCTGCAACTCTCTCGGTCGGAAGATCGGCCATAACATGCTCCAGTAGACGAGGCTTTGCGCGAAAACAACGTACGCATTTGTTCACAACCCTTGAAACGGTCTTCCTCCCCCCAATGGGCCAGTATTGAGAACGGATTTTCGCCACTAGTGCCCGAGGACCAGAATGCAGGTTCTTCTCGTGAAAGTGAGTCACTATGGCCGAAGTGACGGGATGGCCTCTGGGAAGGATGATCGGATGACGTCCGTCAAAATCCAACGCAGAGTTCCGCAATCGCCCGTCAACACGAAGCAAACCATCATTATCCACAAAGGGAGCAAGCGAGGCCAGAGGGTTTGAGGGCGGAACCAATCTGCGTGACTTTAGTAAGCTTATCTCTTCCTTAAACTCGGCAAGCTGGACGGCGCGCAACAGTAGATGGGTTCCTCCTTTGAGATCCTGAACAGAAATCCCTTCGTGACGGATGCGACGGCAAAACTTGAAGACGTAGGCGAACACTCTCTGTAGGGAGGGAAACGAGTTGGCAAACTTTGACAATGCGGCGATATCCCTGGGTGGAGCCGTAGCCAATAAAGTCCTGGCGCGAAGTTCGATGGCTGCCTTTTCGGCCACAACAGCAATGGGCCAATCATCCTTGGAACCACGAAGAGGAGGTTCCAAAAGGAACCACGAATGGAGGGCCTTGGGACCAAAGCTGGGAGTTTAATAGCTCAGTGGGAAGAGAACCTCTGGACAGTAGATCGGCTGGGTTGATGGCAGTAGGAACATAAAGCCATTTCATTGCCTTGGTGAGCTCCTGAATGGAAGAAACGCGATTAGAAACAAACACGTTAAATCGAGCAGGTTCATCTTGAATCCAGGATAGGGCAACCAAGGAGTCACACCAACAATAATAATCTCCTTTATATGTCCCAAGATCAGCAACTTCAGCCATTAGTCTTGCTAGCAACTCAGCTCCACATAACTCTAGCTTCGGTATTGTCTGAGTTTTAATGGGTGCCACTCGACTCTTTGAGCATAACAGCCGACAATCAGAACCTGACAATACATACACGCACGCTCCATACGCATCTAAACTAGCGTCGCAAAATCCGTGGACCTCCAGCCTTTCTTGACAGGGAATGACTAACCGAGGAAACTTAATTCGCTGAATTTGGTCAAAACTGGAACAGAACTGCAACCACTCGGAGAGAAGGGATTGAGGAAGGCTTTCATCCCATGACAAATTTTCTCGGCACAGCTTCTGCAACAGGATCTTTGCCCTGGTGACTACAGGACCTACCAAGCCCATTGGGTCATAAAACCGAGCGACGGAAGATAGTATAGATCTCCTGGTGGGTTTGGCGGTGGGCTGAAGAGCTTCAAAGGAAAAAAGCAGCAGGTCAGCTGAAGGATCCCATGCTAATCCAAGAGTCTTTGTGAACGGACTGCCATCGTCAAATTTCAAGTAAGACTCTCTATCACTTTCGGGCACGCCTTCCAAAACCTCTGGGATGTTGGAGCACCATTTCCTTAATTGAAACTGACCCTTGTTCAACAGGCTCGATGTCTGAGCTATTATCTCAAGCGCTTCAGTCTTCGTTGGGGCACCAGATATAAGGTCGTCCACATAAAAATCCTGGAGGACAACACGAGAGCCAACGGGAAAACCGGCACCTTCATCCTTAGCCAGCTGGTGCATTGAGCGAATAGATAGAAAAGACGCTGGCTTGGTGCCATACGTCACGGTGTCGAGCTTAAAAACCTTCACGTCATCGTGGATAGAATCTCTCCAGAGGATGCACTGCAGCAAACTATCATCCGGAAAGACCCTTACGCAGCGGTACATCTTGCAAATGTCCCCAGTCAAAGCTACAAGGTGGGACCGAAACCGAAGCAATGTATGAAAAAGCTTAGGCTGAATCACGGGGCCGGACATCAGGACATCATTGAGGGAATAGCCGGAAGCCGTAGCAGCTGAACCATCGAACACAACTCTCAGCTTAGTGGTGGAACTTTCTTCCTTCAGGACGCAGTGGTGGGGAAGGAAATACTGGCACTTACCTCGCAATTCCTGAGGCACCAGAGACATGTGACCCAGATCCAAGTATTCCTTGATGAAAGACGAATATTGGGTCCTTAAATTCGGATGACGATCCAGCTTGCGCTCAAGTGAATGGAACCGCCGCAAAGCCTGTGCGTAGGATTCCCCTAACAGATCCACACTGTGCTTGATTGGCAGGCGAACGGAATAGGCACCTGATTCAAGGCGGACGTGGTGCATGACGAAGTGGGCCTCGCAATCGAGCTCCTCCTTAGTGGCCTGAACGATAGGCGCAGTGCAGGCATCCACTTCCCAGAATTGGCGGAGAAGATAATCGAGGCGATCGTCAAACGAGGTTGCTGAGTCAGCAGAAATCATCTTACATGATGCGGCCAAGCGAGGGTTTCCCGGGGTGCAACCTCCTCCAGAAACTACCCATCCAAAACGTGTCTTCTGCAACAGAGGCAGACCGTCTCCTAGCTGGATTTGCCCGACTGAGATCAGATCAAAAAACAGGCTTGCTCCAATCAGCAAATCCACACGTTGAGCTCTGTGGAAGTCCGGGTCAGCTAGCACCACATTGGCGGGAACCTTCCAATTGGACACATCTAAGTTCAGGCCAGGTTGACGCTCTATGATGTGAGACGCCACAATTGCCTCAATGTAAACGGAATACGTGGATAGGCGAGACTTCAGGCAAACGTTAACCGATGCCCGATCCGTAATAAACTCAGCGTCTCCAAGGCCAGTCACTGCTACAGAACATTTGGACCGATGAAGCTGAAGTTGGCTGGCCAGCCGGGATGTGATGAGATGAACTTGGGAGCCGGAGTCAAGTAGCGCTCGACAAGGAAGAAAGGCTCCTGATCTGCCACGGACGAGAATGTTGGCGGTGGGCAAGAACACTATTTCAGCGCTGCGATCCTGTGCAATAAGAGCATTAGCAGGATGAGCCTGAGAGGTCGCAACCCCTGCTACATTGGCCGGATTCGATCCAGAAGCAGGAACGGAAGTGGCGCAGGCTAAACGCTCGCAAGGATGCAATAGCGCATGGTGTCGGCGATGGCAAGTTGGGCAGCGGGAGGATGAGCATCCGCGGGCTAAATGATCAGACTTGAGGCACACAAAGCAGAGGGCAAGACGTCGAACCTCATCGTATCGTTCCTCAACTGACAAGGCGAGAAACCTTGGGCAAGAAGGCACAGCGTGTGCCAGGATGCCGCACAGGGCACACGAAGCAGGCGGAGCATTCAGGAGCATGCAGGATCGGTTGTTAAATGGCCTACGACGGCCCGCTTGATTCGCTGACAAATGCGGAGCTAAGGCCAAATCCACCGTCTCCAGGGTACGGCACCTTTGCTCCAGAAACCGAGCCATAGATTCCCAAGTTGGCAGGCTATCATCAGTGTTTCCTGCCAGCGAGTCTTCCCATTTGGCCTTTGTGGCAGGGTCCAGCTTTTGAAAGATGATCTGGATGAGGAGGCACCCTTGAATTTCAGCCGACGTCCCGGAACTCATAAGGGCCCGCATATGTCCATTAAATCGGTCGGATAATTCTCGAAGAGTAGCAACGGATCCTGGCTCAACCGCCCTTAACTGCAAGATCTCGTTGATGTGAGACTGGAAGATTAAGCGACGGTTGCTGAACCGGTTGCGCAAAAGGTCGAGGGCAACCTCATAGTTCGCGTCGGTAATCTCAAGCGCCCTCACCGTCTCCAGGGCTGAGTCCCGCAGGCAGGAAATGAGCCACCTGAGCTTCTCCATCTGTGTCAAGTGCGGGTGGCTGTCAATGGTGGTCCTAAATAGGGCGCAGAAATCCGGCCACTCGGCATAGCCACCGCTAAATGTTGGCATTGGCAACGGGGGCAATGAGGGAGCAGGCCTATATGGAGCGTTTGAAATCCCAGCACCACTGGTAGCATCCAAAAGTGTAGAGTGAGCAGCAACCCGCATAGAACGCTTGGCCACCTCCACCTGGATGTCAACGTGCACGTCCGTAGCCAGCTGAGAGAATCGCCAATATAAATCGCTCCCGATTTCGCTGTAGTTTAGCTCCTCCAATTCCTCCTGCAGCGTGGTGAAACGGTCGCGCAGACGTTTCTCCATAGACTCGAGGGTCAGAATAGTTGAATCCTCGGTCTGAATCGCAGCCTTGACCTTCCGATGCAGTACCTCCATTTCCTGGCATGTTACCTCTGCGCGTCTCCGCAGCATCCTCTCACGGCTTGACGCAGCAGATGCAGTAGCTTCAGCTCCAGATTCCATTATGCAATTAAATTAAAATGCAACTTGGGGACACAAAAACAACAACGGTGCTTTAGTGGCACTTTTAATGCTGATTACGACAATTGAACGGGATGCTAATCACGTCGGGGTCACCAAAATGTTGCGCTATTAATAGTTGTTAATAGCGTCCAAATGAATTAAAATTCCAATGTTTAATTTCACTCCAAATTCAGTTTTTATTTTAAAGGGTTCAACTCTAACCCAACTTGCAGCTGTTCCAATCAATACAATAATACAAGTACCCAAGCTTAGCAATACGAACTTAGCAATACGAACGCACACAAATGCAAGATTTGCTGGTGTGCAGCAGCTCTCCAAAAAAGCTCCCCAAAGCGCATGCGCTACAAATACCAGCAAAGCGCATGCGAATGGGGAGAAGTAAACAAAAACCAGAACTGCCGATAACCCGCCGCTGCTACTCAGATTTATAACATATGTGACTTATTTAGCAGCTTCGCCCTTGTCTGCTTGGCTCAACAGTTAGTTTAAAAATTTAAATTAAAAATTTGCCCAAAAATGTATTTAAAATCCAACATTTTTTCGTAGTTGTGGGAAATCAAATTATTTTAACAAATTAACAGATGAGAGGCCAGATGAGAGCTCCACTATATATTAAATTATACAAAAAAAACAAGAAAGGAAAGCTAACTTCAAGCGGAGCCGAAGTTGATATACCCTTGCAGTTAAGCAGAAGCTTATATTATTATTATACATATCAGATCCTATATAGTTGTCCGATCCTTATGAGAATTTCACCATCAACAAAATTTCTAATAAAAATATTGGAAACAGCCCCAAGCATCTTTAAAATAGAAAGGTTGTGCCATTTCTGATCGTTCAGTTATATGGCAGGTATAGGATATAGTTGGCCGATTCTTATGAACATAGGATTAGATTGCCCAAAACTAAACCGTAGACAGTCCCATCATTCTAGCTTCAAAAACAACAAAGTTAAGCCAATTATCCTAATAAAATTCCAAGATTCCAAAATGCAATCTGTACTAAGTCCCATCCTTCTAACTTATAAAAAAAACAAAGTTATGGCATATCCGATCAATCATATAATAAACATATATTATATCTAAAATAAATGCGCAAAGATAAAAAATTTAAAAAAACTGGAAATTACGTTTTTCCACTTTTTCTAGTTAAACCAATTAGTGAATGTAACAATTTATTTTGGGAGTGCGATATAAAATAATAAATATTAGAAAAGTATTGGCAGAGTTGGTTTGCCTGGTTTTTTTTTTAGCTTTTAACTCATGATTTGACCCAAAACGGTGGTGGCTGTAATTTAAGTAAAGCAGAGTTTTATTTACATGCATTATATGCTCAGTGGGGGCATATGCATATAAAGCTTTCTACTCATAAAATTTTGCATTCTTCTCATTAAGACATGAGACACCGAAACACAAAGCAGAATTACATCAAAAGTTGCCATCAAGCAACAAAGTTCGAGGTTAGCCGAGTGGAGAGTGTCGTGGTTCCTAACACGGAGGGCCTGGGTTCGAGTCCAAGTTGAGTCAATGTTTATGTTTTACTTTTTAAGCCCTTTTTTATTTGGATTTTATTTTTAAATAAATAAACTAAAATCTGAAAAGATATACTCCATATTTTTTAGGGTATTGACCAAATATATGCATACTCCAAAAAGCAAAGTTTCCAATCAAATACACACACATGTATAAGTAAATGCAAGCTTCACAGGAGGCTGCAAAAAATGGGAAGCTGCACTTACAGAACTATATCTTGAGTTAACGGATTTTGCCAGATATGAGCGATATATCAAAAGTTGCGTCATCTCAAAAGCTATCTCCACGTGCAATATAAAAAGGATCAATCGAGCAAATTTTGACAAATAATTTTTTTTTCTTAAAAAAAAAGTTTATTTTCAGTGTATTTTTTTTTGTGCACTATATAGACGTTTGGTCCCAAAAAAGGTGAAATAGATCTTTAAAAAACCCTTTCAACGATGTAAAGCTCTTTTTAATATCTTTCTTAACTATAAAGTTATGAATTTTTTCATTAACAAAGTTTTTTTAATTTTTTGACGTAAGCTTAAGGTATTTCAAAAAGTTGTAGATCAATAGTTGCTCATATGATAGTAACAAACATTTTCGCGCGGTTCCCACTGCATACGTACAGCCCACCTCCCGTCCAACCGACCGAGGGACGCTGCCGCATAACGTACGGCTCGAATCGCGGGGATAGATCCGAGAACGTTTAGGAGAAGAGTAGGGGTAAGATATTACGAGGAAGAGTGTTGCATAGATAAGGCGTTTAGTATAAGGGATTTAAGATTGTTAGTGGAGCAAAGTGGCAAGGTGTGGTAGAGACCATTGTAGTCCGAACATAATACCCTGAACGGATCGTGTTGGGCATATGTCGAATTACAATGGCTAAGGAGTAGAGGACGGAAGTTTCTAGTCCTTCTACTAGGAACGTTAAAATTTAAGCGTGTTAGTAAATGCTGACTGTCTACATTACCATATATAAGATTATATAGAAACATAACACCCAGCATCGTTCTACGATTTGTTAATGATGGTAAGTTGATTAATAAAAGTCTACTATGATAAGTGGGAAGGTGAAGATTTGCATCCCAATTAAGTCCCCTAAGGGCGAAAATCAGGAAGTTTTTTTGTACAGATTCTATGTGATCTCGGTGTACTCCATATTGAGGACTCCAGACACACGATCCATACTCAAGAATCGGACGAACCAATGATGTATATAACGTTTTTGTTATGTACGGGTCATTAAATTCTTTTGACCATCTTTTAATAAAGCCAAGCACACCCATAGCTTTATTAACCATGGTAGATATATGGTCGGTAAATTTAAGTTTCAAATCTAAAAGGACTCCAGATCGTTAACCTGAGTTAATCGTTCTAAGGCGTTCCCATAGAGAAAGTACATAGCCTGGTGAGGACTAGTTCGATAAAAGGACATGAGTTTACATTTCGATCCATTAAGCTTTAGGTTATTTGCAAAACACCAATTTTGAAATTTATCCAAATCGGATTGAAGTCTAGATTGGGCACTAGTGAATTTATACTGAAGACAAAGCTTAACGTCATCAGCGTACATAAGTACGAGTGAATCAGTTAAGGCAAGGGGCAAGTCATTAATAAAAAGTGTAAAAAGTAAGGGTCCAAGATGGCTTCCTTGAGGCACCCCAGATGTGACGCGGACTAGACGCGAGGTAACATCTTTAAAGAAGACACGTTGGGTTCTTCCAGATAAGTAGCTCGAAATCCAGATAAGGAGGTCAGTTGGGAATCCCAAAAGACTGAGTTTACTTATAAGAAGCGAATGGTCGACAGAGTCAAATGCTTTACTGAAGTCAGTGTAAATGACATCTGTTTGTAAGCCATTCCGGAACCCATCCGTGATAAAAGATGTTAGCTCCAGTAAGTTGGTAGTGGTGGAGCGGCGCTTCATGAAGCCATGCTGGCATGGAGATATTATTGAACTACATAGGTGTTGCAAATGTGGAGTGATAAGTTTTTCAAAAAGCTTCGGAATTGCTGACAATTTAGAAATGCCCCTATAATTGGCAGCGTCGGATTTTTTCCCTTTTTTATGAAGAGGAATAATGTAAGATTCCTTCCACATAAGGGGAAAGATCGAAGTCTCCAGCGAAAGATTAAAGAGTTTAAGGAGCGGTTTGCACAGAGCCTCGGCGCAGTTCTTCAGAACACAGCCTGGTACTCCATCGGGGCCTGGCGAATACACGGGCTTGACTTTAAGAAGACCCAATAACACACCACTTTGATCAAAAGAAGGGCAAAATATAAGGTTGGCTGATTGGATATTATAAGTGTAAGGCTGACCTGTACTGGTGCTAGGTAAGTATGTTGTTTGAAAAAACTGTGCAAAGAGATCGGCCATTGCCTGATCAGTGTTCGCATATGAGTTCTCAAACATAAGCATAGGAGGAGAAGATACATGTTTGCGCTTAGTGTTTACAAAGTTATAAAACTGCTTCGGATCCTGAGTAAACTGAATCCGGCAGCGGCGTATATAACTCCTATAACATTCAGCGTTATGCACGGTGAAATTGGACCGAGCTACTAAGTATCTTGAATAACTAACTGTACAGCCAGATATTTTATGTTTATTTAAAAGTCTATTCATAACGATCTTTAAATTTCCTAGGTGCCTTGTATACCAAGGCGGATTAATTGAAACGGACGGATATTTCCATGGCACGCAAACGTCGAAAAATTTATTCAAAGTATAATAAAATTTAATTAAGGCAATGTTTACATCTTCACATGCCAGTAGATTGGACCAATCAAATTCCAAAATTAACTTATTTAATTTCATAAAGTCAGCCTTACGAAAGAAACGAACTTTATGAGATTTAAGTGTAGGCTTAAGGCCAATTACGTTATTGTTTTCTATTAAAACCTCAAGAGTGGGATGATATGGATCCTCTGGGTTGGAAAGTGGTAAAGTTCTGGAAAGAGTAATTCCATCAGGATCAGAAACGAAACACAAGTCCAGCAGCCGACCTAAAGAATTTCTAACGTGGTTAATTTGCCCGAGTGACATGTCGAACATGCCCGCCGGGAAGTCATGGTGCGAATTCAGCAATAAAGACGGTGAATTTTTAACATTGGACCACCTGAGTTCTGGGATATTGAAGTCACCCAGAGCTACTAGCTGGATTTTCCAATTTTTTTTTAGGATTTTTAAGAAAAAAATAGTGCAAACAGAAAAACCGACAAACCGACAACTGGCTTCATTTTGAAGAGGAAGAAAAAATTGAATTTTTCGAATAACTTCTGAATGAAATGTCGGATCGGGTCGATTGAGGTACCAATCGACGCGTATTTAGCTCTAGAATCTGGGGACTTAAATAGGTCCACCAGCTCCACTTTAGTGATTAAAATTTTTTTTTACTTTCTCCCTAATTTCTCCCAAACCAAATAACTTTTGGAATAGGTTTCGACAAAAATTATCTAATTGAAACAATACCTTTCGATTAGTATATCATTCATTTAGATCGGTTGCCTACAGAAAATTTTTAATTCTTTGGCTATATATAGAGTTTCCTCGCGCACGCCTAGGCATGCAGGTCGTCACCTCGTGGACTTCCGTCCACAGTGATTAAAACATGGTATGATCTATTGATTTCAATAAGAAAATAAAAATCTTCCATAGAAAAATTTTTGGCGAAAAATCATAGAAGACCAAAAATTAATGTAGAAAATCTGAGGTTTCAACTTTGGATGAGTATTCCAAAGATATGGTAACTGCTAGATACCATTTTTTAATTTTAGTTGGTACACATACATTTTTAAAAAATTATATGTTCTAGAAACAATGATGGTCTTCGCCATTACACGGCCAACGTAATTCAATATATGGTAAAATTTGATCGATTTCTTCTCTTAGGTGTACGGCGGAAACTGTGGGTGATAGAACCTATGTTTGTTCTGGACAGGGCAGCTTAAAGGTTATAGAGCAGGTGAAATTATGCGTGGAGATTTTTTGCTGTTGGCATGTGTAATTTGTCGGGTAGGGTAATTTTTTAAAGGGTTAATACGATTAGGCCTGTTTATATCGTTTAGTTTATTTTATTTTTGTCGTTTTTAAGTATTTTCCGGACGTCCAAGACTTCTTTTTCGTCAATATTCCGATAATACTTTTGGAGGAGTTTAGCGTTATGTGTTCTCCAGCGCGGACCACAAAGTTTTGAAAAGATTGTACTTTGAGTAGTTGTACTTGTATATAGTTTTTATTTATGGCAAGAAAGGTACCAGATCTGGTTTTCTTACACGTTTTAACAGCTTTTTTTTTTATTTTAAAGGGTGATGTTTTTTTAAATGTTTCATTATTGGTTCTGCTAATTATCATTTATTTTGGTTCACGTTTTGGTTCGTGTTTTTCATTGTAAACTGTTGATCGGGTGTTCGAGACATTGCGGCGTTTTTGGCGCTATACAAATTTAGCATCACTTTTGTTGACCATGTGGACAGTAGGTGCGAATTCCAGTTATTCACTAAAAAGACTAGAACAGAATGTCAGAGTTATCCTGTGTACTCCATTTGCTCAATGGTTGCACAATTCGCTACGTCAATATAAGCAAGACTACTTTCGGCACTAATGAAATACGAGCTTCATTCAGATATTATATAAAAGTTCGCCATAAGAGCTCCTACCCATTCACCAAATACAACCGACACGGAATTAGAGGTTATACAAAGTTGGTTAGCCGATATAAAAGGACAAAATTAACAGTTGGTTAACATACCAACTGGACCATCAGACAACCATACGCAGCATTGACCATTTTCGTCATCATGCTGTTACTGTTAAGGGGTTAGGTGGGTCTGGGAGGCCAAAAAATGGCATATTTTCAAAAATTTTTTTTTTATATAAAGAATGAAATATTTTATTGGAACTTTTAGGATTATTAAATATACATATTTAAAGATGAATTTCTGAAATTTTGAGAAAAAAATATTTTACAGTTAGCCATTGAGACGTCATTTGCCATGACTCCTGGCAAAAAAGGTGCTTTCGCGTTGACAGCACAATTCCTAACAGAATCATCTAAAATGAAAAAACAAAATATTTTCCTTTAGTTCAGACCTAAAACTAGAAACTGAACAAAGGAAAACAAAATCAAGCAAAAATTGGATTTTTGGGACACCTTTTTGCAAAAAAATTCAAATTTTGGTGAAATTTTTCGAACATTTTTTTTTTTTTAAATAGTTGTAATCAACGAAAATAAAAATCCTAAAAAAAAATCGAAATAATCGTATCTCGAAGGCCTGTGCAAAATTTTATCAAGATCGGTTGAGTAGTTTCCGAGAAATCTTGACAACGGATTTCAAAAACACAGTTTTGAGAAAAACGCGTTTAAAGTTTGCGCTCTGCCTATAGCTGACCTCGAGCGTCCACCTTTTCAGGACTGTATCTCCGAAACTTTTATTCCAATCGACTTGAAAATTTGGGAGAATATTCTCAAGATTCTGGAGAATTTTATAAAAAAAATAAAAAAAAAACGATTTTTTTTTTGCCGCCAGACCCACCTAACCCCTTAAGCATTCTCATTCTGCGATTCAAACGGTTTTTTTTAACTCCAAAAAACTAAAGGCACTACAAGAGGGTCAAATATTTTAGTCAACTAGAACCTACACTAAGACAGTTAACTAAATTACTGGATGGCGGTTGAACACCTGTTCAATGGCCGGGAGAAGGTTAAGCCATGAACATTTAATATTAAGTTACAAGAACATAATAAATTAAAAAATTGATTAGGTAACTATAGAAAAACGGTGACGTTATGAACCAAACACTACAGTGACAAGAATCCGGAATGGCAACAAAAACGGCTGATGTTTTAATTTAATTCGACATGCAATCGACAAAATATTGTAAAACAATCCATACTTATTTAAATTTTGATTAATCATTTTTATGTCCTGCTATATTTACATTTATAAACCACCTATGCAATATCTATGTATTTAATTAGCTTTAAATATTGAACTTTTATATTAATAAAGTTAGTCGCGACAAACCTCTTCTGAACTCATTCCATTCTCCAGGTCCAATTTGTTCATCACTTAAAATGTTAAAATTTAATAGCTCTATTTCAAAAATACTGCATATATGGTATCTTAATACTTTTTGAATTGCAACCACGATAAATTGTGAATTAAGTCCACCCGTTTTTTATACACGAAGCAAGCGCATAGGAAGGTTGTGGTTTTACCTTTGGTATGTAGAAAAATCTTTAAAACAATACTCAACTCAACAGACAAATTGCAGAAAATTACGTTCTTTTATTGTCGTGAAAGAAATGATAATGTGCAGCATAAAAACGGAAGCGATGAACAGCAGCGTTCCAGTCATAAGAAAACGGGACCAGGCTCTCCTTTTCTCCTTTTCACGCACGGCTCCTGGTTTTCACAGTGCTGCTGGCGCTTATTTAGGGTGCTGCCTCTGCCTGCTCCGGAGCTACGTGGTGTTGACAGTTTTCTGGGCAAGAATTTAAATGAGGGGACATTTTGATTTGACAATTTTTAACCCACAAAAAAGATGAAATCCTGTACAAAAGTGTCACACTGTAAACTTTACAAAAAACATTCCCAGGAGCCTTCGTGCAAATCGTATATCTTTATTTCTTATAGTTACTGAGATCCACGCGTTCATAAAAAACAGAACATATGGCTATATCGACTTGGCTGTTAATGCTGATTGTTACCCTATTAATAGTTTTTAATAGTGGCAGAATAAATAGACGAGGTTCAGTTCAATTTTATTTTATTTTGGGGTTCAATTTAACCCTAAATCCGCTGCCGCTGCATGCCACTGCAGCAAACAATTTATCAATATTCTAATCGGCTTATCTGGTGGCTGATTATCCCAATATCCTCCCCCCTATTAAAGGGTGGCCTTTAATAATAATTCTGGAAGGGCAGCAGACACATCTTTGCAATAGATTATTCCACGGGTTACACAGTTGCATTAGTCGTCTTAATTAATTACTAACTAATTAGTATATTAGCGGCTTAATTAGCATTCGTCCCATCTAGGAATCGTGCAGAGCGAACAAGGCACACCAACTTTTTCCAAACCTTTGACCTTGCATTGCTCCCCCAATAGACCAATGTTGGAATCAAGTTCTCGTAACCAGTGCAGGGGCTCGAGAACTTTGATTCTTCTTTGCTTCTTCTTATGCATAGGGCAACCCAGCCTCCCCGCTTACATACGAACCAGGCGATTCATTGGCATCAGTTGAGGTGCACACTGCCAAGCTGTTTTCCCGCGGTTTCGTCCATTTCGTCCACAAACACAGTCAAATAGCGTATTTTGGACAATTGGACGGCAGTGACCTTAATGAATTTGGCGAACTGGCAAAAGGTTGAAAATTAGGCTGGCTCCAATAAGCAGGTCCACACTATCCGGTCTATGGAAGTTGGGATCAGCCAGAGCTACGTTGTGAGGAATCTTCCACTTCGAAATTTCGATTTTAAGGCTGGGCTGACAGTCTGCAATATGAGAAACTATAAAAGCTTCTAAGTTCGCCGAATATGTGGTTAGGCGTGACTTCACACACACATTAACGGAGGCTCCATCCATAGCAATCTCAGTGCCGCCGAAACCGGCAACCGCTCCACAGCATTTGGACCGACGAAGCTGACTTGCCAGCCGCTATGAGATAAGGTGAACTTGAGAACCGGAATTTAATAACACTCTGCAAGTCAAAAGGCACCTGATCGACCACGGATGAGGATATTGGCGGGTGGCAAAAGCACTTCAGTATAGCGAACCTGAGTTAAGATTGTGCTGACTGACTGAGAAGGTGGGGTAGAAACTGCAACACCATCGGTGGAAACCAATAATCGTACTGATTAGGCATTATTAGGGCTGGAAAGCTGCCTGCAATGGTGCAACAAGGAATGAAGTCGGCGATTGCATGTTGGGCAACGGGAAGCTTTACATCTGCTTGCAAAATGACCAATCTTCAATCATACAAAACAGAGGGTTGACCGTTGACTAATTGGGAAGGCAATAAATCTTGGACAAGAAGAAAGCGCGTGCGCCAAAATACCACACAGGGCGCATAGAGCTGGATGGGCATTAATAACCATGGGCGAAGATCGGTTATTCGAAGATCTATCTGGGTCCACTTGGTTAGCTGGTGGATACGCAGCCAAAAAAAAGTCAACGCTTTCGAGAGTCTGGCACCTTTGCTCTAAGAATCGGGCCATGGACTCCCAAGATGGAAGGCTGTCGTTGTTCCCGGCGAGAGTGTCTTCCAACATGACTTTTGTGACAGGATCCAACTTCTGGAGGATAATCTAGATGACCAATCATAATTAAATTGGCAGCTGATCCGGAACTCATGAGAGCTCGCATATGCCCATTGATCCGATCAGATAGCTCCCGCAAAGTACCAACAGACCCTGGCTTGACCACACAAAACTGCAGGATCACATTGATGTGAGACTGGAAAATTAAACGCAGATTACTAAAACGATTCCCCAATAGGTCAACGGCCACATCGTAGTTCGCGTCAGTAATTTCCAGCGCTTTCACCGTCTCCAAGGGTGACTCCCGCAGGCATAAAATGAGCATCCGGAGCTTTTCCATTTGTGTTAGGTAAGGATGGCTGTCAATCGTAGTCTTAAAAAGGCGCAAAAATCCGAATCCGGGCGAATGTTGGCATCGGCAATGATGGCAAGGAGGGGGCTGGCTTGTAGCATGGGTGAGACACTGGCACCGTCGAGAAGTGTGGAGTGGGCAGCGATTCTCATGGAGCGTTTGGCAACCTCCACTTGAATGTCTACATGCACATCAGTCGCCAGCTGCGAGAATCTCAATTACAGTTCACTCCCAATCTCGCTGAAATTAAGCTCCTCAACCTCCTCCTTAATCTCACGCAAACGCTTTTCCACTGACTTCAGCTTCATAATGGTGCAATCCTCATTCTGCGCCACATCCTTCAGCTTATGATGCAGCAGCTCCATCTCCTGGCAGGTCACATCTGCCCTTCTCCGCAGCATCTTTTTCCGGGTTGCGGCAGCAGCTCCAATAGTTTCCGCTCCAAACTCCATTATGCAATTAAAATGCAACTTTGTAACAAACACAACAACGGCGTTTTCGTGGTACTTTTAGTACTGATCACAATAATAAACCGGGATGAACCCCAAAATTTATTTTGTGGGTTCAATTCAACCCTAAAACCGCAGTTGCTCAAATCAATGCCAAAAATGCAAGTGCATTACAAAGAGCTTAGGCGCAGAAGCTCAACCAAAGCTCCCTAAAGCTCATGCGCTACAAATAAAAAAAAAACCCATGCGAAACTAGGAGACAGGCAGTCAAGAATAAACACTGATAACAAGCGCTGCAGCTAAACATATTATGATTATCTTTAAATTGTTTTGTTGGTGGCTGCTTGATCCAACAGCGCCAATTCGGGTGGGTAAACACATTTTTAGTTCACCCGCGCATAGGCATTGACAATGTCAAATCCCTTCTGGATGTGTTTCTTTAGCTCAGGGATGGCAGCCTCAAGCAGCTTCGTCTCGTAATCGATTTGGGTGAAACTTGCTTTTATATCTGAAAATTAGCCATAGATACAGTTTGGCATCAAAACTTATAAAACTGGCGCCATAGATGTATGCCTTAAGCCTCGGCGTGATTCAATGTGCCTACGCCTAGCAAACCTGGTTCAGGAGTCTTCTGACCGGAGCATATCGCAGTTGACCGTAGCATATCACGAGTCCCCCACCTGCTTACCGAATTTTATTGCATTCCGGTTCACAAGTTCACCTCATTTCGCCGCGGCTTTCGAGTAATCTTCAGCTTGGCCGCTCCAAATGTTCCACAACGGTGGCGTTTTAGTTATCCCTGCTTGATTTTTACATTACCTCACGAGCCAAGTCGTCTTGACCACTGTGGAGGCCACTGTGGTGAAGAAAATCGGGCATCCGTTACCAACACAAGCTCGTCTTAAAGCTTTCCGATCCCGATAACTGCGCCCCTTCGTGCAATGTCGTTATATGCGAATGATTGATGACCAAATTGGTAAAGAGATGGGAATTAGGTAAAATTACAGGATAGCGTCTGTCCGGTGGTAACATGGCAAACTGAAGGCAAACCTAACCAGTAAAATTTCTTGGCAGAGTCTTGGAGTTCCTCACAGCTTGAAGATCTGCTTCAAAAGGCTCCTTCTGAAGAATCCGTATGATGCAAAACAATGCACCTTTAAGCTTCGGTATGCTCAAGGCCTCTGCAGACACAAAACGTCGTACGTAGGCAACTACACGAACAGCTCGGCTATTTGTGGAGAACCACTCAATAAAGCTCGCAATTGGAGACGCATGATGAATCCTGAGCTTATCCGTCTTACCTTCTAGCGCTACACAGTGGTCCAGATGTTGCCATAAATAAAATTTTTCAATAGTCCTGGACCTAAAAATTTCTAATGCTTATCAATTCTTGAATAATTTAACTATAATTCCCCGAAGTATTAGCTAGTTTTAGTTCCATTTCCATGCTTTTTAACCTTAAAAGTGCAAAGTGGCAAAAATCCTATAAAAATATCATGTAATTTTTTTTTTAATTACGAACATTTTATCGATAACATTTTTTGTGTAGCAGTTCATTATTCCTGTAAACTATCTCATCAATAATAATTTTTATCAATATAAGTAGTAATAGTAGTAATAGTAGTAATATTAGTAATAGTAGTAATAGTAGTAATAGTAGTAATAGTAGTAATAGTAGTAATATTAGTAATAGTAGTAATATTAATAATAGTAGTAATAGTAGTAATAGTAGTAATAGTAGTAATAGTAGTAATAGTAGTAATAGTAGTAATAGTAGTAATAGTAGTAATAGTAGTAATAGTAGTAATAGTAGTAATAGTAGTAATAGTAGTAATAGTAGTAATAGTAGTAATAGTAGTAATAGTAGTAATAGTAGTAATAGTAGTAATAGTAGTAATAGTAGTAATAGTAGTAATAGTAGTAATAGTAGTAATAGTAGTAATAGTAGTAATAGTAGTAATAGTAGTAATAGTAGTAATAGTAGTAATAGTAGTAATAGTAGTAATAGTAGTAATAGTAGTAATAGTAGTAATAGTAATAGTAATAAGAGTATACAATACCCAATATAAAACTTTTGCGCAAAATTGCGCAAACGCAAATGCCAACATTTTTTCCACAACAAAATACATTTTTTTTTTGCTTAAACCACCTGTTTCCGAAATTAAGCACCAGCCTTATCAGCAGTGACAAAAGTTTATCTTTCCCTAGTTCTCCTTTGCGTTTATTTTTATTCTCACATGTGCCCATATGCATATGCAGTAACTTTAATTTGGGTAGCTGCACTGCTTTGTTTTAAGTATAATTTTTACAAGAATATTCTTTCATTCCAAATCAAGCGGTGACATTGGCAATTAGAGGAAGCGTACCCTATTAATCAATTGTTTAATATTTTAAGGTAAAAATTAAAATGAATTTGTTTGAATATTTTTAAGCGCCAGAACGCCACAAAAAAGGAAAAATAATTAAACTTATCCAATGTTAAATTGGATTATTTTATCTCAATAAAATTAAAAAGAACGGTCGCTGCGTATTATAACTTTCCAACACGACGAAAAATAAAATGCGTGCACTCGGCTATACGATATAATATCCCAGTCGGACTTTTCGGTGCTAGCAGCGTTTCGGTGCATTCCGGCAGGCATCTTTCGTACCTTGTTCTCACCCACCCCGAGTTGAGAGAGGGAATTTGTTCTCTCAACATAGATTTTGCTCTCAAAAAACTGGACTTAGAAAATTTTCGTCTCGCTTGGGACTTAGAATTTATGAGAAATTTTAGAAATTTATGCGTGGGACTTTTAACTTAGAAAAAATTATTTCATGAACAATTCAACGTATATTATTTAAGTTTACCAATTTATGTTCTATAATAATTTTATTGAAGTACAAAATTTAAACATAGCTCAATATTTAATGAAATGATGATTACACAGGCCAACAGCAAAAAATCTCCACGCATAATTTTACCTGCTCCATAACCTTTAGGCTCCCCTGAACCAAAGTCCAGAACAAACATAGGTTCTATCACCCACCGTTTCCGCGGTACACCTAAGAGAAGAAATTGATCAAATTTTACCATATATTGAATTATGTAGGCCGTGTAATGGCAATGACCATCATTGTATCCAGTACATATAATTTTTGAAATGTATGTGTACCAACTAAAATTAAAAAATGGTATCTAGCAGTTACCATATCTTTGGAATACTCATCCAAAGTTGAAATCTCAGATTTTCTACGTTAATTTTTGGTCTTCTATGATTTTTCCCCAAACATTTTTCTATGGAAGATTTTTATTTTCTTATTGAAATCAGTAGATCATACCATGTTTTAATTTTGGATTTAAGGAAAAACTCGAAATAATTTTATTGAATTTATTATAGGTGGTTAAACAATATTTTCTTCAATTAAATTGGAGTTTTTAATCTCATATTTTCAAAAAGTCATGGCTATCTACAACTTCTTTAGCTTTACTTTACTAAAGCTTTACTAAACAAGCTGAACCTGCAATAGATACTTTTTGAATATAGAAACAGTTGTAGATAGCCATGACTTTTTGAAAATATGAGATTAAAAACTCCAATTTAATTGAAGAAAATATTGTTTAACCACCTATAATAAATTCAATAAAATTATTTCGAGTTTTTCCTTAAATCCAAAATTAAAACATGGTATGATCTACTGATTTCAATAAGAAAATAAAAATCTTCCATAGAAAAATGTTTGGGGAAAAATCATAGAAGACCAAAAATTAACGTAGAAAATCTGAGATTTCAACTTTGGATGAGTATTCCAAAGATATGGTAACTGCTAGATACCATTTTTATACCCTTGCAGAGGGTATTATAATTTTGGTCAAAAGTGTGCAACGCAGTGAAGGAGACATCTCCGACCCTATAAAGTATATATATTCTTGATCAGGATCACCTCCTGAGTCGATATGAGCATGTCCGTCTGTCCGTCTGTCCGTCTGTCCGTTTCTACGCAAACTAGTCTCTCAGTTTTAAAGCTATCGAGTTGAAACTTTGCACACACCCTTCTTTCCTTTGCAGGCAGTATATAAGTCGGAACGGCCGGGATCGGTCGACTATATCCTATAGCTGCCATATAACTGATTGATCGGAAATGCCATAACTTTGGTGTTTTTTAAGTTAGAGGGTTGGGACTTTCCACACATGTTATATTTGACCAAAATATCTTGTGTGCAAAATTTCATAAGGATCGGCCGACTATATCCTATAGCTGTCATAGAACGATCGAAATTGGCATAACTTTGGTGTTTTTTAAGTTAGAAAGATGGGATTTGGTACAGATTATTCTTTTGGCAAAATAATTCGATATGCCAAATTTCATAAGGATCGGCCGACTATATACGATCCGCTATATATCTAATAATATAAGATGCGTGGCGCCACCTAGCGGACTGCGACTGAACTGCAAGGGTATATCAACTTCGGCTCCGCCCGAAGTTAGCTTTCCTTTCTTGTTTAATTTTAGTTGGTACACATACATTTCAAAAATGATATGTACTGGAAACAATGATGGTCATAGCCATTGCACGGCCTACATAATTCAATATATGGTAAAATTTGATCAATTTCTTCTCTTAGGTGTACCGCGGAAACGGTGGGTGATAGAACCTATGTTTGTTCTGGACTTTGGTTCAGGGGAGCCTAAAGGTTATGGAGCAGGTAAAATTATGCGTGGAGGAAAAAAAAAGTTGGAAATTGTCGGCCTGTGTTATTTATATAAGGCATTTTTTTTTTACATTAACTTAGGGCAGCAAAAAAATAATCCCGCGTAATTAGTGTGCGTTTTGTGCAGCGTTTTTATGCTAAATCAGCCCAAATCGAAACGGTCACATAGGGTTGTTGGTAGTCCGTCGCATTGGTTTATTATTGTGAAATGGTAAGTTAACTGCTCTGTTCATTCAATTATTCCTATTTTATTGTGTTGATAATGATGAATAAACGTTATTTTATTAAACAAATATTTTCAGTTCTGGCTGTACTAGAAATTTGGACGTCTCAATATCTTTATTTGTAAAAATCTTAAATAATTTTTTTTTCTTCTTAATTTATTTTCAGCTTTTTGTTATTTTTTTTTTTTATCTTTTCAGTTTTATGTATTAAGATTAATAAATAATAAATATAACGAATAATAAATAAATATGACAAACAACGCATTTCGAATTTAGTAAAAATCAATGGGCAGGTTGGGAAAAACAAAAACAAAAACCAAAAGCAAAGCAAAAAGCAAGGGAAATTTTTTTCAACCAGAATTTCCCTGGGTGAGATTTCACGCCGATCTCCCCTAGCCGGTAAGCTTGCGGGTAGGGGAGAACCACCTTCTTTTTCCGATCGCCAAGCATATTGATACTCGCTCCGCTGGGTGAGAAAAGCGGCCACGCCAATGTAAATCGGAATAATGGTTTTCCGCAGATGGGAGTGCGCCGCGCACTCCTATTTCGTACCGCGGGATGCGCGTTTGGCGAGCGCCAGGCACGACTGGGTAGCCCAGTCGTTTATTCATCATTATCAACACAATAAAATAGGAAAAGTTGAGTGAACAGAGCAGTAAACTTACCATTTCACAATAATAAACCAATGCGACGCACTATGAACAACCCTATGAGACCGTTTCGATTTGGGTTGATTTAGCTTAAAAACGCTGCACAAAACGCACACTAATTACGCGGGATTATTTTTTTGCTGCCATCAGTTAATGTAAAAAAAAAATTCCTTATTGTCGTCGCTCGTGTGGGAGATGCCTTCAACATATGTACGGCGGCGATGGGGCAACCCGCTTCCAAAACACAAGCCAGTGTGTATGCGTACAACGTATTTTTTATTCTATGGGGATACATGTTAGGGTAAGAAAGAATTATAAATTACAAAGCTTACCGCAGTTTAACCTCCCACACTCTATGACAACAATCACAACTTCACCACACGCGCCATTATTTTCTATCCTAGTGTGCCCAATCTCTTCACGAGTGCACAATAACAAAATTCTACTTAAATACTAACTATCGATAATCGATCCGCGACATCCCCACCTTCGTGAAGAACTTCTTCACTCAAATCCATAGCCGCCAACTTTGAAGCGGGGCGCATTATCCAGCGGGTCCGATCTCCATCCATGATCCTAACGCAGGCTCGTCTGACCTCACCATCCGTTCCAGCAAAGGTCTCCTCCACGACGCCTTTCCGCCAGTCTCGACGCGGAATGGCTGGATCGCAAACGAAGACAATGTCTCCTCGTTGAATCGGCTTCTCTCTGCGGCACCACTTCTCTCTCCGTGTCAGCGTGAGTACCTACTCCAAGACCCACCTCCTCCAGAATCGGTCTCTCAACATCCTTGCCACGCGCCACTGCTTCCGCGTAGCTCCTTCCTTGATGAGGCCTCCATCCAGGCCGGGGGTATCCGGTGGGCAAGCTGCTCCCTTGAGGAGATCGTTGGGCGTGAGAGGGGCTTCCTGGTCCCCACTCACTGGCAAATGGGTGAGTGGACGAGAGTTAACGACATTCTCCGCCTCTATCAGGAAACTCTCCAGGACGTGCTCCTTCGGCGCCACTTCCTTCACTGTGTGGCGTAGCACCCTCTTCACGCACTGCACCATTCGCTCCCAGACTCCACCCTCTGATGGGTTCGCTGGGCAGTTGAAGATCCATTCAATTCCCTTGCTTGACAGCTCCGACTGGATCCTCTCGGGTTCGAAGATCTCTGCAAATCTCTTGGCCTCTCTGTCTGCTCCAACGAAGTTCCTGCCATTGTCGCTGCGCAGTCTATGTACAGGCCCTCGACGGCAGATGAAATTCCTGATTGCAAGTATGCAGGAATCAGTCGACAGGTCATGTGCCAGTTCCAGATGAATCGCCCTGGTCGTCAGGCAGGTAAACAAGGCCACCCACCGTTTCTCTTGGTGCCGAGCAACGGTCACCAGCAGCGGCCCAAAGTAGTCGAGGCCTGTGCTCTTAAACGGCCAGCCATAGGCGTCCAAACGATCATGTGGCAGGGGTCCCATAATCGGCGGCATCGGCCGTGCTCTGTGCAGCTTACACTCGCTGCATCCCGAGATCACACTACGAAGCACTCTCCGCAGTCTCGTAATCCAGAACCTGGTCCGGATCTCCGCCATCGTAGCATCCACGTTTTGATGCTTTATCCTCACATGGGCGTCGCGCACAATCATCTCCGTAAGACCATGCCGGTGGGAGAGGATCACTGGCCTCCCGTCGCTGTAAGGTATACATAGCGCCGCATCGATCCTGCCATACGCTCGCAGGATTCCATTGCCATCTAGGTATGGCGCCAGTCCACATATGTCGCTTCCTTTAGCGACATCCAAGTCCTTCTCTGCGGCCTGCACCTCATCGGGGAACGCCTCACGTTGTGCTCTACGGAATAACAAGTCCTCAGCTGCTTCACACTCAGCTACATTGAGGCCGTAGTTCTCCAGCTCATCTCGTTGTCCACGGCATCGACGTATGAACCTTAGGACCCAGGCCGTAGTCCTCAGCAATCGCCTGTAGCTTGAGAATCTCTCCAGCGATATGAACGGGTCACTCGCTCCAACAAGAACAAACTCACTCGGCATCTCCTCTTCGTCTTCTGCATCCGCTTCGTCGGTGGGTGCAGTTCCTGGCCAGCTGCCCGCTGGTCTCCTCAGGAATGCCGGTCCTCTTAACCAGCGTGACTCCTCGCTTAGGTCCACGCTGCGTTGCGCTCGAGTTGCATCATCTGCAACGTTGTCGGCGGATGGTAGCCATCTCCATTGGGCCACCTTCGTCGACTCCAGAATCTCGGCTATTCTGTCCCCTACGAACTGCTTGTAGCGCCGGTGTGTGCTGCCAATCCAACGCAGCACTGTCTTCGAATCCGTCCATAGCACAGTCTCTGCAATGGCCACACTATGGTCCTGTCTGACTGTATCCATCAACCTCGTTCCTAGAACTGCTGCCTGCAGCTCCAACCGTGGAATCGTCATCGTTCGCATCGGTGCACACTTCGTCTTTGCGCACACGAACCTCACTTGCACGTCGCCGTCCTCGTACGTGATCCTCCAGTAGACCACTGATGCGAATGCCGACTGACTCGCATCCACAAATACGTGCATCTCGACAGTCTTCACCAGCCGGGATCCAAAGTAGTGACGTGGGCACCGAAAACGTTCCACTTTCTCCATCTCTTTTCGCCAATCCATAAAGGCGTTGTACATCTCAGCCGGTAGTGGTTCATCCCATGAGATCTTCCTCCTCCAGACCTCTCGCAGCAACAACTTCGCTGTTATCATTAAACAACACAGGAATCCCAAGGGGTCGAACGTTGACATGACCATACTCAAGAATTCCCTTTTCGTGGCAATCCTCTTCCCATCGGACACGAGGGGGGCGACTTTGTGGTACTTCACTCGAAACCTGAAGTCGTCCGTGGCTGGCTGCCACCGCATTCCCAAAATCTTTTGCTCTGCCTCACCCCATTCAATACTCTGGGCGTGATCACTGGGTCCAAGCATCCTCTCCACTGTAGGCGAACTGGACGAGAACTTGCAAAGTTCAAACCCGCCTTCTGCATGTATCTTCTTCAGTCTGCTAGATACTTCGATCGCTTCGCTCTCTGTAGCGAAGCTGTCCACATAATCATCCACGTAGTGGTAGTCCACGATGGCCTTGACTGCTCTGGGATCCGAATCCAGGAATCGCTTGGCATTCACTGTCTTCACATAATGCGCCGCACTCGGTCAGCATGCTGCTCCAAAGGTCATCACGCACATCTCGTAGACGTCGGGGTCCCGTTGGTCATTCCCATCTCTCCACAAAAATCGTTGCGCACATCTATCCTCGGGTCGGATCAGCACCTGGTGAAACATCTCCTTAATGTCGTTGCAGACTCCGACGGCACCTTCCCTAAAATGGAAGAGGATAGATGCCAAGGCCTTATAGTGTTGCGGCCCCTTGCTCAGCGCAGAATTCAGTGATACTCCTCCAACTCGTGCCGCTGCGTCGAATACTAATCGGATCTTCCCTGGCTTGTTGGGATTCTCCACTCCAAAATGTGGCAAGTACCATGTTCTACCGCTTCGAATCGATCTCCTGTCGTTCCAGACGCCGAGCGTATCCCTTGTCGACATAATCATTGACAATCCGTGAATATTCTTGGGCGAACTGCCCATCTCGCTTTATTTTCTTCTCGATGTTGACCAATCTATTGTACGCCATATCATAACTACGTGGCAGCACAACGTTATCCGTTTTCCACAATAATCCCGTCTGGTATCGGCGGCCAACTCGCACCGTAGTATCCTCCAAGATCTTCTGAGCCCTCACGTCGTCGCTGGCTGCGGCCGCTGGCGCCGCCTTCACACCGAAGTTCTCGATCTCGAAGTAGTCCTCGACGATTCGTTCCACGTTATCATCCAACGACGTGGCTAGCAGACAAGACCTCGGTGATGGCGTGTCTCGTCGTCCTTCTACAGGCCCAAAAACAACCCATCCTAGTTCGGTTGCGGCCGCGTACGGTCCCTCGCTGGCAAACCGTCTCGTTTTCAACGGCAATCCTAGATGCCCATGGTCCACACCAATAAGCAGCTTCGGCACTGCATTTACGTAGGGCTTCATTGGTAATCGAGCGTCCTTGTTCACGCTCCTAACATCCCTTCTGTGCAGGCTCTGCATCGGCAGACTCAAGTTCGAAATGGCATAGACGTTTCTCAGCACATGTCGGGAGGACTTGCCTGCTCCACTGATCTCCAGACGTACCACGTTAGTAGGCTCTCTTGTGGCCCTGCCTCCGAACCATTGAACGTTCAGCTGACGACGTACTCCTTGTACGCCTAGCTCTGCAACCAGCTCGTTGTCGACCATCGTCACCGAAGAACCTTCATCCAGAATCCACCTCCGTATAGCGTCACCGGCAATACACGGAACAGAAGTCGTTCTCGGTCCTCGTCGACACAGCTCAAATTTCGCTCCGGCGTCGCAGAAGCATCCACGGATGAGGCTGCTCCATCATTCCCTCGGACGCCTTCCCTCGGTCCGGCTGCCTGCCGGTTGTAGCTTCTCCAATTGCCGCCTCGCTGTGGCGGTCTCCTGAAGCCTTCATTGTTTGCCTCATGAAGAAGACGGTGATGCTTCCTCTTGCATCCATTCACGGGGCACTCAGTCATAAGCCCGCTTTGCAAGCACATGAAGCATAGGCGATGTCTTCTTGCGAGTCTCCACCTCTCTGTAGGTGTGGCTCCAATAAATCGTTGGCAGTCCCAAACTGCGTGTTGTCCAAGGCCTTCACAAATTGGACAATTCCTGCGGCAGCTCTCCCGTTGCTCGTCCTGCTCTCGGTCGACGCTGGCATGAAGCAATCGACGCCTTGGCTCCTTCCCATCAATGTCCGCCACCACGCAGACCACGTTGGCTAGTTCCATCAACCACGAACTGAAGTCCACAATCGTCGGATAGGGCTGAATAGTTGCAGCGTGCCTTGCCCAGTCCACTCGTTTGCTTATTGGGAGCTTGGCCACAAGTTCTTCCATCAGCATAGGGTTACCCAGGTGCTGCTCCGCCTTCGCTGACTGTAGGAAAGCCTTGAGGTTGCTGACATGGGTGGCGAATGCGACGAGCTTTCCCAGGTTGTGCTCCGTAATTGCAGGCACATCTCGAATGCTGTTTAGCTGGCTGCGTATTAGTTGCTCCGGTCGGCCGTATCTGAATCGCAGCTGCTCCACCGCTGCATTCGCATTGCTGGGGTGAATCAACAACGACTTCACCGTCTCACGCGAGTCGTCCTTTAACGCCTTCAGTAGCCTTTGGTTGTTCTCCAAAGTCCGTACAACCATACGCTTGCGTCGTCTCCGTAAACGCGCAGTAGAAAAACGATGCTCGTCGCCCAAGCACCGTCTCCAGGAGAAGGCGCACGTACCGATTCATTCTGCAGCCCGAAACCATGCGCTGGAACAGTAGTGCCGGTAGCGCAAAATGGCGATGCGTGATTAATCCTCGTGGTACAGTTCTGCGAACACGGTACCGTTTGAGATCCGCTCCAGGATGGCGGTCTCTCTGACGCCGCATGATACACACTTGTCGGGTTGGGTACGGTCAGGCCGATTGCAAATGGCGGCTGACCTACCCCAACCTCACTCGACATAACGGGGTCAGTGCGCTCCATATTAGCGCTGCGAGCGTGTTCCAACTCCTTCTCCAACTCGGCAATCCTATCCATGAGGTCGGCCACCTTCGGTTTCCTGGTGGCTCCAGATGCTGCCAGCTGCGCTGATGGCGCCGAGGCTTCACTGCCTCGGCCGCCGGCTTGCGACGCCCCTACACTAGGTTGCGGGGCCAAAACGCTGCCATCTACTTGCGTTGCGATATTCTGTCCCTCGTTTAGTCGGGGACTCCTTCTGGGCGAATGGTGCATCATGTCGTCCAGGCAAAATCGACCCTCTCACCAGGGTGCTATTCCAAAACAATGTCGCCAGTCGCCTGACTGCGAATAAAAGCTTCTGTCGTCGCTCGTGTGGGAGATGCCTTCAACATATGTACGGCGGCGATGGAGCAACCCGCTTCCAAAACACAAGCCAATGTGTATGCGTACAACGTATGTTTTATTCTATGGGGATACATGTTAGGGTAAGAAAGAATTATAAATTACAAAGCTTACCGCAGTTTAACCTCCCACACTCTATGACAACAATCACAACTTCACCACACGCGCCATTATTTTCTATCCTAGTGTGCCCAATCTCTTCACGAGTGCACAATAACAAAATTCTACTTAAATACTAACTATCGATAATCGATCCGCGACATCCCCACCTCCGTGAAGAACTTCTTCACTCAAATCCAAAGCCGCCAACTTTGAAGCGGGGCGCATTATCCAGCGGGTCCGATCTCCATCCATGATCCTAACGCAGGCTCGTCTGACCTCACCATCCGTTCCAGCAAAGGTCTCCTCCACGACGCCTTTCCGCCAGTCTCGACGCGGAATGGCTGGATCGCAAACGAAGACAATGTCTCCTCGTTGAATCGGCTTCTCTCTGCGGCACCACTTCTCTCTCCGTGTCAGCGTGAGTACCAACTCCAAGACCCACCTCCTCCAGAATCGGTCTCTCAACATCCTTGCCACGCGCCACTGCTTCCGCGTAGCTCCTTCCTTGATGAGGCCTCCATCCAGGCCGGGGGTATCCGGTGGGCAAGCTGCTCCCTTGAGGAGATCGTTGGGCGTGAGAGGGGCTTCCTGGTCCCCACTCACTGGCAAATGGGTGAGTGGACGAGAGTTAACGACATTCTCCGCCTCTATCAGGAAACTCTCCAGGACGTGCTCCTTCGGCGCCACTTCCTTCACTGTGTGGCGTAGCACCCTCTTCACGCACTGCACCATTCGCTCCCAGACTCCACCCTCTGATGGGTTCGCTGGGCAGTTGAAGATCCATTCAATTCCCTTGCTTGACAGCTCCGACTGGATCCTCTCGGGTTCGAAGATCTCTGCAAATCTCTTGGCCTCTCTGTCTGCTCCAACGAAGTTCCTGCCATTGTCGCTGCGCAGTCTATGTACAGGCCCTCGACGGCAGATGAAATTCCTGATTGCAAGTATGCAGGAATCAGTCGACAGGTCATGTGCCAGTTCCAGATGAATCGCCCTGGTCGTCAGGCAGGTAAACAAGGCCACCCACCGTTTCTCTTGGTGCCGAGCAACGGTCACCAGCAGCGGCCCAAAGTAGTCGAGGCCTGTGCTCTTAAACGGCCAGCCATAGGCGTCCAAACGATCATGTGGCAGGGGTCCCATAATCGGCGGCATCGGCCGTGCTCTGTGCAGCTTACACTCGCTGCATCCCGAGATCACACTACGAAGCACTCTCCGCAGTCTCGTAATCCAGAACCTGGTCCGGATCTCCGCCATCGTAGCATCCACGTTTTGATGCTTTATCCTCACATGGGCGTCGCGCACAATCATCTCCGTAAGACCATGCCGGTGGGAGAGGATCACTGGCCTCCTGGCGCTGTAAGGTATACATAGCGCCGCATCGATCCTGCCATACGCTCGCAGGATTCCATTGCCATCTAGGTATGGCGCCAGTCCACATATGTCGCTTCCTTTAGCGACATCCAAGTCCTTCTCTGCGGCCTGCACCTCATCGGGGAACGCCTCACGTTGTGCTCTACGGAATAACAAGTCCTCAGCTGCTTCACACTCAGCTACATTGAGGCCGTAGTTCTCCAGCTCATCTCGTTGTCCACGGCATCGACGTATGAACCTTAGGACCCAGGCCGTAGTCCTCAGCAATCGCCTGTAGCTTGAGAATCTCTCCAGCGATATGAACGGGTCACTCGCTCCAACAAGAACAAACTCACTCGGCATCTCCTCTTCGTCTTCTGCATCCGCTTCGTCGGTGGGTGCAGTTCCTGGCCAGCTGCCCGCTGGTCTCCTCAGGAATGCCGGTCCTCTTAACCAGCGTGACTCCTCGCTTAGGTCCACGCTGCGTTGCGCTCGAGTTGCATCATCTGCAACGTTGTCGGCGGATGGTAGCCATCTCCATTGGGCCACCTTCGTCGACTCCAGAATCTCGGCTACTCTGTCCCCTACGAACTGCTTGTAGCGCCGGTGTGTGCTGCCAATCCAACGCAGCACTGTCTTCGAATCCGTCCATAGCACAGTCTCTGCAATGGCCACACTATGGTCCTGTCTGACTGTGTCCATCAACCTCGTTCCTAGAACTGCTGCCTGCAGCTCCAACCGTGGAATCGTCATCGTTCGCATCGGTGCACACTTCGTCTTTGCGCACACGAACCTCACTTGCACGTCGCCGTCCTCGTACGTGATCCTCCAGTAGACCACTGATGCGAATGCCGACTGACTCGCATCCACAAATACGTGCATCTCGACAGTCTTCACCAGCCGGGATCCAAAGTAGTGACGTGGGCACCGAAAACGTTCCACTTTCTCCATCTCTTTTCGCCAATCCATAAAGGCGTTGTACATCTCAGCCGGTAGTGGTTCATCCCATGAGATCTTCCTCCTCCAGACCTCTCGCAGCAACAACTTCGCTGTTATCATTAAACAACACAGGAATCCCAAGGGGTCGAACGTTGACATGACCATACTCAAGAATTCCCTTTTCGTGGCAATCCTCTTCCCATCGGACACGAGGGGGGCGACTTTGTGGTACTTCACTCGAAACCTGAAGTCGTCCGTGGCTGGCTGCCACCGCATTCCCAAAATCTTTTGCTCTGCCTCACCCCATTCAATACTCTGGGCGTGATCACTGGGTCCAAGCATCCTCTCCACTGTAGGCGAACTGGACGAGAACTTGCAAAGTTCAAACCCGCCTTCTGCATGTATCTTCTTCAGTCTGCTAGATACTTCGATCGCTTCGCTCTCTGTAGCGAAGCTGTCCACATAATCATCCACGTAGTGGTAGTCCACGATGGCCTTGACTGCTCTGGGATCCGAATCCAGGAATCGCTTGGCATTCACTGTCTTCACATAATGCGCCGCACTCGGTCAGCATGCTGCTCCAAAGGTCATCACGCACATCTCGTAGACGTCGGGGTCCCGTTGGTCATTCCCATCTCTCCACAAAAATCGTTGCGCACATCTATCCTCGGGTCGGATCAGCACCTGGTGAAACATCTCCGTAATGTCGTTGCAGACTCCGACGGCACCTTCCCTAAAATGGAAGAGGATAGATGCCAAGGCCTTATAGTGTTGCGGCCCCTTGCTCAGCGCAGAATTCAGTGATACTCCTCCAACTCGTGCCGCTGCGTCGAATACTAATCGGATCTTCCCTGGCTTGTTGGGATTCTCCACTCCAAAATGTGGCAAGTACCATGTTCTACCGCTTCGAATCGATCTCCTGTCGTTCCAGACGCCGAGCGTATCCCTTGTCGACATAATCATTGACAATCCGTGAATATTCTTGGGCGAACTGCCCATCTCGCTTTATTTTCTTCTCGATGTTGACCAATCTATTGTACGCCATATCATAACTACGTGGCAGCACAACGTTATCCGTTTTCCACAATAATCCCGTCTGGTATCGGCGGCCAACTCGCACCGTAGTATCCTCCAAGATCTTCTGAGCCCTCACGTCGTCGCTGGCTGCGGCCGCTGGCGCCGCCTTCACACCGAAGTTCTCGATCTCGAAGTAGTCCTCGACGATTCGTTCCACGTTATCATCCAACGACGTGGCTAGCAGACAAGACCTCGGTGATGGCGTGTCTCGTCGTCCTTCTACAGGCCCAAAAACAACCCATCCTAGTTCGGTTGCGGCCGCGTACGGTCCCTCGCTGGCAAACCGTCTCGTTTTCAACGGCAATCCTAGATGCCCATGGTCCACACCAATAAGCAGCTTCGGCACTGCATTTACGTAGGGCTTCATTGGTAATCGAGCGTCCTTGTTCACGCTCCTAACATCCCTTCTGTGCAGGCTCTGCATCGGCAGACTCAAGTTCGAAATGGCATAGACGTTTCTCAGCACATGTCGGGAGGACTTGCCTGCTCCACTGATCTCCAGACGTACCACGTTAGTAGGCTCTCTTGTGGCCCTGCCTCCGAACCATTGAACGTTCAGCTGACGACGTACTCCTTGTACGCCTAGCTCTGCAACCAGCTCGTTGTCGACCATCGTCACCGAAGAACCTTCATCCAGAATCCACCTCCGTATAGCGTCACCGGCAATACACGGAACAGAAGTCGTTCTCGGTCCTCGTCGACACAGCTCAAATTTCGCTCCGGCGTCGCAGAAGCATCCACGGATGAGGCTGCTCCATCATTCCCTCGGACGCCTTCCCTCGGTCCGGCTGCCTGCCGGTTGTAGCTTCTCCAATTGCCGCCTCGCTGTGGCGGTCTCCTGAAGCCTTCATTGTTTGCCTCATGAAGAAGACGGTGATGCTTCCTCTTGCATCCATTCACGGGGCACTCAGTCATAAGCCCGCTTTGCAAGCACATGAAGCATAGGCGATGTCTTCTTGCGAGTCTCCACCTCTCTGTAGGTGTGGCTCCAATAAATCGTTGGCAGTCCCAAACTGCGTGTTGTCCAAGGCCTTCACAAATTGGACAATTCCTGCGGCAGCTCTCCCGTTGCTCGTCCTGCTCTCGGTCGACGCTGGCATGAAGCAATCGACGCCTTGGCTCCTTCCCATCAATGTCCGCCACCACGCAGACCACGTTGGCTAGTTCCATCAACCACGAACTGAAGTCCACAATCGTCGGATAGGGCTGAATAGTTGCAGCGTGCCTTGCCCAGTCCACTCGTTTGCTTATTGGGAGCTTGGCCACAAGTTCTTCCATCAGCATAGGGTTACCCAGGTGCTGCTCCGCCTTCGCTGACTGTAGGAAAGCCTTGAGGTTGCTGACATGGGTGGCGAATGCGACGAGCTTTCCCAGGTTGTGCTCCGTAATTGCAGGCACATCTCGAATGCTGTTTAGCTGGCTGCGTATTAGTTGCTCCGGTCGGCCGTATCTGAATCGCAGCTGCTCCACCGCTGCATTCGCATTGCTGGGGTGAATCAACAACGACTTCACCGTCTCACGCGAGTCGTCCTTTAACGCCTTCAGTAGCCTTTGGTTGTTCTCCAAAGTCCGTACAACCATACGCTTGCGTCGTCTCCGTAAACGCGCAGTAGAAAAACGATGCTCGTCGCCCAAGCACCGTCTCCAGGAGAAGGCGCACGTACCGATTCATTCTGCAGCCCGAAACCATGCGCTGGAACAGTAGTGCCGGTAGCGCAAAATGGCGATGCGTGATTAATCCTCGTGGTACAGTTCTGCGAACACGGTACCGTTTGAGATCCGCTCCAGGATGGCGGTCTCTCTGACGCCGCATGATACACACTTGTCGGGTTGGGTACGGTCAGGCCGATTGCAAATGGCGGCTGACCTACCCCAACCTCACTCGACATAACGGGGTCAGTGCGCTCCATATTAGCGCTGCGAGCGTGTTCCAACTCCTTCTCCAACTCGGCAATCCTATCCATGAGGTCGGCCACCTTCGGTTTCCTGGTGGCTCCAGATGCTGCCAGCTGCGCTGATGGCGCCGAGGCTTCACTGCCTCGGCCGCCGGCTTGCGACGCCCCTACACTAGGTTGCGGGGCCAAAACGCTGCCATCTACTTGCGTTGCGATATTCTGTCCCTCGTTTAGTCGGGGACTCCTTCTGGGCGAATGGTGCATCATGTCGTCCAGGCAAAATCGACCCTCTCACCAGGGTGCTATTCCAAAACAATGTCGCCAGTCGCCTGACTGCGAATAAAAGCTTCTGTCGTCGCTCGTGTGGGAGATGCCTTCAACATATGTACGGCGGCGATGGGGCAACCCGCTTCCAAAACACAAGCCAATGTGTATGCGTACAACGTATGTTTTATTCTATGGGGATACATGTTAGGGTAAGAAAGAATTATAAATTACAAAGCTTACCGCAGTTTAACCTCCCACACTCTATGACAACAATCACAAATTCACCACACGCGCCATTATTTTCTATCCTAGTGGGCCCAATCTCTTCACGAGTGCACAATAACAAAATTCTACTTAAATACTAACTATCGATAACACTAGTTTACAAATTTAAATGTAATCGAGTGAACCTTAAAATTGATGATTGTTTTATAGTAATTTGGGGTCGGAGAACACGAAAATGACATCCGTTTATTTTTCTTAAGAACCGTTTTTGAGATATTTTTGAAAATCGTGTTTTTGAGGTCCTTTTTCAGTTTTTTGGTAATATCTCATGAAAAAAACTGTTTACAAACAAAAAAAGGATATTGATTGACAGGTATTGAAGTAACGTTTACGTGGATATATAATATGTGCAGATTGAATCAAATCTCTGTAATGCACAAGCGAACAAAGTACAAAAATAGTGTCACTTTCGACCAATTGAAAAATTGAAATTTTCAAAATTGTTCATGAAATAATTTTTTCTAAGTTAAAAGTCCCACGCATACATTTTTCTAAGTCCCAAGCGAGATGAAAATTTTCTAAGTCCAGTTTTTTGAGAGCAAAACCTATGTTGAGAGAACAAATTCCCTCTCTCAACTCAAGGTGGGTGAGAACAAGGTACGAAAGATGCCTGCCGGAATGCACCGAAACGCTGCTAGCACCGAAAAGTCCGACTGGGTAGCTTATCTATTGCGGGGAAGCGGGGTGAATTCGCAAGAGACGCAACTGAACTTTTATTTCGCTCCCGCTCCGCCCTATGCTAACTTATACTCGACCTCAGTTCGTTTTCGTTATTCATTAATGTATCTATATTAATCTAACCATCTACATTTTTTTATTGCGGGGGCTGTAAAAACCTGACCGCCTCCGAAACACCACCTTTTTAGAGACGCATTTGACGCAATATTTTTTCCGCTTTTTCATAAATGATTATATTACATTATGATTATATTACAAAGTCATGGAAAATGCTGAAAAAAGTGCATTCGGCTGTCAGAGCTAAAGGTGCCCATTTACGTGATATCATTTTTAATAATAATTTTTAAAAAAACTCCTTGGACCAAAATAAATGATTTTTGGAATAAAAAAAATTTGTACACTTTTTTTGTTTTTGTTTTAAGAATCAAGTGGGTCAACTTTAAATGGCCCACCCTGTAATAGTAGTTAATAGTTTAGTCAACCGGATCTGAACTAGCATATGCTGCATCCATGAATCTTCGATCGGAAGGTAATAGTTTTGGTGCAAATTTGGTATGAAAAGTGGCATCTGCCAATGTAGGTGATTACTCTCAATCGGTGAGCCCATTCACATCTAAAGCTGTTCTAAGGTCACATCTTTTTAAAGCCAAAGCTATGGTATCAAACTGGTATCAAACTGGTATCAAACAAATTGAACAACAACAACATCTTAATATTAGATTAGGTATAAAGGAAAGAGGCATTGATCTGTATCCTTCTTATTATAAGATTATAGAAACTAAAATACGGTGTTATCCAAACAACATTACAATTACTGAACAGAGTGCTGAAGTTAAATTGCAATCCCTTTTTAATCACTTATCAAACCATACAGGTCGTACAGCCAGTTTGACGCACTCTTCCTTCAAATTGCCTCTCAAATTTGATTTTGTCCTGTAAGTTGGGCTTTGACGGAAGTTCAGGGCATTCAGCTTATAAACAGCGTTTATTTGAAGATTTTAATGACCAAAATATTATGATAACTTCCCTTGTGCTATTAGAGTTGTATACTCCAAAATCTAATTCCATCATCTTCTCGATATTTCGTACCAATTGGAATCCAGTTTACAAAAGAGACTACAGCAGTTTGGTTCTCAATAAGAGGTGAGATTGAAAGTCAAATAGGTAATTAAGTACCAAGTACCCTTAAAAATGATGAATTTCATAATGCATTCTATTTCTTATCAAATGCTCCTAACTATGATTGACGGAAAAGTCTGTAATGCTCGAAAGCTCGTTTGGCTTATCTCCTCTACATGCCAAAATTAGATTTTTAATGTTTGCTGCATATTGCATATCGCTTAGACTTCAAGAAATGGAAAGTTCGAAGTCCTTCAGAAAAAGCTAGCTTTAAAAAGGCATATATTCAAGCAGCCTTCAAGGAGAAGATGGGATTGTTAGTAGATTTCCCAAAAACAGGAGGTAGTGGATCAAAAAACGACGGAAACACCGCACGTAGGTTTTTAACGATCCAGATATTTCATCTGAAATAACGGGCAACGAAATAATTTTGCTAAAACAATTTGGCATAATTTTGCAAACGCTGTCTTTTGGTTTTGAAATCAATAGCATAAAATTTGAGGGTTATGCCCTCGATACAGCAAAAATGTATGTGGACTTGCATAGTTGGTGTAATATGCCAGCTTCCGTCCATAAAATACTGATTCATGGTGCAGCAATAATAAAAACTGCTTTGCTGCCTATTGGACAGCTCTCCGAAGAGGCACAGGAATCTTCTAATAAAGATTGAAAAACATTTCAAGAAAATAATACACGACGACTCACCACAAAATGCATGAATTTTGTGAGTCTTCGATCCCCCGAAGTCTGACAGCTGAGTGGCAGTCGCACCACGTAAATGCCAAAAATGGGTTCTCTAAAAGAACGATTCCTCTTCCGTGCGAGAAAGCCACTCGTACTGTCTCGACCTCGAAAAATCCTTTGAGAAGAGCCTCAACCTCTTAGATGACGTGTTGATTACGGAATGTCAGCCCACTGTTGCGGTGGGAAGCTTTTTCAAGATAGCAGCAAGGTGACCGAATCCAAAAACTATACCGTTGGGATGTCTAGAGAAAAATTGCTTTTAGTACTCAGAACCTTGAATTTAACCATATACGTGTTCCAGGACTCTAGCTTTTGACAATTTAGGCACAGCTTTGCCTTGGCCACCAATTCTATGCGCCTCCAAGCTTTCAGAAATACCGGCTGACTGGCCAAAATGTGTGAGAAAAGATTCCATGGAATGTTCAAGTATGTTGAGCCTCCTCTTCTAAGGCCTTGACAGGCTTGATGACGGCGAGACAGACATAAATGTTGTTGAGCATGGTCCATAGCGATTTCGAAGACTCCTTCTGCAACTTGGGCAGCGTGAAAATTACATTTATGTGATGCAAAAACCCGATGCGGATAGAAGTAACGCTTCAAAAAAAGCGACCAAACCACGGTGAAGATCCAATCGGTAAGCTGCTTTTGTCGAATGTAGTTATGCGTCCGACGAAGCGATTCCTTTAGAAAATGCGGTTTCTACATTTCGGTCAGCGAATTAGCAAGTAATTGTGTATAGGGCTTATTAAAAAAAAACAAACGAATACCGAAATGAATTAGTTTGCTCAAAATTGTGGGGTTCAAGGGTAAGAAATTATTTTGCAACCCCAGAAATTATTTTGCATACGCCCTTGTCAAGGGTAGTCGAAAATGCCAAATCCGTAGTGTAGGATAATCAGCGCAGCGACAAAAAGGACAATTTAATCGTCCCGCTCTGAAAAAAGAAAGCACGTTTGTACCCTCTCTTTCTGGAATTCTTATGCGAGAGCGCGAAGATACAGATACAAACGGAGATCAGAAATTGTTCCGTTATTGAAGGTTTTGGAGATCGAATGTTATCTTATTGTCGTGTGTTCATTTAAATTTGCGATAGGAAGAGCTTCAGACGCTTTACAATAAGTAATCGGCGAAAATTAAACAGAAATAGTAACCACTTGCCAAAGAAGCCGTGGAATTTTCCGCAATTTTCAACATCTATTGAACCAAGCGAAATATTAATATGTTCTGAAAGGTTGATATTGTGGATAGATAGTGAACAGCTCAGTGAGACATATTTGCGTTACAGTGACGAAGCCACTTGTAGTGTGATAGGCCGGTTCTCCTCGCGCATGTCGCGTAGCGTGTTCGCAAGTTGTCACTGAAAAATACAAAGGCAACCGGTCGGAAAGAATGAAGCGATGTAAAATGGAAGTAAAAAGGGGTGGAAAAAATGCAGATTTCGTGATGCAGTTTTCAAGTAACTCTAAAATCGTAATAACGATAATAATCCATATTTCGTAATAATTAATTTATATTGTTAATTGAGATTATTTTATCTCGTCGCGAAAACGAAAGGAAACAAAGGTGGCTGTAGAATTAAATTAAATTGCAAAAAAAAACGAACGAAAACGAAAATGCGTGCACTCTTTTCAACGTTATAAATTCGATTATATTCAATCAACAAAAACGTAAGCCTAGCTTATTTAGTGCGGCAAAGCGGGGCGAATTCATGGGAGAGCGCAAGTGAGAGCTTCACTTGCGCTCCCGCTCCGCCCTAAACTAACTTATACTAGACTTCATAAAATTCCACTTAATTATCTACATTAATTATACACCGGCCCCGTTGAAGGCCTTCCTTAGGCTTCAACTATTGGCAACCTTGCCAGCTTGTGGACTGTTCTCCGAAATACTGCTCCTCTACTCGTCCTGACGTCGGCGACCCTGACCCTTCCGTCCGCGCCGGCGTGAGTCTCGAGGACCCTGGCGGTGATCCACTGCTGGGGCGGCTGGTTGTCCTCGGCGACCAGAACCAGATCGCCCTTCCTGGCGTCCTCCTGCTCCCGCTGCCACTTCGACCGCGCCTGTAGGCCCAAGACGTACTCCCGGGACCAACGCTGCCAAAACATTTGCTTGATTGACGAGACAAGCCGCCATCGCCGCAAGCACATTAGACCCTGCTGGTCCGGAGTCCGCGGTGCTGGTGGGGCGATGAGCGTCCCGCCTGTCAACAGGTGCCCGGGAGTCAACGCCTCGCCGTCGCTTGGGTCCTGACTGAGGGCGCCCAGGGGCCTCGAGTTTAGGACGGCCTCGACTCCAACGAGGACGGTCTGCAGCTCCTCTGCGGTCAACTTTGCGCTACCCACCGCTCGTAGGAGTAGGTGCTTTGCAGACTCTACACCTGCCTCCCATAGTCCGCCCATGTGCGGAGCCCGCGGCGGTATGAATGCAAATACGCATCCTTTTCTTGATGCGTATTGCCGCAGCTCGTCCGCTTCGCTCTCGATCTGGTGCCGCAGTGCCGCGAAGTGGCGACTCGCTCTGACGAAGTTCGTCGCGTTGTCGCAGTGCACGATCTGCGGACATCCTCGGCGCCCACCGAACCTTTGAAAAGCCAATAGAAAGGAATCAGTTGACAAATCGGAAACTACTTCTAAATGTACTGCTTTAGTCGAAAAACAAACAAACAGGGCAATGTAGGACTTGTATGGTGGCCTACCACGAAGGTCGTCTCAATAGGGCCACAGAAATCCACGCCACATATGGAAAATGGGTGGAGAGCACGAACTCGATCTAAGGGTAAATCTCCCATGATTTGAGTCATCAGATGTGGCTTGCATTTAAAACAGCGTATGCATGACCGCACTATCTGACTGCAGACTTCCTGCGCGTTTACTATCCAAACGCGCTGTCGCAAGAGACTCACTAGTGCTCTTGGACCCACATGAAAATTCGACTCGTGCAAGTATCGGACGTAGCTCTGAACAAATCGAGAGCGCTTCGTCAACAATACTGGAAACTTGGCATCGTACGAAATAGGAGCATTAGCTAGTCGCCCCACGACCCGCAACAACGAAAAGGTAAGCCCAGCCTGAGAGGTTTGATGGACAAACGGACTTAGCTTCTGTAGGCTTGGGCTAACAACAAGATTTTTTCTAACATTTTTAATTCTCTCCTTTTTTCTCCTCTTGATACTCGTGCTCTTGGACTACCTGGAAAATTTTATTAAATGCGTCTCGATATTCGACAGGGGAAGGTACATTATCAGAAGGAACTACTAATTTTTTACATTTCTTTATAAAGCGGACCATGTAAACGAACACTCGCAGCAGTTTTAAGTGAGAGGAAAATCCTTCTATCACTTCAAACAAATATGAGGTAGAGACCATTGCAGTCAGTCCGACCGCTTTCTTCTTTGCTTTCATCTGCAAAATCTCTGGTGACGGATCAAACCGAGGGCTCGTTGGCCACTTATCTTCCGGCACCGTTAAAAACGATGGACCTGTGAACCAAATTGATTCTATCGTTTCCTTTACGTCTCCACCTCTTGACACAATATCTGCCGGGTTCTGTTTAGTTGGTACATGCCGCCACGTGCTATCCTCTGACCACTCTTGAATCTATCTATTTGATACGAACGTTGTCAACGACGATGGATGGGAACGAATCCAATGAAGACAAACTTCCGAATCTGACCAATATACACTTCGTTCGATCGGTGCTTTGATAAGAGGTTTTATTTGGCGACAGAGGTCCGCGAGAAGGTGAGCGGCACATAACTCAAGACGGGGGAGCGTCTTGTCTTGAGCGGCGCTACTTTCGACTTTGCTGTCAACAATGAGACTTTACTACCCTCTGCAGATTTGCAACGGATATAGACACAGGCTCCATAGGCTCTCATCGATACGTCAGAGAAGGCATGAATTTCAATTGGTGACATTGGCTCACTCATCACAAATCTCGTCATTGAGATCTCTTCTAACTGTGACAAGGCAAGCTGAATTTTGTTCCACGCGGTTTCCAAGTGCAGTGGAATGGACTCATCCCAATCTATCTTATTGAGCCAAAGTTCCTGTAACAGGATCTTTCCTTTAATAAGGATCGGGCTTAATAAGCCAAGAGGGTCGAAAAGCTTTGACGTCACCGAAAGAATATTCCGCTTAGTCGCCCTTTGACCCATGACTGACATACCAATTTCGAATTTAAATACATCATCTTTAGGAACCCAAACGATTCCTAATGTTTTTGTCAGCTCTGAGTCCGAAAGTGTTATTGGCTTAACCGTGCTCTCGGATGCAGTAACTTCAGGCGAGTTTGAAAACCACTTGCTCAATTCAAACCCAGCGTTTTGAAGAACCTGAGTTACTTCAGACTTAATTGTCTTTAGCTCCTTGTCAAATACGCATCCTTTTCTTGATGCTTCTCTTTGATGCGTCCGCTTCGCTCTCGATCTGGTGCCGCAGTGCCGCGAAGTGGCGACTCGCTCTGACGAAGTTCGTCGCGTTGTCGCAGTGCACGATCTGCGGACATCCTCGGCGCCCACCGAACCTTTGAAAAGCCAATAGAAAGGAATCAGTTGACAAATCGGAAACTACTTCTAAATGTACTGCTTTAGTCGAAAAACAAACAAACAGGGCAATGTAGGACTTGTATGGTGGCCTACCACGAAGGTCGTCTCAATAGGGCCACAGAAATCCACGCCACATATGGAAAATGGGCGGAGAGCACGAACTCGATCTAAGGGTAAATCTCCCATGATTTGAGTCATCAGATGTGGCTTGCATTTAAAACAGCGTATGCATGACCGCACTATCTGACTGCAGACTTCCTGCGCGTTTACTATCCAAACGCGCTGTCGCAAGAGACTCACTAGTGCTCTTGGACCCACATGAAAATCTTTCTTTGCTTTCTTCTTTGCTTTCATCTGCAAAATCTCTGGTGACGGATCAAACCGAGGGCTCGTTGGCCACTTATCTTCCGGCACCGTTAAAAACGATGGACCTGTGAACCAAATTGATTCTATCGTTTCCTTTACGTCTCCACCTCTTGACACAATATCTGCCGGGTTCTGTTTAGTTGGTACATGCCGCCACGTGCTATCCTCTGACCACTCTTGAATCTCAGCAACTCTATTTGATACGAACGTTGACAACGACGATGGATGGGAACGAATCCAATGAAGACAAATTTCCGAATCTGACCAATATACACTTCGTTCGATCGGTGCTTTGATAAGAGGTTTTATTTGGCGACAGAGGTCCGCGAGAAGGTGAGCGGCACATAACTCAAGACGGGGGAGCGTCTTGTCTTGAGCGGCGCTACTTTCGACTTTGCTGTCAACAATGAGACTTTACTACCCTCTGCAGATTTGCAACGGATATAGACGCAGGCTCCATAGGCTCTCATCGATACGTCAGAGAAGGCATGAATTTCAATTGGTGACATTGGCTCACTCATCACAAATCTCGTCATTGAGATCTCTTCTAACTGTGACAAGGCAAGCTGAATTTTGTTCCACGCGGTTTCCAAGTGCAGTGGAATGGACTCATCCCAATCTATCTTATTGAGCCAAAGTTCCTGTAACAGGATCTTTCCTTTAATAAGGATCGGGCTTAATAAGCCAAGAGGGTCGAAAAGCTTTGACGTCACCGAAAGAATATTCCGCTTAGTCGCCCTTTGACCCATGACTGACATATCAATTTCGAATTTAAATACATCATCTTTAGGAACCCAAACGATTCCTAATGTTTCTGTCAGCTCTGAGTCCGAAAGTGTTATTGGCTTAACCGTGCTCTCGGATGCAGTAACTTCAGGCGAGTTTGAAAACCACTTGCTCAATTCAAACCCAGCGTTTTGAAGAACCTGAGTTACTTCAGACTTAATTGTCTTTAGCTCCTCCACGCAACCAGCACGTTAACGTGTCGTCGACGTAAAAGTCAGACCCAATAACTTTAGCAGCTCGAGGGAATGTATTTTTCGCGGATTCACTCAACCTCTTCAAACACCTTATGGCCAGGAATGGGGCTGGTGCAGTGCCATAAGTAACAGTGTCGAGCTTGCACAATTTCAAGGACTCAGACGGGTCTTTTCTCCACACTATCAACTGGTATCGTCGATCTGCTTCATTTACCATCACTTGACGATACATCTTTTTTATGTCGGCTACCAGAGCGAATTTGTTTAGCCGAAATCTAAGAAGAGTTGAGTAAAGCTCTTCCTGAATTGTTGGATCCACCATCAACAACTCATTTAAACACTTCTGTGTGGATATCTTGCAGGACGCATCGAAAACGACTCGTAGTTTGGTCGTTGTACTTTGCGGCCGCAAGACACACTGGTGGGGTATGACGTAGTGTGAAGAAGCAAGAACGTCATTGCTTGCAGGGGACATATGGCCTAGGGATTCTTATTCTTCTATAAATTCCAAATACATTTTCTTTAATTTCGGATCTCGAGATAATTTTCTCTCGAGCGACAGAAATCGGCGTTTGGCTATCTCGAATGAATTGCCCAAAACGCTTGGATCCGACTTAAATGGAAGTTTAACTTCAAATCGACCTGAAGGCAGTATTCTTGTAGTCTTCCGATAATGTTCCTCACATAGCTCTTGTTCTGGCGACAACATCTTTTTAGAAGATGGAACTTCTTCCAACGACCAGAATTTTTTCAATTTTTTGTCTATTGACTCTAATACTTCCTCTTGGCAATTCAGACTAGAGACCGGCTGTGGAGGAGTTGAGGAATTTGCCAGATATTTTCCCGATACTATCCACCCAAGGAGAGTTTTTTGAAGGATGGGATGGTTCGGACCTTGTTTTATTTGGCCAACGGACAACAGTTCGAAAAATGACTTAGCTCCAATTAGCATATCTATCCGCTGAGGTTTGTAAAAATATGGGTCTGCTAACGGCAAGTTCTTTGGTAGGGTCCAATCTTTTACGTTCACTGACTGGTCAGGGTGATAGCCTGAAATGGTTTTCAAAACCCAAAAGTCGAACGGAAACTCGCTACCATTGACTCGACTTCACCACGGTGTGTATCTTTTTCTTAACTTGTGAATTAGTTTGACCAATTCCAAGCAAGTTGATGCACGATTCCTCCCTATGGATCTGTAAGCGTTGAGCAAGATCTTCTGTAGTAAAATTCATTTGTGACCCTGAGTCAAGTAATGCTCGGGCCAAGATGTGCTCACCATTTTTTGTGCGAACGCTTACGATCGACGTTGCTAACAAAACCCTTTCTACAGACGACGCATGCAAAGCATGTGAAGTAGAAGGGCCATCATTCATTAACTCTGGAGGAGGATTTTGTGTGGGTGGTGGTAATGCTAAGTTATTTTCGGTCACTGTAAATCGGTGCAGAAGTTTATGGTGCGATCTTGAACAGATTTGGCACCTGGTCGATTTTCAATTCGCTACCGTGTGACCTTTTCGCAGAAAATTCAAACATAGGGAGGCTGACTTAACAAACTCAAACCTTTACATTACAGCAAGGTGAGCGAACGGACTGCACTGGGCCAAAAAATGGTTGTTAGCGTTACAATAACTGCAAGCTGGTTTAGCGTTGGTATTAGAACAAGCCAACGAAGTTCTATTCAGTTGCTTGCTGAACCCAGTACTTTCTTGTTTTGGTTTGCCAGTCTCTTCAGCGGACAGATGCTGGTATCTACGATTTAGATTTTTTTTCGAAATCGGACCACAGCGGCCATTCCTCATAATCCAGTGACTCTTCCCATTTTTGCTTGGTCACTGGATCCACTCTACTCAAAACTAAATGAATAATCATTGAGTTTGCAATTTTAGTATCATCTCCTATGGATAATAGTGATCCATAAATTGATGATACAGTGTCGATGAGACCCCTCAACGACGACGCAGACGCTGGGAAATTTTCGGAAGGCTGAACAGTTGACGTATTTGGTTCGCAAAGATGAGACATTCGTTATCATAAACTCTTTTTAGACTAGCGATAGCTTTGTCGTAATTACTCTCGGTGACCTGGAATGCCTTGACAGTTCCTAAGGCTTCACCAGAGAGGCAAGAAATTAAATGATTAAATTTCTCGATAACTGGAATGTTCACATTTTTGTCAACTAATGTCTCGAAAAGACTTATGAAATTTTTGAAATCCGAATAATTTCCACTGAATTTTGGCAATGCCAAACTAGGAAGTCGAGCTCGAGTTGGGGCTGCAGAAATTGCAGTAGCTGAACGGGAGTCTTCATCTGAACTAAAGGCATTATATAAGGACATGATCCTTGCCTTGGTAGTTATTCCTAATTCTTCCAACTCGGCTCCGAAATCATCCAATTCATCTATTTGCTCGATCTGGTCTTGCAACTCATTTGCTTTAGAAATTGCCTCATCTAAAACCTGAAGCCTGCACTCTAGCTCGGTTTTGTTTAGAGGAAGTGATCCATCTTCCAAACGTTCCTCCAACCGGCGAATGCTTTTAACTTTGACACTTAATCTTCTTTTTAAGCCAATAAGAGTCGTGGAATTAAGTTTTTGTTTAGTACTTTCCATTTTAAAAAAATTTGTTTTTTCAATACAAAAACGAAAACAATGCAAATTTAAGATTTAATAATTTATTTAAATTTTTTGTTAAAGTATTTATTAATTTATTTAAAATTTAAATTATTTTTAAAATATTATTATTAACAATTTTATTAAAAATAAATAAATTTTAGAAATTTATTTAAAAATTTATTGAATTTAATTCAACAACAAGAAAATGCGAAAACGAAAATATTTAATTAATCTTATCTAAATATAATGAATAATTTATTAAATTTAACCAAAAAAAAATCTAAATTGATTAATTAATTGATAACGAATTATTGATAGTCGAGGCACAGACTATCAAAAAAAAATAGTTGGTCGCCAATGACACCGAAACCAATATGCACGACCAAATTGTAGGGGAGCGCGTCACTTGGCGGACCGTTAAACTATAGGCGCCAAAAGTGCATATACATACATACAGCAGCGGATAACTGTGGGAAACGAAAACGAGAATATTATCGCTGCATATTTATGTATGTACACCAAATATATATGTACCTTTATTTATCTGTAATAAATAAATAATTTTTGGCTGCACTTTAGTATTTATTTGGAAGATTTGTAAATTCGAGAACGAGGGGTAGGGGGCGACAGTGATTGCAAATAATATAAATATTTTCTGTTTTATTTTATACACAGGCAGTATCTTTAGGTTAGCACATATATTTATAATTAAATTTTTAGAACTTTTATATATGTTGTTATTTATTTTTGCTCTACTATTTTTTCTACGTACGTATGCGCCAAGAATTGAAAGGAGGGTGCAATATTCCAGCACAAGACGGATTTTAATTTGTCTTATCTCAACTTTCAATTTTTTGCCCAAATACCTGGAGTTCTGCTTTCGGATCCTTTAATCCTGCGGCCACTTTCCTTTGACACTCGATGCAGGTGCAAGGCATGGGGACGACGAATCCTTCCAGTAGCAGCTATGTAGTTGATTGGAGAAGTTTGTTTCGCGACGCGGAGAATTCTTTAATTTGTATTTTTAAATTCACTACCACAAACGTCGCGAGCAACTCTTTTTTTGAATATATGTATGTTATATATATATTGTTTATATATGTATTGTGTCACTGTCACTATTTTTTGTTGCTTTTTTATTTAATTATATTCACTACGGTCCACCCGGGGGCGCCAAAATGTTAATTGAGATTAGTTTATCTCGTCGCGAAAAAGGTGGCTGTAAAATTAATTATAGAAACTACGAAAACGAAAAATGCGTGCACTCTTTTCAACGTTATAAATTCGATTATATTCATATCAACAAAAACTTAAGCCTAGCTTATCTAGTGCGGCGAAGCGGGGCGAATTCATGGGAGAGCGCAAGTGAGAGCTTTACTTGCGCTCCCGCTCCGCCCTAAACTAACTTATACTAGACTTCATACATTCCACTTAATTATCGACATTAATTATACACAGACGGAAATGCTCATATCGACTCAGGAGGTGATGCCGATCAAGAATATATTGAGCGGCAGAATTATAATCGACAAAATCAGAACACCGTGTGTATGCTTCGGAACTGAGGAAAAATGTATATACATATTTTCTTATTCTTTATTTCTTGGAGCGAGACAATTATAACTACTCCAAGATCACTTTCTCCTTCCTACAACAATAAAAGCGTGCATTGTAAAATATTAAAATATACAGGGTACCTTATTTTCTATATACTTTATAGGGTCGGAGATGTCTCCTTCAGTGCGTTGCACACTTTGACCAAAATTATAATACCCTCTGCAAGGGTATTTAAAGAAATCGTTCATAGGAACATGTTTGAGGAAAAATCATAAAAGCACAAAAATAAATGTAGAAAATCTGAGATTTCAACTTTGGATGGTTGTCATTATTGGATGATTCTTATTTTAGTTGGTACACATACATTTAAAAAATGATATGTACTAGAAACAATGATGGTCATCGCCATTACACGGCCTACATAATTCAATATAAAATTTGATCGATTTCTTCTCTTAGGTGTACCGCGGAAACTGTGGGTAATAGAACCTATGTTTGTTCTGGACTTTGATTCAGGGGAGCCTAAAGGTTATGGAGCAGCTAAAATTATGCGTGGGGGAAAAAAAGTTGGAAATTGTCGACTGTGTAATTAGTCCCCCTAAACAATCCCATAAATCACCCCATTTATTGCTTGTCGTGGCAGCTTGAGAATTCAAGCCTTAGTCTCCACTTAAAAGTCTTAAAGTATGTTTAACTAAAATGAACAAGTGGGTTTGCGTGTTTGCCTTATGCTGTTTTTGAATATTCTGAACAAATTTGTAGGTGATTGTTATACAAATCTGAGCAACTGTTTAGGCTTTGGGCCTAAATTCCTTAAGCTTTCATAAAAAAATTTTAAAAACCCTGAAAATTCAACAAGAAAGGTCGATATAGTGGAGTATCCCGACTATATGAAATCCAGTACGCTTTTTTTTCACCCACAATTAATTTATCTTACAAACACACTTACACTTGCACTTTTTGAATGGGATTATAAGTGCGGGTCGAAGAAAGTAGGTGTGGTCCGGGGCATTCCCTGATATCGCGGCCGAAAGGAAGATGTAGTGGTTAAAATGTTTCTGGCCCGTAAGGGACTAACTCACCTGACACGGGGATCCAAATCTCTCCAGGAAAGGACACCGCAGAGGTAAGAGGCGAGAAAAGAGAGGGTTCTCTGGGCTTCAGCAGCCAAACAAAAGTGGTTGGCCCAATAGAATTACGTAGGCCATGGCACCTGACCGACAATTCAGCTGTTAAACAGTGTTGAAAAACACAGAATGCATTGAACACTGCATTGAAAAACACTGTCTTGCTATAAAGGTCACAGAGCAGACAAATTGAAAATCCCTCCACTATAACGGTACAGCCACAAAAGAGGCAGGAATAGGATATCCTTTTTATGGATATCCAATGGGCTTAGTCCGCGTCAAATCTGGTGTGGAAGCCATATTTGACCTTTACTTTTTACATTGCTTATTAACGACTTTCCAATTGCCTTAACTAATTCACCTTTTCTAACGCAGTATTTATTACCGTATATACCGTACCGTATACTACAGTATAGATAGATAAATGGAAAATAGTAATAGAAATTAATTGAAAGTCTAGTACAAGTTATGATAGCGCGGAGCTGTATCGCAAGAAAAGCTTAGTTGCGCTTTCTTGTGAATTCGCCCCGCTTCGCCGCAATAGATAAGCTAGGCTTAACTTTAGTATGGAATATATTCGAAATTATAACTTGAAGCCGAGTGCATGCATTTTTGGTCGAAGTTCTTGAAATATAGTGATTTATACAGCCACCAATTTTTTTTTTTTTTTCGTGATAAATTTGAGATAAAATAATCTCACTTAACATTTTGGCGCCCCCGGGTGGACAGCTGTATATAATTATTCAATAAAACAAAGCAACCATAAGTGACAGTGCCATAATATAAGTTAAGGTGTCCATCCATTGGTCACCTGATCATGAGGAGTCGGGTCATTTTCTGAAGCGTTGATGATACAATTTATTATTGTGGAAACTTAATTTAACAATTTAAATATGAAGTAACTTAGTTAAGAAATACAGAAATGGTCTCTTGTGACTTATTGTAAGATTTAACTTTTAGGAAAATATTCCTTGGAGATGGATTCGGCTTGATATTTTACTGGTCAAAGATAGACTGACTTCCCAGAGTTGTGACCCTCCGGTCGTCAGTTCGATATCGGCCGATCTCCCACTCCAACTCTATGTGTGGTGTCAGCTATCCGGTGTCAAGAGTCAGCGTAACACTCCGGGTTCTCGGGTGTGTCAGTTTTCTCGCAAAATTCTAGTCAGCGTACATAGCACTCTTGCGACATATCCGGGTGTAGTTGAACCCACAACACTTGAATATCGAACACTTGAGCATTGAATATTGCTTATGCTGTGGATTCTGGGTTAAGCAAGAGTGGACAGGGGGCGCATAGTGTTGAGTAGGGGCGGCTTGGCAGTGCAGAGTGATAACTCCTCCCCCTCTAAAAGCCTGCGTCCCGCAGATCAATTGGCAGAATGGTGAGTTGTTGTCGACGTCTTCTTTGGGATTTTTAGGTCCTCGGAATCTATTTTAAGGCTATTTTCAGGGCTTAGATGTACAGTAGTGCCGTTCCGTTAGAAAGTACTGTTGGCCGGGAAAATTCTACTGCCTCCACAGCGTTTTGGTAGGTTGGTATTTGCCACTCCAGTTTTGGCAAGTTGACATGCCCTTGTGACTTACTCCTGTGACTTTCTGTGATAAATAGAGGGACGATGGCCTCATCGCTCTATTTCCTTCGCTGCTTGCTCCAGGTTGTGCCTTGTTATTGCGCTAACGCGCTGATCCGTCAGGGTTGCTGCGTCTCGGACAAATCTTTCACCAATATACAGCTTAAAATTTTCAATGTGGATTGGAAGAATGGGAGGTAGGTTTCGGCAATCTTTACTCCATTAATTATAAGGGTTTAAGATATTTTCCGAGTAAACCTTTTAGATCGGACATTGTCTCGTCGTTAAGTGGAATCAAATGACGGACGTAACCAACGTGCGGGTGCTCACATGAGTACTCAGTTTGGTTTTCGTCGGAAATCAGTTGATTCCTAAACGCATTGATATGAACGGTGGCCATATAGTCATAGAAGGGTGGATTGAACGTAAAAGGGAGTAGGTAATGGGGTGGAGTGTTTTTGGCTAACAAAGTTCTTACTCGCGCCGGTGTTGATAAGAAACCTTAACTTGTTGCCTTTCTTCGTATTGTATTTTATGTATGGCACGCTGGATAGGCGTCTGTCATAAAATTTGCCTCTTCGTTAGCGTTCTCATCATCGGCCTTACGGTATGGGACATCATACTTGAGGCTCGTGTCGTGGGCGCTCACCGCTTCGTCTTCGTAAGCAGTCTGACAAGCAGAATCTTGCGTGTTGTGTTCAGGCATTGCCACCACACTAGACGGAACCGCTGTCATGTGGTACAACCATTGTACTTCCCTGAGGGGATTTGAACCAGGCGAGTTATTTAGGGACCTATTATCAGAGTCGTTTCCACGGCGTTCGCCAAAACCGGACTGATAAGGCTGGCCAGACTGGTTTGACTCCATCTTAATGGCTGGTCGTGGTCCTTGGAACCTATTAAAGCCTCGCGAGTTACCGAATGAGCTATCGTTAAAGTTCATGCCCGCTGGCTCCTTCACTGGTGGTTGGAACGAAGACGAATACCGTGGGGATGCTATTGGAGGCGCATAGCGTGATACGATTGTTGGGTAACGGGGTTGAAGAAATAGGGTGAACCTATTCGTGTGTCCCATACGTACATTTCTCCTGACCGATACGTTCTGCAGCTCTAGGCAAAAGAAATATGCCTTAGGCAAATTTTTCGGACCCCGGATAATCAGTAACCTCGAGGCATCGCCGTTGAGCCCCTTACAAAAATATCCAACGCCTTGACTCTATACATTTCAATTAGGCAACGTTAGGGGCATGATCTGATTTTTTAGTTTATTAAGAATCAATTAAAAGTGAGGATTGACCTCGTTATAAAATTCTTCAAGGGTTTTATTTGTTTGTGTTAATTGGCACAGTTGGTCTTCGAGGGTTCGGATGTCTCGCTTGTAGGCGTAGTGAAGTGAGAAAATAAGTTTAATTTCCGGCCAATCACCATCTTCTACATTATAAGAGCAGAGCGCCAAATCGGCGTCACCACTTATATTTTGCCTAATGTAAAGAATGATTGACCTTGTCAATTAAAATCTCATAATCGTTAACAATGGCTTGCGCCCTGTTAACCCAGGATAAATATTTCCCGTGCTCCCCCTCAAAAGTCTGAAGTTCCTTCAAATAATCTGGCAGATTTTTAAGCTCGTATTCGGTGCGCGGGCGTACCAAAGGAACGTGTTGGGTTACCGTAGGGTTACGTTTTTCGTGATCCACTTCTAGCGTAGCAACCTTTGTCCCGACTCTCTTATTATCTTTTTTAACTCCTATAACCTGGTCTAATAGGGCCTCAAGGCTCTCGTCGAATTTTTGTAAGGTGGACTTAATTTCTTTTCAAGAGAGAGGAAACAAAAAAAATATATTATATTTGGAAACTTAAAGAATCTGTCCCAAGGGGCCAGATATAGGTTATTCAATTCTTTTACATTTTTTGTGATATAATTCAGTATTTGTAATTTTAGCTACCATTGTTAAAGCAAAAATAATTTTCAATCTTTATTTAGTTTGACTTGAGGGAAAAGGGAGGAAGCGCTTTACTCACCCTTTACAAGGTATAGGTGTATGGATCGTGTTCGAGTTCGTCTTATTTAAATTCTTTTGATGATGGAGAAAAAAAATTTTAAATGTGAAGAATAACAAAATGTAATATTATTTAATTAGTGTAGGGTGTAAAGTGAACGTGTGTTACGGGTGATATTTTGTTGCATATTTTGTTATATTCTTTAAATTCTTTCTGTTGCATACCTTTAGTTTTTCTTCTATGTTGCAAACTTTTATTTCTTTGGCACTGGCCGCGGTGGTCAGTATTGTTCCGTATGGCTTAGAGGCCTACTCAGGTACGGTTGCACACACAACCCACTGGGCAGCTTTTTTTGGGTGCATTCCACACCTCTTTGCGTTTCCAGTAGGTTGCCACACACCATTTTTTATCTTTATTTTTGATTTATACTTCTTGCCCCTCGCGAATATGTTCACGGTGGTTCTCTTTATTTTTTTATATACGACAATATTTTAACAATCACGGATATGCCAATGACAAACCGCCGCAGTGCGTAATTGCGTTTTTTTCTTTCTATAAAACAATACAAACTCCCTTTTATTATATTATTTTTTTTGTTTATAATTCTTGCGGTGGTTCTCTTATTTTTTATGTGAAGCAATATTTTAGCACTCGCGGATATGCCATGGTAGCAAACCTCGGCAGTGGGTAATTGCTTCATTATTTTTATCACAATACAAATTTTGCTTCTTTCCTACTCTTGGCACCTAGTGCCAAGACCTACTACCCTATATGCACACTTATTAATTTGATCCAATCAATATGCATCAGCATGTTGCAATATAAAAACCCACTTACCTATTGGAACACCTAGTAATAAATTAGCGATAAGCATAAAACAATATCCAACCTACTAACACGGCACTAGTCGACGGCGCCGGAAGCAGAATCAGCATTATCAGCGGGAAGAATGACCGACTGACCGAAGCAAGCAAAAACCAGCCAGCTAAGCCGAAATGCGTGTGCAAGCGGTACAGGAACAAACAATCTGAGTCAGCAGACTCAGGGTGGGTGACCCCGGCATTAACATTAGTTTTAGCACGTCCATAACATTGACCTTTCTTAGATTTAATGATGTATAATTTAGCATCTTATATAAGAGTCGTTCTTCTGAAATAAATATAGTTGCGCAATCAGAGTGAATCGTCTCGTTACTCAGTGTCTGAACCACGGCACTTAAAATCAATCTACTTCGAGTGATCCTGTGTAACACGGTTCACAAGTAGAACCCGCGGCATACCAGTCTACTTCGAGTAATACTCCCGTGAAACGGACCACAAGTAGGACCGGCCGATAAGGAATCAGCTGAATTTTACTTTGACTTTGACTTTTACTTTTACTTTTACTTTTACTTTTACTTTTACTTTTACTTTTACTTTTACTTTTACTTTTACTTTTACTTTTACTTTTACTTTTACTTTTACTTTTACTTTTACTTTTACTTTTACTTTTACTTTTACTTTTACTTTTACTTTTACTTTTACTTTTACTTTTACTTTTACTTTTACTTTTACTTTTACTTTTACTTTTACTTTTACTTTTACTTTTACTTTTACTTTTACTTTTACTTTTACTTTTACTTTTACTTTTACTTTTACTTTTACTTTTTGTCTGTCTGTTTCTACGCAAACTAGTTGAAACTTTGCACACACCCTTCTTTCCTTTGCAGGCAGTATATAAGTCGGAACGGCCGGGATCGGTCGACTATATCCTGATCGGAAATGACTTTGGTGTTTTTTAAGTTGGAGGGTTGAGACTTTCCACACATGTTATATTTGACCAAAATATCTTGTGTACAAAATTTCATAAGGATTGGGCGACTATATCATATAGCTGTCATAGAACGATCGAAATTGGCATAACTTTGTTGTTTTTTAAATTAGAAAGATGGGATTCTATTTTGGGAAAAACAATCTGATTTGTCGAATTTCATAAGGATCGGCCAACTATATCCTATAACTGTCATATAACTGATTGATCGGAAATGCTATAGCTTCGTTGTTTTTCAAGTTATAAGCATGGGAGTTTCAATGGATTCCTCTTTTGGCAAAACAATTCGATATGCCAAATTTCATAAGGATCGGCCGACTATATACGATCCGCTATATATCTAATAATATAAGATGCGTGGCGCCACCTAGCGGACTGCGACTCAACTGCAAGGGTATATCAACTTCGGCTCCGCCCGAAGTTAGCTTTCCTTTCTTGTTTTTTTAATTTTTAGAAAAATCTTTGTGACTTTACTTTTATACTTCTATTTTTCTATTTTTTATTTTTTTTTTTATTTTGAAAAAAATATTCGTTTTAGTTCGCTTTAGTTTTATACTTTCATACTTTTTTTCTATCTATTTTTTCTTTTTCTTTTTTTTTGTTTTAAGAAAAACTGTTGTTAACACCAATAATTCACATTCACTCTACTTATCTGCTCTGCAGCTGATCATGTAGAGTCGGGACATGTTCTGAAGCGATGATGATACAATTTATTGTTGTGGAAACTTAATTTAACAATTTGATTATGAAGTAACTTAGTTAAGATTTAACTTTTAGGAAAATATTCTTTGGAGATGGATTTGGCTTGATGTTTTTCTGGTCAAAGATAGACTGACTTCCCAGAGTTGTGACCCTCCTGTCGTCAATTCGATATCGGCCGATCTCCCACTCCAACTCTACGTGTGGTTTCAGCGTGTGTGGTGTCAGCTATCCGGTGTCAAGAGTCAGCGTAACACTCCGGGTTCCCGGGTGTGTCAGCTTTCTCGCAACATTCTAGTCAGCGTACATAGTTGCACTCTAGTGACATATCCGGGTGTAGTTGAACCCACAACACTTGAATATCGAATATTGCTCATGCTGTGGATTCTGGGTTAAGCAAGAGTGGACTGGGGGCGCAATGTGTTGAGTAGGGGCGGCTTGGCAGTGCCGGGTGATAACTTATATATACATATAAACAAATAAACGATTAACTCGGACGGTTGTGGTGTGGAACATTAAAAACAAAAAGAGAAGGAAACAACTTAAATTCCACGTCGCGAAACAAGATTTTTGTTCAGCCCTGCACCTGCATCGAGTGTAATAGGAAAGTTGCAGCAGGATTCAAGGATCCGAACGCAGAACCGCAGCTATCTGTGCAAAATTGAAAGTCGAGAAAAGACAAATCAAAATCCGTGTTGTGCTGGAATATTGCACCCTCCTTTCAATTCTTGGCGTATACGTGCTGTCAAGTCAGGCAGCAGCCACGGCATAAATTAAATCACTAAAATATAGTAAGTATAGTGTTCAGTTACCGAGCGTTTTCGGGAGCTTTATTTTTGTGTTCTAAATATTGGCTTTAATAAAAAAAAGCACAGTTCGACTTATAGATATTAATAACATTTATTTAAAAGATTTGGTTTATATAGAGAACATATGACATATATGTATGTGACTGCGTAGGGTTGATGACCGAAATGAGAATAATAGACAAGGGAGCGCGGCTCAACGCTGCGCGTTTTGATGCTGCGGAGCGACCGAGAGATGGCGGCATGGGGGCAGATGCAGGTGGCCGATCGAATGCACGAGAGTAGACGACGCAAATAGAGACAAAGATAAATTACACAGTGTTACAAAAAAAACAAAAGTGAATAAACTTTTAGCTTTTGAAGTATATATATTCTTGATCAGGATCACCTCCTGAGTCGATATAAGCATTTCCGTCTGTCTGTCGGTTTCTACGCAAACTAGTCTCTCAGTTTTGGAGCTATCGAGTTGAAACTTTGCACACATCCTTCTTTTCCTTGCAGGTAATACATAAGTCGGACTATATCCTATAGCTGCCATATAACTGATTGATCGGAAATGCCATAACTTTGGTGTTTTTTATGTTAGAGGGTTTCCACACATGTTATATTTGACCAAAATATCTTCTGTACAAAATTTCATAAGGATCGGCCGACTATATCCTATAGCTGTCATAGAACGATCGAAATTGGCATAACTTTGGTGTTTTTTAAATTAGAAAGATGGGACTTGGTACAGATTCTATTTTGGACAAAATAATCTGATTTGCCAAATTTCATAAGGATCGGCCGACTATATGCTATCCGCTCTATATCTAATAATATAAGATGCGTGGCGCCACCTAGCGGACTGCGACTCAACTGCAGGGGTATATAAACATCGGCTCCGCCCGAAGTTAGCTTTCCTTCATTGTTTTTTGATGAAATTTGTCTCGTTTTATTCAGAATTAATGAGACAACATTGATATGTGGCAAAAATGACAGAATTTTTGTTAGTTGTACCGAAAAACTGGCATCAAAATCCGAAAAACACGAATAAAAGTCGAAAACTTCAGTTTCAGGTGTAAAAATTTTGTCCTTTGTGTTTAACAAAATCAAAGATATATTTTTTTGCAAAAGCTAAAGCATTTAACTATTGAAAAACGCCGAAAATTTTGAAATCGGTTGAAAAAAACGGGTCCAGGAATTTTTAAGCGCAAAAAAGTCCCGAAAAGCTGCTTTTTAACCATAAATCAAGATTTTGAGGGTGTTACAAATATTTCAAACATGGTTTTGTGATATACTCGACCCAATAAACAATTCCTACTTAGTCACTTCAAAAGTTCAGAATCACTGTTACACTGTGTTATTGCCGGCCAAACTTTCCGGCGGCTGCTTGATCCCACATATAGTTTGTATCATTTTATTTATCTTTCACTATTGTTGCTCGCATGCCAACTCTTCTCGGCCGCTCGGCTTGAGCTATCGCTCACCCAATATTCTTGCCCTTCTTGTAGCCTTAATCTTGCCCTGTATCTCAGTGCACACGCATTATAAATTGGAGCGTTTGTCTCACTCCATTTTAATATTTTTAAATAAAAAATAAACTATAACGTTTTAAAAAGAATTAATTCAGTTTAATTATTTTAATTAAACGTCATTGAAAAATATCAATGCCCAAATTTTGGTGACCCATTCATTTCCCTTCTCCCCACCGAAGTAAAGAGAATTTTTTTTCGTCCAACCGACCGAGGGACGCTGCCGCATAACGTATGGCTCGAATCGCTGTGATAGATCCGAGAAAGTTTAAGAGAAGAGTAGGTAGAAGTAAGATATCACTAGGAATAGTGTTGCACAGGTAATGGTTTTAAGATAGGGGATTTAAGATTGTTAGTATAGCAAAGTGACAAGATGTGGTAGAGACCATTTTAATCCGAACACAATACTCTGAATGGATCGTATTGGGCATGTGTCGAACTACAATGGCTAAGGAGTAGAGAACGAAAGTTTCTAGTCCTTCTACTAGGAACGTTAAAATAAGCGTGTTAGTAATGCTGTCTGTCTACATTTCCATAAATTAGATTATATAGAAACATGATACCCAGCATCGTTCTACGGTTTGTTAACGATGGCAAGTTGATCCATACTCCTTCGGACCAATGATATATATAAAGTTTTTGTTATGTACGTGTCATTAAATTCTTTCGACAATCTTTTAATAAAACCAAGCATACTCATAGGTTTATTAACCATGGTGGATATATGGTCGGTTAATTTAAGTTTCAAGTCTAATAGGTCACCCAGATCGTTAACCTGAGTTAATCGTTCTAAGGCGTTCTAATAGAGAAAAAAAATAGCCTGTTAAGGACTAGATCAATAAAATGCCACGAGCTTACATTTCGATTCATTAAGTTTTAGGTTATTTGGTAAACACCAATTTTGAAACCGAATCGAAGTCCAGATTGGGCACTAGTGAATCTATACTAAAGACAAAGTTTAACATCATCTGCATACATAAGTACAAGTGAATCAGTTAAGGCAAGAGGCAAGTCGTTAATAAACAGTGTGGATGGTCCAAGATGGCTTCCTTGGGGCACCCAAGATGTGGTGCAGACTAAGCGATAGGTAACATCTTTAAAGAAGACACGTTGGGTTCTTTCAGATAAGTAACTCAAAATCCAGATAAGGAGATCAGTTGGAAATCCCAAAAGACTGAGTTTACTCAAAGAAGCGAATGGTTAACAGAGTCAAATCCTTTTTCTGGAACCCATCCGTGATAAAAGATGTTAGCTCCAATAAGTTGGTAGTGATGGAGCGGCGCTTCATGAAGACATGCTAGCAAGGAGATATTATTGAACTACATATCGTAGGTGTTGCAAATGTGGAGTGATAAGTTTTTGAAAAAGCTTTGGAATTGCTGACAATTTAGAGATGCCTCTATTATTTGCAGCGTCGAATTTTTTCCCTTTTTTATGCAGAGGCATAATGTATGATTTCTTCCACACGAGGGGATTCCACTGGAAAGGTCGAAGTCTCCAGAGATTGATTAACGAGTTTATGGAGACGTTTGCAGAGTGCCTCGCTTGGTACACTCGCACAACTTGATACACCATCGGGACCTGGCGAATACACGGGCTTACACTTAAGAAGATCCAATAATAAACCACTTTTATGAAAAGTCGGGCAAAATTTAAGGTTGGCTGATTGAATATTATAAGTGTAAGGCTGAGCTGGACTGCTGCTAGGTGAATACGTTGTGTGAAGAAACTGTGCAAAGAGATCGGCCATTGCTATAAATTTAATAGACGCTTTGTATACCAAGGAGGATTAGTTCAAGCGGACGGATATTTCCACGGCACGCAAGTTCAAAAAATATATTGAAAGTGTAATAAACTGTTGGTAAGGCAATGTTTATATCCTTGCATGCCTGTAGATCGGACCAATAAATTTTAAAAATAAACTTATTTAGTTTCAAAGAGTCAGCCTTACGGAAGAAACGAACTTTATGAGACTTAAGTGTAGACTTAAGGTCAATTAAGCAATTGTTTTCGATTAAAACCTCAAGTGTAAGATAATATGGGTCGTCAGGGTTAGAAAGGGGCAAAGTTCTGGAAAGAGTAATTACATCAGGAACAAAACCCAAGTCCGAGAGCCAAGCTAAAAAATTTCTTACGTGGGTAATTTGCCCGAGTGGCATGTCAAACATGCCCGCAAGGAAGTCGTGGTGCGAGTTAAGCAATAAACACAGTGAATTATCAATATAAGACCACATGAGTTCTGGGATAGTTTAGTCACCCAGAGCGACCAGCTGGTCACCATCACACAAATGCATAGGAACGAAACGAACAGCCGACAAATGATGCCAGTATGTGGGTTCAGACGAAAGTGGAATTTAAGAACAGGTACGTATTAAGATTGACCGGAGAAAATGATGTTAATACACAGAAATTCAATGTCACCAAACTTATGTGATTTTACCTCCTTAAAAGCGAATTTGAAGTCTACAGAACTTAGCACACCTTCTCCCCTTCGCAGTGTTTTATCACGTTTAAAAAGTGGTGTACTTACTTGGAAAAACTTTGTAGCTTATGATCTCCGGCTTTGACCAAGTTTCTGTAAAGACTATAATGCGAGATGCAAAGAAAGAACTATCAGAATACAGTTTGGGAAGTTTACTACGTAACCCTCTAGTATTCTGAGAGGTAAGTCCTAGTGAAGACATTAGTTTTTTAAAGCTGAGGAAGATTAGGTGGAAGGTTGGTCCTTAGCTCTAATATTGTTTCACTTCCACAGGTTTGGTAATTTTTTTTTTCACCGTACTTGGCTGATGTTCTTGGACGAAAATGTTCTCTGGCCAAAAGCTGGCGGAACAAATCGTCTTGAACATCTGCAAGGGCACACGTATTATGAAAGATGACGTGTGCCTGGTGTATGAATATTAAAATTTTTTAATATCTACCACCTTTATATGTGCTTCTGCTTTGGCTTTGATGTTAGCCGAGAAATCAATCTCAGAAGTATCAGGGGCAAGACGGGAAACGAAAATGTGTTTCGATGGTGGGATCACCTGCAAGGGTTTCGGTGCCGCCCTAACTAACACTGCGGTACCAGTTCGTACAGAGGGTCCGGACGGTTGATTACCCTGTTCGGTGACTCTTAAGGGTGTTTGAATTATTGGGCCTGGTTGTATCACTTAAAGCGACGCTACAGAGGACATATCAGAAAATTGCTCATTTGTTCTGAGATTTTTCTCAGGTCCGGCCCGTGGGTTGGCCAGAGATGTAAGCGGCTCCATAATTGTCGGATGAGTAGGCTGAAGATTATTCGCCACAAAAACATCACTAAAGGGACCGAAACGGAAGTTGTGAACCCGGCACACTTAGCGTGTAAAACGTTTTCACAGAGCCGGCAATGGATGGTAAGCTGGGAAGATTGTCTTATTACAAGACTTCAACGCACAGACATGATAAAATCCATGTGTAATGGCCCAATTTGAATTTGTCGATTAAGTCGGTGTTGTATAATTTAAGTTTAATGCAGTCATGTCCAACACTAAATAGGAAAATAGTGTAAGAAAAGTTGCAAATGCCATTAGTAAATGTAAAGAGCGGAAAACCACAAGTGTAAGCAAGAAAAGCTTCTATTTTATAATTTTCTAACATTTAAATAAAGATTTCAGCGCTTCGTTCAGAAAAGTCGGCTTGATTTACGTGGAAGGCTCTAGGGACCTGGGAGTGTCCCAACACCATGACTATTAATTAATTACTTTATTAATATTAGTTTTTTGATATTGGGACTTGTGCCAGCCTCAAATCTTGTAATTATCACTTGTTAGTTCTCTCAGTGTATCTAGCGGTCCACTGATTTCCCGTTATCAGCAGTTCCATATTCTTTGATTTTCCAGATTCGCATGCATATTGTTGTTCTTTGTAGCGCATGCACTTTGATAGCTTGGGTAGAGCTTCTGCGCAAGCTCTCAGTTTTATGCACTTGTTACTTCGGCATTGTTTGGATCGCCCGCTGCGGGCGGCATTGTTTGGGGTATATTGAAATATAAATTGAAATACGTCTATTAAATTCGGCCGCTATCAAAACGCTGATAGCGTACCATTTTTATTTTTGACGTACCTTGAACCACTGTACCAAGCTAGCAAAAAAGGGGGATTTAAGGGAGTGATTAGTGTGGGTTAAAGAAAAGAGATAAGAATCTTTACTGAGAGACAATAGAAGCCACACCGTTAAGGATGAAGAAACTGAGCAGAGCTATGTTTGGAAGAATATAAATAAAATGGCATCCAAATATATCACTGCACACGCGAAGCGATGCGGATGTAAGAATGTAATGTAAGAATTAGGAATTGGTTTTTATTAATATAAATAAATAAAAATAAATTGTTTAAATTTAATAAATAAAATATTTGACAATAACGCAGTGCACAAAAAAAAACACACATCTGTTCGCATGAAGATAAAGAGAAGAATGACTTTTATAATTTTACTTACCCTCACTATCAAACCGTAGAACGATGGTAATGGTAATGTTGACAGTCATCATCTATAGTACTCCTAAGCCATTGTAGTTCGACATATGGCCACCATGACCCATTTAGGGTTCTATATTCGACTACCACATGGTCTCTTATGGTCTTGTAGTGAAATGTTGCGGCTAGCCGTTCCACCAAATTTATTGATACGACGTGATAGCCAGACTCAGAGAAAAACGCAGATAGCTTTTTTTTTTGACTTATGATTCCTTTATTTAATGACGACTATTTACAATATACTGCTGTCAATTATTTATTCCGCTGTTATCCGCTCGTCCGCCGGATCATCGTGGCTACTCCACATACTTCGCCTTGGATCCGCTTGGAACCGCTACGTCCCACGGCGCTCCTACTTTCTTCTGCAATTAAGGAAACCATTAGGTTCCATCGTTCCGTCGTGTCTTTCTCACCGCACTTTCTAAGCACAGCCACGCTGCACCTCTGAGTATCGTTAGGTTCCACTGTGTTTTTACTTTTACTTTCCCCTTTTCCCCCTGTGCTGATCACTCTGATACCTACCCTACTTGACTGACCCCCCTCAATTATGTTCTGTACGTTTGCAGCGGGGTTCTCGCCAATAAAAGCTTCCCAAGACCTACAAAAACATATCAAAACCAAGATAAATCTATTTAGCCGTTCTCCAGTTTTAGCGCGACATACGAACATCGATTTTGACTTTGGACGAGGATAGCTCTCCTTTTTTGTTGCTTAATGATTTTATTCTCCCTTTTTATATTAAAACTGTCTAATATGTTCTATTATGTTTTTTCCAAAGCATCACCGATCCCATTATTTTTGCAGATTGCCAAAAGCGTATGAGGACATTTGTTATTATGACAGCTTTGCTTTTATGTCTAATTATTCTTTATTGTGTAATGCCACTAATTGAACTATTTTTCAACTTGGGGCTTGACTCGCACATTAAGCCATTTCCTTACAAAATGGTATTTCCGTATGATCCCTACTGCAGTTTGATGGTTTATGTTATAACCTATATGTTTACATCATATGCCGGAATTTGTGTGGTGACAACGTTGTTTGCAGAGGATTCAGTATTCGGGTTTTTTATAACTTATACCTGCTGTCAATTTCAACTGCTACACGAAAAAATAAGATGTTTGTTTATGGAAGAAATTGAATTGACTGCTAACGATCAAAACGAATGGCAAATATATTATAAACGCCTCGAGAGTATCGTGGAAAAACACAACAAAATTATCAGGTGGGTATTCTTTGTTATAGATAATATACAAAAAATTGACATATCCTCGTTATGACGATCCGCATTTCTTAGAATAAATTTAAACCATTATGCCTTATATTTTAGTATATCATAATTATAACATCATATGTGAACAAAAATCAGAGGGTGGCTTTGATTGTTGATAAAATTCAGATTTTAAAAAATTGTGATCAAAATTCAGTGATTAAAAATCTTTATAGAATATAAGTTATAAGATTGGTGGCCTGGTGTCAGTGTGTTCCTGGACGGGCCGATGGCGACGTGGAAATGGTAGGATGCTAACTGGGTATTGTTGCAGTCGCTGGGTGGCTTCTGTCCAAGTTGTTGGTTGGCACTCGGCGGCTGGTAACAGTGCTTCTCCTAGCTGGCCACCGATGATGTGGCACTGGTATGGTTCTGATGTGTCAATTGAGATTTACGGTGAGAGGGTGACTGCTCCCCTCTACCCTTGGCCTTAAGCTTAGGGGACGAATGCAAATAAAAAAACGGCGATGGCCGGAGTAAAGTTTATGAGCAAAGTGCTCTTTATTAAAATAAATTTAAAACGGAACTGAGGGGCTTAACTGTACGAAAACGCTAGCTTGGTCGGTAGACTGACCGCGTGACAGTGGAAAATGCTGATGGTAACTAAATGACCATGGCACGGCCCCAAAGGCGGGTGTGCTGAGTCGGCATCTAGAAACACTAGGATGATCCAATAATCATCCAAGATTTCTTTCGACTGTTTGTTACCCTTCCGTAATGTTAATTTATATTCATTCAGCAACATAAATTTACAGATAATGACTTATAATCATATAGACCAAAGACATATGTAAAGTAATTTTAAAATAGGTGTCATTAAATTCTTAAGCTCATCTTTTAATGAAACCAAGTACACCCTTTGTTTCTTTAAGGTGCAGCAGTTGGGGATTCAAAAAAATTAAGGTAATTTAAGGGGGCAGGATGGTTTCAGAGGCTGAAAAATAGCAGATTTTTGCGATTTTTTTTTTATGTCTGAGTAAATATATCAATTCAATTTTTTTTACACGATTAATGGCTATATTTGGAGAGTATCTAGGAATTTTTAGTTTTAAGAAATAATTATAATTTATCCCGTGACGGGCAGTCGGCCGGAGTCGCTTCCAAAAATTGGTCTCTTGCGGTGCGTAAAGTCTGACCTTACAGTGTTATGGGAAATAAAAAAATTGAATTGATTTACTTAAAATATTAGTTTCTTGTGCGGATGAACGAAACCATTTTGAAAAATATGCGATTTTGAATTTTTGGCACGGTTGTAAAGTCGGAGGTACCATTTTTCCGCCCATTATTGCCCGTAAAAATGGTAAAAAAAAAATTTTAAAAAATCCGCAAGTATTTAGTGTATTAAAGATGTGTGCAAAATTTTATTTAGATCCGAGCATTACTTTTTGAGTTACGTTACGCACCGACTTGAAATAGTTGTTGTGAGAAAAACGCGTCTAAAGTTTTAAAAGCAATGGAAAGTATATGGAGAGAAAGAAACTAGAAAATCGGTATCTCAGCAAGTTTTAGTCCGATCGACATGTAACTTTCACAGGATATTCCTAAGATGATGTTCTATTATATAAAAAATTTCTGAAAAAAATTTTTTTTTGAAGCCTCAAACCATCCTGCCCCCTTAAAACAAGAAAGGAAAGCTAACTTCGGGCGGAGCCGAAGTTTATATACCCTTGTAGTTGAGTCGCAGTCCGCTAGGTGGTGCCACGCACCTTATATTATTAGATATATAGCGGATCGTATATAGTTCACCGATACCCGTGAAATTTGGCATATCGAATTATTTTGCCAAAAGTGGAATCCATTGAAACTCCCGTCCTTCTAACTTGAAAAACAACGAAGTTATAGCATTTCCGATCAATCAGTTATATGACAGCTATAGGATATAGACGGCCGATCCTTATGAAATTTTGTACACAAGATATTTTGGTCAAATATAACATGTGTGGAAAGTCTCAACCCTCCAACTTAAAAAACACCAAAGTTATGGCATTTCCGATCAATCAGTTATATGGCAGCTATAGGATATAGTCGACCGATCCCGGCCGTTCCGACTTATATACTGCCTGCAAAGGAAATAAGGGTGTGTGCAAAGTTTCAACTCGATAGCTTTAAAGCTGAGAGACTAGTTTGCGTAGAAACAGACAGACGGACAGACGGACATGCTCATATATTTTTGGCATCGGTTTGAGCGGCTGCAGTTTTGAATGCTGCAGGGCTGCAGGGTTGAATTGAACCCCAAAATAAAATATTGAAAATCTGTACTGAAATTCGACGTGATTTCATCCCGGTTTATTATTGTGGTCAGTATTAAAAGTACCACGAAAACGCCGTTGTTGTGTTTGTTACAAAGTTGCATTTTAATTGCTTAATGGAGATTGGAGCTGAAACTATTGGAGCTGATTCCGCAACCCGGGAAAGGATACTGCGGAGAAAAGAAGAGATGACTTGCCAGGAAATGAAGGCGCTGCATCATAAGGTGAAGGCTCCGGCGCACCACTATGACGCTGGAATCAGTGGAGAAGCTTTTGCGTGAGCGGTTTGAAAAAGTTGAGGAGAAGAAAAGTTTGAGGAGCGAGATCGGGAGTATGCTATATTCGAGATTCTCGCTGCTGGCGACTTTTGGACATGTGGACATTCGGGTGGAGGTTGCCAAGCGCTCCATGAGAATCGCTGCCCACTCCACATTTCTCGACGGTGCTAGTGTCTCACCAATGCAACATAAGACAGCCCCATCTTCGTGGCTGGCCATCTTCGTGCATGGTTATTAACGCACGTCTTGCTCTAAGCGCCCTGTGTGGTGTTTCGGCGCACGAGCTTTCTTCTCGTCCAAAGTTCAGTGCTTTGCCAATTGAGGAACGGTACGACGAAGTGCGGCGTCTGACTCGCTGTTTTTTTTTGCCTAGAGGATGGCCATTTCACTCGCGGATGCTCAGCTTCCCGCTGCTTTACGTGCAATCACCGTCACTATTTCCCGTTGCACCCTCGTGAGCAAATTTCTAGTTCTACCATTGCTTCACCCGCATGGATTCCGATTCACAAGTGCACCTCATCTCGTCACGGCTGCTCAACTACAGCTTTGCCGCTCCAAATGTTTTACAACGGCGGCTGGTCTTGGCAGCGCTGAGCTTGAAATGGATGGAGCATCTGTTAATGTATGCGAGAAGTCCCGTTTCAGCCCGTTGAGAAAATTAAGGCTGTGAAAATTTAGGCTTTTGTAGCTTCCCACTTTACGGACTATCAACCTAGCCTTCACATAGATTTTTCGAGGTGGAAGATTCCTGGCAATATAGATTTGGCTGACCCCAGCTTCCACAAAACGCAGCGAGTGGACATTCTAATTAAAGCCAGATTATTCTTTGACCTGTTTTCCATAAAAAATATTGAAAATTGAACTGAGCCGCGTCTACTTATTCGGCCGCTATTAAAAACTATTAAAAGCGTAACACTGGTCAAATTCAATTAACTGTATATGACACACTATATAACTGTTCAAAAATTACACCTCTTTGTTATATTAAAATATAGAAGTTACATTGTGTATTTTATAAAAATTTCTTAATGAAACCTCAATTCCTCCTATGAGCTTAGGCGCATAGGATCTAGCAAAGCTCCCAAAAGCGCATGCTCTATAAAGAAGAATAAAACGTATGCAATCTGGAAAAATTAAAGAAGATTGTTTATCTACCGAGCGTTTTCTGGTAGCTGCAAAAACGGTCAGAATTCCAGGTTTTTAATAAATGCAAATTCGGTGTAATTTATAAATATATAGGCGCAATTTATTTGAACTTGTTGATGATTTGCACAGTTGATTAAAAATTTGTGCTAGGTTTAAAGGGTTGAAGACCGAACGAAGATGTGATGCAAACGGGGGGCGCGTCTCAACGCTTGATGTTGCGGAGCGACCGAGATACCGTGCGAGAGGGAAACAAGAATAGCGCATGACGACAGATGCAGGTGGCCGATCGAATGCACGAGAGTGGGCGATGAGAAAAGAGATATAAAGAGCGAACGAAAGTGGACGAAAAGACAACAACGGTGGTAGAACCGAGTGACGCCACGGATGTTTATTTCAATAACTTATCGCCGACCAGACTTTCCGGAGGCTGCTGGACCCGACATACTCCCCCCATTGGAAGATGAGCATTCAACAGCATCTTGAAGGGGCAGCAAGCACAATTTCTTGACTGCCCGCCTTCTAGCTCCAGACGCTGTCCTTAGCAGTGCCACCCGACATACTCCATCATCTCCGATGACCATTTCCGATTCTTTCGCTAGGGGTCACTTCATTGGTGACAAGTTTTCGTCTTTCACCAGCACGTGTCATCCACAGCTATGTCTTACCTGAGAGGCGCCATTTCGATCGTTGCTGCAACATGTATAAATGATACTTGGCTGTCTTAACAGCAGCTTCCCACAGGCCGCCAAAGAAGGTAGAACAGGGAGGGATGACCTTTTATTTAATGGACTCTGGAAGGCAAAAAACCAAGGCTGCTGTCTGATACTCATCGCTGAGAAATATTCGCTTTAATTCGCTCAATTTTTTTGGCTCTAACGATATTGGTGGCGTTATTAGATCAGATCTGTCGAGGCTTTTTTCTGATAGAAATTAATCTCCTCAATACATGCAGAAAGGCGGCGCTGAACGCCGCCGGATCTTTAAGTGGACGGCCTTCTTCGTGAACAGATGGAAACTTTGATGTTACAAGTTATGTGGGTCTTGTTGCGAGCCTCTGACTTATAAAAGAAAGGACCGCAAAAATCAATGCCGGTTATATCGAAGACCTGATAACCTTCCATTCTCTCCTTCGGAAGATCGCCATTATATGCTACAACAAACGCGACTTCGTCCGAAAGCATCTCACGCATTTATTTACAATCAGCCAATACTGACAACTTCATCGTCAGTAACGATCGAGGTCCAGCGAGCAGTTTCTGCTCATGAAAGCTAACGATTATGCTTCGTGTTACCGGATGGCTTCTTGGAAAATTATCACCCAAGGATGATTTTTGGAGGCGCCCGTCTACTTGAATCAATCCAAACTGATTCAAAAAGGGGGATAACCAAGCCAGCAAGCTGGAGGAGGTAACCATTTTCTTTATCTACAATGTCCTTATTTCATCACCCAAAGGTCCCCGCATTGAGATCATGAACTCGCTAAAGAACTGAAAACGAGTTGGCGTATTTCCATGTCGCCACGAGGTCTGTATATGGCGATTTCACCAATAAAATTGAAAGGCGAAGTTCTAAAGCTAGCTTCTCGATTACTATAGTCGCAGGCTAGTCCTCCTGTACCTTTATAAGATAGGACGGCCCCTGACACCATAAACTGTTGGTTGAATTTTGCGACGTAGGCTCAAAACGCCACTCCATGGAATGAGTCAAATTGTGGATGGTTGACACGTGGTTGGCGACGAAAACGTTAAACCTGGCTGGCTCATCTCGAATCCAGGATAACACAACTGACGAGTCGCAACAACAAGCATACTTCCCTTTGTAAGCGCCCAGATTGAGAACCTCTGCCATCATTTTCGCCAACAACTCAGTTTCATCCAGATCTTACCTTGGCACAGTGAATGTTTTTACAGGCGATACACGAGACTTCGTACATAGGAGTCGGCACTCAGCCCCAGCTCAGCTCAGTCGGCTCAGACCTGGAAACTTCAATGCTGGCGTCACAGAAGCCATGAATCTCCACGAGATCTTCAAAAATAATCGCCAGCCGAGGAAATAGTGCACGTTGGATGTGTCTGGCAGATCTTCTGCCACTCCGTATAAAATATCCTGAGGCAAGATTTCATGCGAAGAAATCTGCTGCCACCACAGCTTCTGCATGAAAATTTTTGCTTTAATAACAACTGGACCAACAAGGCCAAACGGATCGTTTAACCGCGTTTTTGAAGATGAAACCGAAGGTCGGGTCGACTTTGACGTGGACTGAAGAGCAGAAAAAGAGAGCAGCAGCTGTTCAGGGGAAGGATCCAAAGCCAGTCCTATTGACTTTGTGAAGTTGCTGCCATCATCAAAAGTTAAATACGCTAGGGATATTGGAGCACTACTTTCGCAGCTGAAATTTTCCCTTGGTCAGAAGCGCTGATATTTTTTGCCCTAATATGCCAGTGAACTCCTCCTTGGAATTGCCACCAGAAATAAGATCGTCATCGTAAAAATCTCGAAGCATTATTTCGGATCCCAATGGAAAGTCTTCGATTTCGTCCTTAGCCAATTGGTGCATCGCTCGCACAGATAGATAGGAAGCCAACTTTGTTCCATTATACAGTAACAGTAACAGTGTCCAATTTATATGTTTGAAGTTTATCCAGAGGGGAATCTCGCCATAAAATGTTCTGTGCTGGGTTTGAAACGTTGAAGACCGACCAAAGAAGTAAAGTAAGACGCGGGGGTGCGGCTCAATACTTGATGCTGCGGAGCGACCGAGATACCGCGAGAGAGCGGGACAAAGATAGCGCATTACGGCAGATGCAGGTGGCCGATACAATGCGCGAGAGCGAGCGATGCGAAAAGAAATAGAAAGAGCCAACGAGAGTAGATGACGCTAGAATAGAGTGACGTCACGGACATCTATTTTAATAAATTATCGCCGACCAGACTTGCGGCGGCTGCTTGACCCGACAGTCATAATGCCGTAAACTCTCTTCCTTAATGAATATATTTTATACATTTTTTAGCAGCAGAATATTATTATTCTTCACCAACATGGGCACGGAATCCCACGACCTCATATCGAACTAGTCTCAAGGATTGGTCTAGCAATGTGGAATTTCATAAACGACTATATCCTGAAGTTGCAACTTAGATGCAGATATCGCTGGTGGAAGTATTCAAGCAACGGGTGAAGGTGGGAAGAATGGTAAAAGAAGCCTTAGGACCAATTAAGCAGTTTCTCCAAGCTGCTGGACTTAGCCTAGCCCCCATTCAGCGGAAGCGCTCGTATTCAGCAGCCGGAATTAAAGAGCGGCTAATTGGTTTGTTGCAAATAATTAGATCACCATCAGATTGGAGGTATTTACAATGGAGTAACTCAGTTTCACACTATATTTTTAGATCAAAATTTACAATTTACGCCGCCACCTTAAGATAGTTTTTATAACTTTTAAGATATCCCATGTAGCAAAAAAATGCACCTACTGCGTAATCTGCGTTGCAAGTGGGGATCTTTATTCCATTGAGGCCAGCCCCTCTAGTAAAAAAGATACATCTGCCAAAAATGTAGTGTCTGTTGGGGAAACCATTGTGCCAACTAAAGAGCCAACTAATCTATTCAGATTTTAAAGAACTCCTTAACGAATAAATTAATATAACTTGAAATACAACCAGCTGACACAGCTTCGGATATATCTTTCTTTTGCCTCTGGCACTCCGCTGCAAAGAAACATACTGATGTATTACTGCCACTGTAGTATTATTGCACAACCATCCATTTAAAGAACAATACACTTACTCGACTGAAATCGAATCTATGCTAGCTAATATAAGAAATGCAATGCAATTTTTAGAGTTTTTAATCAAACAGAAATCTATTTAAGTGATTTTTCCAAAAATATCTTTCTGGAACAGGTATATAAATTAGGCTTTGTATCACTCTACGAGGATTTACAAACATAGCCACTGCCCAACCCAACGTTTTAATCTAAAAGCTTAACGATTTAGTTGTCATAAAGCGAACGCAGTATGGTGTGGGCTTAAAACTAAAAAGAAAGTACCTTGGGCCATACAAAACAGTGAAAGTAAATAATCATAATCAAATAAATAAAAAAAGTCTCATTCATCTAGCATAACAAAAAACAAAGTTATGCCAATTCCGATCATTCAGGGATATAGTCCCTATAGGATATAGTCGAACGATCCTAATGAATTTTTTTTAAATAAAATATCTTGGTAAGATACCAAAAATAATGTGTCTGGAAAGTGTCTGGAAACCCTTTAATTTAAAAAACACCAAAGTTATGACATTTCCGATCAATCAGTTATATGGCATCTATAGGATATTGTCGGCCGATCCCGGCTGTTCCGACTTATATACTTCCTGCCAACAAAAGAAGGATGTGTGCAAAGTATCAAGTCCACAGCTTTAAAACTGAGGGACTAGTTTGCGTAGAAACAGACAGACTGACGGACAGACGAACATGCTTATTTAGACTCAAGAGGCGATTCTAATCAAGAATGTGTATACTTTATGGGGTCTCCTTCACTGCTTTGCACACTTTTGATCAAATTTAATAATTAAAAGATTATAATCTATTAGTAATAATATATATAATATATAAGATTATAATAATTATTAGTATGGCCATACATTGCATGAAACAAAAATTTTTTAAAACAAAAAAAAAAAACAAGAAAGAAAAGCTAACTTCTAAAACAAGCTAACAAGAAAGGAAAGCTAAGTTTATATAACCTTGCAGTTGAGTTGCAGTCCGCTAGGCTAGGTTATATTATTAGATATATAACGGATCGTATATAGTCGGCCGATCCTTATGAAATTTGGCATATCGAATTATTTTGCCCAAAGAGGGCAACAAAATCCCATTGAACTTGAAAAACAACGAAGTTATGGTATTTCCGACCAATCAGTTATATGGTTGCTATAGGATATAGTCAACCGATCCCGGCCGTTCCGACTTATATACTTCCTGCAAACAAAAAAAGGATGTGTGCAAAGAATCAAGTCCACAGCTTTAACTACTGCCTTATATACTGCCTGCAAAGGAAAGAAGGGTGTGTGCAAAGTTTCAACTCGATAGCTTTGAAACTGAGAAACTAGTTTGCGTAGAAACAGACAGACGGACAGACGGCATGCTCATATCGACTCAGGAGATGATCCTGATCAAGAATATGTATACTTTATAGGGTCGGAGATGTCTCCTTCACTGCGTTGTTGACCAAAATTATTATACCCTCTGCAAGGGTATAACAAGAAAGGAAAGCTAACTTCGGGCGGAGCCGAAGTTTATATACCCTTGCAGTTAGGGTTGTTCCATTTCCGATCGTTCAGTTGTATGTCGTCTATAGGATATAGTCGGCCGATCCTTAATATAATTTGGCAGGTCAATTACATTGCCCAAAATATAGCTTGTAAAACACCAAAGTTATAACATTTCCGATCAATCAGTTATATGGCAGCTATAGGATATAGTCGACCAATCAAGGCCGTTTCGACTTATATACTACCTGCAAGCAAAAGAAGGATGTGTGCAAAGTTTCAACTCGATAGCTTAAAAACTGAGAGACTAGTTTGCATTGAAACCGACAGACAGACGGACAGACAGACATGCTCATATCGGCCCAGAAGGTGATCCTGATCAAGAATATATATACTTTTTAGGGTCGGAGATGTCTCCTTCACTGCGTTGCACACTTTTGATCAAAACAATAATACCCTCTGCAAGGGTATAACTATTTAAAAAAACAACACACATACTTTTATATCAATATGAAATATTTTAAATCAGACTTAATTAATTTCATAATACATTGTATTCCATAAATGTAGAAAATAACTTCACGTTATTACGTTAGTTTTAAAAATAATATCTCTAGTTCTATGACCACCCAGTGGATGTTAATAGTTTCTGAATTCATCCATCACCATCTAAGCTGTGTGATTTTATCTACAATTATGTTTATACGAATGCTGCAAGTCTTGCCATTCTATATTGTACATAGGCAGCATGTATATAGCACTTTGAAAAGGTTTTACATGCTATTAATGCCGGGAAACACCGTCTGATTAATGGATGCCATTTCTCAAAAGTCTGGTCTCCACTTCTGTTGTGATGATTGTCGTGACGTCAAGACGAAATGAGGTCGTTCATGAGACTGACTAAGGACGGACTTTAAGATTTGTTAGCTGCTTTCACAAAATCAATAACCAACTCTGTGCGCTTGATTGATTGAGCCTACTCAGCTGACAATTATGCAGCCGCTTACATCTTTGGACATCCCAAGGGCCGGATCTGAGAAAAATTCGGCTTCTCAATATCTCAGATTTAATCAGTAATTGTCTGATTTGTCCTCTGTGGCATCGCTTCAAGTGATACCACCATCGACATATTCGTTTCCCGTCTTGCCGCTGATACTTTTGAGATTAATATCTCGGCTTACATCAAAGGCAAAACGAAAGCTGACATAAAGGTGGTGGATATTACAAAATTTAAATATTCATATACCAGGCACATGTCATAATTCAAAATACGTGTGCCATTGCAGATGTTCAAGACGATTTGTTCCGCCAGCTTTCGGCCAGAGAACATTTTCGCCAAAGAACATCAGCCAACTACAGTGAACAAAAAATTATCAAAGCTGTGGGAGTGAAAGTCCCAGTTTTTAAGTCACTGACCAACCTTCCACCTAATCTTCCTCAGCTTCAAAAAAACTAAGGTCTTCACTAATACTTACCTATCAGAATACTTAATTTTTACGTTGTAAACTTCCCAAACTGTATTCTGATCCCTCTTTTTTGCATCTCGCATTATAGTCTTAACAGAAACTTGGTGAAATTCAGAGATCTTAATCTCAGAAGTTTTTCCAAGTAGCTATACCACTTTTAAATGTGATAGAATACTGTGAAGAGGAGGAGGAGTGTTAATACCTGTAGACTCCATATTCGCTTCTGAAGAGGTTAAATCACAAGAGTTTGGTGACATTGAATTTCTTTGTAATAAAATTTTTTTGTCCGGCTAATCTTTATACTTTACCTCTTCTTACATGCCACTTTCATCCGAACTACCCACATACTGGAAACAATTGTCTACATATGTCCGTAAATTCGACTCGTTTCTGATCGTATGTCTGATGGTGGCCAGCTGATGGCTCTGGGTGACTTTAATATCCCAGAACTTATATGGTCAAATGTTGAAAATTCACCGTCTTTACTGCTTAACTCGCACCACGACTTCCCGAGTGGCATGTTCGACATATATAATATGTTAAACGTGTTATAATTATTTTAAATGTTCAACATCCTTCAATAACAATACTGGAAGGGGCAGCAGTCACATTAGTGCAATAGTTATTATAAGTGCTGTGTAGCTCTAGGAATCATCCAAATAGTCCCAATAGACCAATTTTTAGATTGAATTTTTGCAACAAGTGCATCCTCTCTCTAGCACAGGACACCGACGATTCCCGTGATAGTCCACCGCGTCTAGAAACTACCCAGCCAAATCGCATATTCTGAGCAATGGGGAGCCCGTGGCCTAACTGGATTAGGCCATCCGACAACAGGTCAAAGAATAAGCTGGCTCCACTTAGCATATTCACACACAGCTTTCTATGCAAGTCGGAGTCAGTCAAATCCATGTTGCCAGAAATCTTCCACCTCGATACATCTATATAAAGGAGGGGCTGACAGTCCGTAGGAAGCTACAACTGCCTAAACTTTCACAGAATACGTGCTAAGACGGGGACGTCCTTTGCATCCTTTACCTGCGTCCTGTACTGTTTCTGCTTCCCTCTTCCAATGGGATTTGCGCCCTTTAAGTCAAGGCTGCTAAAAATTGTCCCTCTCTATGCTGCTCCAAAATAAAATTTATTCGTAGCATTAATTTATCTTGCATTTATTTTTCGGAACTGACCCGTGTTCTTTTCATCATCATACCGATTATCCTGTCACCGCAATTGACAACCTATCCTCCAGGCAGCCACTCCATCTTTCTCGTGCATCGTCCTTCGGTGGCCGGCACATGTTGCTTTTGTGCCAAATTCTCCGAGGAAGTCCCATCCAGGCATCACACTGTCCTCTATGCCTGGCATCACCATCAGGTTCAGTCTCTTCTCCTTGTTACCAAAGCTTTCGTTCGTCTTCGGAGTATCGCCCGAATCCTTGTGCTGCCCCTTTTGGCCAATTTTTCCAGTCTCCCCGTTGCAAAGCGTTCTCCTGCTATTTCTGGGCTACCAGCCAAGTGCTTCGAGATTAAGCTAGCCGTTACCCCTGTGTCTATCATGGCCTTAATTTCTGCTCCTCTGACCTTGTCGACTGCCCAAAATTGCTGATCATTTCCAAACAAATCGCCTACTAATTTTGAGAGGCCGCACCTCTGCTCTGCTCACTATGGCTGAGAACGCTGCGCATTTTCTGCAGCACTCTGAGCTCCTTACTTCTGTTGCGCCACATATCCTGCAGAATAGCATCCTGGCGATTCTGCACCCACTTGCCCAATAGCCCATGCCTCCGCTGGGTTTTCCATTGGTCCTTGCTGACCCCTGCTGATTCGGGCGTTGCTGTGCCATTTTAAGCTGTCCTTCGGCATGCCACCTCGGCGTCTATCCTTGCCCTGGGTTGATATGTTGCTGCGGGGGACGTTGGTGCGGTTCTTCTATCTGCCATCTTGGTGTCTTGCAGCCTGTTCCAAATGGGTGGTTGGTTAAATTCTTTCCTCTTTCTGGGTGTCAGTCCGTTCGACTTTGCGGACCATGCCCCTCGGCCTACAAATTCTATCGAGTCTCCTGTTCCGTTGAACCGGAATGACCTATCCCGCACCTGCTTTGCCACCTTCGCATAGTTTACCTGCGCCGGAGTTTTTCTTCCCATCTAGAAGCTACGTTATTTCCAGACTCGTATGCAATCACGTCGTTTGGGCGCCAAGTGCAAGTAACTGTTTTAATGTTATTTGCTCGCAAGATAATGAGAACGTTACACCGCGAGCGCGAGCACAGAAATAACAGTGAAGCATAATTAGATAAAAATACTGAAGTCTAAAACAAATTCAAGTCTAGTCTAAGTTAGCATTGGGCGGAGAGGGAGCAAAATAAAAGCTCAGTTTTTAGCGCTCTCTTGCGAATTCGCTCCGCTTCGCCGCAATAGATAAGCTATGCTTAAGTTGCTTTAGTTGAATATATATTGAATATAAATTTATGTTTTCGAAATTTATAATAAACAGCCACCTTTCATTTTTAAATTTGTTGAGATAAACTAATCTCATTTAACATTTTGGCGCCCCCGGGTGGACTGTGTTATTATAATATTATAAATTTAAAGCAACTAGTGAAAGTGACACAAAGAATATATATAAACAAAAGTAAAATAAAAGAGTTGTTCTCGACGGTAGTTTTGTGAACTTTAAAAACAATAAACAAAAACAATTTAAAGTCCGCGTCGCGAAACAACAATTATTTATCAACTAGCAACTGGATTTATTCAGCATCTTTATTAAAAGAGTCATCGTCATCCCCGTGCCCTGCACCTGCATCGAGTATCCTAGGAAAGTAGCCGCAGGATTAAAGGATCCGAACTCAAAACCGCAGGTATTTGTACAAAGAATTTAAAGTCGAGAAAAGACAAATGAATATTCGTCTTGTGCTGGAATATTGCACCCTCCTTTCAATTCTTGGCGCATACGTACTTCAAAATAGTAGTGCTAAAGTGAAAAATAAAGTTGTACATAAATTTCATTAAAATATTGCCAATATAAATGAACAATTGCCTGTTGACAAAATTAAGACGCACATATTATTCCAAAATCATTGTCGCCCCCACTCCTCGTTCTCGATATTGTAAATATTTGCCAATAAAATGTATAAAGTGCAGCCAAAAATTATTTTATATATTTGTGCATAAATAATTTGGTACATACAAATAGATGCAGCGGTCAACTTATCGTATTCGCCTCCCTCCGTTATCCGCTGCTGTTTGTAAAGCGTATATGCAATTTTGGCGCCTTTTGTTCAACGGAACACCAAGTGACGCGATACCCTACAATTTGGTTGGGTATATTGTTTTCGGTATCACTGGCGAAAAAATATTTAAATACTCAGTGCCTCGACTATATAATAATTTTAAATATTAAAATTTGCATCAAATTCGCTTCTTTTTAGAAAAGAAATAATTTTATAGAATGGAGAGTAATAAACCAAAAATTAATTCCACGAGCTTTTCTGATTTAAAAAGAAGATTAAATGTTAAAGTAAAAAGCATTCGTTGGTTAGAGGAACGTTTGGAAGCTAGATCACTTCCTATAGAAAAGACCGAGCTAGATTGCAGGCTTTAGGTTTTAGATGAGGGAATTTTTAAAGCAAACGAGTGTCATGACCAGATCGAGCAATTAGACGAAATGGATGAATTTGGAGCCGAGTTGGAAGAATTAACAATAACAATCAATGAAGAGCTAAAGATTCCCGCCTAGCTACTGCAATTTCTGCAGCCGCAACTCCAGCTAGACTTCCCAGTTTATCATAACCAAAATTCCGTGGTAATTATTCGGAGTTCAAAAATTTTATAAGTCTTTTCGAGACCTTGGTACACAAAAATGTGACCATTCCTGTGATTGAGAAATTTAATCATTTTATTTTTTGCCTCTCTGGTGAAGCATTAGGTACTATCAAAGCATACCAAGTCACCGAGAGTAATTATGACAAAGCTATCGCTATTCTAAAAAGACATGCCGATAACGAATGTCTCATATTTGCGAACCAATTAAGTCAGTTGTCCAGCCTTCCGAAAAGTTCCCAGCCGTCTGCGTCGTCGTTGATGGGTCTCATCGACACAGTGTCATCGATTTATGGATCGTTATTATCCATAGGAGATGACATTAATATTGCAAACTCAATAATTATTTATTTAGAGTAGATAGAGTAGAGAAGAGTAGACTAGTGACCAAGCAAAAATGGGAAGAATCGCTGGATTATGGGGAATGGCCACTGTGATTTCCGATTTCGAAAAATTATTAAATCGTTGGTACCAGCATGCCGTGGCGGCATGTACCAACTAAACAGAATCCGGCAGATATCGTGTCAAGAGATGAAGAAGTAAAGGAGACGGTGGAATCGATCTGGTTACAGGTCCATCGTTTTTAACGGAGAAGATAAGTGGCCAATGAGTCTCCGTTGATCTGTCACCAAAGCTTTTTCAAATAGAAGTAAAAAAGAATGCGTTCGGATTAACCACAAGGGTCTCCATTTCATATTTATTGAAAGTGATAGAAGGATTGTCCTCTTACTTAAAACTGCTGCGAGTGTTCGTTTACAGCTAGCTTTATAAAGAAGTGTAAAAAATTAGTAGTTCCTTTTGATAGTGTATCTTCACCTGTCGAATATCAAGAAGCTTTTAATAAAATTGTCCAGATAGTTCAAGAGCACGAGTATCAAGGGGAAATTAAAAATATTCGAAAAAACCTTGTTGTTAGTCCAAGTCTGCAGAAGCTAAACCCATTTGTTGATGAAGCTTCTCAGACTGTTGTTGCCTCTTCATTATTGCGGGTCGAGAGGCGACTAGCTAATGCTGGTATATCGTACGATGCCAAGTTTCCACTATTGTTGACGAAGCGCTCTAAAAGTGTCCAGAGCTATGTCCGATACTTGCACGAGTCAAATTTTCATGTGGGTCCACGAGCACTGGTGAGTCTCTGGCGACACCGTGTTTGGATAGTAAACGAGCAGGACGTTTACAGTCCGATAGTACGGTCATGCATACGCTGTTTTAAATGCAAGCCTCATCTGATAACTCAAATCATGGGAGATTTACCCTTAGAGCGAATCCGTGCTCTCCGCCCATTCTCCATATGTGGCGTGGATTTCTGTGGCCCTATTGAAACGACATTGAAAATTCGTGCTAGGCCACCCTATAAGTCCGATATTGCCCTTTTTGTTTTTTTTGCATCCAAGGCAGTTCATTTAGAAGTAGTATCTGATTTATCAACTGATTCCTTATTATTGGCATTTCAAAGGTTCGTTGGGCGCCGAGGATTTTCGCACTGCGACAACGCGACGACATGGGCGGACTATGGAAGGCAGGTGTCAAATCTGCAAGCGAGGCAGCGCGAGGTTGACCGCACAGGAGACCGTCCTTGTTGGCGTCGAGGCCGTAATGAATTCGAGGCCCCTGGGCCTGGACGGCGAGGCGTTGACTCCCGGGTTGTTGACAGGCGGGCCGCTCATCGCCCCACCAGCACCGCGGACCCCGGACCAGCAGGGTCTAACGTGCTTGCGGCGATGGCGGCTTTTCTCGTCAATTAAGCAAACGTTTTGGCAGCGTTGGTCCCGGGAGTACGTCTTGGGCCTACAGGTGCGGTCGAACTGGAGTCGGGAGCAGGAGGACGCCAGGAAGGGCGATCTGGTCGTGGTTGCAGAAGATCACCAGCCGCCCCAACAGTAGATCACCATGGTCGTTGAAACTCACACCGGCGCGCACTCGTTCCACTACGCGCTTCCAACGAGTGGAAGCGCGTAGATTTTTCTGATGAAAAGAAGTTCAATTTGATAGCGGCCGAATTAAACAAGCTCAATTTCATTGTTTGTAAACAGGTTCATTTAAGCTCCAAAACTCGATCCCAATTAATAACTCCTAAACTAAGAGCTTGGGCGCAGAAGCTCTACGAAAACTTTCAAAAGAGCATGGGCAAACTGAGAGACGGATAAAAAAGAATGCTTATAACAATCAGCTGCAGCTAAACATATTATAATTATTTTAAATGATTTTGTTGGTGGCTGCTTGGCCCAACATCCTCCCCCCATGGAAGGGTACCCCCGCACACATTAACAGATGCTCCATCCGTTTCAAATTTAGCGCCGCCGAGAGCGGCCACCGTTGCAGAAAATTTAAAGCGGCAAAGCTAAAGCTGACTCGCCAGCCGCGACGAAATGAGGTGCACTTGTGAACCGGAATCCAATAAAACTCACGAACAAGTTGATTGGCCCTTGGCAGGAGCACTAGCTCAGCATTGCAATCCTGGGTCCCGCCAGGATTGATTAAGTGGGATGGTTTGTTCGAAACTGCATTGATGGGACCTGAGACCCGTGCCGATGTAGAATTGGCAGAACTAGAAAACTGCCCGCGATGGTATAACAGGAAATGATGACGGCGATTGCCTGTTGGTCAGCGGGAAGCTGAACATAAGCGAGCGAAATGGTCATCCTCTCGGCAAACAAAACAGCAAGTCAGCCACCTCACTTCGTCGTTCTGTTCCTCAATTGGCACAGCAATCAACCTTGGACAAGGTGGCAAGGTGTGAGCCACAATACCGCAAAGGGTACACGGAGCAGAACGAGTGTTATTAATCATGCACGAAGATCGGTTGGTATATGATCCACATCGGCCTATTCGGTTGGCTGGTGGATGCGTAACCAAAACAAAGTGCACGCTTTCGTTCTTTAGTCAAGAAATGACTTTGCCATTTCCCGACGTGTTTTTGTGATTGCTCTCATCTGATTCCCTATTTCTAGGATACGAGTTTCCTCTTTTTGCGACAAGCTAAATATACTTTATCACTGTCGGAGCATATTTGACCTACATAGCACTTTTTAAACGCAATATTATTCTTCAATATTATATTTGCCGCGCTCTTCGAATATTCATATATATATTCCCCTCCTGAGTTCTATTCTCCGGTCGAGTAATCCCGTTACACCATTGTTACTCTGAAGCGGTTATTCGTCACGGCGTATATCTTTAGTTACGTCTTCTCTTCGACGTGCCTGATCGGAACGTGCCTCTCTACCACAGAGTTTCTAATTGAACTCTTCTCGCTCTCACTACAGTGGACAAATCTCAGTCAATAATGAGTCTAATTTGCACTGCTAAGAAATGAAAGTTTGGAGGATCTATCACTGGTGACTCGTATCGTTGGCTTTGCAATAACTGCACACATATTAAATGTGTAGGTGGTGGGCACAATGGACGGATAAGCGATCTTATCACAAAAAATATTAGTCTGCCATGTTCTTGTATTGCCTGTATATAGATTGAGTCTGAGATGCGCACCTTCATAAAGCAGAAGAGAAATGGTTTGCTAGATGTCCGAAAACAATTTTCTGCACTTAATGAGCCATTCCTTACACTTTTTTTTTTTTTTCATACTTTTATCTTTTATTTGTTAGATCTTCTCTTATTAAGAGACTAACAACAATTTTAAAAATCGAATACATAATTAGTTTATCTTTGTAAACATCTATATATGGAAGGTCATTTTCTCTTAATCGGGATTGTTGACTAACTTGGTTTAGCGATCTGGCTAGAGGATTTTGGTGCGTGGAGAGTTACCTTTTGTATTTTTCCTGGAGTTGAGATATGTGACCTTATTCACAGAGGGGACTATGGTATTGCTTAGAGTTGGAGCGGGGCAGTTTTGTCTGTTGAGAGTAAAGGTAATGTGTTTAGATTTTTCACCGTTTATCTTTATACGCCAGTCTGCCATCCACTTTTCTATTAGTGCAAGGTGAGAGGAGAGGCTTCTGGATGCCTCCAGCGGGCATTTAGATCTTTGTAGTAAGGCTGTATCATCAGCAAATGTTGACATAGTTAGACGCTGGTCTGTTGGGATATCTGCTGTATATAGAAGATATAGGGTGGAGCCGAGGACGCTTCCTTGGAGTAGGTTAGGTTAGGTAATTAATTTCGAACTGTTCTCTTATAAAGTTTTTTTGTTTTGCAGTGAACACTCGATTAAACATGTATGTTTTGAGCAGCTCATCACAGTTTTGTGGGAGTAATAGTTTTATTTTATACATAAGTCCTTGCAGCCAGACTCGGTCAAATGCCTGGGATATGTCCAGAAATATATCAGAACAGTATTCTACATAATCATTTTCGGCGTCCTTACACTTGAGATTCAATTTCTTGGCCTCAAGTTATTAAGTGAATCTCCAAGGAGAAAAACTCCGAACAACAACCCGATGGCGGTCAATCTATTGGTCATTAAGTTTGATTTTAAACATAAGCGTAGTATATCCTCTTTCAAAATTGTAATTCCTGAATCCTACTTTGAAAAAGCACTTGATCCATCAGCCTGGCCTGAGTACAGTATTAATCAAGAATTTTAAGCCAAAGACCCTTTAAATCCCAACTATGCCGATTCAGCTCCAAAAAACTGATTAATAATGTATTTTCTTGCTGCTACCAAAACGTTCAAAGTATTCTGGGTAAATTGAGCCAATTTTTTACTAATAGTGCGTCTTTTGATTTTGATGCTATTGCACTTACTGAAACTTGGCTTAATCCCTCTGTCTCTGATTATGAAATTTTTGTTCCAAAGTACACTGTGTTTCGAATGGATAGGCCATTTTTCGGTGGTGGTGGTCCTCATTGTTGTTAATAATAAATTCTCGGCTGAACTAATCTCTTTCCCGAATCAGTTTGGAATCGAGTTTATCGCTGTAAAAATAGCTGTTGGTCCGTCTCATATTTTCATGATCTGTTCCTATATACCTCCATCGGTTGAGGATACTGTATATTTTCATCACCTTGAGGCTATTAAGTTCGTTCTATCATTAGTCAATGACTCTGACTTTGTCCTAATTATGGGTGATTTCAACCTTCCCCTAAACTCCTGGATCCCGTGTGAAGATGACAATTCCTTGCATGCCAGTTGTCATATCGACTTTATTGATGAATTAATTGAAATTGCTCTTTTCCAAATTAACCCCATCCTTAACACACTTAGCAGATCTCTAGACCTCATTTTCTCTAATATGATATCCTCTGTAACTGTAAATCGGTCTTCACCACTATCGCTTCCTGAGGACGTACACCATCCTACACTATTGGTATTAATTGATGTCCCTAATATACATGCTAACTATAAGGCTCAGTATCGTACTAAATGTTTCCGAAAAACGGATTACAATGCTCTTCGCAATCATTTAGCTGGATTTGACTGGGAATATCTTTCATCTTTTAACTCTAGTGATGCTGCTACTGATTCTTTATATGATGCAATCCACAACGCGTTGGACAAATTTGTTCCTGTAGTTTCATCGTCTACATCAACTAAACCGCCATGGTTTAAAAAACACCTTTCTCGTCTTAAGAACAGGAAATCTAGAGCGTACAAAATGTTTCTTAAGTCAGGATCTTTGTTTCATCAGAAAAACTTTCTTTACATTCGCAACCAGTTTATTATTCTTAATAATCAACTTTATAAGCGTTACTTCGTGAATTGTAAGGCAAACTTCCGAAATGATCCGAGTTCCTTCTATTCGTTTGTCAATATAAAACGTAAATCCTTTTTTTTTTTTTTTTGCGCGATTCCCACTGCATACGTACAGCCCACCTCCCGTCCAACCGACCGAGGGACGCTGCCGCGTAACGTACGGCTCGAATCGCGGGAATAGATCTGAGATAGGTAAGCGAAAAGTAGGAGAAAGATATCACGAGGAAGAGTGTTGCACAGATAAGGCGGTTAATATAAGCGATTTAAGATTGTTAGTAGAACAAGGTGACAAGATGTGGTAGAGACCATTGTAGTCCGAACATAATACCCTGAACGGATCGTGTTGGGCATATGTCGAACTACAATGGCTGAGGAGTAGAGGACGAAAGTTTTTAGTCCTTCTACTAGGAACGTTAAAATTTAAGCGTGTTAGTAAATGCTGGCTGTCTATATTTCCATAAATAAGATTATATAGAAACATGACACCCAGCATCGTTCTACGGTTTGTTAATGATGGTAAGTTGATTAGTAAAAGTCTACTACGATAAGAGGGGAGGTAAAGATTTGCATCCCAATTAAGTCCCCTAAGCGCAAAAGTAAGGAAGTTTTTTTGTACAGATTCAATGTGATCTTGGTGTACTCCATATTGAGGACTCCAGACACACGATCCATACTCAAAAATCGGATGGACCAGTGATGTATATCATAATAAATTCTTTTGACCATCTTTTAATAAAACCAAGCACACCCATAGCTTTATTAACCATGGTAGATATATGGTCGGTAAATTTAATTTTCAAATCTAATAGAACACCTAGATCGTTAACCTGAGTTAATCGTTCTAAGGCGTTCCCATAGAGAAAGTACATAGCCTGGTGAGGACTAGATCGGTAAAAAGACATGAGTTTACATTTCGATCCATTAAGCTTTCGGTTATTTGCTAAACACCAATTTTTAAGTTTATCCAAATCGGATTGAAGTCTTGACTGGGCACTAGTGAATTTATACTGAAGGCATAGCTGAACGTCATCAGCGTACATAAGTACAAGTGAATAAGTTAAGGCAAGGAGCAAGTCGTTAATAAACAGTGAAAAAAGTAGGGGTCCTAGATGGCTTCCTTGGGTCACCCCAGATGTGGCGCGGACTAAACGCGAGGTGACATCTTTAAAGAAAACACGTTGGCTTCTCCCAGATAAGTAGCTCGAAATTCAGATAAGAAGATCAGTTGGGAATCCCAAAAGACTGAGCTTACTTATAAGAAGCGAATGGTTAACAGAGTCAAATGCTTTACTGAAGTCAGTGTAAATGACGTCTGTTTGCAAGCCATTCCGGAAGCCATCCGTGATAAAAGATGTTAGCTCCAATAAGTTGGTAGTGGTGTAGCGGCGCTTCATGAAGCCATGCTGGCAATGAGTTATTATTGAACTACATAGGTGTTGCAAATTTGGAGTGATAAGTTTTTCAAAAAGCTTAGGAATTGCTGACAATTTAGAGATGCCTCTATAATTCGCAGCTTCGGATTTTTTCCTTTTTTTATGCAGCGGAATAATGAAGGATTCCTTCCACATAAGGGGAAAGATCGAAGTTTAAAGCGATAGCGATGTCTGTTCCGCAGACAGCCTTTGAGCCTGGCACGGCCTGGATGCTATAAAAGCGATTTATTAATGTCAGTCAGACAAGTGCCTGGCGAATACACGGGCTTGACCTTAAGAAGATCCGATAACACACCACTTTGATCGAAAGATGGGCGAAATATAAGATTGGCTGATTGGATATTATAAGTGTAAGGCTGAGCTGAGCTGCTGCTAGGTGAATACGTAGTTTGAAAAAACTGTGCAAAGAGATCGGCCATTGCCTGATCAGTGATCGCATAAGAGTTTTCAAACGTAAGCAGTGGGGGATACATGTTTATGCTTAGTGTTTACAAAGTTATAAAACTGCTTCGAATCCTGAGTAAACTTAATCCTGCAGCGGCGAATATAACTCCTATAACATTCTGCGTTATGCACGGTGAAATTGGACCGAGCTACTAAGTATCTAGAATAACTAACTGTACAGCCAGATAATCTATGTTTATTCAAAAGTCTACTCATACTATTCTTTAAGTTGATAAGATACCAAGATACCTTGTATACCAAGGCGGATTCGTTGAAGCGGACGGATATTTCCATGGCAGACAAACCTCAAAAAACGAGTATACAGTGAAACAAAATTTTTTTAATGCTAAGTTTATATCATCGCATGCCTTACGAAAGAAACGAACTTTATGCGATTTAAGTGTAGACTTAAGGTCAATTAAGGAGTTGTTTTCAATTAAAAGCTCAAGAGTGGGATGATATGGATCCTCAGGGTAAGAAAGGGGCAAAGTTCTGGAAAGAGTAATTCCATCAGGATCAGAAACGAAACATAAGTCCAACAGCCGACCTTAAGAATTTCTAACGTGGTTAATTTGCCCGAGTGACATGCCCACAGGGAAGTCGTGGTGGGAGTTAAGCTGTAAAGACGATGTATTTTCAACATTTGACCATATAAGTTCTGGGATATTAAAGTCACCCAGAGCTATCAGCTGGTCACCATCAAACAGACGATCAAAAACCAAACGACGGCGGTTCGGACGAAGGTGGTATGTAAGAACAGGTAACATACAAAGATTGATTGGACAAAGTGATTTTGATGCAAAGGAATTCAAACTCTTGTGACTTAACCTCTCCAGAAGCGAGTTTGGAGTCTACAGAGATTAACACTCCTCCTCCTCTTCGCAGAGTTCTATCACATCTAAAAGTGGTGTACCTACTAAGAAAAACTTCGGAGCTTAAGATCTCCGGCTTTAACCAAGTTTCTGTAAATACAATAATGTGAGATGCAAAGAAAGAACTATCAGAATACAGTTTGGGATTTTACTAAGTAACCCTCTTGTATTCTGATAGGTAAGGGTTAGAGAAGACATTAGTTTTTTAAAACAGAGGAAGATGAAGTGGAAGGTTGGTCAGTGGCCGTAACATGTGGGAGTTTTACACCCACAGGTTTGGTTATAATTTTTTTATTGCATAATTCACGGCTAAACGTAAAGCCGTGAATTATGCAAGCGAGAGAATTATACTCGCTGCGATCACGCTTTGTTAACTTTAAAAAGTCGGGCAGACGAAGTGCAAAAAGATAAGGGAAAAATGATTGTGGAAAACTTCGCAAAAATTATACCCGAATTCGATGGTAATAATATGCAAGTGAAGGCGTGGTTTCAAAACTTTGAGTTAAATGCCGACGCATATGGGCTCAGTGAAAAACAAAAATATGTGCAAGCTCGTTCCAAGATGTTCCCATACAGCCGCACTATTTTTGGAGTCGGCAATTGTGTATGAATACGATACAAAGTGCGGAAAGTGTTGAATGATGAATTTGCTAGAGTAAAAGTAGGCAGCGCCTAAATAAACAAGCAATTGATGGAGCGTGTGAAGCTCAAAAACGAAAGTTTTCATGAGTACCATCTTCAAATGAAACGCATTGCTGCGCGTGGAAGCATAGACACAGAATCAGTTATAAAATATGTGTTAAATGGTCTGAATCTCAAAAGTGATTTCAAATTTACGCTTTACGGCTGTTCATCATTTAAAGAACTGAGAGAAAAGTACGAAGTGTATGAAAGTAATCAAACCTATGAGAAAGAGGAGAAACGACAAAATCAGCCGAATAAAAGTAAATACAGCGCACAAGCAAATTCTGGGAAAAGGCAGCATTGTTTTAATTGTGGCGCCCAAGATCACATTCGAAAAGACTGCAAAAGTGAAATTAAGTGTTTTCGTTGCAATGAAAGCGGGCACATGGCAAAAAACTGTGGTACAGCACCAACAATAAAAATTGCCTATGAGGAACGTCGACTTAAAAAGTTGTGCATCGGTGACTTCTGGGTGGAAGCTCTAGTGGATACTGGAGCTGACGTCTCAAAAGAAGCCGTGGTCAAGAAAATGAGTGGTGTTAATCTACAGCAGAATGTCTCTACCCTACGAGGTCTTGGAAATGGCATGATGCGCCCGCTTGGTCAAGTCAATACAGAGGCCAAAATCGACGAAATTAAGCTTACACACAAGTTCCCGGTCGCGCCGGAAAATGCTATGGTCTGTGATGCCTTACTAGGATACGACTTGGTGGCAAAGTTTGGAGTAAAGATGACAGCAGCCGGCTTCGAGTTTTCTCCGCCTGCTGGGGAGGAAACTGTGGAATCAAATCAGCTAAACCATGGTTAGCGAGTTTAACATGATGGAAAAAACAGCCGAATGCCCGATCGAGCTCAAGATCGTGCCGGATAATAAAATTGTGCCTTTTCGGCAGGCACCCAGTTGTATCGCTGCCAACGAGGCACAAGCGGTATAACTTCAAGTCAAGGAGTGGCTTGATACAGGCGTAATTCGGCAGTCAACGTCTAATTTTGCCAGCCGCATAGTTTTTGTCAAAAAGAAGGATGAAAGCAACCGCATTTGTGTCGACTACCGGCAGCTCAACAAAATGGTACTTAAAGATTGCTATTGTACCTATTATATGTCTATTGTACAGATCAGTCGAAGGCACTAATGTGCTTGTAGTCCCAAAAATTATAGAAAAGGAGGTCATCACAGAAGCACACAAAGTTGGCCATTTTGGTACCTAGAAAACAATGCATTCTATCCAACAAAACTATTGGAAGGAAAGGTGGCTAAGGTCATCAATAACTGTATCAAATGCATCATCGGATGGGCCAGCGCTGCTGTGTTTAGAAATACGGAAGAAGAGAAAGGTATCAAGGGAGAAATGCGTGGAGCACAGACGGCATGCGGGGGCAGCAGCGGGGGCAAGAGGAACCAGCACGGCGTCGCGCACGGAAGAGGGCGAAAGAGGAGTCACCGTGGAACGTAACGGTCCCGGCCGGGCCTCCGCGGCCGCGCTCGAAGGTCATAGGAAACAGCGGGGACGGCGGGGAACGAAGCGGCCGGCGACCGCGCAGCTGTGTTTACAAAATGCACAAAAACACAGAAATGCATTTGAATGTCCAGGGGGGGATCGCGGGGTATCGGGACGAGGTCCGATGACCGATGTAAACTGATTAATAATGTATTTTCTTGCTGCTACCAAAACGTTCAAAGTATTCTGGGTAAATTGAGCCAATTTTTTACTAATAGTGCGTCTTTTGATTTTGATGCTATTGCACTTACTGAAACTTGGCTTAATCCCTCTGTCTCTGATTATGAAATTTTTGTTCCAAAGTACACTGTGTTTCGAATGGATAGGCCATTTTTCGGTGGTGGTGGTCCTCATTGTTGTTAATAATAAATTCTCGGCTGAACTAATCTCTTTCCCGAATCAGTTTGGAATCGAGTTTATCGCTGTAAAAATAGCTGTTGGTCCGTCTCATATTTTCATGATCTGTTCCTATATACCTCCATCGGTTGAGGATACTGTATATTTTCATCACCTTGAGGCTATTAAGTTCGTTCTATCATTAGTCAATGACTCTGACTTTGTCCTAATTATGGGTGATTTCAACCTTCCCCTAAACTCCTGGATCCCGTGTGAAGATGACAATTCCTTGCATGCCAGTTGTCATATCGACTTTATTGATGAATTAATTGAAATTGCTCTTTTCCAAATTAACCCCATCCTTAACACACTTAGCAGATCTCTAGACCTCATTTTCTCTAATATGATATCCTCTGTAACTGTAAATCGGTCTTCACCACTATCGCTTCCTGAGGACGTACACCATCCTACACTATTGGTATTAATTGATGTCCCTAATATACATGCTAACTATAAGGCTCAGTATCGTACTAAATGTTTCCGAAAAACGGATTACAATGCTCTTCGCAATCATTTAGCTGGATTTGACTGGGAATATCTTTCATCTTTTAACTCTAGTGATGCTGCTACTGATTCTTTATATGATGCAATCCACAACGCGTTGGACAAATTTGTTCCTGTAGTTTCATCGTCTACATCAACTAAACCGCCATGGTTTAAAAAACACCTTTCTCGTCTTAAGAACAGGAAATCTAGAGCGTACAAAATGTTTCTTAAGTCAGGATCTTTGTTTCATCAGAAAAACTTTCTTTACATTCGCAACCAGTTTATTATTCTTAATAATCAACTTTATAAGCGTTACTTCGTGAATTGTAAGGCAAACTTCCGAAATGATCCGAGTTCCTTCTATTCGTTTGTCAATATAAAACGTAAATCCTTTTTTTTTTTTTTTGCGCGATTCCCACTGCATACGTACAGCCCACCTCCCGTCCAACCGACCGAGGGACGCTGCCGCGTAACGTACGGCTCGAATCGCGGGAATAGATCTGAGATAGGTAAGCGAAAAGTAGGAGAAAGATATCACGAGGAAGAGTGTTGCACAGATAAGGCGGTTAATATAAGCGATTTAAGATTGTTAGTAGAACAAGGTGACAAGATGTGGTAGAGACCATTGTAGTCCGAACATAATACCCTGAACGGATCGTGTTGGGCATATGTCGAACTACAATGGCTGAGGAGTAGAGGACGAAAGTTTTTAGTCCTTCTACTAGGAACGTTAAAATTTAAGCGTGTTAGTAAATGCTGGCTGTCTATATTTCCATAAATAAGATTATATAGAAACATGACACCCAGCATCGTTCTACGGTTTGTTAATGATGGTAAGTTGATTAGTAAAAGTCTACTACGATAAGAGGGGAGGTAAAGATTTGCATCCCAATTAAGTCCCCTAAGCGCAAAAGTAAGGAAGTTTTTTTGTACAGATTCAATGTGATCTTGGTGTACTCCATATTGAGGACTCCAGACACACGATCCATACTCAAAAATCGGATGGACCAGTGATGTATATCATAATAAATTCTTTTGACCATCTTTTAATAAAACCAAGCACACCCATAGCTTTATTAACCATGGTAGATATATGGTCGGTAAATTTAATTTTCAAATCTAATAGAACACCTAGATCGTTAACCTGAGTTAATCGTTCTAAGGCGTTCCCATAGAGAAAGTACATAGCCTGGTGAGGACTAGATCGGTAAAAAGACATGAGTTTACATTTCGATCCATTAAGCTTTCGGTTATTTGCTAAACACCAATTTTTAAGTTTATCCAAATCGGATTGAAGTCTTGACTGGGCACTAGTGAATTTATACTGAAGGCATAGCTGAACGTCATCAGCGTACATAAGTACAAGTGAATAAGTTAAGGCAAGGAGCAAGTCGTTAATAAACAGTGAAAAAAGTAGGGGTCCTAGATGGCTTCCTTGGGTCACCCCAGATGTGGCGCGGACTAAACGCGAGGTGACATCTTTAAAGAAAACACGTTGGCTTCTCCCAGATAAGTAGCTCGAAATCCAGATAAGAAGATCAGTTGGGAATCCCAAAAGACTGAGCTTACTTATAAGAAGCGAATGGTTAACAGAGTCAAATGCTTTACTGAAGTCAGTGTAAATGACGTCTGTTTGCAAGCCATTCCGGAAGCCATCCGTGATAAAAGATGTTAGCTCCAATAAGTTGGTAGTGGTGTAGCGGCGCTTCATGAAGCCATGCTGGCAATGAGTTATTATTGAACTACATAGGTGTTGCAAATTTGGAGTGATAAGTTTTTCAAAAAGCTTAGGAATTGCTGACAATTTAGAGATGCCTCTATAATTCGCAGCTTCGGATTTTTTCCTTTTTTTATGCAGCGGAATAATGAAGGATTCCTTCCACATAAGGGGAAAGATCGAAGTTTAAAGCGATAGCGATGTCTGTTCCGCAGACAGCCTTTGAGCCTGGCACGGCCTGGATGCTATAAAAGCGATTTATTAATGTCAGTCAGACAAGTGCCTGGCGAATACACGGGCTTGACCTTAAGAAGATCCGATAACACACCACTTTGATCGAAAGATGGGCGAAATATAAGATTGGCTGATTGGATATTATAAGTGTAAGGCTGAGCTGAGCTGCTGCTAGGTGAATACGTAGTTTGAAAAAACTGTGCAAAGAGATCGGCCATTGCCTGATCAGTGTTCGCATAAGAGTTTTCAAACGTAAGCAGTGGGGGATACATGTTTATGCTTAGTGTTTACAAAGTTATAAAACTGCTTCGAATCCTGAGTAAACTGAATCCTGCAGCGGCGAATATAACTCCTATAACATTCTGCGTTATGCACGGTGAAATTGGACCGAGCTACTAAGTATCTAGAATAACTAACTGTACAGCCAGATAATCTATGTTTATTCAAAAGTCTACTCATACTATTCTTTAAGTTGATAAGATACCAAGATACCTTGTATACCAAGGCGGATTCGTTGAAGCGGACGGATATTTCCATGGCAGACAAACCTCAAAAAACGAGTATACAGTGAAACAAAATTTTTTTAATGCTAAGTTTATATCATCGCATGCCTTACGAAAGAAACGAACTTTATGCGATTTAAGTGTAGACTTAAGGTCAATTAAGGAGTTGTTTTCAATTAAAAGCTCAAGAGTGGGATGATATGGATCCTCAGGGTAAGAAAGGGGCAAAGTTCTGGAAAGAGTAATTCCATCAGGATCAGAAACGAAACATAAGTCCAACAGCCGACCTTAAGAATTTCTAACGTGGTTAATTTGCCCGAGTGACATGCCCACAGGGAAGTCGTGGTGGGAGTTAAGCTGTAAAGACGATGTATTTTCAACATTTGACCATATAAGTTCTGGGATATTAAAGTCACCCAGAGCTATCAGCTGGTCACCATCAAACAGACGATCAAAAACCAAACGACGGCGGTTCGGACGAAGGTGGTATGTAAGAACAGGTAACATACAAAGATTGATTGGACAAAGTGATTTTGATGCAAAGGAATTCAAACTCTTGTGACTTAACCTCTCCAGAAGCGAGTTTGGAGTCTACAGAGATTAACACTCCTCCTCCTCTTCGCAGAGTTCTATCACATCTAAAAGTGGTGTACCTACTAAGAAAAACTTCGGAGCTTAAGATCTCCGGCTTTAACCAAGTTTCTGTAAATACAATAATGTGAGATGCAAAGAAAGAACTATCAGAATACAGTTTGGGATTTTACTAAGTAACCCTCTTGTATTCTGATAGGTAAGGGTTAGAGAAGACATTAGTTTTTTAAAACAGAGGAAGATGAAGTGGAAGGTTGGTCAGTGGCCGTAACATGTGGGAGTTTTACACCCACAGGTTTGGTTATAATTTTTTTATTGCATAATTCACGGCTAAACGTAAAGCCGTGAATTATGCAAGCGAGAGAATTATACTCGCTGCGATCACGCTTTGTTAACTTTAAAAAGTCGGGCAGACGAAGTGCAAAAAGATAAGGGAAAAATGATTGTGGAAAACTTCGCAAAAATTATACCCGAATTCGATGGTAATAATATGCAAGTGAAGGCGTGGTTTCAAAACTTTGAGTTAAATGCCGACGCATATGGGCTCAGTGAAAAACAAAAATATGTGCAAGCTCGTTCCAAGATGTTCCCATACAGCCGCACTATTTTTGGAGTCGGCAATTGTGTATGAATACGATACAAAGTGCGGAAAGTGTTGAATGATGAATTTGCTAGAGTAAAAGTAGGCAGCGCCTAAATAAACAAGCAATTGATGGAGCGTGTGAAGCTCAAAAACGAAAGTTTTCATGAGTACCATCTTCAAATGAAACGCATTGCTGCGCGTGGAAGCATAGACACAGAATCAGTTATAAAATATGTGTTAAATGGTCTGAATCTCAAAAGTGATTTCAAATTTACGCTTTACGGCTGTTCATCATTTAAAGAACTGAGAGAAAAGTACGAAGTGTATGAAAGTAATCAAACCTATGAGAAAGAGGAGAAACGACAAAATCAGCCGAATAAAAGTAAATACAGCGCACAAGCAAATTCTGGGAAAAGGCAGCATTGTTTTAATTGTGGCGCCCAAGATCACATTCGAAAAGACTGCAAAAGTGAAATTAAGTGTTTTCGTTGCAATGAAAGCGGGCACATGGCAAAAAACTGTGGTACAGCACCAACAATAAAAATTGCCTATGAGGAACGTCGACTTAAAAAGTTGTGCATCGGTGACTTCTGGGTGGAAGCTCTAGTGGATACTGGAGCTGACGTCTCAAAAGAAGCCGTGGTCAAGAAAATGAGTGGTGTTAATCTACAGCAGAATGTCTCTACCCTACGAGGTCTTGGAAATGGCATGATGCGCCCGCTTGGTCAAGTCAATACAGAGGCCAAAATCGACGAAATTAAGCTTACACACAAGTTCCCGGTCGCGCCGGAAAATGCTATGGTCTGTGATGCCTTACTAGGATACGACTTGGTGGCAAAGTTTGGAGTAAAGATGACAGCAGCCGGCTTCGAGTTTTCTCCGCCTGCTGGGGAGGAAACTGTGGAATCAAATCAGCTAAACCATGGTTAGCGAGTTTAACATGATGGAAAAAACAGCCGAATGCCCGATCGAGCTCAAGATCGTGCCGGATAATAAAATTGTGCCTTTTCGGCAGGCACCCAGTTGTATCGCTGCCAACGAGGCACAAGCGGTATAACTTCAAGTCAAGGAGTGGCTTGATACAGGCGTAATTCGGCAGTCAACGTCTAATTTTGCCAGCCGCATAGTTTTTGTCAAAAAGAAGGATGAAAGCAACCGCATTTGTGTCGACTACCGGCAGCTCAACAAAATGGTACTTAAAGATTGCTATTGTACCTATTATATGTCTATTGTACAGATCAGTCGAAGGCACTAATGTGCTTGTAGTCCCAAAAATTATAGAAAAGGAGGTCATCACAGAAGCACACAAAGTTGGCCATTTTGGTACCTAGAAAACAATGCATTCTATCCAACAAAACTATTGGAAGGAAAGGTGGCTAAGGTCATCAATAACTGTATCAAATGCATCATCGGATGGGCCAGCGCTGCTGTGTTTAGAAATACGGAAGAAGAGAAAGGTATCAAGGGAGAAATGCGTGGAGCACAGACGGCATGCGGGGGCAGCAGCGGGGGCAAGAGGAACCAGCACGGCGTCGCGCACGGAAGAGGGCGAAAGAGGAGTCACCGTGGAACGTAACGGTCCCGGCCGGGCCTCCGCGGCCGCGCTCGAAGGTCATAGGAAACAGCGGGGACGGCGGGGAACGAAGCGGCCGGCGACCGCGCAGCTGTGTTTACAAAATGCACAAAAACACAGAAATGCATTTGAATGTCCAGGGGGGGATCGCGGGGTATCGGGACGAGGTCCGATGACCGGCACAAAAATAATGCGGATCGGAGGCCCAAACGGGGCAATCGGGGGGGAACAATAAAGAAAGCCCGCCGATAGAAAGACGGCGGGCTTGGAGAAAGCTAACGGAGAAAGTGAAGGAGCGGAGGATTAACGGCAGGAAGTGGATTCGCAAGGATTAACCGGCGCCTCTGGCACTATATAAGGAGGGCCCCTGGAGCGAATCGAGGCCGAGTCTTCTAGGGAAGCTGGGAGAGTGAGTGAAAGACCCCCCGTGGGTAAGTCTGCCATTCGAGTTGGAAAGCTTCCTTGAAGAGTTAGGAGTACAGGCTGAAGGACCCCCCGTGGGTAAGTCCGACAGTCTTCAGTGCGGGCTATTAAAGCGAGTGAGCAAGGATATACGAAAATAGCTTAAGGACCCCCTGTGGGTAAGTCCGGCGGTGGTACGCGCATCGAATCGAGCAAGGAGTCAGGGGAAAAGGATCAAGGATCCGCGGCAAAGCTGAGGCCCAAGGGTAAAAGAGTCGGGTGGAGTTATTCCCGGACACGACAGGTATCCTGGTGTAGTGGCGGCAACGACGGATCAGCCTGGCGTACGCCTTGTCTGCTCCTGACCGTTCGATCCAGGTGTGATCCTGTAACGCGAGGGATAGCCAACCCGGGAACTCAAGCCCAATAGTGAAACCAGGTAGGGACACCCCGGAAAGTCAAGAGAATCCTGATCCAGGCGCTGGAGCGTATGCACAGCGATCTCCCTGGAGTCAAAGGAGACGCGACGCCCAAACCTCTGGCCTACCATAGATCCTGCGGGGCGTAGGCACGCAGGTGTTTGGAGGCGAGTGGCGAACGCGACCGGGGGCGTGTCCTGTAGGGTAGGAAGGCCCTTCGTGCCCTGATCCGGCCGCTAAGCAGCGAGGAGCATATCCTGCCCGGCGTATGCCTGGGAGGTGAGCCACTCGGTCTGTTAACACGGATTAGGTGCTGGCCACGGCGAAAGGGCAAATCCAGGCAAGTCAAAAGTTCCGAGTCCACGGCACCCCAAACGAAGAAACAGCAGCGGCAGCAGCATAGCAGCGACGACGAGGGAGCAGCGGCAACAGGAGAGCAGCGACGACGAGGGAGCAGCGGCAGCAGCATAGCAGCGACGACGAGGGAGCAGCGGCAACCGTAGAGCAGCGACGACGAGGGAGCAGCAGCGACGGACAGGCAGCGGCAGCGGAAGACGACAAGCAGCAACACAGGCCCCGCAACCAGAGTCCGTGAGTCCGAACAAAGGGAACCGAGAGCCGTTTCGGCGCCAGGCACCAGGACCGCACGACCTGCCGGGCGCAAGCTTTGGGAGGGCGTGCGTATTGGCACCAACCCGGAGCGGGGATCGGGGATCGACGGGAGGACGAGCGGTCGGTCGGCTGAGCCAGACAGCCGGTGAGATTCTCTTAATTGCTTTGTAAATTAATTACAATAAAGGGGATTTATTTGAAAAGAAGCAATACGGTGTTATTTCTGGGCTCGGGCAATCACGTCGAATCAATAAATTCGGTGGAACGTACCCTCAACCTCTGTGAGCTAGCCGCGGCGTTTGTTGCGAGCAAAACATAGCAAAACAGTTCGTTACATGGTAATATTCTGCAAATGCTAGAGGAGGAGATGTACAACAGTTTCGACGAAGAGCGACAGGAAACCAGGCAAGAAGCTAAGGTGAAAATTCAGCAGGCACAAGAGGACTATAAAAAAGCGTTTGATAGAAAAAGAAAGAACATTTATGGCTACAAGATGGGTGATCTAGTTGCTATTCGCCGTACGCAGTTCGTGGCTGGTAGAAAACTAGCTAGCGAATACCTTGGTCCATATGAAATCACGAAGGTGAAACGCAGCGGGCGTTATGAGGTCCGTAAAGTTGGCATCTCAGAAGGGCCTATGAACACCGCTACAAGCAACGACAATATGAAGCTATGGCGTTATGCGGAGGACAACGATGAAGCTTGGTCATCAGAGGCCGATGACTAATTAGGATGGTCGAATGTAAGATGGGAGATGCAGTTATGCGGCGTGAGCGAGTATTTGGTGCGAATCGGAGTCAGCAGTGAACAGTTGGAACCAGCAGTCGGAGTGAACAATCTGCAGTCAGCCGTCGAGAGTGGGGGCAGTGAGTTGTCAGCAGTAAAAACGAGAAGTCGGTGATCAGCACTCAACAGTGCACGTCCGCAGTCGTCCAGTCGAACATTATACGCTTAGCGTTTTGCTTATTTCATATGATACTGCACTTTAATTATATTGTACGTAACTATACTATATTCTATTAAAAAATGGCAATTTGCCTTATAAAGATAACTATCGCGGTATTGCTAAACTTTCTGCGATTCCCAAGCTGCTGGAGACACTGGTTACATCGCAACTGCAACATCATTGCAAAAGAATAATTTCCTCCACCCAGCATGGTTTTGCATCGATCTACAACAACCAATCTGCTAGAATTCATTTCGATCGTCCACAAGGGTAATCTAAAACGAATGCAAACCGATGTAGTTTACACCGATTTTAGCAAAGCTTTTGATTCTGTTAATCATCGTCTCCTTCTTCGGAAACTTTATCTTATGGGTTTTCCTCCTAATATCATACATTTCATACTTCATATCTATCGAATCGTACGCAGCGGTCTGGTGTTTCGCAAGGCAGTCACTTAGGACTTCTTCTGTTTATCCTCTTTGTTAACGACTTACCTAGTGTAGTGAGCTATGCTACTACACTTATGTATGCTGATGATGTCAAGCTCTGCTTTTCTTTCTCTGACCACTTCCTTCATAGACATCTGCAATTTGACCTTGATGAAGTATTCTTGTGGTGCTCTAATAATCTTCTCTCACTAAACTGCTCAAACTGCAAGGTTATGTCGTTTAATCGTAGCATGCCTCATGTCATCTCGTACTCACTTGGGAATTACTTTTTAATTCGTGTTTCCTTAATGAATGATCTTGAAGTTCTTTTCGATCACAAGCTGTCGTTTAATGAACATATTTCTGTAACAGTTAATAAAGCCAGAGGAGTACTTGCTTTTATCAAGTGCTGGTCAAAAGAGTTTGATGATCCCTTCACCACTAAAACGTTGTATATCTCTTTGGTTCGACCGATCCTGGAATACTGGTCATGCGTTTGGAGTCCGCAGCATATGGTGTAATGGCTAGATTTAGGAATACACCATCTAGCGGGGAATAGATCAACCACTCTAGTATTGCCATATGGGGGTTACGAATCACCCGATAACATGACTTATCGAAAGCTGCAGAATATATATTTATGTATATACATATAAAACGGATATAACCTGACCACCTGTCCACGGATATAACCAAATAGCCTTGATGTCCCTCGTGGATTTCTTTTTTATCTGCCCCCCATAAGAAAGGTAAAGTCAGTGAAGTGTTTTTGTAACAAATAAACTCATCTAAGATCATAAGATCTGCTTTAAGTCGAAAGTGCGTGCAGATTACCCTGGAGGGGTGCGTGCAGATTACCCTGGAGGGAAATTCCCTGGCATCTATTTAACCATCCTGTGGTTCATCTGGGTGAGTTTTTGAGAAAGTGGTCTTTTTTGAGAAGGGTATTGACTCAGGTTTTCATATTTAGGCGGCCTACATATGTGAAGTGTTGTTTTGAGGGGGCATGCGCAGTTGAAGGGCCAAAAAATAGGCATTTTTTTTCTCGTAAACTATTCCATTTTTTTGAAATATCGTTTTATTATGTGAAAGTACATTATTTTAACTTAAATTTGAAAAAAAAAGTAGAAAATATTTAGGGGTTTCAAAGTTATACCCCGTCGAAGTGAGGTCCGTCCGAAAAAGACGAGTTGCGGTGACCAACACTGTGAAAATCTGGATCGTCTAAAATCAAAAAATGAAACGGATTTACATTTATTAAAAGTTTATCTAGTACTTAATCGAAGGATATTAAAAAAAAAAAATATTTGACAAAATGGCGACCTATCAAAGTTGAAAAATCGTTTTTCGTTAAAAAAAGCGGTAGTTTTTCAGCTGTAAAAAAAAAGTTTCGCATAAAAAAATCAATCCTTCGATTAAGCACTAGATTATTATGTAATAAAAGAGCATGCTAAATTTCAAGACAATCGGGTCACTAGTTTTCGAGTAAGAGTGGTCACCGACTTCAAAAACGTAGTTTTGAGAAAAACGTGTTTAAAGTTTCAACTCACTATTACATAAACCGGACGCCCCTACCTTTAAACATGTGTATCTCACTGAATTTTCACCGGATCATTTCATTGTGGACACATTTCTAAATGTATATACTTTAAGAAAATGCAAAAAAAAAAAATTCGATTTTTTTTAAATTACAAGTGCGCATGCTTAACAAGTATACTCATCTAAGATCATAAGATCTGCTTTAAGTCTAAAGTGCGTGCAGATAACCCAGGAGGAAAATTCCCTGGCATCTATTTAACCATCCTGTGGTTCATCTGGGTGAGTTTTTGAGAAAGTGGTCTTTTTTGAGAAGGGTATTGACTCAGGTTTTCATATTTAGGCGCCCTACAAAAAGTTAGAGCCTGAAAGTAAAGTTTTAAAAGATTAAAAATATTACATTAAAAATTTTCTCACAGTTTGTTGTGTGACAAATTATGACTAGTTCTACGCTAAAGGCAATTAACCATCTCTAACACAGCACGAATGGTCTCTGCCGCACCTCCTCTGTCAACTTGGGGACGGCTGGGCTCAGTCAAAAGAGGCGTGGGTGAGGGCACGGCAACCTAAACCAAGTACGTTACGGATTTTCTCGTAGACTGAGATAAGGAAAGACTGAGGAAAGGAACGAATGGAAGTAGGCCTGAGTGGTTGATTCTACTGACCCTGATGCCTGAAAGACCGTGTAGACGTTTCACTAAACGCCATATTCAACTGCAATGTTCGTATCCGAAGTGCTTCAACTAAAAGAAATTATTTCATGTTCATTTCTTATAATTGGATATTCTGAAAAGTAGCGGTACTAAACAAGAATTACAACTTATCTTCATAGTTTGGGAAAGAAAGGCAGAACATAACAGGGATCCCATTGTACTTATGTATATGTATGTAACTATTACTTTTCGTTGTTTACTCACTCAGCTTTTCCAATTCTGCATCCATCGTTGGGCTCAAGATGACGTAGGTGATCTTTACTGTTGATTTTATGCTATAGAAAAATCGTACAATGGGGAAAAGACCTGGCTGATCTCTCTTTTGAGGCTGGGTTGGCTTGCTTAGAGACTAAATTTAAATATAAGGTCCTACACTAATTAATTCATACTCGTTAAAGACAGATGCAGAATGAAGAAATTTATGAAATAGAATTTATAGTAATAAAACAAAGGAAGTTATTATTATGGTGGGAGTCGATACTATTTGGCGCAGCTATCGAGGTTCACCGTGGAAATTATTCGCGTCAATCTGCGTTAATAAAAATATTGACACACATACAAGCTCGTAGGCATGTTCATCGTGCTTAAAACTATCCTATGTCCTATGCCTGCTCACAAAATCATGACGGCAGCTCGCTTAAGCCAAAAAAAGAAAACCATGGGGGGGATGGGGGTGATGCGGCGGCATCCGTTTGGTTGTTGCTGCAGCTGTAAAGCGACACCTTATCGCTAACCGGGGAGAAGATCAGAATTGGGGTACGGTGCGGCTACAACGCACTCCTGCTACAACTGCCTCCTGACTGATCTGACGTCCGATCCTAGGCCACTTGCCACACGGAGAGTCTATCTGATCCTGGCCAAATGGGCTACCTGACAAGGGATTGGTCAGATTTTAAACAAGCCAACTTTAATTATTTGGAGTCTCACCCTTTGAAATTTTAACCTACACACAAACACAAGCAGTTTTTCTTATTAAATTGTCTTAAATTTTCTTGTCTTATAATTTTTCTTGCACTACACGTATCTGCGGGGTTTTTCTATAACTTTACAAAATGTGCTCGGAGGTTCTTCGCTCGGCAAAAGATCAGAATAAAATGAATTCTGCGAGCGGGGGTATATACAGCCATTCCCTGCTGCAGTAAAGCTTCCCGACCTAACGGTAAGATTGCATGATTTTCTACCTACTCTCGGTCAGTGGATGCGTGGGTAACTGGGCTTTGCTTATGTCTGTTCCATTCTTTTCCTCCCTTCTCTCTCCACACAGTAAGGGTAAGAAATATTGGCCTGCCTAGGAAGTGGTTTTTTTCTTCTTATTTTTATATATGGTGCTCGCTACACATCCCTCCCCTAAAGTTTCAATCGAGGGAACACCCATTCATTGAAACTGGATAACAATAGGCGAGTACCCAGTTACCAAATATCTTTGGCATGATATTTCCCTATTTCCTTGTCATTCATGTCTTCCAGGAAGTAACATGACTGGCCTAGTTTCTTCTTAATTCGGGCTCTCATTCCAACTGGGGCAAGCTTGGCGTTAAAATTTTCAGCTGCCTTGCTTAACAAGAAATTCCTTTTGATGACATTTTGCCCTACCTCAAAGGTTCGCGGTCGACATCTCTCTTCGCGCGGTTCCCACTGCATACGTACAGCCCACCTCCCGCCCAACCGACCGAGGGGCGTCTGCTGCATAACGTACGGCTCGAATCGCGAGGAAGAATTAGTATGCTCTTGAAGGTAATTTAAAATGGAGGTTTTCATATTTGACAGGGATGAAAGAGAAATAATATAATACAGACCATTATAGTTCGAACATAAAATCCTAAGGGGATCATGCTGTGCATATGTCGAACTACAATGGCTTAAGAATAAAGGACTGAAGTTTCTGGTCCTTCTATTCGGAACGTTAAACTGTAAGCGTGATAGTAATTGCTGGCTATCTACATCACCATTAATAAGGTTGTGTAGGAAAATGACACCCAGCATTGTTCTACGATTTGTTAAGGAAGGTAAGTATATTAGTAGGAGTCTACTATTATACGAAGGTAGGTGAAGATTTGCGTCCCAGTTAAGTCCTCTAAGAGCAAATAATAAGAAGTTCTTTTGTACGGATTATATGCGGTCGTGATGCACACCATATTGGGGACACCAGACACATGAACCGTACTCCAGTATCGGACGGACCAAGGATATAAATAAGCTTTTAGTAATATAAGGGTCGTTAAATTCTTTAGCCCATCTTTTAATAAAACCGAGAACACCTTTAGCCTTATTAACCATTGAAGAAATATGGTCGAAAAATTTAAGTTTTATGTGTAAAAGGACACCAAGACAATCCCCAAGACAATTCCAAGGCAATCCCAGCAAGATAGTACGAAGCCTGGTGGGGACTAGTACGATAAAAAGACATAAGTTTGCATTTTGATCCATTAAGTATTAAGTCATAAGTCAACACCATTTTTTAAAATTATCGAGATCGGATTAGAGTCTGGGCAGACGGGAACTTATATTGCAGACAAAGCTTAACATCGTCTGCGTACATTAGTACCAGCGCGTTCGTTAAGGATGGGGGCAAGTCATTTATAAAAAGAGTGAATAATAATGGGCCAAGATGGCTACCATGAGGGACTCCAGATGTGGCACGGACTAAGCGGGAGTATTGATTTTTAAATAAGACTCTCTGTGTTCTTCCATTTAAATAGCTGGAGATCCACGTAATGAGGTCGGTTAAGAATCCCAAAAGATTTAGTTTACTCAACAAGAGTGAGTGACTAACTGAATCAAATGCTTTACTAAAGTCTGTGTAAATAACATCAGTTTGAAGTCCCTTTGTAAGACATCTAAAACAAAGGATGTCAACTCCAATAAATTAGTGGTGGTTGAGCGACGCTTAATGAAACCATGCTGACATGGATAAATTATTGATGAGCATAGGTGTTGCAATGAGGAGTTATTAATTTTTCGAATAACTTTGGAATCGCTGACAATTTTGAGATGCCTCTGTAGTTGGCAGCATCGGATTTTTCCCCCTTTTTGTGCAGAGGAATTATGAAAGATTCCTCCTATTTAAAGGGGAAAATCGAAGATTCCAAAGATAAGTTGAAAAGTTTTTGAAAAGGTTTGCACAGAGCCCTAGCACAGTATTTTAGCACACAGCCTGGTACTCCGTCGGGGCCTGGCGAAAAAAATGGTTTTACCTTTTGAAGATCCAATAATAAATTGTTTTCAGAAAGAAATGGAACAAATATACGATTAGTTGGTTGGATGTTGTAAGCGTATGGCTGATCTGAAGTTTTAGGAAGTGAATACGTTGTTTGGAAAAATTTTGCGAATAAATCGGCAATGGCCTGATCTGAAGTCGCTGATAAATTTTTATACGTAAGTAGGGGAGGAAAAGATACATGTTTACGCTTCGTGTTTACAAAGTTATAAAACTGCTTTGGATCCTGAGTGAACTGAGTCTGACAGCGGCGAATATAATTTGTATAACATGAGCTATCTCAGATCGTAGCTTCGTTTATTTCGTTCGTAGGCTTTCGACACATACTTATCTATGTTCGATCTGATTTGCTGAAATTCGTCAGCTCTGGGTAATCTGGCACTGCCTTCGGATAAGAGGTTAAGATTACGTAACAGCTTAAAATCTTGGCCGTAATTAAGCATGTGTTGGCCCGCGAAATAAGGTGAAATTGGTGGATGGAATTTCTAAGTGCGGCATTTATGCTACTCAAGAAAGTATCCCACTTGCGTTGGTCAGCCTTGATATAAGCTCTAAGGGCTGCATTTATTGACCTACTTTCGAGTTCCGCTGCATTTGACTGTGAGGCATATACTCCAGTAAAGATTTGTTGCACACCGAAATTAGAAAGGAAGTCAGTGATTTCGCGACTCTTGAATTGAGTTCCGTTATCACTAACGATAATTTCGAGCACTCCAATACATGTAAATATGCCCTCCTTTAGGATGCCTATTACTGCCCTTGATGTGAACTTTTTAACTGCTTTCAAAAATGTAAACTTCGAGAAGTGGTCGAGGATAATCAATATGTTACCTATGTGCCTATGAAATCTAGGTACAAACGTTGGAAAGGTCGTTCCGTTGTTGTACGAGCTCCCATTGGGGGTTTTATAGGTCGATTTGGTACTTTGGTCGTTTGACACACCTGACAATTTTTGATATAATTTCGACACGCAGTGAATTGGGAACTAACAATTCCAACGATCATCCGCATGGCCGTGATCAGAAAACTCGGTTCGGTTGTAAATAAAACCATCTATGACTTGAAAATCTGGGACATCGGAGCTTTTGAACTTTTCTATCAGTGAAGTATATTCGTCTGACTTGAATGCTTTTGCATCCACGTCGATTTGCGGAAGAGTTTCATACTCGAGAGTGGAAATGGCATCTGCGACCGTACCTTCATACGTTCTGGAAATAGCGTCGGCCACAACATTCTCGCTTCCTTTGCGGTGAACAATTGTGAACCCATAACCCTGCAGTGTGATAGCCCACCTTGCCAATCGTCCATTCAGGTCGGATTGGTTCATAAGCCAACGAAGGCTTGCATGATCTGAGACTACTTCAAATACATGTCCTTCAATATACATTCGGAATTTCTGGATAGCTAAAACTACGGCTAGGCATTCCAGTTCTTTCACAGTGTAGTTACGCTGTGCCTTATTGAGTTTTTTTGACATGTATGCTATGGGACGCTCCGATCCTGAATCATCTTTTTGGGCTAAGACCGCTCCCACACCATTTAAAGATACATCACATTGCACAATGAATGGCTTATCATAATCTGGATGACTTAAAAATGGAGCAGAGCACAGTTGCGTCTTGATCTCCCCAAAAGCTGCTTGTGCCATAGGATTCCACTGTAGGGAGTTTTAGGATTTCGGTCAAGGAAATATATTCGTTGAATAGTTAGGAATGAAACGTTGTTACCAACCAGTCATTCCAAGGAATCGTCTGAGTTGTCGTTGGTTCTGAGGGATTGTTCTGAGGGAAATTGTTTGACAGCAGCAATTTTGTCTGGGTTCACTCGTAAAGTTCCTTCCCAAACTTTATAACCAAGGTAGTCTACCTTGGTTAAGACAAAACTGGCTTTTGTTTATGTTAATAGTTAGTCCTGCCTTCCGTAGTTGAGTGGCTACTTCATATAGGTGTGACAGGCGCGATTCGAAACTATTCGATAGAATCAACAGGTCGTCTAAATAAACTAAAATGTTCTGCTTGAGATTATACGGAATTACCAGGTCCATTAACCTGCACATTGTTTGGGCTGCGTTCGTCAATCCGAATGGCATCCTCTTGAATTGGTACAATGGTCTGTTCGGTATGGTAAATGCAGTTTTTGCTCGAGAATTTTTTTCGAGGCATATTTGTCAAAAAGCGTCTTTAAGGTCAATCTTAAATATGCAGTGAACCGGTGGGAGACGGCTGAGGAGTCCTTCCATTATAGGAATAGGATAGGCATCCCTCACGGTTACTGAGTTAAGTTTCCGAGCATCCAAAAACAAATTAACCTTGCCTGGCTTGACGTGAAGCATAACCGTTGAAGACCATGGTGAACTAGGTGCTTCCTCAATTACGTCCATTTCAAGTATGCGATCTATTTCGTCACAAAGCAATTTCTCTCTTGCGGGCAAAATGGGTTAAAAGCGTTGTTTGATTGGCTTCGCGTCGGCTACTTCAATATTGTGTTCGATTAACGACGTGTAGTCCCTCTTTTTCGAACGACGGAAAAGAGAGGACAACTGTCTTTAGTTGTCCCTGTTGTTTGAGGCTCAGAGGCGGTTGTAAGGAATCTGGTGCACTAATTTCGTTTAAGAAACTGGAATGGAGATTTCAAACCGTTTCCAGAAATCTATTTCACAAATTAAGTCTAGCTTTATTGACGGTACTACTAAAAATGAGAACTCGGCTGATAATTAGTTGTATGTTAGCGGAATTTTAATAAGACCGAATACGGACTGTGTCTGTCCATCCGCGGTTCGGACAACACCTTTTAAATTATTAGGGAAAGGGTTTTGCGATATAACTTTTTGTGCTAAGCTTCCTCCTATAACACTCTTGTTAGCACCGCTATCTAGCAGTGTTAAAACTTCCTCACCGAAGACTGTAAGTGAAGTAAATGGTCGTATATCTTCCTCGTTTCGTACAATTGACGAAATGGTAAAACTTCGCAAGTTCTTTTTTCTGCACCAAAATTCGCGCAAAATTCTGCGCTTCTGGTAGTCTTTGAGACGAATATGGTAGGGCTTAAGTGGTCTAGAGACTGTAGAACTCATCAGTGTGCTGGTGATACTGGAATTTGTTGCTACTGGGTCCGAGGCTACTGGCGGACATCCCCTCTCAGATTGCGGCGGATATCCTTGGCGGAGTTTTCCGGGTTCGCGTTGCATTTAGAGCAGCTTGGCTTGTACGTATCGAGCAAGCCGCAACCAAAGCAGAAAATTCGCCGTGGCTTAAGGCAATCATGATATCGATGACCTATCTCATCGCAATTCCAGCATTTTACTTTCTCAGGTGATCTAATGGCCAAGACTTTGCCCGGACATTCCTCTACGATTTCGCCGGGAGTATCCTCAAATTCTTCTTGAGCACATAGTTCGTCTACGAAATTCCTACGCATAGTTGGTCGTGTTGTTGACCGAGTACGAAAACTACGGTAAAACTCTTCGTGCCCATGACATTCTTTTCGTAATTTTGCTAAATCTGGGGTATCTACATGTAGTAGTTCTAGTTTAAGGTCTGGTCTTATGTTGTTCCTAACCTCAATAGCTATGTCGCCATCTGACATTGGTTCGCGCAATGAATCGGATATAGACAAGATTGAATCAAGAAATTCATCAAAACTCTCATTTGTTCCTTGCTTTCTGCGTCTAATAGCGTTTTTAATATCACGATCTGATCTCTGGTCCTGGTATCTTTCCTGCGAGTGACTGCACAGCTCGTACCAATTCATGTGTTCGGACGTTCTATGGATACGCCAATAGAATGAAAGTGCTGGTCCAGCGAATAGAAGATGGGCAAACTGACTAAGCAACGGAAAATTACCATTCAGGCACTGGGAAGTAAGACAATTGACTCTGTAAATGACATCTTCGACAGGAAGGTCATTGGTCGTACCACTGAACTTGATGCGCCAATTGGAAATGATATTAGAAATCCTATTTGGTTGTTCTAGTTGAATATCATTTGATCTAGCATTTGGTGGTCTATATCTCTGACTGTTGTTGCGTGCATTGCTGAACCGTGGTGCTGTCATACTTGCTCTATAATTCTCCAATGAACTGGAAATAATTCTCTGAATACGTTCCTCTTGCATTAAGTTTTGTTCCCTAGAGATCCTATCCTGAACGAGTTCACGTCTAGGGTTCGAACTACCCGCTATTGTTCTCTGATTTTTCGTATTTGAATTGTTGGAAGCCTGTGACCTGGTATTCATACGAGATCGTGGAATGGCTCCAGAATGATTTGGGTTAGATTCCTGGTCGGTCTGTATATTACTCGGCATTCTACGTTCGGAAGGAGTACACTGTCTATCTATCATCAAAGCTCGAGGACAGCTTTGCCTGCAGTGCGGACAGGTATCATTGTTGTTGGTACTTCTTCTAACTGACATTGTCGCACAAGGTATACTAGCGGAAGTTCGCGATAAATGATTTACTTAAAATTCAAGACGTTAATAATATATTCGATAATAATTTCAGAGGCTTACCCTCGGATCTTCCCATTGCGTTGATTATTATATTCTACGGCAGTAGAGATTTATTTTCAACTAAACGCAATACAACTATATGAGATGTAGAGGAGGACTATTTCGATATGAATTTGTAAGTTTTTAGATGTGGGCCACGATGGGCATAGATTTTTTTGTAAAATTTTTAAGTTTTAAGGGATGGGCAATGAAGGGCATCGTTTTTTTTTTTGTAAAATGTGTAAGTTTTAAGATGTGGGCCATGATGGGCATATAGTTTTTTGTTAATTTTTTAAGTTTTAAGGGATGGGCAATGTTGGAAATCAAATTTTTTTTTTTAATTTATATGTTTTAGGCTATGGGCCATGATGGTCATCTTTTGGTTTCTTAATTTTCTTATTTTTAAGACTTTGAGAATCAAGTATCTCGAAAAGTAAATGTTATTTTAAAATTTAAAAAGATGGTCATTGTTGATCACACTAATGGAAAACGAATTCAGTAGTTTTTTTTTTAAATTTTTTTTTAACCTGGCCAAAAAACGACGAAAACTAAAAAATTAAATATTTTAAAAACTAAAAGTTTTTTCAAAATTCTAAAAGATGACCATTTGTGGTCAATGGCGTTTATTTCGATATTAAAAAAAAAAATTCAAAAAGTCGATTTTGAAATTTTTGAAAAATTTTTAACCATGTTCAATTTTAAATAATTTCAAAACGGTAGGTGGTCATTTGAAAATATTGATGGTCATTGTTTATCACACTATTGGAAAACGATTTCAGTAGTTTTTTTTTTGAAATTTTGTTTTACCTGTGAAAAAAATGAGCTAAACTAAACACATAAATATTTCAAAAACTACAAGTTTTTTCAAAATTCTAAAAGATGACCATTGGTGGTCATTTTGGTTTATTTCGATTTAAAAAAGAAAAAATTCAAAGAGTCAAATTTTAAAATTTTCGAAAATTTTTCGAAAATTTTCATTTTTGAATATTTTCCAAGGTGGTGGTCATTTCAAAATATTGATGGTCATTTGTGGTCATTTGATGGGCAATCGATTGCACCCTTTTTTTCCAAAAAATATCATTTCACCCGACCCAACTTCTCGTAGCTGAGCGATTACGCTAAATAATGTTTTGGTCAGTGTTGGCACAACAACAAAACTAGTTTTATATGCATCAGCTGCTATGCATTTTAGCAACAAACATAAAAATATTCATTTAACGTCAAGTAAAGTAAAGTTTAAAATTTAAAGTAAACACAATCAAAAGTTAAAATTCAATTTATATATGGATAAGCGTTGTTCTCTTCTAAAATTCAGTTTGAAAAATTTTTGTAAATCTATTATTGATAAAAACTAATAATTTGCTATATTTAACGAAATGTTCAGTTTGAGTTTATTAAAACGATTTGAAAAATTTTCAATCTTCCATTGATCTATAAAATTTACATTTATGAATAACAAAACCCTCTAAAATCAAACCACAATATTTACCCACATATATCCTAAGATAGTTTGTACTTTTAATTATTAATAAACCATATTTTATAATGTATGAATAATTAACCCTGTTCTCCATGCTGATTGAGAAGCCGCCGGAGAAGCATACAAGAAAAAGGGGCCCAGCAAATATGATAGACGGAAGTATAGGCCATGGTAGAGTTGGCCAAAAACGCGCCAATGCAGCTTGGGGGTGTAACATTGTTTGATATGTTGGTTCTTCATCTGTCTCCTAACCCTCTCTATATTGCTGTGTCGAGCTAATCTCTCTTTTTCCGGCCAAAATGGCAAACTTATTTCGCATACATGTTTCGAAAATTGAGGATTCTAATAGCACCCCAAGACTGCAGCTCATCGAACACCACTACTCTTGCCGACAAGACAGAGCCGGATTACAAATGCGTGCAACGCTCAGCTGAGACTAGCATCTGCTCTAGGTTATCTGTTACAATGGTTCATCAAAGAAGTATTGAATCAGTGCAAAAGCAGTTTCTTTTATTTGCCTTAAAATATTTTAACTGGGACTCAGATGGTATTCTTCCACCATATCGTTGTCAGCTAAAGTTATTAGACCTGCCACCATTGCAGGTACATCGTAGTTGTGCTGGGGCCATGCTCCTTCATAAAATCATTCTCGGTCAAGTTTACTCGAACCTTTTACTGGAAGAGATACTTTTTTCTGTTCCAAACTGGTCAACCAGGTCCTTCCGACCCCTTCGGCTACCAATTTGCAAATCTAATTTTGCGGAGCATGATCCTTTTCGAGGTATCTGTAAAAACTATAACCTATTGTCACATTTATTTTCCCCTGAATTATCCCTAGATGTAATAAAATCTAAATTGATTGTTTTTCCATTAGAATAATTTAGCCTAACTCTTAATTATAATTAATTTTATAATTTTATAAATAACAGTTAATTGTTACATTCAATAAAAGAACAAATCCAATCGAGCCATAGATTCCCACGATGGAATCCTGTCTTCCTTGTTTTCTGAGGGAGAATCCTCCCACTTTGCTTTTGGGACATGATCCAGCTTCCGGAGAATTAACTGCATAAGCAGGCATGCTTGGATCTCGGTAGATAATCCTAAAATATGCAGCCGCTTCCGAATATGCAAGTAAAGATAAAAGAGCTTGGTCGCAAAAGCTCTACCAAAAGCGTATGCACTACAAATAACAACAAAGCGCATGCAGAACTGGAAGACAGATTGACCAGAATAATTCCTGATAACGACCGCTACAGCTAAACATATTATGATTATTTTATGTGCTTTTGTTGGTGGCTGCTAGGTCAAGCAGCTTATATTATATATACATACTAGCTGACCCGGACACGCGTTGCTGTGACTTTTTCACACAGATGGTATTTGTAAAAAAATATGGTGATCTCCTTATTTGACTTTCTACTACTATAACATTTTAGTACAATGAAATTATTTACGAACAAAGACGAAAATGTTGATGTTTGTATACAAATTCACTGGATTGAGATTTGAAGGGGAAGTACGTTGAACACAATCAATTAAAATGTTCTTACACTTGATATTAAGCAGAAATCAATAGGTACAAAATAAAAATTTATCAGATTTATTATTTCCATTTAAATTCAATTTAAATAACAAATAAAGTATATTACAGTAAAATATATACAGTAAATAATATGTGACGCTTTAACTGAGGTAGGCAAGGCAGACAGTCTTAAACTTTTAAACATTAATGTCTATTTTTTTGAATTATAAATACTTTAAATTTAATTTAACACCAATCGGTGCACAATGTTTTTGGTTAACCTGTCTTTACCTAACAAAAATAGATTCGACGGTTTCCCAACACGTGAAAACGCAACATACATATAGTTGCGCATGAGAAAAACATGAATTTTTCAAATCTAAACCACAAATGGACATTGTTTGACCTTAATATTTATTTATAAACATGGCGAAAGCTAAACTAATTGGAAACGGTAGCCTTTTGAATACTGAATTCTGCAACCACTAAACGGAACTTCCCAGCCAAAGTGGTTGCTTCAAGAATGTTTCCGGGGATCTGTTCCGGTGAAACGCGTACCGTTACATGATTGAGGTGGATTCAAATTACGGAGGAGAATAATAGGGGAACCAATCTTTAATCGAAGATTATGTGGTGGCATTCCAGGGATATCTAATGAATTTAAAAATTCAATCGGAAAATTTACACTTTCATTTTCATCAACAACAGTATCGATTGATTTAAAAGACATCAGATCGCCTGGTAACAACTGTTGTACCTGAAAGCTAATTTCGTCAACATTAACGTTTTTGGCTGCCAAAATCGCCCGTTGATTAAGCCATTCATGATTCAAATAATTATTCTGTATATCCGGGAAAATTCTCTGAATCAATTCATTTTTATCCTAAACAACAGTGCAAAAATTGTCTGGTAGTTGAATACATTGCGTATTTGGTTGCAGTTCTATTTTACCGTTCCCAATATCTAGTTATAATATGAATTCAATTTACACTTCAGTCTAAGTAACACGTGGCCGGCTATACTAACACCAAAAATTTAAAAAGTGGAATTAATTGAATTATACGGTATTTCGTTCACTACAAAATAAATTTAATTAATTTTATAGCGTCAACAACACATGGCAATTATGCTGTTAAATTGTAGCTTATATGACACGTTCGTAGATTTACCATCTATTGATTACTTATTCAACCCAGTCGAAAGGTAGAGACATCTGTTAAAATCATTTGGAGTTAACAAATAATTGTGACTGTCAAATAGGGGGACCAACATGTTAAGGCCACTGATCAACCTTCCACCTCTTCTTCCTCAATCCCAAAAAACTAATGTCTTCATTAACACTTACCTATCAGAATACAAGAGGGTTACGTAGTAAACTTCCCAAACTGTATTCTGATAGTTCTTTTTTTGCATCCCATATTATTGTATTTACAGAAACTTGGTTAAAGCCGGAGATCTTAAGCTCCGAAGTTTTTCCTAGTAGGTACACCACTTTTAGATGTGATAGAACCTTGCGAAGGGGAGGAGGAGTGCTAATTTCTGTAGACTCCAAATTCGCTTCTGAAGAGGTAAAATCACAAGAGTTTGGTGACATTGAATTTCTTTGCATCAAAATCACTTTGTCCGATCAATCTTTGTATGTTACCTGTTCGTACATACCACCTTCGTCCGAACCGCCAACATACTGGCAACATTTGTCCGCTATTCGTTTGGTTTTCGACCGTCTGTCTGATGGTGACCAGCTGATAGCTCTGGGTGACTTTAATATCCCAGAACTTATGTGGTCCAATGTTGATAATTCACCGTCTTTACAGCTTAACTCCCACCATGACTTCCCTGAGGGCATGTTTGACATGTCACTCGGGCAAATTAACCACGTCAGAAATTCTTTAGGTCGGCTGTTGGACTTATGCTTCGTTTCTGATCCTGATGGAATTACTCTTTCCAGAACTTTGCCCCTTTCTAACCCTGAGGATCCATATCATCCCACTCTTGAGGTTTCAATCGAAAATAACTACTTTTTTGACCTTAAGTCTACAGTTAAATCCCAGAAAGTTCGTTTCTTTCGTAAGGCTGACTTTATGAAATTAAATAAGTTAATTTTGGAATTTGATTGGTCTGATTTACTGGCATGCGAGGATATAAACATTGCATTACAAAAATTTTATTACACTTTGAACATATTTTTCGACGTTTGCGTGCCGTGGAAATATCCGTCCGCTTCAACGAATCCGCCTTGGTATACAAGGCACCTTATAAATTTAAAGAATAGTATGAGTAGACTATTAAACAAACATAGATTATCTGGCTGTACAGTTAGTTATTCAAGATACTTAGTAGCTCGGTCTAATTTCACCGTGCATAACGCAGAATGTTATAGGAGTTATATTCGCCGCTGCAGGATTCAGTTTACTCAGGATCCGAAGCAGTTTTATAACTTCGTAAACACTAAGCGTAAACATGTATCTTTTCCCCCACTGCTTACGTTTGAGAACTCTTCTGCGAACACCGATCAGGCGATGGCCGATCTCTTTGCACAGTTTTTTCAAACTACCTATTCACCTAGCAGCAGTTTAGCTCAGCCTTACACTTATAATATCCAATCAGCCAACCTTATATTTTGCCCATCTTTCGATCAAAGTGGTGTGTTATCGGATCTTCTTAAGATTAAGCCCGTGTATTCGCCAGGCCCTGATGGAGTACCAGGCTGTGTTCTGAAGTACTGCGCCGAGGCACTGTGCAAACCGCTTGTTAAACTCTTTAATCTATCGCTGGAAACTTCGATCTTTCCCCTTATGTGGAAGGAATCCTTCATTATTCCGCTGCATAAAAAAGGGAAAAAATCCGACGCTGCTAATTATAGAGGCATCTCTAAATTGTCAGCAATTCCAAAGCTTTTTGAAAAACTTATCACTCCACATTTGCAACACCTATGTAGTTCAATAATAACTCCGTGCCAGCATGGCTTCATGAAGCGCCGCTCCACCACTACCAACTTATTGGAGCTAACATCTTTTATCACGGATGGCTTCCGGAATGGCTTACAAACAGACGTCATATACACTGACTTCAGTAAAGCATTTGACTCTGTTAACCATTCGCTTCTTATAAGTAAACTCAGTCTTTTGGGATTCCCAACTGATCTTCTTATGTGGATTTCGAGCTACTTATCAGGGAGAACCCAACGTGTTTTCTTTAAAGATGCTACCTCGCGTTTAGTCCGCGCCACATCGGGGGTGCCCCAAGGAAGCCATCTTGGACCCCTACTCTTTACTTTGTTTATTAACGACTTGCCCCTTGCCTTAACTAATTCACTTGTACTTATGTACGCTGATGACGTTAAGCTATGCCTTCAGTATAAATTCACTAGCGCCCAGTCTATACTTCAATCCGATTTGGATAAACTTCAAAATTGGTGTTTAGCAAATAACCTAAAGCTTAATGGATCGAAATGTAAACTTATGTCTTTTTACCGATCTAGTCCTCACCAGGCTATGTACTTTCTCTATGGGAACGCCTTAGAACGATTAACTCAGGTTAACGATCTAGGTGTCCTATTAGATTTGAAACTTAAATTTACCGACCATGTATCTACCATGGTTAATAAAGCCATGGGTGTGCTTGGTTTTATTAAAAGATGGTCAAAAGAATTTAATGACCCGTACATAACTAAAACGTTATATACATCACTGGTCCGTCCGATTCTAGAGTATGGATCGTGTGTCTGGAGTCCTCAATATGGAGTACACCAAGATCACATTGAATCTGTACAAAAAAACTTCCTTACTTTTGCTCTTAGGGGACTTAATTGGGATGCAAATCTTTACCTCCCCTCTTATCATAGTAGACTTTTACTAATCAACTTACCATCATTAACAAATCGTTGAACGATGCTGGGTGTCATGTTTCTATATAATCTTATTTATGGAAATATAGACAGCCAGCATTTACTAACACGTTTAAATTTTAACATTCCTAGTAGAAGGACCAGAAACTTTCGTCCTCTACTCCTCAGCCATTGTAGTTCGACATATGCCCAACACGATCCGTTCAGGGTATTATGTTCGGACTACAATGGTCTCTACCACATCTTATCACTTTGCTCTACTAACAATCTTAAATCGCTTATATTAACCGCCTTATCTATGCAACACCCTTCCTCGTAATATCTTTCTCCTATTCCTCGCTTATCTGTCTCGGATCTATTCCCGCGATTCGAGCCGTACGTTACGCGGCAGCGTCCCTCGGTCGGTTGGACGGGAGGTGGGCTGTACGTATGCAGTGGGAACCGCGCAAAAAAAAAAAAAATAATAACAGCAAATAATTAGCAATAAATTGAAATTGCGACTATAATTTGAGATTTAAACTATCTTATCTCTCAAGTTGGATCGAACTGCACATGGTGTGCGAATTTTATTACAATCGGTTAAGTGGTTTAGGAGTCCATTGAAGACAAACATTGTGAGACGAGATTTATATATATTAAGATATCGGATCGTATATAGTTGGCTGATCCTAATAAAATTTGGTAGATCGGATTAGGTTACCACAATAGAATCCGTAGAAAGTCCCATCCATCTTACTAAAAAACACCAAGGCAATTATAGGATATAGTCGGCCGAACCAGGCCGTTCCGTCTTATATACTGCCTAAAGAAAAGAAAGAATGTGTGCAAAGTTTCAAGTCGATAGCTTTTAAACTGAGAGCCTAGTTAACATAGAAACAGGCAGTCAGACAGGCAAACAGACGGACAGGAGGTGATCCTCAATCAGAAAATATATACTTTATAGGTTCGGAGATGTCTCATTTACTGCGTTGCACACTTTCGACAAAAACTTTAATTCCATCTGTAAGGGTATGAAAAGTATTTTCAACCCTACAAAAAGCGAATATAAGGATACAAATTGACAAATAACACTTAAAAAGAGTCCAATTTACTGGGATGTAAAATATAAGATGAACGAGCTTAACCTACATCGAAAAAATTAAGGAAATTAATAGCTTCCCGATACCAAAAACACTTAAAGAACTTCGGCATGAAAAGTTTGGCAGAAACACCGGACCACCATGAATTTGCGGTAAAGAAAAACTTTTAGACGTATGAAACATGCGTGCGCGCTTTATTAAACTTAAGACCTCCGGAATGCAAGGCAATTAACAGTCAACATTATTTGAGGTTTGATTTTGAGGTACGTGTAACGCTTACACTGAAATTGATCGACTTTATTGGATTGGTGTCATTGGACGGAAAGAACCTTAATCTTTAAGGATCCTTCACCATCCTGTACAGAAACTCCACTGAATCGGTAAAAATACGTACAGAGCAGAAAAAATCAGCACGGTAGATCCCGAATCCCCACCTTTCCAACTGTCAGCGGTAAATCCTAATATTAATAAAGTCCTCTCCCTTTAATTAATCAAGGTAAAACTAAATATCACCAAGATACTGAAAAAAATTAAAGGAAAAAAAAAACAATCGAGGCATCTGAAAACTATACGTCAGAATATACTATTCTGCTAATAATGATCATTAGTCTGATCACAATGCTAGTCAGAAGGTGCAAACTAAAAAAAGGTGTCCCAAAAACGACGAAAAAATCGACGGATCTATCTCCGCCTAACCCAGTTCTCTTCTATGATGCCTAGAATGTGTTCCCACTAGCCAGTGATGACTTTTATAGCCGTGCTGATGCGGGTTCTGCCTATCCTAAGTTATTGGGATGTTATTATACCCTTGCAGAGGGTATTATAATTTTGGTCAAAAGTGTGCAACGCAGTGAAGGAGACATCTCCGACCCTATAAAGTATATATATTCTTGATCAGGATCACCTCCTGAGTCGATATGAGCATGTCCGTCTGTCCGTTTCTACGAAAACTAGTCTCTCAGTTTTAAAGCTATCGAGTTGAAACTTTGCACACACCCTTCTTTTCTTTGCAGGCAGTATATAAGTCGGAACGGCCGGGATCGGTCGACTATATCCTATAGCTGCCATATAACTGATTGATCGGAAATGCCATAACTTTGGTGTTTTTTAAGTTAGAGGGTTGGAACTTTCCACACATGTTATATTTGACGAAAATGTACAAAATTTCATAAGGATCGGCCGACTATATCCTATAGCTGTCATAGAACGATCGAAATTGGCATAACTTTGGTGTTTTTTAAGTTAGAAAGATGGGATTTGGTACAGATTCTATTTTGGGAAAATTAATTTAATATGCCAAATTTCATAAGGATCGGTCGACTATATACGATCCGCTACATATCTAATAATTTAAGATGCGTGGCGCCACCTAGCGGACTGCGACTGAACTGCAAGGGTATATAGACTTCGGCTCCGCCCGATGTTAGCTTTCCTTTCTTGTTTTTTTTCAGATTTTGAACCAAAGTTGTCGGGCCACCCGGGAAAATTTTCTTTCAGATTTGAGGACTGTTGGCACCTAGTGCCAAGACCTACTACCTAATCAAGATGCATCAGCAGGTCACGATATACAAGCATCAGACCTACTAGCCTATTAATAATGTAAGCATAAGCCAATACCCATCCTACTAACTCGGCACTAGTCGATGGCTCCGGAAGCAGAATCAGCGTGATCAGCGGGAAGAATGACCGACTGACCGAGGCAAGCCGAAACCAGCCAGCGAAGCCGAAATGCGTGTGGAAAGCAGTACGTGAACAAACAAACCCTGAGTCAGCAGACTCAGAGGTGGGTGACCCTGGCATTAACCTTAGTTTTAGCACGTCCAGAACTTTGACCTTTCTTAGATTTAATGATGTATAATTTAGCATCTTATATAAGAGTTATTCTTCTGAAATAAAGACAGTTCCGAAATCAGAGTCAATCGTCTCGTTACTCAGTGTCTGAACCACGGCACTTAAAAACAACCTACTTCTAGTGATCCTGTGTAAAGCGGTTCACAAGTTGAATCCGCGGCATACCAGTCTACTTCTAGTGTTGCTCCCGTGAAACGGACCACAAGTAGACCCCGCGTCACCTCCTTACTTCTCGTGTTGCTCCCGTGAAACGGACCACGAGTTGATCCCGCGGCATACAAGTCTACTTCGAGTGTTGCTCCCGTGAAACGGACCGCCAGTAGACCCCGCGGTACCTAACTACTCCAAGTGTTGCTCCCGTGAAACGGACCACGAGGAGACCCCGCGGCATACCAGTCTAGCTCGAGTGTTGCTCCCGTGAAACGGACCACCAGCAGACCCCGCGCTATCTAACCTACTTAGAGTGTTGCTCCCGTGAAACGGACCGCCAGTAGGACCGGCCGATAAGGAATCAGCCGAACCACCATACCACCGGTACTTGAGGAAAACCACCCCAGGACTTCAAGCACATCAACTCATGCCTGATCACAGCAAGCGTCTGGCCAACCCGAGCAGTCCCTTGCAGAATCCAGGTAAATTTAGTCAGGACTATTTACGGTTTTGACTACGTTACCTACCAGTAACCTACCAATACTCCCGAGAGTTCAAGTTTGACGTAGTTGCCGCATAACGCTCTACGGACAAACATTTGGTGACCCCGACGTGATCCTTTAGGATCACAACTTGAACACAAACCTCAACGCATTTTAACTCGACGAAAAAATAAAAAGGAAAAAAAAAAAAAAGGAGAGGAGAGATACATCGCAACAATGGGATCAGAATCAGACCCCGTAATCCAAATGCTCATTGATGAGCAAATTGAAAGCAACATAGCCATCCAAAGGCTAATAAGAAACTTCACTAAGGACTCCGCAGAACGGAAACTCAAGGGAGGATACTTCGAGGAGAAACTCAGACAGCTCACTCACTCATGGACCCAGTTTAAAAAAAATGATGCCAAGCTCCAGGAGCTAGCACTAAGTCCTGAGAATGAATATTTCACAAAGGCCAAATCGCTAGAAGAGCTTGTGAAAAAATATGAAACAATATTTTCGGATGGAATCCCATCAGTGTCAGGCCCGTCACAAAGGCCCCGGAAAACAGCGAAAATCTCGAGCCAAAGGCACAATCATCACGAGGAAACGAAGGAGAAGACCTTCGATTAACATCATTAAAACGAAGACATGAAGGACGATTAGACGATATGGAAGACTTTCTGTGCAACCGCGCCGAAGGACGGGAAGTGTCCACACACGTCAGACAACACATGAAGGAGTTGTGGAAGGAAATCGTCACGGGATACCATGATCTCATCGACCTGGAAGCAGCCATAAAAAATTATGGACGCACCGATGACAGATTTCAGATTGTACGAGCAGAATAATTTTCGCTTCTGAGCGAAGAATCGCAATCAACTTCAGCATCAACACAAAAACTCGCGATTGCACCTCCGTTTGTAATACCACCATTCGAAATTCCAAAGTTTGACGGAGACTACCGGCATTGGCTACGATTCTACGAAATTTTTACGGAATGCATCCACGATCAAGACTACAGTGATGCAGTAAAATTCCGTCAGTTGGAGAATCATGTAACAGGTGAAGCACAAAACCTAATCGCAACGTCGATTGGCGGACAGACCAGTTACCAGGATGCATGGCAACGACTAAAGAATCGATACCACAATGAACGGCTGTTGATTAAATCCGCGATTCAAGAGCTTTTCGGACACCCCAGAACAAATGGATCAGCGGACCAGCTGCGCAGCTTACATGATACCGTGCTCCGAACGGTCGCCACTCTCGACGCACTCAAAGTGTCAACAGACAACTAGGACCCAATCTTGATACACATAATTGAGGAAAGATTGGATCCACACACGCTGTCAACTCTAGAACTAGCCGTCACCGATCCAACCAATCGACAATCTCTGAAGCAGATGTTAGAAAACCTTGAGCGTCAGGCAACCAGTCAAGTAACAATGCAGAAAAATACGTCGGCTGCTCCACTTCGATCCAGTTCATCACGATTGGTGTGTTCAGCCACAGCCCAGCTTACAGATAAGCCCACCGTTCTGTTACCAACCGCCCAAGTGACAATACATGGCCCAGCCGGAACCCATCAGCAATGCCGCACACTCCTAGATTCTGGATCACAGATTAACATAATCACGAGAAGGATGGCTGACACACTTGGACTACAATTGGAGCCATCAACCCTGAATATCGCTGCACTGGGAGGACCAACTAAAAGATCACGAAAAAAGGCTGTGGTGACCCTATCATCATTAACCACTGACTTCGAAGATCAAATCAACGTCGTTGTACTACCGGAAATAATGCCCAATCAACCATCCCACCCTATTCAAGCGCCAAGAAATATCTCACCTCAGTTGCGCTTAGCCGATCCTGAATTTACGCAGCCCCAGAATATTGATCTGTTGTTGGGCGCCGAAATCATCTCCCAGCTTATGAGGCCACAACAGACATATTTGGGAGAAGGACAACCACTACTAAAAAATACCGCGCTTGGATGGATTGTGATGGGGCCAGTGCGACCGGAATCAGCTCCTAATATCAAGGCAGAACAAGTCGTCGGTAATACGACGGCTTGGACACCGGAAGCTAACGAGCCACGACAAGGTTTGATTGCATGCATCGGCAAGGAGCAAATAGTAAAATCCGGAAGAGTATATAGTTCCCCACTCATTGCGGATCAACAAGAAGATAACGAGCCACGACAAGATCAACAAGAAGAGCCGCAGACGGACCCCAAACCACAAGCCCAAGGTTGTCAACTCACAACTGAAGAACACAGACTGCAAGGGCCAGTAATCAAGGAAATTCAAGGAGTAGAAGTCACCTCCTATCTGGCATGGGTAACATGCATCTCCGAAAGGGAGCAAGAAGCAAGGTCAAGGGAGGACCAAGAGTCCTGTATGCGCACTAACCAACCAGAAAAAAGGTGTAGTACTTCATGGGATGCCCAAGGAGAATGGTTACGAGGGCGCGCAACAAGGCGAAGGAGACAACAGGTCGAATAGAATTATCGTTGGTAGAGATCTCACCCACATGATTCAACATTTTTTTTGTAGTAACTTTAGATTTTTAGTAATTAGTTTTAAGAAACACAATATTTTCTAGCGCAAGGGTACACATCGGTTCACTAAGACGGTCCAACAACAACGCACAGCCCCTATTATTGAGTACCTCAATGGGGGGGGGAGAATGTTGGCACCTAGTGCCAAGACCTACTACCTAATCAAGATGCATCAGCAGGTCACGATATACAAGCATCAGACCTACTAGCCTATTAATAATGTAAGCATAAGCCAATACCCAACCTACTAACTCGGCACTAGTCGATGGCTCCGGAAGCAGAATCAGCGTGATCAGCGGGAAGAATGACCGATTCGGCGAAGCCGAAATGCGTGTGGAAAGCAGTACGTGAACAAACAACCCCTGAGTCAGCAGACTCAGAGGTGGGTGACCCTGGCATTAACCTTAGTTTTAGCACGTCCAGAACTTTGACTTTTCTTAGATTTAATGATGTATAATTTAGCATCTTATATAAGAGTTATTCTTCTGAAATAAAGACAGTTCCGAAATCAGAGTCAATCGTCTCGTTACTCAGTGTCTGAACCACGGCACTTAAAAACAACCTACTTCTAGTGATCCTGTGTAAAACGGTTCACAAGTTGAATCCGCGGCATACCAGTCTACTTCTAGTGTTGCTCCCGTGAAACGGACCGCCAGTAGACCCCGCGGTACCTAACTACTCCAAGTGTTGCTCCCGTGAAACGGACCACGAGGAGACCCCGCGGCATACCAGTCTAGCTCGAGTGTTGCTCCCGTGAAACGGACCACCAGCAGACCCCGCGCTATCTAACCTACTTAGAGTGTTGCTCCCGTGAAACGGACCGCCAGTAGGACCGGCCGATAAGGAATCAGCCGAACCACCATACCACCGGTACTTGAGGAAAACCACCCCAGGACTTCAAGCACATCAACTCATGCCTGATCACAGCAAGCGTCTGGCCAACCCGAGCAGTCCCTTGCAGAATCCAGGTAAATTTAGTCAGGACTATTTACGGCTTTGACTACGACTCCGGGACCAACCGTTACTCCCGTGAGTTCAAGTTTGACGTAGTTGCCGCATAACGCTCAACGGACGAACAAGGACGTCGTCCCATCTGAGCTGGTTTTCTCTCTTGTTGGACTTCCTAAGTTGGAGTTTGTCTTAGGCTATCAGTACGCTGGTACCCTCCAATTCACCTTGGAGTGGTTTGGTGGTGCGTATGCGAGCCAATTCGTCTGCTATGCAGTTGCCTGTGAAGTCTCTGTGACCTGGCACTTAGATAAGGCTTATTTCATACTTGTCATACTGTCATACAGTCTCATGTTGGTCTGAGACTGTCTTTGAGATGCTGGTGACCGAGCTGATAGAATTTATTGCCGCTTGGCAGTCATTGTATATATTGACTTCTCTTTGTGTGGCATTTAAAGCTTCTCTTATGGCTATCACTTCGGCCTGAAATACGCTGCAATGATTGGGTAGTCTGAAAGAGACTCTAAAGCCCAGTTATTTGGACTATATATCTCCTCCTACTCTATTGTTTAATTTGGATCCATCAGTATAGAAGCTTAGTGCGCTGTCTGTGCCTGGGATTTGGTCTCCCCATTTATTGGGCCGTTTAGCAGAACGGTGGAATAGCTCGTGTTCAGGGCTTCGTTTGGTGTGGATCGTAGTGCACCACTGATGCAAAGTGCTGCTGCTCGCTGGTTTTTTTTCAGGTTTTAAAGGATCTTACCAGTACTCCATACAGTAGGATGGGTCTGACAATGCTGACAATATAGGGAGACATGCCCATTGAGTCCTATGGCTTTTTTGCCATTTAGTTTGTGGCAATGTCTCCTAATTGTTGGATTTCTGCCGGTATTATCTCGTCTGGACCGCCGATTTATAGGGCATCAAGGTGTGTATGGCCCAGTATAGAGTTTTCTGGTCAATATCACGTTTGAAGTTTATGGGAGAGGCATTTGTATTGGGCGGAGCGTCCGCTTCCGGGGTGCAACTTGGAAAATGGGTGTCTAGCAGTGTTGCTAGAGATAGCCTAGAGTTGTGGCTGATTAGGAAAGAATTTTCCTAAGCCTCACAGCTTTGGCTGTTTTTTCGATGTTATTTCATATATATTAGGCTTCACATCGTTCTTTCTTTCTTAAGCAGTGTAAGTGGTGGAACTTTAATATTCTTTATTATACCATAACTTCTGCGATTTTTTTTATCTTTTAGTTTTAAATAAAAATGAAAAAATCAAAATTAATTTTTCAAAGATTGCCCCCAACAATAAATGCACCGAGAGGTCATCTTCTATTCCATACACTAGAAACCCGATTCTAACGCTCTCAGCTTTTTAATAGCGGCCGAATCAAACAATTTCAAATTCAATATTTATTAATGGGTCCGTTTAACCCCAAAAAATACTCTGCGGCCAGTCAATTACAAAATACAAAGAGAAAAACAAAGAGCTTGGACGCAGAAACTCTACCAAAACTGCGTTCTGTGCAAGTTAGAGTCAGCCAGATCCATGTTGCCAGAAATTTTCCACCACGAAACATTTATGTTAAGGCTGAGCTGACAGCTTTCTACATTACGGGAAGCTACAAAATCCTTAATTTTCTAAGAATACGTGTTAAGGTCGAACTTCACGCACACATTAACAGAGGCTCCATCCGTTTTAAACTTTTAGACCGTTGCAGACCGTTGCAGAACATTAAGAGCGGCAAAGCTGAAGTTGACTTGCTAGCCGCGACGAGATGAAGTGCACTTGTGAACCGGAATCCAGATCGGAACCAATGACCAGATCGACCATGAACAAGTTCATTGGCCGTTGGTAGGAGCACTAGCTCAGCTCGCACTAGCACTAGCTCGATCCTGGGCCACGACAGGGTTGATTGAGAAGGTGGGTTCGCAATGGAAACTGCATTGATGGGAACAAAGACCCCTACAGGTGGAACATTGGTAGAACTAGAAAACTGCCCGCGATGGTGCAAAAGGAAATGATGATGGCGATTGCCCGATGGGCAATGATCAATGAGGGTCTGTAATCTCCAGTGCCCCACTGTATCCAAAGCTGATTCCGGAAAGTAAGAAATGACCTGTAGTTCTCTATTTTGGTTACGTGGGGATGACTGTCAATGGTGGTTTTAATGGTGGCATCGGCAATGGAGACAAGCAGGGAGCATGCCTGTATGGAATTGGTGCAATGCCAGCACCACTGGCACCAACAAGAAGCGTAGAGTGCGCAGCAAGATACATGGAGCGCTTGGCAACCTCCATCTGGATGTCGACATGCACGTCCGCTGAGCCAACTGAGAAAATCTCCAGTCCCGATTTCCTTGTAATTCAGCACCTCCAATTCCTCCTGCAGCGTGGTGAACCGATCGCATAGTCGCTACTCCACTGTCTCGAGGGTCAAGTCAATTCTTCGGTCCACGACGCAGCCTTTACCTTCTGGTGTAGGAGCTCCATTTTCTTATAAGTCACCTCTGCTCCTCTCCGCAGCATCTTTTCCCTGCTTGCGGAAGCAAAATCCACTAGCTTCAGCTCCAAACTTCATTGCGTAATTTATTGTGCAAGGTAATGGAAACAATAGCAACAAGTTTTCCACAAAATTAAACCGGGACGTAATCATGTCGGGATCACCAACATGTAACGCTATTAATAGTTTTAAATAGCGGCCGAATAAAAAAAAGTTGCACTTTTGAAAACAAAGCGCTGGCGGTAAATACATTATGATTATTTTAATCGGTTTTTTGGTTGCTGCTTACCAAACATCCTCCTTCATCGAAGGGTGACCCTTCAATAACAATTCTAGACGGGGCAACAAACATATTTTTGTGGATTATTTTGGGGGTTGCGCAGCTGCCTTAACTAATCTCATTGGTGGCATCCGTCAACTTGTCCCATTTCCTTGACCAGGCATTGCTCCCTCCAATAGACCAATGGTGGGATCGAGTTTTCGAAGTGAGCGCATAAGAGCAGGAAAGTTCAGTTTTCTCTGCTTCTTGTTTTTCTGCATTAGGCAATCCAACCTCATCGCAAACATTGTATGCAGGCAGTGGTAGTCCGATACGTCCAGAAACAACATAGTTAAATCGCGAATTGAGCAATGGAAAGGCAGTGACCTAACTGGATTTGGTCAACTGATAACAGGTCGAAGAACAGGCTGGCTCCAAAGAGTAAGTTCACAGACTGCAGTCTGTGGAAGTTGGCTTAAGCTATGTTGTCGGGAGTCTTCCACTTAAAAACATCGATGTTAAGGCAGCGCTGACAGTCCGTAATATGGGAAACCATAACAGCCTCTATGTTTGTGGTACACATTGATATGCGGGTTAGGTGGGTCTGGCGGCAAAAAAAAAATCGTTTTTTTTTTATTTTTTTTATAAAATTCTCCAGAATCTTGAGAATATTCTCCCAAATTTTCAAGTCGATTGGAATAAAAGTTTCGGAGATACAGTTCTGACCAGGTGGACGCTCGAGGTCAGCTATAGGCAGAGCGCAAACTTTAAACGCGTTTTTCTCAAAACTGTGTTTTTGAAATCGGTTGTCAAGATTTCTCGGAAACTACTCAACCGATCTTGATAAAATTTTACACAGGCCTTCGAGATACAATTATCTAGAACTTGAACGAAGGATTTTTATTTTCGTTGATTACAACTATTTAAAAAAAAAACGTTTGAAAAATTTCACCAAAATTTGAATTTTTTTGCAAAAAGGTGTCCCAAAAATCCAATTTTTGCTTGATTTTGTTTTCCTTCGTTCAGTTTCTAGTTTCAGGTCTATACTAAAGGAAAATATTTGGTTTTTCATTTTAGATGATTCTGTTAGGAATTGTGCTGTCAACGCGAAAGAACCTTTTTTGCCAGGAGTCATGGCAAATGACGTCTCAATGGCTAACTGTAAAATATTTTTTTCTCAAAATTTCAGAAATTCATCTTTAAATATGTATATTTAATAATCCTAAAAGTTCCAATAAAATATTTCATTCTTTATAAAAAAAAAATTTTTTTGAAAATAGGCCATTTTTTGGCCTCCCAGACCCACCTAACCCCTTAACAGTGGCGCCATCCATGGCAACTATGCTCCAGCTTTAACTCCATTTCGGGTTGCACTGCTTTTTTCGTCTCCGTTGGAAGCATCCCTGTGTAATGTCTGTACGGGGCAAAATGTGGGGACAATAAATTGGGACAAGACACACAGTAAGCAGCAAGACAATGTTGTAGCCAATGGTTGACTAAGAGGCACTCAGTGCCGGAAACCAACTTAACTATGGTAAGGATTTGTAAACCCCTGAGGATACTGTAAAATATATGGTGACCAGTCGACTATGGGTTCGAAAAAATGACCATTAAGGTCAGCGGACGAATCCGAACCCAAGCACGGCCATTCGCTCTGGTCGGTGGTTTCGTAGAAATGTTGATGGTAGGCCACATTCATCGCTAGATTCGCCCCTATTCGAATTTGGTCCCGCTTTGGATAGTATCTCCACCCTATCTTGGCTTTGGTCATCAATGTCCATGGCCCAAGATGGATCAATGATCTTAAGTAGAAAGTAGAAGTAAAAGTTTAAAATACCTCTCCCGATTTGGCTAATTTTTTTTGTACCAATTGAAGTCTTTTAAATTTTTCAAAAAGATTACCTGCAATGGTGAAATATAAATATATTATTTATGGGGGCAGGAGGGAAAATCGAAAATTGTTTCAATAAACTTTAACTGCTTAGGTAATATAGGAATTTACAGTCAAAATTCTAAAGCTTTATTTTTATAGTATTTGGGATTTACATACATACCGACAAATGTACAGATCCGCAGACGGACGTAAAGACGGATTTATAGGAGATAATCGGAGATCATTTTTTCTCCGCGTTACAAACATTCTCATGAATACAATAGACCCTAGTGAGAAAGAAACAGCTTTGGATGGACTTTTAGTGTTTCAAGTATGGATGAGGAGATTGTTTTTGTGACTAGGTGAGTGAAAATTATGTGCATGTCATAAATGAGCTCAGTAAATAGTAAACATTCGACAGACCTGTCCCCCGCTATCACTAAATAAAACGTCGGTCAAAAAAGCAAACAAAGTGAAGTACATGGTTTGACATGCAATTATTCCGATTTCGGGGATAGACGAACTCAAAATGACAATTTGACAGTCAACCAGCTTGCTGCTATTCGCGCTTATTTAACAGTAAAGTGTCACTATTACAAAATATCGAAAATTGAATTTAAACTTTGGGGAGGGGAAGTAAATTGAAAATTGACTCTTTGTCGATTGAAACGTACCTAAATTTCTTAGGCAGTAGTGAGTGATTATAATTTAATATGAAATTTATTGAATAGCAGTAATGTTTAAATTAACTCTACATTTTTTTAGAAAACGCTAGGAAAACGCTCTTTTTAGGGTTTTTCCGGCAATCGCCCTTTAAACCTTCCCTAGACATCCACGAACATTTCAATACTAAGATAAGATAAATCCGTTCAGCCGACCTCGAGTTTTAGCGACACTAATCGTTGTTAACATATAGATCCCACAGTAGGCTCTACATTTTTTTTATTTGTGAAATTATATATATGACGGAATTTACTGTTTGCAATAAGATTCGTTGCCTATAGAATTTGAATATATACCATTTTATCTTCTATTTATAAATTATTAATATTATATAATAATTTTTAAATCATATTTGTAATTTATTTCCAGATTTTCTAAAAAATTGGAAGACTTTTTCAACCCAATTTTATTGTTTAATCTAATAATATCATCGATTCTAATTTGCATGGTTGGATTCCAAATAATAACTGTATGTATAGTAAAATTCATAAAATCAATCATTTTGTAATGATATAAAAAAACTTATAACAGAAAAAGTCACATAAATACATTATGGCACGGTTCCTACTTCATAAATTTGTAATAAATTTTCTTATTAATTTTTGGATTTCATATATTTTTATTGAAATGACTGGCTCTTTTAAAAAAAAACTTTTAACATACATGGGAGCTTTGGGGATCTATCCCTGCCGTAATAATTATTTTTATTTGAAAGTATTTAATTAAATACTAATAAGCGTACGTAACACGTAATATTTTTATTTTTATTGTGGCATATGCATTCTTTGAATTTTTTTTTACAAAGTCTACTTCCCACATTGGGTGCTGACTTAATTTTCACTAATGAGCCGTTGGCCCAAAGAAGCTTCTGCTTGCATTAGCAAAGCCTAATGCTGGCCCTATCAATTGAGTTCATACAGAGTATTATACAAGCCTTTAAATAGGCTTGAAAGTTAATAACTGACCTCGATAAACGGCAATGGGGAGCTTGTAGTGTATCCTGTTTCGTCTTGGTTGGAGGACCAAGCTACAATACCTGTCCTTACCTGTTTTTTTTGATTTGGATACTTTTTAACATTTCCACGTCTTGGCCCGAGAGACATTTCCACATTTCCAACATTTCCACGTCTTTCCGGTCTTTTTATACCCTTGGAGAAGGTATTATAATAACAACGCAGTGAAGGAGATATCTCCGACCCTATAAAGTATATATATTCTTGACCAGGATCACCTCCTGAGTCGATATAAGCATGTCCGTCTGTCCATCTGTCGGTCTGTCTGTCGGTTTCTATGCAAACAAGTATCTCAGTCTCTCAAACTAGTCTCTCAAGCTATCGAGTTGAAACTTTGCATACATCCTTCTTTTCCTTGCAGGTACTATATAAGTCGGGATCGGTCGACTAAATCATATAGCTGCCGTATAACTGATTGTTCGGAAATGCCATAACTTTGGTGTTTTTTAAGTTAGAGCGTTTGGACTTTCCACACATGTTATATTTGAAAAAAATATCTTTTGTACAAAATTTCATAAGGATCGGCCGACAATATCCTATAGCTGTCATAGAACGGTCGCAATTGGCAACTTTGGTGTTTTTAGCTAGCTAGAATGATGAGACTTTCTACGGATTCTATTTTGGGCAATATAATTGGACCTGCCAAATTTCATAAGGATCGGCCGTCTATATCCTATAGACGACATATAACTAAACGATCGAAAATGGAACAACCCTAACTGCCAGAGTATATAAATTCCGGCTCCGCCCGAAGCTAGCTTTCCTTTCTTGTTATACCCTTGCAGAGAGTATTATAATTTTGGTCAAAAGTGTGCAACGCGGTGAAGGAGACATCTCCGACCCTATAAAGTATATATATTCTTAATCAGGATCACCTTCTGAGTCGATATAAGCATGTCCGTCTGTCCGTCTGTCTGTCTGTCGGTTTCTACGCAAACTAGTCTTTCAGTTTTGGAGCTATCGAGTTGAAACTTTGCACACATCCTTTTTTTCCTTGCAGGTAGTATATAAGTCGGAACGGCCGGGATCGGTCGACTATATCCTATAGCTGCCATATAACTGATTCATCGGAAATGCCATAACTTTGGTGTTTTTTAAGTTAGAGGGTTGGGACTTTCCACACATGTTATATTTGACCAAAATATCTTATATACAAAATTTCATAAGGATCGACTATATCCTATAGCTGTCATAGAACGATCGGAATTGGCATAACTTTGGTGTTTTTTAAGTTAGAAAGATGGGACTTGGTACAGATTACTCTTTGGGCAAAATAATTCAATATGCCAAATTTCATAAGGATCGGCCAACTATATACGATCCGCTCTAAAGCTAATAATATAAGATGCGTGTCGCCACCTAGCGGACTGTGACTCAACTGCAAGGGTATATCAACTTCGGCTCCGCCCGAAGTTAGCTTTCCTTTCTTGTTTTTTTATTTAAAATAAGTCAATGTATCCACTTTTGCATGTTTGTGTTTTTTCGTGGTTTTTCCCAAATATTAGTACTTTGTCCAAAGACCCTTAGCTGAAATAAAAATGATTTCTTCAATACATAATCTTTAAAACTAAACATCTAATTATTGTTTTTTTTATGTATAGTAGAAATAAATAGAGATTCTTGGCAAAAAGAAATGTTGGTGATTAATACACTTTTGCCACTTTTATAACACTTTGAACTCAGAAGAGACAAAAATGTATCCACACGTGCTCGCCACTGTAGGTAGATTTCGATCCGATGTGGATAACCGATATGGATTAGTGAAAATTACTTAAGGCTTAACGGTTCGAACTCATGCTATTTAATTGAGGTAGCCCTCATTAGCCAACGTACTTTCTTTATATATAGGTGCGCTTTAGAAAAACAACTTCTTTTTAACGATCTGGCTATCGTATTAGATTTGAAACTCAAATTTTCCGACCATATATCTACCATGATTGATAAAGCAAAGGACGTGCTTGGATGTTTTAAAAAATGTTTTTATTTTTTATTTACTTAACAGTAATTGATGCGTTTGGTTTTATTAAAAGATGAAATAAAGAATTTAATGTCTCCCACATAATCATTGTCGTATCCTTGTCGGAGTATATTTGACTTACGTAGTTCATTGAACCATACACTTCTTAAAAACAATATTATTCTTCAATATTATTTCTGCCGCGCTCTTCGATTATTCAAATATATATTCCCTTCCTGAGTTTTATTCTCCGGTCGAGTAATCCCGTTACACCATTGTTACTCTGAAGCGGTTATTCGTCACGGCGTATATCTTTTGTTACGTCTTCTCTTCGACGTGCTTGATCCGAACGTGCCTCTCTACCACAGAGTTTCTAATTGAACTCTTCTCGCTCTCACTACAGTGACCAAATCTCAGTCAATAATGAGTCTAATTTGCACTGCTAAGAAATGCAAGTTTGGAGGATCCATCACTGGTGACTCGTATCTGTCCTGCTGGCTTTGCAACAACTGCTCACATTTTAAATGCGTAGGTGATGGGCACAATGGACGGATAAGCGATCTTATCACAAAGAATATTGGTCTGCCATGTTCTTGTATTGCCTGTAGATAGATTGAGTCTGAGATGCGGAACTTCAGGAAGCAGACGAGAAATGAATTTCTAGATGTCCGAAAATAATTTTCTACACTTAATGAGCAGTTACTTACACTTGGTCTCAAGTTATTAAGTTAATCTCCAAGGAGAAAAATTCCGAACAACAACCCGATGACGGTCAATCTATTGGACACTCCTGCTTTTCATGCGATTCATTCGGATACATTTTTAACGCCTAATACTTCATCGCCTCCTGTTGTTCCTGTGGAAGTGATCGATTCACCAAGCCAGCCAATGGAATCGTCAAGGAGTCTTGGTTCAACTATTGTCTTGGATCCTCCATCGTTGCAGGTTCCTGTGGCACCGTCCCCTAGGCCTCTCACTGGTGTGGCGCCTGAGTTAAGATCCTCTGGGCTTTCGCTTAGAGCTGTTGCACCTCGTAAAGCTATATTTGTATCCAACCTTATGCCGAATGCCACTGTGGATGATGTCAGGAGTCACCTCTTAAACCATCTTAAGGTAGCTCCTAATGAATTAGCGGTCTTTAAGTTTAATTTTAAAAATAAGCGTAGTATATCCTCTTTCAAAATTGTAATTCCTGAATTCTACTTTGAAAAAGCACTTGATCCATCAGCCTGTCCTGAGCACAGTATTAATCAAGAATTTTAAGCCAAAGACCCTTTAAATCCCAACTATGCCGATTCAGCTCCAAAAAACTGATTAATAATGTATTTTCTTGCTGCTACCAAAACGTTCAAAGTATACTGGGTAAATTGAGCCAATTTTTTACTAATAGTGCGTCTTTTGATTTTTATGCTATTGCACTTACTGAAACCTGGCTTAATTCCTCTGTCTCTGATTATGAAATTTTTGTTCCAAAGTACACTGTGTTTCGAATGGATAGGCCATTTTTCGGTGGTGGTGGTCCTCATTGTTGTTAATAATAAATTCTCGGCTGAACTAATCTCTTTCCCGAATCAGTTTGGAATCGAGTTTATCGCTGTAAAAATAGCTGTTGGTCCGTCTCATATTTTCATGATCTGTTCCTATATACCTCCATCGGTTGAGGATACTGTATATTTTCATCACCTTGAGGCTATTAAGTTCGTTCTATCATTAGTCAATGACTCTGACTTTGTCCTAATTATGGGTGATTTCAACCTTCCCCTAAACTCCTGGATCCCGTGTGAAGATGACAATTCCTTGCATGCCAGTTGTCATATCGACTTTATTGATGAATTAATTGAAATTGCTCTTTTCCAAATTAACCCCATCCTTAACACACTTAGCAGATCTCTAGACCTCATTTTCTCTAATATGATATCCTCTGTAACTGTAAATCGGTCTTCACCACTATCGCTTCCTGAGGACGTACACCATCCTACACTATTGGTATTAATTGATGTCCCTAATATACATGCTAACTATAAGGCTCAGTATCGTACTAAATGTTTCCGAAAAACGGATTACAATGCTCTTCGCAATCATTTAGCTGGATTTGACTGGGAATATCTTTCATCTTTTAACTCTAGTGATGCTGCTACTGATTCTTTATATGATGCAATCCACAACGCGTTGGACAAATTTGTTCCTGTAGTTTCATCGTCTACATCAACTAAACCGCCATGGTTTAAAAAACACCTTTCTCGTCTTAAGAACAGGAAATCTAGAGCGTACAAAATGTTTCTTAAGTCAGGATCTTTGTTTCATCAGAAAAACTTTCTTTACATTCGCAACCAGTTTATTATTCTTAATAATCAACTTTATAAGCGTTACTTCGTGAATTGTAAGGCAAACTTCCGAAATGATCCGAGTTCCTTCTATTCGTTTGTCAATATAAAACGTAAATCCTTTTTTTTTTTTTTTTGCGCGATTCCCACTGCATACGTACAGCCCACCTCCCGTCCAACCGACCGAGGGACGCTGCCGCGTAACGTACGGCTCGAATCGCGGGAATAGATCTGAGATAGGTAAGCGAAAAGTAGGAGAAAGATATCACGAGGAAGAGTGTTGCACAGATAAGGCGGTTAATATAAGCGATTTAAGATTGTTAGTAGAACAAGGTGACAAGATGTGGTAGAGACCATTGTAGTCCGAACATAATACCCTGAACGGATCGTGTTGGGCATATGTCGAACTACAATGGCTGAGGAGTAGAGGACGAAAGTTTTTAGTCCTTCTACTAGGAACGTTAAAATTTAAGCGTGTTAGTAAATGCTGGCTGTCTATATTTCCATAAATAAGATTATATAGAAACATGACACCCAGCATCGTTCTACGGTTTGTTAATGATGGTAAGTTGATTAGTAAAAGTCTACTACGATAAGAGGGGAGGTAAAGATTTGCATCCCAATTAAGTCCCCTAAGCGCAAAAGTAAGGAAGTTTTTTTGTACAGATTCAATGTGATCTTGGTGTACTCCATATTGAGGACTCCAGACACACGATCCATACTCAAAAATCGGATGGACCAGTGATGTATATCATAATAAATTCTTTTGACCATCTTTTAATAAAACCAAGCACACCCATAGCTTTATTAACCATGGTAGATATATGGTCGGTAAATTTAAGTTTCAAATCTAATAGAACACCTAGATCGTTAACCTGAGTTAATCGTTCTAAGGCGTTCCCATAGAGAAAGTACATAGCCTGGTGAGGACTAGATCGGTAAAAAGACATGAGTTTACATTTCGATCCATTAAGCTTTCGGTTATTTGCTAAACACCAATTTTGAAGTTTATCCAAATCGGATTGAAGTCTAGACTGGGCCCTAGTGAATTTATACTGAAGGCATAGCTTAACGTCATCAGCGTATATAAGTACAAGTGAATTAGTTAAGGCAAGGGGCAAGTCGTTAATAAACAGTGTAAAAAGTAGGGGTCCAAGATGGCTTCCTTGGGGCACCCCAGATGTGGCGCGGACTAAACGCGAGGTAACATCTTCAAAGAAGACATGTTGGGTTCTCCAAAATAAGTAGCTCGAAATCCAGATAAGAAGATCAGTTGGGAATCCCAAAAGACTGAGCTTACTTATAAGAAGCGAATGGTTAACAGAGTCAAATGCTTTACTGAAGTCAGTGTATATGACGTCTGTTTGCAAGCCATTCCGGAAGCTATCCGTGATAAAAGATGTTAGCTCCAATAAGTTGGTAGTGGTGTAGCGGCGCTTCATGAAGCCATGCTGGCAATGAGTTATTATTGAACTACATAGGTGTTGCAAATGTGGAGTGATAAGTTTTTCAAAAAGCTTAGGAATTGCTGACAATTTAGAGATGCCTCTATAATTCGCAGCGTCGGATTTTTTCCTTTTTTATGCAGCGGAATAATGAAGGATTCCTTCCACATAAGGGGAAAGATCGAAGTTTAAGGCGATAGCGATGTCTGTTCCGCAGACAGCCTTTGAGCCTGGCCCGGCCTGGATGCTATAAAAGCGATTTATTAATGTCAGTCAGACAAGTGCCTGGCGAATACACGGGCTTGACCTTAAGAAGATCCGATAACACACCACTTTGATCGAAAGATGGGCGAAATATAAGATTGGCTGATTGGATATTATAAGTGTAAGGCTGAGCTGAGCTGCTGCTAGGTGAATACGTAGTTTGAAAAAACTGTGCAAAGAGATCGGCCATTGCCTGATCAGTGTTCGCATAAGAGTTTTCAAACGTAAGCAGTGGGGGATACATGTTTATGCTTAGTGTTTACAAAGTTATAAAACTGCTTCGAATCCTGAGTAAACTGAATCCTGCAGCGGCGAATATAACTCCTATAACATTCTGCGTTATGCACGGTGAAATTGGACCGAGCTACTAAGTATCTAGAATAACTAACTGTACAGCCAGATAATCTATGTTTATTCAAAAGTCTACTCATACTATTCTTTAAATTGATAAGATACCAAGATACCTTGTATACCAAGGCGGATTCGTTGAAGCGGACGGATATTTCCATAGCAGACAAACCTCAAAAAATGAGTATACAGTGAAACAAAATTTTTTTAATGCTAAGTTTATATCATCGCATGCCTTACGAAAGAAACGAACTTTATGCGATTTAAGTGTAGACTTAAGGTCAATTAAGGAGTTGTTTTCAATTAAAAGCTCAAGAGTGGGATGATATGGATCGTCAGGGTAAGAAAAGGGCAAAGTTCTGGAAAGAGTAATTCCATCAGGATCAGAAACGAAACATAAGTCCAACAGCCGACCTTAAGAATTTCTAACGTGGTTAATTTGCCCGAATGACATGCCCACAGGGAAGTCGTGGTGGGAGTTAAGCTGTAAAGACGGTGAATTTTCAACATTTGACCATATAAGTTCTGGGATATTAAAGTCACCCAGAGCTATCAGCTGGTCACCATCAAACAGACGATCAAAAACCAAACGACGGCGGTTCGGACGAAGGTGGTATGTAAGAACAGGTAACATACAAAGATTGATTGGACAAAGTGATTTTGATGCAAAGGAATTCAAACTCTTGTCACTTAACCTCTCCAGAAGCGAGTTTGGAGTCTACAGAGATTAACACTCCTCCTCCTCTTCGCAGAGTTCTATCACATCTAAAAGTGGTGTACCTACTAAGAAAAACTTCGGAGCTTACAATAATGTGAGATGCAAAGAAAGAACTATCAGAATACAGTTTGGGATTTTACTAAGTAACCCTCTTGTATTCTGATAGGTAAGGGTTAGAGAAGACATTAGTTTTTTAAAACAGAGGAAGATGAAGTGGAAGGTTGGTCAGTGGCCGTAACATGTGGGAGTTTTACACCCACAGGTTTGGTTATTATTTTTTTTTTCACCGTACTTGGTTGATGTTCTTGGACGAAAATATTCTCTGGCCAAAAGCTGGCGAAAAAAATCATCTTGAACATCTGCAAGGGCACACGTATTTTGAAAGATGACGTGTGCCTGGTGTATGAATATTTAAATTTTGTAATGTCCACCACCTTTATGTCGACTTTTGTTTTGGCTTTGATGTAAGCCGAGATATCAATCTGAAGTATCAGGGGCAAGCCGGAAAACAAAAATATGTATCGATGGTTGGATCACCTGCAAGGGTTTTGGTGTCGCCGCAACTAGTACCGCGGCATCAGTACGTACTGGGGGTCCGGGCGGTTGATTGCCCTGTTTGGTGACTGTTACAGGGGTTTGAATTATTGGGTCTGGGATCACTTTAACCGATGCCATAGAGGACATATCGGACAATTGCTCATTAATTCTGAGATATTCGGAAGCCGAAATTTTCTCAGGTCCGGCCCTTGGGGTGGCCAGAGATATAAGCGGCTGCATAGTTGTCGGCTGAGCAGGCTGAAGACTATTTGCCACAAGCACATCACTAAAAGAGAATTTTCTACGCTTTGGAGACTCGTTTAGTAGTTGAAGAGTACTAAACTGTGTATCGAGCGCACAGAGTTGGTCATTGATTTTACGAAAACCACTAATCAACTCCTAGAATCCGCTTTTAGTCTGCCTCATGAACGATCTCATTTCGTTTTCACAAAGCCAGCAGTGGATGGTAGGCTGGGAAGGCGAGATTGTCTTATTACAAGACTTCAACGCACATACCAATTTAAATTCCATAATTATTAAAAATTTAAATAATCAATTTATTAAAAATTATTAAAATTTCAAAAGGTAATTTATTAATAATATTGATGAACCTTGTACCACTGTACCAGGGAAACGAAAGGGGGAGATTGAAGAGAGCAGTTAGTGCGAGTTAGTAAAATGCAAAGAATAGAGATAAGAATCTCTATTGAGCGAGAAAAAGGAGCAATAGAATAGAAGCAACACCGTAAGAGATGAAAAAGCAGAGCAGGGCTATGGTTGGAAGAAAAACTTATAAAATTATTATTTTACCTCCAAATATATCACTGCACACGCGAAGCGATACGGATTGTTTATGGAAATCTAATAAGCAAATTTTATGACAACGCAGTGCACACAAAAAAGACACGTCCGTCCGCTTTGAGATAAAGAGAAGAAGTTTTTCCTCCTTCCCTTTTTCCTCCTTCCTTATAAAAATATTTCTGATTCTTCAGAACAAGGTATTGCTAATCTCTTTGCGTCATTTTTTTTAACGTCATTTCAACTTATTCCTCGAATTCTTATAATTTAAATTCTTCATACCCTTAAAAAATTGCATATGTAAACAATATTTACTTGTCTAAATTTAATCATCTCGATGTTTCTAATGCTTTTTCAACCTTGGATATCTCATTTTCTGCTGGTCCTGATAATGTCCCGAGCTGTATTCTCAGGCACTGCTTGATATCCTATGCTACCCTCTTATTACCCTATTCAATTTATCTTTGGACCTTTCATGCCTCCCCAAGAGATGGAATGAATCATTTATTATTCCACTTCATAAAAAAGGTTCTAAAATACTTATAGATGTAAGATGGGAGATGCGGTTATGCGGCGTGAGAGAGTATTAGGTGCGAATCGGAGTCAGCAGTGAACAGTTGGAACCAGCAGTCGGAGTAAACAATCAGCAGTCAGCCGTCGAGAGAGGGGGCAGTGAGTTGTCAGCAGTAAGAACGACAAGTCGGTAATCAGCAGTCAGCAGTGCACGTCCGTAGTCGTCCAGTCGAACATTATACTTTAGCGTTTTGCTTATTTCATATGATATTACACTTTAATTATATTGTACGTTACTATACTATATTCTATTAAATAATGGCAATTCGGGCTCAACCAAAAACAACGACAGAAAAAATTAAAGAGTGCATAAGTAAATTTGGTGCCTGTGTAATTCTTGCATATGAACGGAAAAAAAAACAGGAACCGACGACAAAGAAAAACAGACAGTGAGAAGAGGATAGGCAAAATTACTACAAGCAGCCGCAAAAGAAAAAGCAGACACACAAAAAGAAGTGAAGCCGTGACGTAAAGCCGTGAATTATGCAAGCGAGAGAATTATACTCGCTGCGATCACGCATGATAATGTCAGAGACAAAAGAAACTGAAAAAGTTGCAAAAGCGATGGAAAATAAAGTTGAAAATAAAGAGAACACGGGTGTACAAGGTGATATAAATTTGGTTACAAGAAATAATGAAATGCTCCAGCAGTTAGTACAGTTGTTAACTTTAAAAAGTCGGGCAGACGAAGTGCAAAAAGATGAGGGAAAGCTGATTGTGGAAATTTCGCAAAAATTATACCCGAATTCGATGGTAATAATATGCAAGTGAAGGTGTGGTTTCAAAACTTTGAGTTAAATGCCGACGCATATGGGCTCAGTGAAAAACAAAAATATGTGCAAGCTCGTTCCAAGATGTTCCCATACAGCCGCACTATTTTTGGAGTCGGCAATTGTGTATGAATACGATACATTGCGGAAAGTGTTGATTGATGAATTTGCTAGAGTAAAAGTAGGCAGCGCCTAAATAAACAAGCAATTGATGGAGCGTGTGAAGCTCAAAAACGAAAGTTTTCATGAGTACCATCTTCAAATGAAACGTATTGCTGCGCGTGGAAGCATAGACACAGAATCAGTTATAAAATATGTGTTAAATGGTCTGAATCTCAAAAGTGATTTCAAATTTACGCTTTACGGCTGTTCATCATTTAAAGAACTGAGAGAAAAGTACGAAGTGTATGAAAGTAATCAAACCTATGAGAAAGAGGAGAAACGACAAAATCAGCCGAATAAAAGTAAATACAGCGCACAAGCAAATTCTGGGAAAAGGCAGCATTGTTTTAATTGTGGCGCCCAAGATCACATTCGAAAAGACTGCAAAAGTGAAATTAAGTGTTTTCGTTGCAATGAAAGCGGGCACATGGCAAAAAACTGTGGTACAGCACCAACAATAAAAATTGCCTATGAGGAACGTCGACTTAAAAAGTTGTGCATCGGTGACTTCTGGGTGGAAGCTCTAGTGGATACTGGAGCTGACGTCTCAAAAGAAGCCGTGGTCAAGAAAATGAGTGGTGTTAATCTACAGCAGAATGTCTCTACCCTACGAGGTCTTGGAAATGGCATGATGCGCCCGCTTGGTCAAGTCAATACAGAGGCCAAAATCGACGAAATTAAGCTTACACACAAGTTCCCGGTCGCGCCGGAAAATGCTATGGTCTGTGATGCCTTACTAGGATACGACTTGGTGGCAAAGTTTGGAGTAAAGATGACAGCAGCCGGCTTCGAGTTTTCTCCGCCTGCTGGGGAGGAAACTGTGGAATCAAATCAGCTAAACCACGGTTAGCGAGTTTAACATGATGGAAAAAACAGCCGAATGCCCGATAGAGCTCAAGATCGTGCCGGATAATAAAATTGTGCCTTTTCGGCAGGCACCCAGTTGTATCGCTGCCAACGAGGCACAAGCGATATAACTTCAAGTCAAGGAGTGGCTTGATACAGGCGTAATTCGGCAGTCAACGTCAAATTTTGCCAGCCGCATAGTTTTTGTCAAAAAGAAGGATGAAAGCAACCGTATTTGTGTCGACTACCGGCAGCTCAACAAAATGGTACTTAAAGATTGCTATTGTACCTATTATATGTCTATTGTACAGATCAGTCTAAGGCACTAATGTGCTTGTAGTCCCAAAAATTATAGAAAAGGAGGTCATCACAGAAGCACACAAAGTTGGCCATTTTGGTACCTAGAAAACAATGCATTCTATCCAACAAAACTATTGGAAAGAAAGGTGGCTAAGGTCATCAATAACTGTATCAAATGCATCATCTACTACAAAAATTGAGCAAGAAAGAGGGATTCCTTCACAGTATCGACAAAGGAGTAGAACCGTTACACACCGTACACATAGACCACTTGGGGGTAATGGATGCCACAGCCAAGCGATATAAACACATATTTGCAATTATGGATGGCTTCACAAAGTTTGTCTGGCCGTATCCAACTAAAACCACCAGCAGTGAAATGGTTTTTCAAAAGCTGAACAACTGGTCAGATGTTTTCGGTAATCCTAGCCGAATCATCAGAGATCGTGGATCGGCATTTACGTCAGCTGCTTTTGAGGCGTACGCTAAGGAAAACGGGATCCAGCATGCATGGAGCACCACAGGGGTCCCAAAAGGAAACGGTCAAGTCGAACGCGTGAATCGTTCCATTCTAGCCATAATCTCAAAGCTGTCAGCGGATAAGCCTGATAAGTGGTTTCAGTTTGTGCCAAAGGTACAGCGAGTCATCAATGGCACAATACACAAGTCTACGAAGCGCTCGCCATTTGAGCTTATTATTTGGCATTAAGATGAGGAATGATGCTAATGGTAATATTCCGCAAATGCTAGAGGAGGAGATGTACAACAGTTTCGACGAACAGCGACAGAAAACCAGGCAAGAAGCTAAGGTGAAAATTCAGCAGGCACAAGAGGACTATAAAAAAGCGTTTGATAGAAAAATAAAGAACATTTATGGCTACAAGATGGGTGATCTAGTTGCTATTCGCCGTACGCAGTTCGTGGCTGGTAGAAAACTAGCTAGCGAATACCTTGGTCCATATGAAATCACGAAGGTGAAACGCAGCGGGCGTTATGAGGTCCGTAAAGTTGGCATCTCTGGAAGGGCCTATGAACACCGCTACAAGCAACGACAATATGAAGCTATGGCGTTATGCGGAGGACATCGATGAAGCTTGGTCATCAGAGGCCGATGACTAATTAGGATGGTCGAATGTAAGATGGGAGATACAGTTATGCGGCGTGAGCGAGTATTTGGTGCGAATCGGAGTCAGCAGTGAACAGTTGGAACCAGCAGTCGGAGTGAACAATCTGCAGTCAGCCGTCGAGAGTCGGGGCAGTGAGTTGTCAGCAGTAAAAACGAGAAGTCGGTGATCAGCAGTCAACAGTGCACGTCCGCAGTCGTCCAGTCGAACATTATACGCTTAGCGTTTTGCTTATTTCATATGATACTGCACTTTAATTATATTGTACGTAACTATACTATATTCTATTAAAAAATGGCAATTTGCCTTATAAAGATAACTATCGCGGTATTGCTAAACTTTCTGCGATTCCCAAGCTGCTGGAGACACTGGTTACATCACAACTGCAACATCATTGCAAAAGAATAATTTCCTCCACCCAGCATGGTTTTGTCAAGCATCGTTCTACAACAACCAATCTGCTAGAATTCACTTCGATCGTCCACAAGGGTAATCTAAAACGAATGAAAACCGATGTAGTTTATACCGATTTTAGCAAAGCTTTTGATTCTGTTAATCATCGTCTCCTTCTTCGGAAACTTTATCTTATGGGTTTTCCTCCTAATATCATAAATTTCATACTTCATATCTATCGAATCGTACGCAGCGGGTTTTGTTTAAGAACATCACATCGCATGTTATAAAAGTTACATCTAGTGTTTCGCAAGGCAGTCACTTAGGACTTCTTCTGCCTAGTGTCGTGAGCTATGCTACTACACTTATGTATGCTGATGATGTCAAGCTCTGCTTTTCTTTCTCTGACCACTTCCTTCATAGACATCTGCAATTTGACCTTGATGAAGTATTCTTGTGGTGCTCTAATAATCTTCTCTCACTAAACTGCTCAAACTGCAAGGTTATGTCGTTTAATCGTAGCATGCCTCATGTCATCTCGTACTCACTTGGGAATTACTTTTTAATTCGTGTTTCCTTAATGAATTTGATGATCCCTTCCCAAAAGAGTTTGATGATCCCTTCACCACTAAAACGTTGTATATCTCTTTGGTTCGACCGATCCTGGAATACTGTTCATGCATTTGGAGTCCACAGTACATGGTTCATCAAAGAAGTATTGAATCAGTGCAAAAGCAGTTTCTTTTATTTGCCTTAAAATATTTTAACTGGGACTCAGATGGTATTCTTCCATCATATCGTTGTCAGCTAAAGTTATTAGACCTGCCACCATTGCAGGTACATCGTAGTTGTGCTGGGGCCATGCTCCTTCATAAAATCATTCTCGGTCAAGTTTACTCGAACCTTTTACTGGAAGAGATACTTTTTTCTGTTCCAAACTGGTCAACCAGGTCCTTCCGACCCCTTTGGTTACCAATTTGCAGAACTAATTTTGCGGTCCTTTTCGAGGTATCTGTAAAAACTATAACCTATTGTCACATTTATTTTCCCCTGAATTATCCCTAGATGTAATAAAATCTAAATTGATTGTTTTTCTATTATAATAATTTAGCCTAACTCTTAATTATAATTAATTTTATAATTTTATAAATAACAGTTAATTGTTACATTCAATAAAAGAACAAATCCAATCGAGCCATAGATTCCCACGATGGAATCCTGTCTTCCTTGTTTTCTGAGGGAGAATCCTCCCACTTTGCTTTTGGGACATGATCCAGCTTCCGGAGAATTATCTGCATAAGCAGGCATGCTTGGATCTCGGTAGATAACCCTAAAATATGCAGCCGCTTCCGAATATGCAAGTAAAGATAAAAGAGCTTGGTCGCAAAAGCTCTACCAAAAGCATATGCACTACAAATAACAACAAAGCGCATGCAGAACTGGAAGACAGACTGACCAGAATAAATCCTACAGCTACACCGCTATAACAACCGCTACAGCTAAACATATTATGATTATTTGATGTGCTTTTGTTGGTGGCTGCTAGGTCAAGCAGCTTTTATTATTTATACACATATCGGATCGTATATAGTTGGCTGATCCTTATGAAATTTGGCAGATCGGAGGTTACCCACAATAGAATCCGTAGAAAGTCCCATCCATCTTACTAAAAACACCAAGGCAATTATAGGATATTGTCGGCCGAACCAGGCCGTTCCGACTTATATACTGCCTAAAGAAAAGAAAGAATGTGTGCAAAATTTCAAGTCGATAGCTTTAAAACTTAGAGCCTAGTTAACATAGAAACAGGCAGTCAGACAGACAAACAGACGGACAGACGGACACGCTTATATCGACTCAGGAGGTGATCCTCAATCAGAAAATATATACTTTATAGGTTCGGAGATGTCTCATTTACTGTGTTGCACACTTTCGACAAAAACTTTAATTCCATCTGTAAGGGTATGAAAAGTATTTTCAACCCTACAAAAAGCGAATATAAGGATACAAATTGACAAATAACACTTAAAAAGAGTCCAATTTACTGGGATGTAAAATATAAGATGAACAAGCTTAACCAACATCGAAAAAATTAAGGAAATTAATAGCTTCCCGATACCAAAAACACTTAAAGAACTTCGGCATGAAAAGTTTGGCAGAAACACCGGACCACCATGAGTTTGCGGTAAAGAAAAACTTTTAGACGTATAAAACATGCGTGCGCGCTTTATTAAACTTAAGACCTCCGGAATGCAAGGCAATTAACAGTCAACATTATTTGAGGTTTGATTTTGAGGTACGTGTACGTTGGATTGGTGTCATTGGACAGAAAGAACCTTAATCTTTAAGGATCCTTCACCATCCTGTACAGAAACTCCACTGAATAGGTAAAAATACGTACAGAGCAGAAAAAATCAGCACGGTAGATCCCGAATCCCCACCTTTTCAACTGTCAGCGGTACATCCTAATATTATATAAATAAAGTCCTCTCCCTTTAATCGAGGCATTTGAAAACTATACGTCAGAATATACTATTCTGCTAATAATGATCATTAGTCTGATCACAATGCTAGTCAGAAGGTGCAAACTAAAAAAAGGAGTCCCAAAAACGACGAAAAAATCGACGGATCTATCTCCGCCTAACCCAGTTCTCTTCTATGATGCGAACGAGGACGCCTGCGTTTAAGGGGGGAAGAGTTAACATCAAAATACCTGACGCTTTGATGAATCTTTCTATCTTGTTAGGGTCTATTGCTGACATCATTGAGATGGTATTGAAAAACCTGTCACCCATGGGTTAAAGTTTGAGAGAATGCAGGGCTGGGCAATGGCATAGAAAATGCTTGACAGTTTCTTCCTCTTCTTCGTCCCTGCAGCTACGGCAGTAGACGTTGTGGGGTGAATTCATTCGCCTAGAATGTGTTCCCACTAGCCAGTGATGACTTTTATAGCCGTGCTGATGCGGGTTCTGTCTATCCTAAGTAATTGGGATGTTATTTTTTTTCAGATTTTGTGCCAAAGTTGTCGGGCCACCCGGGAAAATATTCTTTCAGATTTGAGGACGTCGTCCCATCTGAGCTGGTTTTCTCTCTTGTTGGACTTCCTAAGTTGGAGTTTGTCTTAAGCTATCAGTACGCTGGTACCCTCCAATTCACCTTGGAGTGGTTTGGTGGTGCGTATGCGAGCCAATTCGTCTGCTATGCAGTTGCCTGTGAAGTCTCTGTGACCTGGCACTTAGATAAGGCTTTTTTCATACTTGTCATACTGTCATACAGTCTCATGTTGGTCTGAGACTGTCTTTGAGATGCTGGTGATGCTACTTCGGCCTGTAATACGCTGCAATGATTGGGTAGTCTGAAAGAGGCTCTGAAGCCCAGTTATTTGGACTATATATCTCCTCATACTCTATTGTTTAATTTGGAGCCATCAGTATAGAAGCTTAGTGCGCTGTCTGGGCCTGGGATTTGGAAAAATTTTATAACAGTTAATAAAAAGAACTTTAATTGCTTTATCCGGCACTTGAGTATAGATCGCGCGTCTGCAGTCCTTAATACCGCAATCGTATCGAATATACAGGGTGCGCCATATTTTGGGCTCGAACATTGAAAAACTTAAAAGAACAACAAAATGAACATATTTTTGAGTAAGTATCATTTTATATCGATAGATACAATTCATTTGGCCACCTTTATTGGCCACGGAAAATTCTGCTCTTTTTGTCGCATTTTGTATGATTCTCTCGAGCATATCGGTCGGTATGGCTCTCATTTCGGAACAGATTCTGTCCTTTAGCTCGTCGAGGTTTTAAGGATTACAGGCATAAACTTTGATCTTCAAATAACACCACAGAAAGAAGTCTGGAGGAGTTTAATTGGAAGATTTCAATGGCCAGTCGATAGGCTTGACTGGCCTATCACAAATGACTTGTTATTTTCAAAATACATCTGCACTATTTCAGAGCTTTGTTTTCTGCGTGCAGCGAACCATAATTCACGTCATAATTCTACTGATTAGACGTTTTCAAAACATGTCTTTCCAATCGGTCGATATTTGAGAAAAATATTCAAACTTTAAGTCGGCCCACAAATGATGTGGCTCCCTGTACATCCAACATTTTTTTTTTCATTTTTTCCCTAAGACTTCGCACTTAATGGTATTGCTTTCAACTTAATACTTCTTATAATATAAGTATAAATGTAATACTAATACACTTGTCACGGACTTTTATTCTTGGATGCAGTGTTTTTTCCGTATTATATAGACCTTTATACCTAGTTTTTTTTCATATCACGCCGATTCTGCTATCTGCCCCTTCAGATTTCCCTACAAGCCAGAGCTTGTGTGTTTCTCCAAGCAACTAAAACCACAGGTTAGTCTGTAGTTATAGTTTGCACATTAATCGGAATCTTTAATCGGCGTCAAAACAAAAAATGTAATATGTTAAAATTTTTTACATTTAAGTGGTCCTAACTTATAACAATCAGGTACCTAATTGATCTGACCATCCAGTTGTCTGTATTTAAATTCCAAAACATTTGCCACTTACCACAAAGAGTAAATTTGATGAAATTTGGTACGTGCAGCAAATGGTTCAGTTTCACAGTTTCATCCACCATGTTCATGGATATGGCTTTCTCACTGTTGGCAGGCGAGAGCTATTCCTTCCTCTTCCGCAAGCCGAGGCAATCACTGCTTTTCAGTAACAAGACGGCTTGAAGGCGGCCAGCTATGATCCCAACAATCCCAACAAGTACTTCGACATTGTCTCAGGTCAGGTTCGTGAAACTAAAAGATAAATGGAAGTGCTCCAGTTTCGAAACAACAAAAGCCTTATTGAGCAAAATACATCCAAACACAGCCACTTTATCACACCAATCAGAATACTAGAGAGTTACGTAACAAACTGCCCTAACTATATTCTGATTCATTTTTTTGTTCCACACTATAGTTTTTACACAAGGCTCTGAAGGTTTTCAAAGAAAGTCTCTTTAAAGAAAGTTCCAAGAAAGTTCTCTTTTAGATCTAAAGGACCTCTTCAAAGGGGAAGAAAAGTGTAAAGTTCTGTAATATCCGCTTCTAAAGAAGTAAAATCACCAGAGTTTGGTGACATCGAATTTCTTTGCATTAAAATCATTTTTTCCGATAATTTTGTAACTGCTTCTATAAAAACCGTTCGTTCGAACCGTCCACATACTGGCAACATTTATCCGCTAATGTATTCGTTTATAATCTTCTGTCTGATTGTGACCAGCTGGTAGCTCGGAGTAGATGCTTGCGGTTTACATTACCATTAATAAGGTTATGTAGCAAAACGACACCCAGAATTGTTCTACGGCTTTTTAGTAAGGGTAAGTTCTTTAATAACGCTCTTTGCGTTAGTACCCATTATGACTAAATTGTCGGAAAATGTGAATTAAAAATCCAATAGGACATTAACATAGTCTGATGCGGGAAAGATAAAGAAATTAAATGAGTTTACGTTTCGATCCATTAAGTAATTTCTTAAGGTAATTTGCTTAACACCAATTTAAAAATAGACCCAAATCGGATTGAAGTCTAGATTTCTAGTGCCCAAGCCAAAATCTTAATCTAATCTGAAGGCTTAAAATCATGAGCTAATATAAGGACAAGTTAATTAATCAGGTAAGAAGCAAGTCGTTAATAAACAATGTAAAAAGTAAGGGTTCAAGAGATTTGGCTTCCTTGGGGTACACCAAATGTAACGCGGACGAGGTTCGAGAAAATATCCTTAAAAAATTCACTTTGGGTTCTTCCAGATAGTAGCTGAATATCCATGTCAGGAGATCAGTTGGGAATTCAAAAAGACTGAGTTTATCTACATGGAGCGAATGGTTAATAGAGCTTCTAAGTATCTTGAAAAACTAATTGTACAGCCTATATCACACCAAGTCATACAGATATCCCTTTACTCTTAAACAGGATATCCAGAAATAAATAACCAAAATGCTATACCAACAAATCATTCAAAATAGACAGAAAACTTAATGACAAAACTATCTCCGATAGGTACCCAATTCCGAATATCACTGATATTCTAGATAAACTGGGTAGAACGAAATATTTCTCCAAACTCGACCTGGCCAGCGGGTTCCATCAAATCGAAATGGACCCTGAAAACATGCAAAATAGCGAATAGCGGGAATAGATCCGAGATAGATTAAGCGAAGAGTAGGAGAAAGATATCACGAGGAAGAGTGTTGCACAGATAAGGCACTTAATATAAGCGATTTAAGATTGTTAGTAGAGCAAAGTGACAAGATGTGGTAGAGACCATTGTAGTCCGAACATAATATCCCGAACGGATCATGTTGGGCATATGTCGAACTACAATGGCTGAGGTATAGAGGACAAAAGTTTCTGTCTACATTTCCATATATAAGATTATATAGGAACATGACACCCAGCATCGTTTTACGGTTTGTTAATGATGGTAAGTTGATTAGTAAAAGTCAACTACGATAAGAGGGGAGGTAAAGATTTGCATCCCAATTAAGTCCCCTCAGAGCGAAATTAAGGAAGTTTTTTTATACAGATTCAATGTGATCTTGGTTTACTCCGTATTGAGGACTCCAGACACACGATCCATATTCAAGAATCGGACGGACCAGTGATGTATATAACGTTTTAGTTATGTACGGGTCATTAAATTCTTTTGACCATCTTTTAATAAAACCAAGCACACCCATAGCTTTATTAACCATGGTAGATACATGGTCGGTAAATTTAAGTTTCAAATCTTATAGGACACCTAGATCGTTAACCTGAGTTAATCGTTCTAAGGCGTTCCCATAGAGAAAGTACATAGCCTGGTGAGGACTAGATCGGTAAAAAGACATGAGTTTACATTTCGATCCATTAAGCTTTCGGTTATTTGCTAAACACCAATTTTTAAGTTTATCCAAATCGGATTGAAGTCTTGACTGGGCACTAGTGAATTTATACTGAAGGCATAGCTGAACGTCATCAGCGTACATAAGTACAAGTGAATAAGTTAAGGCAAGGAGCAAGTCGTTAATAAACAGTGAAAAAAGTAGGGGTCCTAGATGGCTTCCTTGGGTCACCCCAGATGTGGCGCGGACTAAACGCGAGGTGACATCTTTAAAGAAGACATGTTGGGTTTTCCCAAATAAGTAGCTCGAAATCCAAATAAGAAGATCAGTTGGGAATCCCAAATGACTGAGTTTTCTTGTCAGAAGCGAATGGTTAACAGAGTCAAATGCTTTACTGAAGTTAGTGTAAATGACGTCTGTTTGTAAGCCATTCCGGAACACATCCGTGATAAAAGATGTTAGCTCCAATAAGTTGGTATTGGTGGAGCTTCGCTTCATGAAGCCATGCTGGCACGAAATTATTATTAAAGTACATAGGTGTTGCAAATGTGGAGTGATAAGTTTCTCAAAAAGCTTAGGAATTGCTGACAATGAGATGCCTCTATAATTTGCAGCGTCGTATTTTTCCTTTTTTATGCAGCGAAATAATGAAAGATTCCTTCCACATAAGGGGAAAGATCAAAGTTTCCAGCGATAGATTAAAAAATTTAACGAGCGGTTTGCGCAGAGCCTCGGCGCAGTTCTTCAGAACACAGCCTGGTACTCCATCACGGCCTGGCGAATACACATGCTTGACCTTAAGAAGATCCGATATCCGGGCGAAATATAAGATTGGCTGATTGGATATTATAAGTGTAAGGCTGAGCTGAGCTGCTGCTAGGTGAATACGTAGTTTGTAAAAACGCTAAGTGTTTACAAAGTTATAAAACTGCTTCGGATCCTGAGTAAACTGATTCCTGCAGCGGCGAATATAACTTCTATAACATTCTGCGTTATGCACGGTGAAATTGGACCGAGCTACTAAGTATCTTGAATAACTAACTGTACAGCCAGATAATTTATGTTTATTTAAAAATCTATTCTAACGTTCTTTAAATTTAATAGGTGCCTTGTATACCAAGGCGGATTCATTGAAGTGGACGGATATTTCCATGGCACGCAACCGTCGAAAAATATATTCAAGGTGTAATAAAATTTTTGTAAGGCAATGTTTATATCCTATCATGCCAGTAGATCGGACCAATCAAATTCAAAAAGTAACGTATTTAGTTTCATAAAATCAGTCTTACGGAAGAAATGAACTTCATGAGATTCAAGTGTACACTTTAGGTTAATTTAGCTATTGATTTCGATTAAAACCTTAAGAGTGGGATGATATGGATCTTTAGTGTTAGAAAGGGGTTCTGGAGAGTTACTCTCTCCAAGATATGGTAAACTGACTGATTCTGATGGTAACAAGCTATAATACAAAAAATTTTTTTAATTTTAAAAATTATTTATAAACCTTTCACCACTTTTCCAGAGAGTTCAAAAGGAAACTTTAAAGATGCTCTTAGTGAGAGTGAGTATCGAATGTAAACAAAAGAAAAATATTTATTGGACGCAAATAGAAGCAACACAAATCAAAAAATTTTATACTTTATTAATGGTTTAGTTTAACTCCAAAATAGGTGCACAGTGATGTGCGAAGCCGCCACCAAAAAAAACCGAATAAAATATTCATTATATGTTATCTACGCCCAAGCTCATTCATGTCTAGTTCTACACTTGTTTATTGAAATTGAGCTTGACCACCCGCTGCACCTATTTTGGGGTTGAACTGAACCATTAATAAAGTATAAAATTTTTTGATTTGGTCGCTGTCAAAACCCTGAAAGCGTAACACATTCGTGACCCCGACGTGAGCTACGAGAAGTTGGATCGGGTGAAATGATATTTTTTGGAAAAAAAAGGGTGCAATCGATTGCCCATCAAATGACCACAATTTTTAACTATGTTCAATTTTAAATAATTTCAAAACGGTAGGTGGTAATTTGAAAATATTGAAAACACTGTTTATCACACTATTGGAAAACGACTTCAGTAGTTTTTTTTTTTTAAGTTTTGTTTTACCTGTGAAAAAATGAGCTAAACTGAACACTTAAATATTTCAAAAACTAAACGTTTTTGCAAAATTCTAAAAGATGACCATTGGTGATCATTTTGGTTTATTTCGATTTAAAAAAATTTTTCGAAAATTTTCATTTTTGAATATTTTCCAAAGGCAGGTGGTCATTTTAAAATATTAATGGTCATAGTGCCGCGATTTCTGCCAGCAGAGGTTAGTATGATCTGCATGGAGATGAAGGACCTCGACAAAAGGGCCCAGGCTTCCGAGAAGCGGAATTTCTGCACCCTGTTTAAATCCACCATTGACATCCATCCCCACCTAATCATAATGAAAAAGCTCAGGTGGCTCATTTCATGTCTACTGGAATCAGCTTTAGAGAGCGCGGGAGTGCTGGAGATTACAGACGTATATTTTGATGTGGCCCTTGATCTTTTACGTACTCATTTTAGTAATATACGATTAATCTTTCAGGCTAACATCTATGAGATCCTCTAGCTACGGATGGTCAAGCCAGGATCAGTTGCTACTCTTCGGGAGTTAACTGACCGTTTCAATGGTCGCATGCGACAACAATGATGCCGAACGCTTGAAAGCATTGAGTCTGCTTTGGCTAAACGTGCACCACCAATGCCACCAATGGCTGCCTTCAGTTGCCGAGTGTCATTGGATTCCGGTTTATAACTTCGGCCTTGCCGCTTTTAATTTTGTGTAAAATCGGCCGGACTTGGTAGCGCTGATTGAGCATGTGTTAATGTGTTCGTGCAACCCACTTAGCTGCAGCTGCTTTTTATCATTATTTATTCTTGTATGTCTGTCTGCCAGTCTCGCATGCTGTTGGCACCTAGTGCCAAGACCTAATAACCCAGTTCCAATAGACGGGACCAGAAATCAAGGGAATCGGGACAGAAACCGAAATCAGCAATATGAGCAGTAAAAATGACCAACTGACCGGGGGAAAGAAAACCATCGAACTTAGCAAAAACCCAATACCAAGCGATCCGAGTCAGCAGACGCAGAACTAGTTTACTTAGCACGTTCTATCTTCAACATTGACCTTACTGTGCGTACTTCATTAAAATTAACTGGCTTACCATAGTTAGGCTACAAAATATGTAATTATCTGATATTATGAAAGATAGCTTGGTAAATAATAAAGGAAGTTACGAACACAAAGTAAGTTGGTTCGTTACTTAGTATCATCTCGGGGTACTTAAAATTAAGTACCAACTAAGAGTGTTCCTTCTGTCAAAAAGACCGCCAATAAGACCAGTTTGTTATAATAATAGCCAATAATAGCCTCAGTATGCTGCTTCCGCCAGAAGGAACACCACCAGAGGAACATTTTCTCGAAACACAATCTGCACATACCCAAGCCCCTTCCCAAGCTAATTGAAACAATGCGAGTTGACTGGATTGACGAGATCCTAAACAAAAAAGGTCTCCCATCAATTCATATTCTGAAAAATGACGAGTGTTTGATATGACTCTACCTCGTCGTATTGTCACATTAAATACGGTTGCAAATTTCGCCTTATTTTTTTTATAAAATCCTTTTTTTAAATTTATTCATTTATGACAAACAATTTGCTACGGCTAGCTTGCAGAGGTTGTGGACTGTTCCACCCCGAATGATTTTTTTAGCAATGCCTATTTAGGTCTAAGTGTGGTTTATTTCGCTACAGTCGAACGCTCGCCCTCCCGTTAGTGCCAATAGACCCACCTCCGAGCTCTCACTCGGCAGGATATATGGTCTTGATGCCTGGCGCCGGTTCGGTTTACGGTTACCTCAGTTTGGACTCACGTTCTCCGGCTGCGGGTCCTACACTGCTCCTCCTCTGCTGCTGCTGTCACTGCCCCTGTTGTTGTTTCCGCCGTCGATCCTGATCACTGCTTTCCTTGCTTCTTTGATGCTGTCGACCCTGCTTCTGGCATACTGATTCTTGCCCTTTCTCAGTGGACGGCACCTGATCCATGTTGGTTGCCAATTGGTACACCTCCCAGGCATACGCCGGGCAGGATATGCTTCCTTGGAGCCTGGCAGCCTGATAAGGGCACGAAGGGCCTTCCTACCGGTTCCTCAGGACATAACCCGGTTGTGTTTGCCACTCGTCGCCAAACAACAGCAAGCATAGGCTCTGCAGGATTTGTGGCCGACCAGAGGTTGGGCGTCGCGCCCCCTTTACTTCAGGGGATCACGGTGCCTCACTTACCCACAGGGGGTCCTTGAGTCGCGGATCACAAATCCTTTCGCACTCGATCTTGCATTTGAGACTGTTGGACTTACCTACAGGGGGTCCTTCAGCCTATTCTCCTCCTTCCCACCCTAGCTGCTGCCACCCGCTTACCACTTGTCTTAGTGTGTGGGAGATTCAATGTCCTCACAATATTGAACATGGTCGTAGGTATACACTGCCTTTTCATAATGAATAAAGACTTTTTAACGTAGTTTAAAACAAAATTTCAAAGATTCTGCACACTTTATGAATGAGATGACACACTTTCCAATGACAGACTAATCGGCGGTCGGTTTTGATATAACATATATCTATTGGCTGGTTTATGACCTGGGTAACTATATATTACGACTACTTTTTTTAATATTTCATAAGTGAGGGTGGGGGGTTTATGGGTGAGGTTCGATCCCACACAGATATCACATGATTTGCCAAGGAGACTTTTTACGCGTACTTGATCAACGTGGCCGCTGGGGTCTTTGGCTATCGCTACTACAAGAACTTTTTCTTCAAGACCGAAGAACATGGCGTTATATTTTTCACGGCTGTTACAAGCGCGGCAGTTTTCTCATTCCATGTATTGCTTACTGGAAACTCTCCAAACGTATTGCTGGCTCCAAACGGCCCCTCGGTGGCATCCATTTGTGCTGGCGGTCATATCCTACTCGCTAATAGCTCCATTAAGAACATTCAGAGAGCCCACATTAGTGTCCTTGCCTAGATTCCTGGGCTCCGCTCATGATCTTCGTCCTGCCGCCGAGGAACGCCAACACGGTGATGGTTGTACTGCTGGAGCCGCGAGCTTCTATTGGATTAATATTGTGCATAGATGGATCGCAGGATTCCGTCCAGCTATTGAACACTGTATCGCAGGACTATGGACGGAATCCTGCGATACAGAATTGCTACTAGTGTTGAAACCTGCGTGCAGCCCACTTTCACGGCCCTGGTGGAATGGTTCCTGCTCGCCCATTTCTGCCTCTGCACTTCATATCAGAGATCGAGTGTCGGGCCGCCTTTGTGGGCCGCACCACAGGCATTGGACAGTCAAACCTTATAGTCGGCATACTGGTGATCCTGAACAGCTTTTGCGGTCCGATTTTCTTCTTCTGCATGTATTCGCTGCTCAGTACAGAAACCTACTAGCTGTTTGCTCTATTTCCCAACCTGATCCTAAGCTGCAGAAGCAGCGGTGGGTTTCAATATGATCCGAGGCGAGCTGACCCTGTACGAGTAAGAGGATGTCTTTTTAGGAACTGGTTTCAAGCTGGCCACTCAGCTTTTTATGCTTCAAGGACTTAAGGTATTTTGTGCCATGATTGTGCCACAATCCACTGCCGTCATTTCATGGTTTGGAAAATCTTAGCCCCGCGTTTTATATACGAGGCCCTGGTCACTTTTATCAGTCTGCCATCCCTGATATTGGGTTACCTGGACATAAGGAAGGTGTGAGTTACAATATATCTCTTGTGTTATACATAAAATTGGAGTGTCTGTTCCTTCGCAGAATACTTAATAATTGCAGACATATTTCGGTTGAAGAATGAAACTTATTCGATTAAACTAAGCAGCAAGCTTCTGAAAATAAAATTAAGGAGATAGAAAATTGTCGTACGTAACTTGTGTGTGTCCCACCAAATAAATAATTTTGCCAAAACGTTGGAATCCTCTGCTGATCAGAATCAGACCCCGTAACCCAAATGCTTATAGATGAGCAAATTGAAAGCAACATAGCCATCCAAAGGCTAATAAGAAACTTCACAAAAGACTCCGCAGAGCGAAAGCTCAAGGAAAGATACTTAAAGGAAAGACTCAAACAACTCACTAACGCATGGACCCAGTTTAAAAAGAATGAGGCCAAGCTCCATAAGCTGGCACTTAGTCCAGAAAATGAGTATTTCACAAAGGCCAAAGCGATAGAGGAACTTGTGAAAAAATATGAAGCCATATTTTCCGATGGAATCCCATCAGGGTCAGGCCCATCACAAAGGCCCCGGAAAACAGGAGAAAATCTAGAGCCAAAGGCACAAGTACGAGAAAACGAGGAGGAAGATCCCCAATTAACATCATTAAAACGAAGACATGAAGGACGGTTGCACGATATGGAAGACTTTTTGTGCAACCGCACCGAAGGACGGGAATTGTCCACACACATCAGACAACACATGAAGGAGCTATGGAAGGAAATTGTCACGGAGTACCATGATCTCATCGATCTGGAACCTACCTTAAAAAATGGTGGACATACTGATGACGGATTTCAGGTGGTACGAGCAGAATACTTTTCATTTCTGAGCGAAGAATCACAATCAACTCCAGCATCGACACAAAAACTCGCGATTGCACCTCCGTTTGTAATACCACCATTCGAAATTCCAAAGTTTGACGGAGATTATTTAAAGTGGCCGCGGTTCTGCGATATCTTCACGGAATTGGTTCACAACCACGGCGAGGCGGTAAAATTCCGGTATTTGGAGAACCAAGTGGTTGGAGAAGCCAAGAATTTAATCTCCACAACATTTGGAGGACAGGCCAGCTATCAAGATACCTGGCAGCGACTAAAGTCACGGCATCAAAATGAAAGAATCCTCATAAAATCGACACTGGCAACCTTGTTTGCTCATCCAAAAACAAATGGATCAGCAGAAACAATTGCTTGACCACCTAGAGCGTCAAGCTACCAGCCAGGTTACGCTACTAAAGACAACGGCCAATAATGGTTTTCGCTCATCAACTCAAGCACCGGTTGAAAAATTTATCATAAGCACCCATGGCAATCATCGACTTCAAACATTCCCAAGATTTTTACTCCAAGATGACTCCAAGTGAAAGGACTCAAAAAATAACAAGGATGAATGCCTGCACAAACTGTTTATCCGTTTACCATGCAAGCAACTTATGCAAATCCAGTTTCTCATGTCATGTGTGCAAAGGGAATCATCACACAATGCTGCACTATACGTCTACGCGAACAAGCGCATCCACAATCAGCCAACTAACAACACCATATGTATTACTCGCGACCGCCCAAGTGGAAGTCCAAGGTCCTACCAAAGCACGACACAAATGCCGCGCAGTATTCGATTCCGGATCACAAGTGAATTTTATCTCTCAGGAACTGGCAGAAAAACTCGGAGTTCAATTAGCGCCAACCGACATTCCCATAAAGGGCATAGGAGGCACAAAACGAGCGAGCTCCCGAGCAGTGCTAAATATTTATACCCTTGCAGAGGGTATTATAATTTTGGTCAAAAGTGTGCAACGCAGTGAAGGAGACATCTCCGACCCTATAAAGTATATATATTCTTGATCAGGATCACCTCCTGAGTCGATATAAGCATGTCCGTCTGTCCGTCTGTCCGTCTGTCCGTCTGTCTGTCTGTCCGTCTGTCTGTCTGTCCGTCTGTCTGTCTGTTTCTACGCAAACTAGTCTCTCAGTTTTAAAGCTATCGAGTTGAAACTTTGCACACACCCTTCTTTCCTTTGCAGGTAGTACATAAGTCGGAACGGCCGGGATCGGTCGACTATATCCTATAGCTGCCATATAACTGATTGATCGGAAATGGCATAACTTCGTTGTTTTTCAAGTTAGAAGGTTGGGACTTTCTATGGATTCTTAATTGATCCAACTTATACGATCTGCCAAATTTCATAAAGATCGGTCGACTATATCCTATAGCTGCCATATAACTGATTGATCGGAAATGGCATAACTTCGTTGTTTTTCAAGTTAGAAGGATGGGATTTTCAATGTATGCTTCTTTGGTCAAAATAATTCGATATGCCAAATTTCATAAGGATCGGCCGACTATATACGATCCGCTGTATATCTAATAATATAGATGCGTGGCGCCACCTATCGGACTGCGACTGAACTGCAAGGGTATATAAACTTCGGCTCCGCCCGAAGTTAGCTTTCCTTTCTTGTTTTTCTTTAACCACGAATTTCAAAACACAAGTAGTGGCGTATATACTACCTGAAGTCATGACGAATCAACCATCTGAGCCAATTCTGCGCCCGAAAAATATTCCACCAGAACTTCGCTTGACAGATCCCACCTTCACTCAGCCACAAGGTATTGATTTGCTGCTTGGGGCGGAATATCTCCCACAACTCTTCGAGCCGCTACATATCAACCTAGGACAAGGACAGCCATTACTTCAACGGACCCCGTTAGGATGGATTATATCCGGACCAGCAAAAACCAGCTCTATGGTACAAACCAGTCCACCCATGAGCAGTGCCATATCAGCCAGAAAAGTAACAAGAATCGAGAGCCTGCTCTAACAATTTTGGAAGTTAGACACCCTTGAGGAAAAGCAAAATGGGCTTATCACGGACGAGAAGTTATGCGAACAGCATTTCATGGAAAATATAAAAAAAGGGGCAGATAAAAGATTAAAAGTGCGGCTTCCATTTAAGGAAGACCGAAAAACATTGGGAAGTTCCCTTCCGATGGCATATCGGCGTTTTAACGCATTTGTAAAAGAGACTTCTACGGGATCCTGATCTCCAGAAACAATATGTACACCAAGTAGTACCACCAAACTTCGGGTTGTATTCGACGCATCAGCAACAACCACAAGCGGAAAAAGTTTAAATAATCTTTTACGGATTGGGCCAACAGTTCAAAGTGAATTGCTATCCATTCTTTTACGATTCCGATCGTAGCAATATGTTTTCACATCAGATGTAGAGAAAATGTACCGACAAATTATGATACACCAAGAGACCGCAAGTTTTAAATTATATTATTTAGACGGGAGCCTGTGGATCCATTAAAATATTATCAACTAAACACTGTCACCTATGGCACGGCAACAGCCCCGACTTCAGTGATTTTACCGAACAAGCCGTCAAGACACTCGGAATTATTTGGGACCCACCTGGATATTGGTTTCAAGGATGTGCGAGTAAGAATGCAACAATTATGGGAGTTGAAAATCGACTGGGACACGGAACTGGGCTCAGAATTCACTCATCAATGGCAAGCGTTCAGACATGACGTTCAGATCCTGACAACAATAAGAATTCCAAGATGCGCACTCCCAGCAGAAACATCCGGAGGCATTCAACTACATGTGTTTGCAGACGCATCAGAAGCAGCATATGGGGCAGTGGCATATTTACGAGCAAGAAATAAGACAGGCAATATTGTCGCTCGATTGCTATGTTCAAAGGCACGGGTAGCCCCCCTAATGAAACAAACCTTACCACGCTTAAAGCTCTGCGCAGCGGTATTAGCAGCTCAACTCACAAAAGGAGTAAAAACCGATCTTAACGTAAACTTAGAAGCAATATATTTATGGTCCGACTCTGAAATTACTGTAAAATGGATTAACGCCACTGCTTTCTCATTCCAAACATTTCTGGCGAACCGGGTCGCCCAGATTCAAGAACTAACAGACCGAGAGTGGTGGAGACACGTGACATCAACGGATAATCCTGCAGATATTCTCTCCAAAGGATGCACGGCAGCACAATTAAGAGGTTTAAAACTTTCGTACACCGGACCACCGTTTCTAGGGCAAGATCCAGAGTCTTGGCCAAGGTTCCAATCAGCAGAAACAAACAATGCAAACGAAGATCAAGAAAAAAAGAAGGAGATGGTCTGCAACCTAGCCATTAAATCAGAAGAATGGATGGAAAAAATCAACCACCATGGAACATTCGATACGATGTTGCAAATAATTAGAAGAATGCGGCAATTACTATAAAATTTTAGTATAAAATCTCACTATAAAATCCGAGGAAAACTATCACATAAGGTGTATCTAGCAGTGTTTTATTGGTTTTCATCCAAGGCAGTACACCTAGACGTAGTAACAGATTTGACTACCCAAGCCTTCCTAGCAGCATTAAAGAGATTTTGCGGACGACGAGGACTGCCATCAAAAATCTATAGTGACAATGCGATCAATTTTATTGGAGCCTACAACGAATTATCAGAAATAAAGGAAGCAATATTCGCCGATGAAGCACAAGCAATGATACCCAAGAGCTGCGCAAACCTGAGCATAGAATTCAACTTTATACCACCTCGTGCACAGAATTTCGGAGGCCTGTGGGAAGCCGCAATAAAATCAGCTAAAAATTTACTGAAACGAACGCTCTATACCGCCACAATAATCCCTGAAGAACTTGAAACCATAGCGATCGACATTGAAGCCATTCTAGATTCTCGTCCGTTGACATCTGTCTCTTCCAGCCCGAGGAACCTTACGGCATTAACGCCAGGGCACTTCCTGATTAGGGAACTTCTAACGGTATCACCCGATATTCACCAATCATGGCGGCGCACAGGGTTACTCACTCGGTGAAAGCGTCTCGAACAATTACGAAAAGAATTTTGGACACGCTGGAGTCACGAGTACTTGCATGAATTACACAACCGGTCAAAGTGGGAAAGAAGTTGTAAGACGGTAAAGATTGGGGATCTCGTCATAATAAAAGAAGACAACATCGCTCCTTTGAACTGGCCCCTCGGACGCATCACTACCCACCTCCCCACTACCAGAAAGGAAAGCCGTTAACCCTGTAGTCATCACTCAAATAAACAACGTGACTGGGACCATCATAGAGGCCACCTATCGGATATCAATCAAATCCGCCGAGTGGACGCTCATTTGAAGCCTGTCCCACGATCATCCACACGTTGCAACAGGAAGTGGCGGAAATCCAAGATGCCGAACAGTTAATGCATCATCAACGACAAAAACGCGGAGTACTGAACATCGTTGGAAACATTGCGAATGGTATTTGCGGAGTACTCGATGATCAATATGCCAAACGGATGGAGGAGATTGTTGACAAACTAAGAGCCCAAGAAAGCATCACTCATAAAATAGTGGAGAACCAAACGTTAATCCTGGATAGCACTATCAACATCATGAGGAGGTAAACAAGTGAAACTCAGAAGAGGATGCTTAGAAGCCAGTTTGGCCAGAATCAAGGTAGGAAACTATGCGTCTGATCGGTATCTTCCAATTGCAGTTTCAGAGTTGGTCTTCGTAGCAAGCCACATTCGTCGAGTCCAGGATGCCGTATTGAATGTGCTAATCGGGGCACACGAAGGAAAATTAAGCCCTGCATTGGTTTCGGTGGAACAAGTGAAACAGGTGATTACAAAAATACAAACACACCTTCCACCGGGGAGACGACTACCCATCACCAGTGAGACAGCACGAGACTTATATCGATTGGCGACCACTCGGGTACAAGAAACCGAGGACTTATTAATGTTCCCAGGACTTATTAATAAGACGAATTCACTGTATATCGAATGGAGCCAATTCCACAAATAACAAGAGAAGGCCTGGTGATAACCAAAACGGAAACAAGATATCTAGCAATAGATGACCATCGGAAACATCACTTCGCGATCAATCAAGAACACCTGCAGCAGTGTATCAGCGGGAAGATCGTTAATAAGGTATGCGAATTTAAGCAGACGCTCTTTGGCCCGGACGCCCATCTACTCTCGTGTACAATGGCAGCAGTATCAAGACATCGGGTAAAGGAATGTAAGTCAGAGCCAATCAATGGGACCAGTTATTGGGTTCAACTGACAGAACAGAATGCATGGATCTTTGGGACCATGAAGCCAATAACAATGACATATGTGTGCTCGGCCGAAAAGGATCAAATCATCATCGAAGGCGTAGGCATACTAACAATCAGGCAAGATTGTGTGATCCAAAGCCCGACAATCACATTATTGGGGCGAGCGCGAGTTGAACTGCGCTGTGCGTCAGGAACAATAAGGATGTCAGGAAGTTATGTTTACGAGTGGCCGTCACAGGAAAAGATAAAGACAACAGAAGGGCAGTTGGAGTCAACGTTGGATCAGCTAGACCGACTACATGCAGAGGGGCAGGGATTCAAAACATGGACGAAGCCGGCACAGGAAAATGTGGACAGCGAGGCAGACTGGAATCTGGCTCATCAATACTCCGGAGTAATAATGTCAGGAGTAGCAATCCTCATAGCCACATGGGCAGGGTGCACGCGGTGTGCTAGGAAGGATACCTCAGCAACCCATCACCAGAGAACGACATTAACCCAAGGAGAAGAATTCCAGCTGATCGAACAACAACCCGGTCTGACCACTTTGACAAGGGATAGACATCACAGGAGATTTGAAGTATACGATCCAGGGACTCCTCAGTAAAAGGCAAGCAAGACACACACATAGTTATGAGAAGGGTTTATTAAGTTAAGGTAATCTTAAGAGGCATCTCCATCAATGGTACCCATCGAGGAAGCACCACTATCAATAGAAACTATCGTCACTGTTCCAAGCCGAACGACGATTAAGGCGCCGTTGGGCAATACGGCCAAACGGTCGGAACTGCACGATAATGAGGTCGCGGTCCACTATCCCAAGAGAGGCGGGGGTACCTTGGCGAGGGAGGATGCGGCCATAGTACCAGAAGTTGAGGTCGGAACTGCGTAACCGGAGGCTGCGACAATATTAGTCCATAAACTCCAATATGCTGGAGTCCCGATCATGACAGGCCCGTTTCATACGTCCGTAATAAGGCCCAATAACCTTAAAGAAGAGCAACGACATGATCAACGGAGATACTGAGAGTGGTGCATAAAATGAAACAGCAGCCTCTATTTTTGAGTACCTCAATGGTGAGGGAGAATGTTGCCACCTATTGCCAAGACCTACTACCCTATATACACACTAGTAATTTGATCTAATCAAGATGCATCAGCATGTCACAATATACAAGCATCAGACCCACTAAACTATTGGCACACCTAGTAATATTTTGCGATAAGCATAAAACAATATCCAACCTACTAACACGGCACTAGTAGACGGCGCCAGAAACAGAAATCATCATTATCAGCGGGAAGAATGATCGACTGACCGAAGCAAGCAAAAACCAGCTAGCTAAGCCGAAATGCGAGTACTAGCAGTACATGAACAAACAATCTGAGTCAGCAGACTCAGAGGTGGGTGACCCTGGCATAAACATTAGTTTTAGCACGTCCATAACATTGACCTTCCTTAGATTTAATTATGTATAATTTACCATCTTATATAAGAATTGTTCTTCTAAAATAAAGATAGTTGCGAAATCAGAGTGAATCGTCTCGTTACTCAGTGCTTGAACTACGGCACTTTAAATTAACCTACTTTGAGTGATCCTGTGTGAAACGGTTCACAAGTTAGGTCTCTCAAAAGGCTATCTGCTTCAAGTGGCTCCTGTGTAAACGGACCACAAGTAGAACCCGCGGCATACCAGTCTACTTCGAGTGTTTCTCCCGTGAAACGGACCACGAGTAGACCCCACGTCATCCAACCTACTGCGAGTGGTTCCTGTGTAAGCGGACCACAAGTAAAACCCGCGGCATACCAGTCTACTTCGAGTGTTGATCCCGTTAAATGGACCACAAGTAGGCCGATACGGAATCAACCGAACCACCATACCACCTATACTTGAAGAGAACCAGCCCAGGACTTCAAGTACCCCACATCAACTCCAGTCCCTTGTAGAATCCAGGTAAATTAGTCAGATTTTATACATTCTTTGACTACGACTCCGGGAGCTACCGTTATTCCCGCGAGTTCAAGTTTGACGTAATGGCCGCATAACGCTCTACGGACGAACAAAGGTCTTTCTTGAACAATAAAATAATAAATAATAATTTATTACAGCGAGAAATAATTACAACCTAACATATTTTTTTTGGATTTTGTAAGGTATGCAAGAAAAAAAAAGAAATAAACAAATTTAAAAAATACTAAATTCACAAAAAATTTTGTCTGAATGACATTTTGCTTTAGCTGTATACAATCAATATAAATTCATTTAAATTGCGTTTATATGCTCTGTGAAGCGCGTTTGTTTATGTGGTTTTTTGTGGTTTTGCTTCACACACACTACAGTGATCCCCGAAAAAATAAGATAATTTTAATGTTATACTTCTTTTAAAGAAACTTACTCAGAACAATTTATATCCACAAAAACGCTTTCCTGGTGCTGCGACTGAAAATTAAATTTAAATGGTTTTTGGGACTTTTATCCCTCATAGGGTTGTTTCACTATACAAACTTCTAACACTTTTACCACGCTTATACGAAACCCCTAGACAGGTCAATCCACTTTCGAAAAAAACGTACATAACTGAAAATTTACAAAATAGCTTATTTAACTACCCAATCCCATATTGGAGTTAAGCGCATTCCGCTGCCTCATTCTCTCCAGCCTCTCTTCCGAACTCACAAAAAAAGCTACTAAAGCACTTTTCTTTGGCTTAGATAGCGCCTTTACTAAACAAGATTACGCCGAAATCCCTATATTGTGCGCGATCTATGGTACAGGACAAAACGCCAAGAACACTGAGGGATTCCGAAGAACTGGACAAGGTTGGGTCCGAACGAAGATACATATTTTTTTGAGAAACCGTAATTTAACTTAGGTTAGGGGTTTTCAGAGTGGGGTTTTCTCTCTCTCCCCGCGAGGTTAGTGAACCCCTATTTGGAGGGAGTTAAAACTGGGTGTTTTGCACTGCTGTGTGCTGGTTCTAATGCTCTTGCTTCTCTTCTCACTGTTATGAAGCACCACAGTCGCGGGCGATGCAGGGTCCTCCAAACTTCAGGCTATGTACTCCTTTTCGGGACCAGCCACTCCTTGAACTGTATTAACTTACTCTCTACTTGGAATTGACTAAATAACTTATTTTAGTTATATTATACCTGAGGAAACATATATATTCCACTAAAACCTTAAATGGGTGGAGATCACTTGAACTGAACACCTAAAGGTTCACAAAAGAAAAGAACAAACGCTTCTTCGACCGCCAGCCATCACTCTCAGACTTTCGCCGTTCACTTTTTAATTGCTCCTTGACACTTTCTGATTTTATTTCGCTGTTAAGTGCCTGGAAGCAACTGTTAGCTAACATCTAACAGAGATCGCTTCCGGTAATGCTTATCCTAACAAAGAGCAGCTACAAGATATATTTCGAATTTCCCCCTGCTAAAATCAAACTTGGGGCTATTGCATTCCATCTAATGCTAAAATAACCACAAGGCTGATCAGATTGTAGCTACTACTGTCGCAAGTCCTTCGCATGATAATGACCGATGCTTTTTCCTTGCATATCTTCCAGCTCATAGATAGAGTTCCCTATCTTCTGTCTGATTCTCGCCTTAAAAAATATCGGGCCTAATATGACGTTGTAACCTGTCTTAGAATTACTTTGTTTAAAATGACGCCTAAAGATTTCTTGCCCAACCTTGTATAGTGAACCTCTCGGGACCGCATCCCTTCACTTGCCTTTCTCCCTACCAACTACAGCGAATGTTTTCGATAGAAGATATAAGCCCTGCCTTCTAATACCCTTAGCGACTTAAACAATGGGTGAGTGCCCCCTCAGTTTATCATTTGCTTTGCTGGCCGAATATCATATAATACGGCGTTGTGCCCAGACCAGAGTGTGTGAAAGACCGTAACACGCAAAAAATCTGCCCCAAATCTGCCGTATTACGAACAGATACATGATCCATACTAAAGAATCAGACGGACCAATTATGTATATAAAGTTTTTGTTATCTACGCGTCATTAAATTCTTTTTTTCATCTTTTAATAAAACCAAGCCCACCCTTAAATCAAATCTAATAGGACACCCAGATCGTTAACGTGAGTTAATCGTTCTAATGCGTTTTCATAGAGAGGCTACATAAAGAGAAAGGTAGCAGGGCGAACCATAAAACTTTTGATCGAAATCGGAGCTTCAAAAAACTACATGTTGGGCCAAGCAGCCACCATAGAATGCATCTAAAATAATTATAATATGCTAAGCTGCAGCTGTTGTTATCAGCATGTTTCGTCTCTGTTTTGTCCCCAGTTTCGCATGCGCTTTATTGGTTTTTGTAGCGTATGCGCTTTGGGGAGCTTTGGTTGAGCTTCTGCGCAAGCTCTTGGTTTTGGGTTTGTTGTGATTTGGAGTTTATTGGAGCCGCATATATTAGGGTTAAATTGAGCCCAAAATAAATATATGGAAACTATAATTTGAAACGTGTATAGTTAATCGGCTGCTATTAAAAACTACTAATAGCATAACACTACATAAAGCCCCTTTCTGAACTAAAATACACCACGCCGGTACAAAAAGAATTCACAGTTAAATCGTTACATGGTTGCAATTCCGTAAAATATAAATGCTTTATTAATCTTTTCAATAAAGGTGTTCCCTTCTTCATTCTCCGAGACTTTTCTAGTTTTTACGCCATATTACTTACTACTTTATTTACTAACGTATACAAACGCAATCCTAGAATTTAAAACCAAAACTCTAAAAATCAACAATGAAGTTGAGCCAATTTAAATTTTAAAGTGTAATAGTGTAAGTTTCATCAATATTAATGTCATCGTGGTACCAAACCAGATATCCAATAAATTTCATACAATACTTAGAGACCGAATGGCTGTCTTTGCAGAACCGGAAGAATCACTGCGTATAATACCAATATTATTGCTACAATATGTACCGAAGACGATCAACCCGTATACTCAAAACTTTATGCTACCCGTTAGGCGTAACAGATTTTGTAAATGAGGAGACAAAACATTTGTTAAAAGACGGAATTATCAGGCTCTTTACGTCACTTTACAATAATCCAATTTGGGTAGTCGATAAAAACGGTACAGGTGAAAATGGAAATACGAATAAAAGGTTGGTCATTGGTTTTAGGAAGCTTAACTTAAAAACAGTCCACGACAAGTACCCTTTACCAAATGTAGTATCCATAATGTCAAATTTGGGAAAAGCCAAGTTTTTTACAACCGTGAACCTTAAATCGGGATTCCATCAAATCCTGATGGCGGAAAGAGATAGGGAGAAAACAGCTTTTCAATTGAAATGGAAAATATAAGTTTTGCAGATTGCCGTTTGGCCTGAAAAATGATCCAAGAATTTTTCAACGTGCAATAGATGATGTTCTTAGAGAGCAAATATGACGTGATAATTTTAAACGTGATTTTACGACGTGATATCTAAAGATATGGAGGACCACGTGAATAACATGACTTTGGTACTGGATAAACTGTTTGAGGCCAACATGAGGGTCTTTTAAGACAAATCTTTTTTTTTAAGAAAGCTTAGAATATCTTGGAGTGAAGCGCCCAAATTTGTTCAGTGTTCGATCATTTTTAGGGTTGGCTGCTTTATCAAGGACTTCGCCTTGATAGCTAAACCCCTGACTGACATTTTGAAGGAAGAAAAACCGAAAAATTTCCAACATCCAGTCTAAAAAGATTCCAATTAACTTTGATGAAAAACAATATTTTGCTTTTGAGAAGCTTAAGAATGTCCTTGTGTCTGAAAATGTTACTGTATCCCGATTACAGGAAACCCTTTGACTTAACTACGGACGCTTCGGCTCTTGACCTGGGTGCAGTCCTTTCTCAGGATAGCAAGTCTTACAATGATTTCGAGAACGATACAGGAAAGAGAGCTTTATTTCGCGACAAATGAGCGAGAACTTCTGGTCATCGTTTGGGCCTTAAAGTCTCTTTGGAACTATCTGTATGATGTCAAAAACTTAAACATTTATACAGATCACCAACCGTTAACATTCGGCGTATCGGACAGGAACCCAAATGTTTCTATAAGCCAGGGAAAAAAAACTATGTTGCCGATGCACTACCCAGGCAGGCCATCCATGTTTTAGAAAACGACTCCCAGTCGTTTCACTGACATTTACCATCGCAACAATTGACAAGTCAGCTTTGTTTCAGGAACCAGATAGGTTACAGATTTTGTAACAAATTTATTTAATCAATTGGCGTTCTACGAATACCGATAAAACCGATTGCGTAGTAATAATTTTTAATTTAACTAGTATTTAAAGTAAAGATATTTTAATCTTATATTTAAAAAGGGTCTTCAAAATAATAAATGGTGAAACCAAAATACTTCACCAATTCTATCCAGAGAAACAGTTTCCAATTAGATCATCGTTCAAGTCCTCACAGTCAATTCTGTGGACAGCCTTCGACTTAGAATGGGAAGAGTTAACACAATCACCCGGCGGCAAATTTAGTTGATATAAAATGTAATATAACATATTTGGGTAAGAACCAACCGCAATGGACTTTGGAAGTAGTAAGACGAGCTTTAGATATAAGAACATTTCGCTACTTTTTTTCGTTGGTATATTATTTAGCATTAGAGACAAGAATATTTTCTGTACTTGGGCTAGTCGATTTTTGGAGATCACATGCGCCGGTCATCACCGCGCAAGCCTCGTAATAAAAATCTCAACTCTCAAAAACCATGTGGATAATCATTATATAATTAATTGGGTACGCTAGACGAATAAATAAACTTATTAACAAAACATAAACTTAAATATCTTAAGTTATATATATAATTTTTTATTATATATATATTTTTGGTGTATTTTTTTTTATTATATATTTTCCTAATATTTATCAATATTTTTTTTGTGTATCTCTATTTTCCAATTATATATATTTTCGCTTTTTTTCGCAATGTGTTTTTGTTTACACTTTTTCACTTCCTTTTTTCTTTGTTTTCAACTCTTTTTTCAGGTTTGTGGTTTGTTCAGTTACCGAGCATTTTCCGAAGCTTTATTTAATGTTCCAAATCTAGGCTTGAATAAAACACAAGGACCTTTAGATTTCTATGTATGATTACAATTTATTTAAATGATTTGTCATTTATTTGAAATGATCATGAATGATGACATATGTATGTGACTGCGGGTTGACGATCGAATTAGAATAATAGACGCGGAAGCGCGGCTCAACGCTTGATGCTGCGGCGCGACCCAGAGATACGACGAGATAGCGAGACAACGATAGCGCATGACGGCAGATGCAAGTGGCCGATTATTCTTCTTTATATTTATATTATACAGATGCAAGTGGCCGATTATTCTTCTTTATATTTATATTATATGTATATATATTTATTTATATAAAGCTAATTTATAGTCAAAACTAATATGTATATATATTTATTTATATAAAGCTAATTTATAGTCAAAACTAAATGTTTTTAAAAAGGGGAAGAGCAGTAGCGACTGGTCGCCTTTAGCTGATCTTATAGAATAGAGTTGGCTTAATAAATTTTGTGTATTGGGTTTGTTAAAGCACTAATCATTCAACATATATATGGGGTATACATTATACGACTAATGATGAAAAAAATATATGTTTTATATTTTAATATTTCAGCTTATATTTTATATTTGGTATGGAATAGGATTAAGTGGTACCTGTAAAATGTTTTTCATAATTATTCAAAAGTTTTTCCGAATTAAAATCTATATATCAAGGTATATTCCAGTCGATTGCTTCTATGTTGTCGTTGTTCTGCAAGCGGATGATGTTCCATACACTTCAAGTGGATGATTTTTAGTGGATTGAGAATAAACAAAAAGAGCTGTGGCCATCAGTAGGGTATGCAAGCACCATACGTTTAAAAATAACAACAGTGAAATTTGGGTTTTAAGTGAAACCGACTAAAAGATACACTGTTCCTATCTTAGTACAACGATTTATATTTTTTCGTAAATATATAAATACGTAATTTAGTAAATATAGACTATAGCATTTATAAGTATATAGCATACCTATAAAGATCAATTTAACTGCAGAAGAACCTTCTTGATGATGCGCTTCTCTGCGACTGAACAACCAAAAAAGTTCAATGAGATTATGAGCGTAAGATGAGAGAAAGATTCTCTCTGGGGCCTCAGGGGGCCTGTTGCAAGAAATTTTTGCGTCCATTTTCGTTGTATGAAATGAGAAGTCTATATGTTGTATGGCTAGTGGTTAAAGCTAGTCTATTATATACATTTACTTATTATAGAGATATCCAATGGATATCCAAGTTCTATAAAAGCAGATAGTATCAAATTTTGTAGAAAATACCAGATTTCCTAAAGAAATTATTTGGGAATTGGTTTCGTTAGGATTGGCTATTATAGGGTTTAAGTTGGTAAAGGAAGAGGTACGTTGGTTGGCGATTGATGGACAGAAGCACATATGCCTGAAGTCTATTTGCTCATTGTTGCATAGTGGACAGATGTTACTTATTGTTCTGCCCATGTAGTGTTCTGCCCCACGTTTGCTATGAAGGAATGGAGTCTCAGCGTATTTAGTGAAATCCCTCTTGGCATTTAGTTGGTCCCTCTTTTTAAGAGGATAATAATTGTGGTGAAAATTGGGAGATGCATGTTGTGTTAGATTTTTATGAAGGTTTTTTTGGTAAGCTCCTTTTGATTATTGAGTAAGATGGATTTGAGAACATGTCTTTAGAATTATAGTTCGGTGTTAAGGTAAGTGGGAGTTTGGCCGTTAGCTTTTCCATACCGTCAGCATATTAGTTTCCTTTTTTTCACACATAAGTATATTTACGGCTTCTAAGATTGCTATTATCTAGCATTAGAGGACTGTTGAGCATATTGGGAAAAGCCAGTTTTTATTGTTCCTGACTCTGTGTGACGCTATATGAACTAATGCCAGAAGAATTGGAGCCATCAGTATAAATAAAGTTATTGCTGGTGTATGTTGTTGTTAGATAGTTGTGGTGTTGGTAGTTTGGATAAATGTGTTGGCGGTGAGGATTTTAGGGATGCAGCCTTGTTTTCTACATATGCAGGGCTTTGCATTTTTCCTTTGAGAGTTTCGAGCCCGATTTTTTTAAACAGGCATCTAGTTGTTTAAATAGTGTTTTGAGGTTGCTTGTAGGATTTTGAATTCTGCTGTGTTCTACATTGTGGTGAAAATCGTCTGCATAGGCACAGAATTTTATTTGTTTATGACGTGTGATTATTATTGTGACTGCATTGTAGGCTATCAAGAATAGAATTACTGAAAGAGGAGAACCTTGTGGGATTTTATTATTGAGACAGTATATGTTCAGACAGAGTACTCTTCCTGATTTGACTAGTATCTTTCTGTTTGTAAAGAAATTTTTAACATAATTATTATGCGGGGGCCTAGTTTCCACTCGAGTAGCTGTACTATAACCGAATGGGTGCCTATTTTGTGGAAGGCTTTGGTAAAGTCCAACAAGATGAGAAGGCCAAGGAGCTGGTCGCAAGATGGTCTACATAGAGCAGACTGTCCATGACAGATTTACTCTTTTTAAAACCAAATTTGCTGGAGTGTATGAGGTCCTGATTTTAGTGGACTATGGAATATGAGTAGAAAGAATATTTTTGAAGTGATTTATATATTTTTAGATTCTATAGATTCTATATTTTATAGCATAAGGGGTATTCTTTATCATTAGGTATGACATTCCATCTAGACCTGGCGTAACGTCTTTTAGAGAATTAGGAACAGATAAAAATTCAAGGTAATTAATGTCTCTTTCTATATCTAATGCTGGATTGGACGGGGTGTATGTTATTTTTGTGTTGAGCATTAGTTTGTTTAGTCGGAATTCAGTAGGGAAGTTGTGGTCTTGGGCTTCCTCTGACTACGATTTTCCAAATCGATTTGCGATTTCAGTTTGTTCTATTGTTGGTATTTGAGTGGCGGGGTTGATAATGCAGTTAATGTGTTTGGAAGGACATAGGCCACACAGACGTGTGATGTTGGCCCACGATTTGATAGGATCCGATGTAAGAGGTAAACTTTTGTATCTAAACTTATCAGCTTCTCTAACGGCCTTTTCAATCTACCGTTTGATTTTTTATAGTCTTTAAAGTTCCCTTGGTTTATTTCTCTCTGGAGCTTTCTCCATTTAGTTATTTTCACTTTTTGGAGCTCTCTTTTTGAAACTTCCAGCTCTTTGTTTCACCACGGACGGTGCGAGATCGTGTTTTGGAGTATGGCAAGATGTAGAGTTAAATTTATAATCCTTTTTAATAAAGCAGCTTCTTTATTTACATGAGAGCTGGGATGTCTGTTGGTCATTAGAATGTGAGCAGTGTCTCTAAAAAGTTCCCAGTTTGCCTCGTTGAGTTTGAATGACAGTTTCGCGGCATATTGTTGATTACTGGCGTTGCTGGCCATGGTGATTAACATTGGGAAGTGGTCGCTACCGTGAAGGTCATCCCAAACAAGAGTTTGGGGGCTATAATAGTTGTTGCTAAGGATAAATTAAAATGCGTGAACGTTTGGTGTGTCGAAAAGTGTGTTGGTGACTTTTCATTTAGTAGGATGTAATTAGAGCGGTCAATAAAAGTGGCTAAGATCCTGCCTCTTTTGTTGGAATTTGCCGAGCCCCAGTAAGGGTGCCAGCTATTGAAGTCTCCAAGTTTTCGTGGTTCTTCAAGTTACATTTTTTACTGGGAGGTAAATATACTGATATAATATTAAATAGTTTTCTAGAATGTATGGTTACCCCAACAGCCTCGATGTCAGCGTTGAGAAGAAGTGGTTTGTGGGAAGCAGAATTATGGATGAGAAGGGCAGTAAGCCTCCGAATCTGTTGTTAATGTTAATATTGACGAAAATAAAATAGTTCATTGGGCATGGGATGAGGTAGTGTTTGTGATATGGATTTCTTGTAATGCCATGATTTGTGAGTAATAAAATTTGATCAGAATTTGAAGTTCAGTATAGTTGTTTCTGTAGCCATGGGTGTTCCATTGTTATTTTCCAATTATTTTAAGCATAGTTTTTTATTATTTAAAGCATAGGGCGTAAAATTAAGGGGGTTATTTTTAAATTTCTAAGTTTTTATCTATACTAATATTATATAGCTTTTTGTTCTAAGATTTCTGGTTAGGTTTAGTTTTGGTGTTATGTTTCACTTTGTATTTTAGGGAGGTAAATATCTTATTTAATTTTGCGGAAAAACTTTTAAGATTTAGCTCGTCGGAGATTTTCGATCGTGTTGAGAATTTTGATGACGTTGTGTCCATGGGTTCCTCGAGTAGGTTGTCGTAGGTGGTGGATTGTCTCATAGGGTAAGTTAGTAATGTTTTTTTGTGTTAATAATAGTGATGATGTTGATGCTAAAGATGTTGCAGGTGTTGATGTTGATGATATATGTAGATGTGATCTACATTGTGTTAATAATAGTGATGATGTTGATGCTAAAGATGTTGCAGGTGTTGATGTTGATGATATATGTAAATGTGATCGTTGGTGTTGATGATCGTGTTCGTGGTTGTAGTAATGTTGGAGGTGAAGATGAAGTTAGACGTGGTGTGTTGGATCCTGTAAGCGCTGCTTTCTGGGCGTATAGATATGAAGTGCTGTCTTGTGGTCTACTTTTTGTAGTGTGTTAATGGTAGTTAATTATTTTTGTTTCATAAAGGACGTGCCGGATTTTTCCATTGCATTGTGGTGTTTGATGTCGTCGCCTTCGTATTTGCACTTAATGCAGGTTTTGATGTTGGTGCATGTTTCGTTGTTTTGGATGTGCTCACCCGCCACCTGTCGAGGACTTCCTCTTCAGGATTGGACTCAGCGGCCTCTCTTCTGGGCACGATGTCTGCCGCAGCAACTCCGGCCTCGACGTCAGCACCGGCCGTATCTATGGCCATTGCGCCCACGGTTCCAGGTTTTCCTGCCTGTTCTCCTCGTAGGGAGGTGGGGTCAGTGGCCTCGCGGCCCCTACAATCTCCTTTCTGGCCCAGCGGACCATCCTGGTCATCACGTGATGCCGATGCCTCCTGCGATTGGCCCTTCTCAGCATTTATGCCCTGTCTCGCTGTGCCGCCAACTTTTATTATTTGGCCCTCGCCAGGGCCAAAACCGCCTCAGCCGCGTGCCGTTTCTGGCACCTCTCTTGCCTAAGACTGTGCGCCCTCAATTCGTGGCTCGGGCGGTAAGCGGCCCGCAGGCCACGGCGACAATCTCTACATTGCTCTGTGTCCGACGAGATCACTGGTGAAATACTCCAGAAACAGGTCTGGCAACTACGTCTCAAAGAAACTGTGGAATTTTCTGCAGTTTTCAACATCTATTGAACCAAGATCATTACAGAGGAAAATATTCATATTGCTGAAAGGTAAATATAGTAAATATACGAGGAAGTCACCCTGTAGACCTTAGACTCGATTATCCTTGTCCCTTCTTTCCCGCATCTTTAATGGGCCCAACGAACCTACATCGCCGGAAACAAGCGTTAGTCAAAAAAAACATGTTTATATCCACATATCTGTTTGAGTTATTCTTTAATGTTGATTATGATTTTTTATACTTTGATATGACGCTAAGGTGTATGAGGTGTATTTTGAATTTATAACTAAGGAAAATTAATATTATCTATAATATAATGATTATATATATAATGAATATGTCTATATGGAATAGACGAGTATTTTGGATGACGCGTACCCCACTGGAGCTCCCGCGCACCCGAAACATTTCATCCCCACCTACCAGAAGACGCTTCATCTGCCGGTCTTCCTCCGCCGTCGCCTGGCCTTCTCTTTCACTTTGCGCCGCAGCTCTGGTGACCAACTCTCCTGCGGCACCACTCCTCCGCCTCCTACCGAGTTGGATCTCTTCTCGATGCATGAAGTCTGCCGCTCCAATGTCGGCCTGCCTTCAAGTCCAGCCACACCCATGGACCTCGCCCTCATGGCTCTCGGGCACGCCACTTCCGACTTGGCAACTCTCATGGGCCCGTTATTCACTCCTGCTCCGCTGGCATCTCCGGCGCACCGTCCTTCTCAGCATTGCCGCGCGATCCCTCCTCGCTGCTGAGCTTCACCGTTGGACCGCCTCCTTGACCATTACTCTGGCCAATTTTTCCTTGGCCCTTGCCAGGACCAGAACGGCCTCCGCCTCGTGCGATTCCTGGCACCTTTTCCGTCTGCAGCGAAGCGTCGTTAGCTACTGACATGGCCAGTGTTCCGCTTGCTCGTCGGTGGCCGTACCCAAACGGATTCATCTTCGTACTGATCCCCTCGCCGTCATCACCCTTAGGACTCTCCGTGTTGCCCGGAGCCGCCGGATGTCCCATCCAGGCATGCCATATGGTGCGTGAACTGGTGAACTGGAGAATTACCTGTTACCTTTGGCTCCCCGTATCGAGCAATAATTCTTTCGCGGATTGGCGTTTGCAGCGTTTCGGTTGTGGCTTTCTGCATTGGAATCATCTCTGTCCATTTCCATTTCTCCGTCCTTGAGAACCTGCTGTCTCATATCCACCAGTACACATAGCTTCAATGATACTACTTCTTTACTTCCGGCTCTATGTGAAACATGTCGGTAAACCAGTTCCGCTTCTTCTATGCACTCTGGACATTTCTGTGGTGTTTCTCATATTTTCTCCTTCAGTGCGCTTAATTCTATGCATTCAACGTCTTCGCTTGCTATGGCACTTCTTAACTTTTCTAACTGCATCTGCAAGCTTACCTTTCCTGTAGCTGATTACATAGTCCTACTGTTGCAGCTCTAACCCATCCCGCAAACCTTCTCAATGAGCTCTTTATATTGTTCAAACATTTCAGTGCCATATGGTTCGACCACCTTCAAGGGTGATCGCTTCAGTGTCCTACGCTAGAACTGGGCGGGCCCTCATCAGTGTCCTGCGTCCTTTCTGCTTGCAGTATGAATCTCTTTGAGAAATCCAGGCATGCCAGAACTGGATCCTCTGCCAACAGTGACTTCAGATTTTTAAACGCCTCCTACTGGCGTGTCCTGCAGTCCACTTCCTTTTTTTCTCTTTTTCTAAAAGATCGTTTAATGGCTTTGTGACTCCAGCGTCTGGGCTCTGTAATCGCGGCAACCTTTCCAAGATTCATGCTAATTCCCTGGCTCGTTATCAGGTGGCGCAGGTACAGCAGCTCTTACCTGAGGAAATTACATTTGTCCGTGTTTATCCTTAAATTTGCCGCCTTCAGACTCCGAAGTACTTCCTTCAAGTTAGCCATATGCTCCAGTCTTGTGCGTCGGATGTCATCTTAATATGCAAATGCGTGCGGAGCCATATCCGGGCCTATGATCTGGTCCAAAGCCCTTAGAACGTTGCCGAGGCAAACCGAACGGCATCATCTTCCACTGGTACAGACATTTCCTTGGTACCGTAAAAGCCGTGGACTTCAGTGGGATTTGCCAATTTTAGATCGAGGCTGCTAAAAATTGTGTTTCCATTAGTTGCTGCAATATGAAATTAATTCGTGGCATTGGGTTCGCATTCTTTATTGATTTTGCGTTTATATGTCGGAATTGCACACCAACATGTTCAATTTATTTTCCTTCTTGTCAAAGCTTACCATCGTTAGGAGTACCGTTAAAGTTTCAGTGTGGCTTCCATTGGTCAACTTTCCCAATCTTCTCGTTGCTTCTCTTTTTTTTGGCGATTTCCGGGCCCTCCGCTAACTTTTATGAAAAGAAGCTAGCCGTTGTCCCTGTGGTTATTATGGCCTTAATTTTTGATCCTCCGACAACTGCTTATCGTCTCTTAATAAACCTACAACTAGCTTTGAGAGGCAATGGCGAAAGCCGGCGCACCTGCGCATGTCTACGCTGGGATGTCCACATGTCCTTTCCTTGGTTTCTCCCCTTTGCTGATTCGCCTGCTGCTGCCTTGGGCTAACAGCCCAATGTTGATTCGGCTGTTGCTGCCTTTGGCTTGTTGCCCATTGCTGATTCGACTATTGGTGCCTCATTTGGCTTTGTACCACTGGCTGCCATCTCTGCATCCACCCTTATCCTGAGTGGCGCCAGAATGGCGAGTTCTGGAGCGGTTCCTCTTTCTGTTACCTCCTGTCTACCGCCGGCTGAATGTGATCCCAGCGTGGTTCTGTAGAGGCTTGCCTATTAAACGCCTCTTCTTCAAGGCCAACTCCTCAAACTCCTCGGCTAGGCTCATCACTTCTTCTAGCGACGCACAAGCATACGGCCTTATGAACATTTTCATGCGTGGCATCTGGTTCTCAACCAGCCTGTTCATAACCTCCTTCGTGGATTTCTCTAGTGGCTTCATTAGAAATCGAAGGTCTATCATGTATTCTTTGAAGGCTTCCCCTCGTTGCTGCTTCCGCTGCCGAACCTGGTCCACCAACTTCTCGAAATAACCTTTCGGCAGGAAGAAGGACTCAAAACTCCTTCGGAACTCCTACCATGTTAGCCACTTCTCATCGTTCATTATGAACCATCTCTGCACTCTTCCCTGGAGTAATTCTGCATCGCCCGGGATCGTTTATGTCCAATCCGTATATTTTAGCGGACCATGTCACTCGGGTCTCCTAATCCATCGAACCGGAATGACAAAGCCCGTACTTGTTTGGCCCCTTTTGCGTCGTCCACCTGCACCGGGAGCGGCTTTCGAACATGCGGCTCCATGCTCCTCACACTTTTCATTTCTGTTGTGACGGCGCCAGGTGTAATGAACTGTTTTGCGTGATTACGCTCACAACAAATTTATACATCCAACGTGATTGCCCGAGCCCAGAAATAACACCGAGTACTTCGTTTAAACAATATTCTTTTTGATTCTAACTTGATTATATCGTATGGTATCCTTTGCCGGATCCTCGCTGTTTCTCCAGACTTAGCCTCTCGGCAACGGTCCGCCGCGGAACGCTCGTCATCCCGTCGTTTCTCTGTTATCGTTCACTGCTCATGTTGTTGTCACTGCTACTGTTGTTGGTGTGGCCATTGATCCGCAAAATATGGATAAACCGTATTGTATGGTTTGTATATATGGATATATGAAATGTCGGCCGAATGCATGGTCAGCGCTTTGGACTGCATTTATGTTGCCAAATAGTCGTGGGGGTTTCTGCGGAAAGGGCGTTGACGTCGTATGGACCCCGGTGGGTAACCGGTAACTCCAGGAAATATTCAGGTGTTCTGTCACGATATCTTTAGTGCTATCGTACGTTATTTTATTTATTTCCACCGTGCAGTTGGAGTTAGTGATAATTGCGGATCCGTTAAAAGTCATTTCACTCGCCGCAGCTGGATTTTACTGTTGTGTTTATGACGTTAAAAATGAATATGTAGCCCTCTTCTGGTTCAAAGATGTCCGCGATCCCTTCGATGTCCTGAGTGGCACAGAAGTTAGGTGCCTCCTTGTTTAAGAAGTGATGCAGAAATTCCGATGTTGCTGAGTTAACGTACCCTACCCGAGTTTTCTGGTAGTACAATTTGCTGTCTATGTCCGGGCTTTTAAAATTAAATTTTAATCTTATGTTTTTGTGGTAAGCCACAAACCTGGGTGTCTTCACAAAGCGGGTCTTATTCATAGGTAGGGGAATTATTTTAAGAAATGTATGTATGTTGCAGCACCGTTATTTTCCGATATCGTATTAGCACAGCGAGTTTCGGGTTTTCACGACGACCAAATTGCAAATGTCACTGCCAATTCGTCCCTTCTTCTTTCTATCCTTACCACCGAACCACACTCGGTGACAGCGACACTACACTGTCGCCCTGCTAAAACGACTTTTCTTAAAGTGACAACATACACACACAGAATACAGAGCATATATGGGTATACACTCATACCACTTGCACACATTCCACATTCCTGACCATTATACGACCTCGTGCAATTTTTCCAAAAATGTTTTTTTACCATTCAATCAACTTATAACAGTTTATTCAAATATAACTTCTCATCTAACGTTATAATTTTGTTTTCTGCGTTTTCTTTCTTAACTAATACAAATTCTTTTCTTTGACATAGCCATTTTTACATTTACATTTTTACATATCCATTCAGCTTTTACATGCGCCACACGCCATGATCAAAACAATTGTTTTGCACTTGTGGCTTACATTAATATTACAAGTTTCATCATTAGCCCCTAAAGCACCTGTACTGTCTCTTTCAACAGTTTCTCTTTACATGATTTCAATACTGTCTCTTTCAACAGTGTCCTTTTCACTACTGCCTCTTTCAACAGTTTCCTTTTCGTTACTGTCTCTTTCAACAGTTTCTCTTTACATACATTCATTACTGTCTCTTTCAACAGTGTCTTTTTCATAACTATCTAGTTTAACAGTTTCTGTTACAATTTTTTCATTACTTAAATCCCTATTACAACTTTTAAATTCAACTGGTATTTGTCCATCTGGCATTTTTCTTATGTCATCATGAGCATATTTATATTTTTTATTATTTGACAAAGACCTGAGGATATATCTATCCCCCTCTAATAATTCAGTCATTTGAAAAGGCCCCCTAAACTTTGGACTTAACTTTGTTTGATGCCTCTCTTCCTTTTTTAACAATACGAAATCTCCAACCTTGCATCCTACAACTTAAGCCTTGCTTTTATCAAATTTCTCCTTGTTATATGCTGCTGCAGCTAAAATATTTGGACCTGCTCGTGCTCTAACTTCAGCCAAGACCTCTTCGACCTCTTTTACCATATCGCAGGGTGGAATCTATCCCAATGGGTGGGCAACTTTACCTATAAACAATTCTAAAGGGCTTGCCTTTGTCACTCGACTAACCGTACAGTTCAAAGGTAATTGAACTTCTCCTAAGGCATCTTGCCAAGATCGATTGCTAGTTTCAACGGCAGTTAATAAGTTCTTTAAGGTGCTCATAATGCGTTCAACTTGACCTGTTTGCTCTACTTGCACCTGTCGCAATCAAATGCAATTTAATTTTTTGTTGTGAACAAAACTCACTAAATCTTGTGCCGGTGAAACATCTGCCCTGATCAGCTATCATGCGGTTTGGTACTCCAAACAGAGAAATAGCCGACGTGACAGCATTTATGCAATTTTCAGCATAAATTTTAAGCATGTGGGTTTAATAAACAAATTTAGTAAAGGCATCCACCTGGAAAACGATATACTCCTTTTGATCAGACTTGCCACTCAATTTCCCAGTTATGTCGATATGAATGGTGTGCCAAGGTGTATTTACTTTTGATATTGGAAGAAGATTTGCTTGAACTTTACCCGAAGAAGACTTTGACATTTTACACGTAATACAGTTATCAACGAACTTCCGAATGCACTTGGACATGTTATCGAACCAGTAATAGTCATAGGCCTTATCAAAGGTCTTCTCCCATCCCAAATGCATGATGGACTCATGGACCTGATTTATTACGGACCATCTGAACGATCGAGGAACAATTGATAAAGATCGAGTTCTACCATTTCGCTGAATTTTTCGATATAATATTCCTGCTCTCAACGCGTAAGTTTTAGCAATGATCTCAGCAAGAGAATTTTCTTTCAATTTATCTACAATGTCAACAATTTCAGAATCTTTACGCTATTACGGCCAAAAGCCAATAGTCTGATATTTCTGCCAGATTCACAAATTTTTCTTGGATTTTGCAAGTCAACTCTGCTGAAGGCAGATTTCTTGAAAAGAAGTCAACATGAGACATTTGTTTACCTTCTTTATACCATATGTCAAAAGTGAAAGACTGTAAATAGCAGAGGAGAAGCAGCCTTACTAAAATATTCAACAACTTGTTGTTCATTTTGTGTAACAAGATGGCACCTTATCCCTTAGAACTTGCATCGGTATGCAACTCAATACGATGGTTCGGATTAAAAATTACTATGACCGGCTTTTGTGTAAGAATGGAAAGAACTTTCTGCCTAATTTCTTCATGTTCCGATTTCCAAACAAAATTATTGTTCTCCGCATTCAAAAGGTACCACGGTTTCATAAAACAGGAAAATCCTTGCATAAATTGCCTGAAATAAGACGCTAATCCAATAAATTGGCGTAAAGCAGAAACTGACTGAGGAGGTGGCAAGGTAGTTAACGCTGTAACTTTAAGCGAATTCACTTTTAAGCACTCACTTTATATCCTAGATATTGAACCGTTGACTTAAAGAAAAAATATTTTTTTATATTGAATAAGAACCCAGAGTTCGTGAGACAATCAAGAGTAATTTGTAACCTTTCCAAAGCGTCCCTTTTTGTTGCAGCAGCCACCATTACGTCATCCATATAAACGACAACAAACGTATTTGCAAGGTCTCAAAGTGCTTGCATGACTGTGCGTTGAAATACTGAAGGTGCGTTTCCGAGACCAAAAGGCATTGCCAAAAATTCATATTGCCCGTCTGGAGTGACAAATGCTGTACATTCTACCGATTCTTTGTGCATGGGAATTTGGTAACACACACTTGCCATGTCCAAACATTTAAAATAGTTCGCTCCATAAAGTTTGGCTATCTGCTCCGATATGAGGGGCAAGGGATATCTATCTGCAACTGTATTAGTCCACGGTAATTAACACACAAACGATGAGTGCCGTCTTTTTTGTTAACTAACATTATGGGACTTGCGTATGGTGAGCAACTTGGCTGTATAATTTTACATTGTAATAATTCATCAATCTTGTCTCGTGCCAATTCTCTCTCATTTGGGCTAAGCCGATATGGTCTTCTTTGGACAATTTTTCTTGGGTCTACTAATTTAATTTTCATTTCACCCGAACTAACTCTAGTCAAAGGAATTCCACTTATAAAAGATTTTGAATATTTTTCCAATAAATCTTGTAGTTCATCTTTATCTTCCCCCCCAAGATCAGTATTTAATTTAAAAAATTTCTCATCATTTGAACAATAGTTTACAGTTTTTGATGTAACAATTTCGAATTTTCCTGGTGATATTATAACATTTAATCCAGGGGACAGTACTTCTCGACCAGTAATAATGTCATTCTTCAAATACTCATTATCCAAAACATGATACAAAATCTCAATACAATGTTGGTTAATTTTTACGTTGCTAAGTATTTGCAATGTGCTACATATGCCGCCACTACCAATACCCTTTAACATCACTATATTGTTAATTTTTTTACCAGCTAATTTTTCACTTATCTTTTGTTTTATTAAAGAACATTCCGCTCCAGAGTCGAACTTTGTTATAAAAGTCTCTCCTCGATGATCCATCTCTCCTTTGGGCTCAACAACTTCGCGGAGCTCCACTCTTGTCGTCTGGTGTGTACCCTTGACCTTGTCCACTTTAGGCTTACTGCAATGCGTTGAAATATGATCAAGTTCTCCACACTTAAAGCAGGTTACATTCGCTTTTGTAGTATGAGACGAAGGATGATTTTGCTGCTGTTTAGCTTGACATTCCATCTTGTGGCCTAATTTTCCACAGAAATGACACTTTATTGTTGAAAGTTTCGAACGCTTTATGTCTGGTGTCGATATTTCCTCTTGTAGATTTTTCTTTCTCTTGTTGAACGTGAATGCTTTAAGCTCGGTCTGAAATTCATTTCTGGTGCGCAGATTTGACGTAAAGGTTAAACGCTGCAATCTGTTGTCAATATAAGCCATCTTCGCAATCGTCCCAGAAACTGCAATTTCCTCTACGTTCATGTCACGCCATTTCGTGATAAGTGACATCACCATACGACTAGCATAATTGGAGAGGCATTCGCCATCGGTCGGAAAATTAGCCAACATTGACAGAAACATGGCCGCTGGCGTTTCTACAATGCCAAAACGCTGCATAAAAAGTTCTTTAAATTCGTCCCTAGTTATCTCAGGATAACATATTTGCGAAACCCACTGCGATGCACTTCCTTCCAACGATGCACCCAAGCCATTACCAACTCGCTGCCTTTTATAGTATTTTCTGCCAGGATTATATTTACGGTTGAACACCAGGCCGATGCGTTAGCACCGTCAATGACTGCGTTGAATTTTGGTAGCACAATTGTTTTTTTATTTGTTGCTTCAGGTGTCGCCGATTGTACAGCTTTAATAAGCTCGATCAAGTTTTTATTTTTTTAATTCCATCAAAATTCGCCATGGTCTTTCTGAATTATTAGGTAGCGAGCCAGATCCCAATTCTGATGTTGCAGCACCGTTATTTTCCGGCATCGTATTAGCACAGCGAGTTTTGGTTTTTCACACACGACGACCAAATTGCATGTGTCACTGCCTGCGTCGTCCCTTCTTCTTTTTATCTTTACCACCGAACCACACTCGGCGACAGCGACACTACACTGTCGCCCTGCTAAAACGACATTTCTTAAAGCGACAACACACATACACAGAACAAATCACAGTGCAATTAATGACTGTGCAATATTCCTATAAGGATGACATTAGCATGCGGCCACTACGTCGAACTTGAACTCGCGAGAACAACGGTAGGTCCTGGAGTCGTAGTCAAAGAATGTATAAAGTCTGACTAAATTTACCTGGATTCTGCAAGGGACTGCTCGGGTTGACCAGGCTGGAGTTGATGTGGGGTACTTGAAGACCTGGTCTGATTCTTCTCTGGTTCTCCTGTTTCGGATGATTCCTTATCGGCCGGTCCTACTTGTAGTTCGTTTCATGGTAGCAACACTCGAAGTAGGTTGGGTAACGCGGGTTCTACTTGTAGTCCATTTCACGAGAGCAACACTTGAGGAGCCACTCGAAGTAAGTTAGATGATGAAAGTTCTACTTATGGTCCGTTAACAATGAAGCCATGGGAGTAGATAGCATTTCAGAGAGTCCTAACTTGTGAACCGTTTTACACAGGATCATTCGAAGTAGGTTGATTTTAAGTGCCGTAGTTCAAACACAGAGTAACGAGACGATTCACTCTGATTTCGCAACTATCTTTATTTCAGAAGAACAATTCTTATATAAGATGCTAAATTGTACATAATTAAATCTATTGAAGGTCAATGTTAGGGATGCTGAAACTAGTCCTTGTTGATCCGACATTAGCGGGGAACTATGTAATCTTCCAAATTTTACTATTTGCTCCTTGCCGATGCATGCTATCAAACCTGTTTCCGATACGATTTCACCGATACCTTTTCATTCCTCGTTAGCTTCCGGTGTCCGAGCCGCCGTATTACCGACGACTTGTTCTACCTTGATATTAGGAGCTGATTCCGGTCGCACTGGCCCCATCACAATCCATCCAAGCGCGGAATTTTTTGTCCTTCTCCCAAATATGCTTGTTATGGCCTCATAAGCTGGGAGATGCTTTCGGCGCCCAACAACAGATCCAGATTCTGGAGCTGCGTAAATTCAGGATCGGCTAAGCGCAACTGAGGTATTTCTTGGCGCTTGAATAGGGTGGGTTGGTTTATTGGGCATTATTTCCGGTAGTACAACGACGTTGATTTGATCTTTGAAGACAGTGGTTAATGATGATAGGGTCACCACAGCCTTTTTTCGTGATCTTTTAGTTGTTCTTCCCAGTGCAGCGATGTTCAGGGTTGATGGCTCCAATTGTAGTCCAAGTGTGTCAGCCATCCTTCTGGTGATTATGTTAATCTGTGATCCAGAATCTGGGAGTGTGCGGCATTGCTGAGGGTGTCCGGCTGATCTGTATTGCCGCTTTGGCGGTTGGCAACAGAACGGTAGGCTAATCTGTAAGTAAAGCAGTGGCTGAACAGACCACTCTGATGAATTTGATCGAAGTGGAGCGGTCGACGCATTTTTCCGCATTGTTACTTGACTGATTGCCTGACGCTCAAGGTGTTCTATCATCTGCTTCAGAGATTGTCGCTTGGTTGGATCGGTGATGGCTAGTTCTAGAGATGACTGCGTGTGTGGGTCCAATCTTTCCTCAATATGTGTATCAAGATTGACTCCCAGTTGTCTGTTGACACCTTGATTGCGTTGAGAGTGGCGATCGTTCGGAGCAAGGTATCATGTAAGCTGCGCAGCTGTTCCGCTGATCCGTTTGTTCTGGGGTGTACGAAAAGCTGTTGGATCGTGGATTAAATCAACAGCCGTTCATTTTGGTATCGATTCTTTAGTCGTTGCCAGGCATCCTGGTAACTGGTCTGTCCGTCAATTGACGTTGAGATTAGGTTTTTTGCTTCACCTGTTACATGATTTTCCCAATGACGGAATTTTACTGCATCGCTGTAGTCTTGATTGTGGATGCATTCCGTAAAAATTTCGTAGAATCGTTGCCAATGTCGGTAGTCTCCGTCAAACTTTGGAATTTCTACTGGTGGTATTACAAACGGAGGTGCGATCGCGGGTTTTTGTATTGATGCTAAAGTCTATTGCGATTCTTCGCTCAGAAGCGAAAATTATTCTGCTCGTACAATCTGAAATCTGTCATCGGTGCGTCCATAATTTTTTATGGCTGCTTCCAGGTCGATGAGATCATGATATCCCGTGACGATTTCCTTCCATAGCTCCTTCATGTGTTGTCTGATGTGTGGGGACACTTCCCGTCCTTCGGTGCGGTTGCACAGAAAGTCTTCCATATCGTCTAATCGTTCTTCATGTCTTCATTTTATTTATGTTAATCGAAGGTCTTCTCCTTTGTTTCGTCGTGTTTGTGCCTTTGGCTCGAGATTTTCTCCTGTTTTCCGGGGCCTGTGTGACGGGCCTGACACTGATGGGATTCCATCCGAAAATATTGCTTCATATTTTTTCACAAGCTCTTCTAGCGCTTTGGCCTTTGTGAAATACTCAGCCTCAGGACTGTGCTAGCTCATGGAGCTTTTCATCATTTCTTTTAAGCTGGGTCCATGAATGAGTGAGCTGTTTGAGTCTCTCCTCGAGGTATCTTTCCTTAAATTTTCGCTTAGCGGAGACCTTAGTTTCTTATTTGACTTTGGATAGCAATGTATGTTTCAATTTGCTCATCCATGAGCATTTGGATTACGGGGTCTGATTCTGATCCCATGGTTGCAATGTATCTTTTTTTTTGTGTTATTTTTTTTGAGGAGTTAAATTGCGTTGCGGCGTTGATCCTTTAGCAAAGGATCACGTCGGGGTCACCCAAGCGTGCGGCCACTAAGTCGAACTTGAACTCGCGAGAACGTATAAAGTCTGATTAAATTTACCTGGATTCTGCAAGGGACTGCTCAGGTTAACCAGGCGCTTGGTGTGATCAGGCTGGAGTTGATGTGGGGTACTTGAAGTTTTGGTCTGGTTCTCGTCAAGTAAAGATGGTATGGTGTTTCGTCTGATTCCTTATCGGCCGGTCCGACTTGTGGTCCGTTTCGCGGTAGCAACACTCGAAGTAGGTTGGGTAACGCGGGTTCTATTTGTGGTCCGTTTCACGGGAGCAACACTCGAAGTAGGTCCGTTTCACGGGAGCAACACTTGAAGAAGATTAGGTAGTGAAGCGCTACTTGTGGTCCGTTTACACAGGAGCCACTCGAAGTAGGTTCGATGATGAAAGTTCTACTTATGGTCCGTTTAAACATTAAACATAATCTTGTATCTGTATATTATGGTGTTTAGTTCTATAAGAAAATATGTGTTCATCTATTGCGATAGGTATATTCTGCATTGTAAAAATGTTCCTAATTTTCGTCCAATTCGTCTTTGTTAAAAATGAACTTGGGTATTATTTAAATTTTTGAGAATACTATACTCTCTGCTGTTTTTTTTACTTGTTTCTCGAGTGTCTCTGCATTGTAGGCTAATTAATTTAAATATTGCATTACTCGTAGATTAGCTGCTTCTGAGTCTAAGTCTTTGAAAATCTTTAATGATCGTGTGTTCTTCGTTTATGTGTTTAGTTATTTTTGAAAAACGTAAAAGGACTTTGTTGGGCTAAGCAGCCAACAGATAAGCCAATTAGAATATTGATAACACAGTGCAACAGTGATTCTGAACTTTTGAAGTGACAGTAGGAATTGTTTATTGGGTCGAGTATATCACAAAACCATGTGTGAAATATTTGTAACACCCCCAAAATCTTGATTTATGGTTAATAAACCGTTTTTCGGGACTTTCCCGACGGCCAATGTCTCACCCATGCCACAAGCCAGCCCCCTCCTTGCCATCATTGCCGATGCCAACATTCGCCCGGATTCGGATCCCGGAGACGGTGAGAGCGCTGGAAATTACTGATGCGAACTACGATGTGGCGCACCTATTGCGCAATCATTTAAGTAATCGACGTTTAATTTTCCAGTCTCACATCAACGAAATCCTGCAGCTTCGTGTGGTCGAGCCAGGGTCTGTTGGTACTTTGCGGGAGCTATCGGATCGGTTAAATAGGCATATGCGGGCTCCCATAAGTTCCGGATCAGCTGCCGACATCCAAGGATGCTTGCTTATCCGGATTATCCTTCAGAAGTTGGATCCTGCCACAAAAGCCAAGTGGGAAGACACTTTCGCCGGAAACTACGACAGCCTTCCGTCTTGGGAGTCCATGGCACGATTCTTGGTACAAAGGTGCCGGACTCTTGAATGCGTCGACTTTTCTTTTATATACCGATAGAATAACCGATCTTCGTGCATGATTGTTAACGCCCGTCCAGCTTTATGCGCCCTCTGTGGTAATTTGACGCACGCGCTTCCTACTTTTCCAAGCTTCATTGATTTGCCAATTAGTCAACGGTACGACGAAGTGCGACGGCTGACCCGCTGTTTTATATGTTTGGAGGATGGTCATTTTGCACGTGGATGTTAATTTAATCTTCTCTTTTGTCTCCCAAATTCGCTTACACTTTGTTGTCGCTTTTGGGACCTTTGGAAGAGCTTCTGTGCCAAAGCTGTTTTTCTTCTTGCATTTTTTGGAGTTGTTATTGACGGTCCGCTATTTTGTTATATTGCGCGGAATTAGCTCTCAGGAAATTATAAACCGGAACTGCAATTATTTTTATTCAGCCGCTATCAAAAAGCTGGTAGCGCTACAGACTTCTTGGTTGAAATGGTCTTGTATTTCGTCCTTATCTTTTTGGTTTCTGTTGGGCCAAGCAGCCACCAAAAAATGCATTAAAAAATAATCATAAAATGCTTAGCTGCAGCTGTTGTTATCAGCATATATTCTTCTCTGTTTTGTCTCCCAGTTTCGCATGTGCTTTATTCTTATTTGTAGCGTATTAACTTTGGGAGCTTTGGTGGAGCTTCTGCGCAAGCTCTTAGTTTAGTGAGAAACGACTTTCTAGATGTCCGTAAGCAATTTTTTGCACTTAATGAGCAATTCCTTACACTTGAGACCCAATTCCTTGGTCTCAAGTTATTAAGTGAATCTCTAAGGAAAAAATTCCAAACAACAACCCGATGGGTGTCAATTTATTGGGTATAATAAATTAGCGGTCTTTAAGTTTAATTTTAAACATAAGCGTAGTATATCCTCTTTCGAAATTGTATTTCCTGAATCTTACTTTGAAAAAGCTCTTGATCCGTCAGACTGGCCTGAGCACATTATTATTTATGAATTCTTTGCCAAAGATCCTTGTTGAGGAACGGAATGCATTTGGGCAACTTTGTATTTATTCATGCTGCTGAGATTTAGGCAACATGAATCTCATTTCCACTTAATCATATCGTAAGAAATTCTATATACAAATAACCATGGCAACGCTAATCGACGCGTCGTCATTTTCTTATATACTTGATAATCTCCCTTTCTCATACATGTATGTGTGTATACCATGTATACCTAAGGCATCAATGCGCTGCGTCGCGCGTTCCTTAACCGTCAATCAATACACACCAGAAATCATATACAGTCCACTAATATGTTGTTTTGGAAGTTGTCTAACCATCAGAGACAATTTTGGTCCTTCGAGCCGGATTGACTGGAGGAATAATTCACCACTACACGGAGTATTGCCTTAAATGGAGGAATACAAGTTGCTGGTTGTAGGCCGCCGCAGACTGAAGGGTACGATCACGAGGACCGTGTCCTTAGCTGAGCGTTTACCTGCAACACAAACGAAGGATGGAATCGATGTCTTGTTGGATCGACTGGATTTGGCAGGGATCGAATTCGAGAAGATTGGCGACAGGATATCGCTTCACGATGCGGTCGATGGGTACGTAGATCCAGCCGATGACTACGAGGAGTACGAAGGAAGGTACCTGAGGGCAAGGAAGTTACTTGTCTCAGAAAAGCGCTCACTGGAGCCACAAACAAGCACACAAAGCAATGAGTCAATGCCGGGTAATGGAGATGCACTTCTCCGGTTACTACAACAACAACAACAGATGCTAGAACGAATGGCTGTTTCTGAAGCAGCAAGTACATTTATTTCACAAGATGACGCAATGAACGCGGTAGCAACGCATAATAAACTACCGAATATTCAAATGAAACGTTTTTCGGGAGACTACAAGGAATGGCCGGCATTTTGGGATATCTATAAAAGCACTATCCATAAGAAGCAACAACTATCAGATACACCGAAGTTTTACTATTTGAAATCATTATTGACCGATGAAGCAGCGAATATAATTGCACATTTTCCAATTACTGACAGCGCATATGAAACAGCAGTGTCGCGTTTAAACGAGAGGTACGACAGACCACGCCGTATTGTGTTTTCATTATTGGAACAGATCACAAAGCTACCGGAAAAAACAAAGATTGATGTATCTGTGCTAAGGAAAGTGACGGATGGAGCAAAGGAAATAGTTCGTGCATTGGACGCAATTGGGGAAAACACACGTGATTGCTTTTCTAATTTTGCAAAAAATAGATGCAGAAACACGTCGCAAATGGATCGAGGACAGCCGCGATCTAAAATCACCAACAACCAAGGGTTTGTTCAAGTTTCTGGATACACGCTGTGAGGAGTTTTAACTCAATCCACGACAAAGCATAGGGGATGGCAAGATCAAGCAATTTGAAAAGGCGAGAAAACCTATGCATATTATGATGGCTGTCGAGAGAAGCAATGACGTCAAGGGCAACATGAACGGACCCAATCTGGTTGGATCTGCGGATTTTCTGGCGCTAACGAAGAGCAACGGCAAAAGAGAAATCGGTATCGGTATGTTATCGTGTCAACTGGAAGGGAGGACCAGCGTAATCAGGACGCTCCTCACACTATATCGGTGACAGTGAGTCACATCGCACGAGCATACCCAGACGCACAAGGCTCTGAAGCAATTCCAAACAATTCGCCAAAGCACGCTGCCGACTGCATTGGTATATGTCCAAAACGCAAATGGGATATATACAAGCTGCCGGCTACTATTCGACAGTGTATCTGAATTGTCATACATTTCGGAACGTTGCATCAACGTACTTGGGCTAGCACGTTCTTCATCACGAATACTTGTGTCAGGAATTTCTGCCATCAAGGCTGAAGCAACCAGAGGTGTAACTCAGCTACATCTCAAATCTGGAGTTTCGGACAACACTCTAAAGGTTAACGCACACGTTCTAAGTTAGATCACATCTTCGCTCAATGTGTTCAATGGATTCCTGATGGCGGATACCAACTTCGCATCAGTGGCCCCGATAGACATTTTATTGAGCGACAACATTTGGGCCACCCTAATCGGCCAAAAGATGCACGCCAACATGGGCAATCTTATTGATATTATGGGTCATCACATCGGTCGGAGTTAATCAGTCTCCAACAACTACAACTCTATTCTCCACATGCAACATTGACACTACACTACAACAATTTTGGGAGATAGAAGAAGTAAGCTGCTACGGACACAAGGATCCAGACGAAGACAAGGTGGAGAAACATTTTCTCGAAACTCACAAAAGGGATGACGCTGGAAGGTATATAGTCGAGCTACCTTTCAAAATAGCAAACCCGAAATTTGCAGACACGTTCCAGGGAGCGCAATCCCGCTTCATGGCTGTAGAAAGACGACTACAGCGCAATCAGGATTTACGAGAAAAGTACATCAAGTTTATGCAGGAATTCATCAGTCTTGGCCATATGCACGAAATCAGAACACCAAGCTTCGATTCAGACAATTTCTTCTATTTGCCGCATCATCCTATAGTTGGGTGAAAACTTAGGGTCGTATTCGACAGATCATTTAAGGACGCCAACGGAGTTGCACTAAATGACGTATTACACATTGGTTCTACATAGTATTCAACACAATCTCTTTTCCGTATGCCTACGCTTCAGAATGTATAGATACGTATTCTCCGCAGATATCGTCAAAATGTTTCGCCAAATTTGGGTAAGCCCCGATCATCAAAACTATCAACGTATTTTTTGGCGAGAACATCCATCAGCGCCTCTTAAGCACTATCAATTAGGCACTGTAACTTATGAAACCGCTTGTGCACCACACCTGGCTGTAAAAGTTTTAGAACAACTGGCATATGATCACGAGGAGCAATATCCGTACTACTATACTGTATCGAAAATCCTTTTGGAGGACTTCTACGTAGACGATGTACTTACTGGATCGAACAACGAGAATGAGCTAATAGCTATTAGGAATGAGTTATTAGAACTCATGTCACACGCCAAATTGGAACTCGACAAGTAAGTGTCCAATTCATCACATATCTGCAGACGCGAATCTAGCACCGAACGAGAAGAAGAAGCAGTAAAGGTACTTGGAATTTACTGGAATTCAATCGACGATCAGCTGATGTACAAGACAGGCTTGACATCAAATCCGAATTGTACTAAAAGGCAAATCCTATCAGATGTTGCGCGTATCTTTGACCCTCTTGGCTTATTATCGTCGATTGTGATTCAATTTAAAATCATGTTTCAATAGTTATGGCTATTGGACCTGGGCTGAGACAAGAAGCTTCCACCAAACATTGCCGAACCATGGCTCAAGTGCAGAGCAGATCTCGCTAAAAAAGCTGAGAGTATCACGATTTGTTGCCAACAGGGAGGACTCGATTGAACTACACGCCTTTTCCGACGCATCAACCAATGCATATGCTGCTGCTGTTTACTGTAGGTTTTGACATGAAGAGGGAAGATATTCGGTTTCATTGGTGGCCGCAAAAACTAGGGTAGCACCACTGAAACAACAATCACTGCCACGGCTGGAGCTGTGTGGAGCATTGCTGCTAAGTCGCCTGGTACGATTACTCAAGGATGGTTTACGACACAAGGATATACAAGTTTACGCATGGTGTGATTCAACAATTGTATTAGCCTGGTTATCATACCCACCATCGAAGATGAAAACATTTGTCGCAAATCGCACATCGGAAATTCTTGAAACGTTGCCACGACACGCCTGGCATCACGTAAGCTCAAAGGAAAACCCCGCAGATTGTGCATCGAGAGAAAGACGGCAACTCAGCTCTTGGAATTTCACCTCTGGTGGGAAGGACCAACGCAGTCAAAATGCAAAACTCAGAACTCTATTTGAATATTTCAAAAAGCCATGCACAAGACGAATTGAAGACCACAGCCATGCTCACTCTGAAGGAGATGGACAATTCATTATCAGAATTTGACGAACTAGTCCACCGCGGCAAAGGCTGATACATATCGTGGGCTATGTTTTAAGTTTTATTCATTATCTATGTCTTTTGAAGAAATCAAGGCAGCAAAAATAGTATGCCTGCGGAACGCACAGGTGTGCTTTGGAGATGACAGAAGGCTTATACAAAAGGATCAACCACTGCAAAAAAGGTCGCAGTTATTCAAGCTAACCCCGTACATTGGACAGGATGGTCTGCTACGAGTTGGAGGCCGTTTGAGGCAATCTCAATTACCAGAAGAAGTCAAACACCCGATATTACTTCCTAAGGCACACCACATTACGAAGCTAATCCTGGAACACGAGCACTGGGTAAACTTACATCCAGGCACATCTGCACTGTTTGTAATAGTTCGCCAACGATATTGGATAATTGGAGCACGCAACCTGATAAGAAAAGTCACCCACAACTGTATCAGATGCTTTCGTCACAGACACCATACTACGCATCAACTCATGTCCGACTTGCCAAGTATCAGAATCACACAATCACTTCCCTTTGTCAATTCTGGATGTGATTATGCTGGACCAATTACTCTCAAGGATCGAAAGGGTCGCAACGCTAAGAAGTCAAAGGGATACATATGCCTCTTCGTGTGCCTCGTCACCTCGGCACTACACCTGGAACTAGCCACTGATCTCAGCACGGAGACATTTCTGGCAGCTCTGAGAAGATTCATGTTGCTCCGAGGAAAATGTGCACAAATCTACAGTATGGCAGGAACTTTGTCGGAGCAAGGCGACCATTGGAAGAGATGCTACAACTCCTGGCATCTTCACAGCATAAGGATCGAGTCCCGCAGACATTGGCAGATGAAGACATTAAATGGGTCTTCATTCCACCGTACGCACCTCACTGGGAAGTAAAATGGGAGTCTTCCGTAAGATCAGTCAAGCTTCACCTGCGCCGCGTCATTGGCAACACTATCCTAACGTTTGAACAGATGCACACCCTGTTAGCACAAATAAGTGCAGTGGTAAACTCAAGACTACTGTACTATACACCGGACACCGACGTCACATATCTGTCTCCAGCACACCTGTTGATAGGCAGATCATTCACAACAATTCTCGAAGGCGACATGAGCCACATACAGGAAAAGCGACTGAACTACTGGCAGGGAGTTCAAGCACTATACCAAGGATTCTGGAAGGCATCAGGAATATCTTACTACGCTACAGCATCGCCCCAAGTGGGGAACCTTGCAACCCAATATGGAATTGGGATCAGTTGTTCTCATCAATGATTCGAATATTCCGCCAGCAGCCTGGCCACTTGCAAGGGTCATCTCAACTCACACAGGAACAAATGGTAGAGCTCGTGCTGTCAAATTGAAAACTGCTTCAGGAGAAGCAACTCGTCCTATAACCAAGATCGCAGTTTTACCAAGTTCAGAAACGATTTTTTAGTGCGGGCCGGGATGTTGAGGAACGAAATGCATTTGGGCAACTTTGTATTTATTCATGCTGCTGAGACACTGTGTTTCGAATGGATAGGCCATCTTTCGGTGGTGGTGTCCTCATTGCTGTTAATAATAAATTCTCAGCTGAACTAATCTCTTTCCCGAATCAGGTTGGAATCGAGTTTATCGCTGTAAAAATAGCTGTTGGACCAACTCATATTTTTATGACCAGTTCCTTTATACCTCCATCGGTTGAGGATACTGTATATTTTCACCACCTTGAGGCTATTAAGTTGGTTGTATCATTAGTCAATGACTCTGATTTTGTCCTAATTATGGGTGATTTCAACCTTCCCCTAAACTCCTGGATCCCGTGTGAAGATGACAATTCCTTGCATGCCAGTTGTCATAACGACTTTATTGATGCATTAATTGAAATTGCTCTTTTCCAAATTAACCCCATCCTTAACACACTTAGCAGATCTCTAGACCTTATTTTCTGTAATAGGATATCCTCTGTGACTGTAAATCAGTCTTCACCACTATCGCTTCCTGAGGACGTACACCATCCTACACTATTGGTTTCGGTGTTAATTGATGTCCCTAATATTCATGCTAACTTTAAGGCTCAGTATCGTACTAAATATTTCCGAAAAACGGATTACAATGCTCTTCGCAATCATTTAGCTGGATTTGACTGGGAATATCTTTCATCTTTTAACTCTAGTGATGCTGCTACTGATTCTTCTTATGATGTAATCCATAACGCCTTGGACAAATTTGTTCCTTTAGTTTCATCGTCTTCATCAACTAAGCCGCCATGGTTTAATAAACACCTATCTCGACTTAAGAACAGGAAATCTAGAGCTTACAAAATGTTTCTTAAGTCTGGATCTTTGTTTCATCAGACAAACTTTCTTTACATTCGCAACCAGTTTATTATTCTTAATAATCAACTTTATAAGCGTTACATCGTGAATTGTAAGACAAACTTCCGAAATAATCCGTGCTCCTTCTATTCGTTTGTCAATATAAAATGTAAATGCAGTCTTTTTCCTCCTTCCCTAACTTATAAAAATATTTCTGATTCTTCAGAACAAGGTATTGCTAATCTCTTTGTTTCATTTTTTCAATCAACTTACTCATGCGATTCTTATAATTTAAATTCTACATACCCTTATAAAATTCCGTATATAAACAATATTAACTTGATTAAATTTAATCATCTCGATGTTTCTAATGCTCTTTCAACCTTGGATATCTTATTTTCTGCTGGTCCTGATCATGTCCCGAGCTGTATTCTCAGGCACTGCTTGATATCCTATGCTACCCTCTTATTACCCTATTCAATTTATCTTTGGACCTTTCATGCCTCCCCAAGAGATGGAATGAATCATTTATTATTCCACTTCATAAAAAAGGTTCTAAAATACTTATAGATGTAAGATGGGAGATGCGGTTATGCGGCGTGAGCGAGTATTAGGTGCGAATCGGAGTCAGCAATGAACAGTTGGAACCAGCAGTCGAAGTGAACAATCAGCAGTCAGCCGTCGAGAGAGGGGGCAGTGAGTTGTCAGCAGTAAGAACGAGAAGTCGGTGATCAGAAGTCAGCAGCGTACGTCTGCAGTCGTCCAGTCGAACATTATACGTTTAGCGTTTTGCTTATTTCATATGATATTGAACTTTAATTATATTGTACGTTACTATATATAGATAACTATCGCAGTATTGTTAAACTTTCTGCGATTCCCAAGCTGCTGGAGAAATTGGTTACATTGCAACTGCAACATCATTGCAAAAGCATAATTTCCTCCACTCAGCATGGTTTTGTTAAATATCGTTCTACAATAACCAATCTTATAATATTCAATCCAATCGTCCACAAGGGTTATCTTAAACGAATGCAAGCCGATGTAGTTTACACCGAGTTTAGCAAAGCTTTCGATTCTGTTAATCATTGTCTCCTTCTTCAGAAACTTCATCTTATGGGTTTTCCTCCAAATATTATACATTTCATACTTCATATCTATCGAATCGTAAGCAGCGGGTTTTGTTCAAGAACATCACATCTCATGTTATAAAAGTAACATCTGGTGTTCCGCAAGGCAGTCACTTAGGACCTTTTCTGTTTATCCTCTTTGTTAACGACTTACCTAGTGTCGTGAGCTATGCTACTACACTTATGTATGCTGATGATGTCAAGCTCTGCTTTTCTTTCTCTGACCACTTACTTCATAGACATCTGCAATTTGACCTTGATGAAGTATTCTTGTGGTGCAAGGTTATGACGTTTAATCGTAGCATGCCTCATGTCATCTCGTACTCACTTGGAAATTACTTTTTAGATCGTGTTTTCTTAATGAATGATCTTGGAGTTCTTTTCGATCACAAGCTGTCGTTTAATGAACATATTTCTGAAACAGTTAATAAAGCCAGAGGAGTACTTGCTTTTATCAAGTGCTGGTCAAAAGAGTTTGATGATCCCTTCACCACTAAAACGCTGTATATCTCTTTGGTTCGACCGATCCTGGACTACTGTTCATGCGTTTGGAGTCCGCAGTATAACTCATCAAAGAAGTATTGAATCAGTGCAAAAGCAGTTTTTTTTATTTGCCTTAAAATATTTTAACTGGGACTCAGATGGTATTCTTCCACCATATCGTTGTCGGCTAAAGTTATTAGACCTGCCACCATTGCAGGTACGTCGTACTTGTGCTGGGACAATGCTCCTTCATAAAATTATTCTTGGTCAAGTTGACTCGAAACTTTTACTCGTAAAGATTCTTTTCTATGTTCCAAACTGGTCAACCAGGTTCTTCCGACCCCTTTGGTTACCAATTTGCAGATCTAATTTTTCGGATCATGATCCTTTTCGCGTTATCTGTAAAAATTATTATTCTTATTATTACCCTTAGATGTAATAAAATCTAAATTGATTGTTTTTCTATTAGAATAATTTGCATAACTCTTTATTATAATTAATTTTAATAATTGTATAAATAACAGTTAATTGTTACATTCAATAAATATAAAAAAATATGCACTTGTATATTCGGCTTTGTTTGGATCGGCCGCGGAATTTGTTTTGGGGTTAAATTGACCCATAATAAATTGGAATATAATTTGAATCTTGTTTTATTAATTCGGCCGCTATCAAAACGCTGATAGCTCAACAGTTTCTTTGGTTAATTTTTAATTTTTCGATTTGTTTAAAAATTTATTCCGCATCAACGCTATCCATATTTCCTGTTATTGTTTTAATTACTGAGCTTAATGCATTTATGATACCCTTTTTTTTCCTATTGTGTGGCACATGGTTATACTTTTTTTCTTCTAAGTTTACTAGCATGAACTTTAGGATATCCAGAGATGTGTACAGGATGGTGTCGACTTCTGTATGGTTGAAAATGGAGAGGAGATTTTATGGAGTATGGAGATTCTGTATGGTTGTACTTAATTGCTTATTGCAGTTTACATAGTTATCAATATCTACTACGTGGGTTATGGACTTGTAATTTTGAGTTATAAAAGTGTCCCCTAGATTTATGGCGGCGATAGGTTGGGATTCCTTGATCGCCTGGATTCGTGGATTTTGTAAGACAAGGCAGATACATTAGATGCCTTCGACGTAGATAGGAGATGTAATATAGGAGATAGGAGAAAGAAAGGGTATTATTTAATGAGTGTGAGCTAAGGAGTTTGTCGTATATTATAGTTTGTTGACGTTGAGGTATTCCCACTTTGTAAGTGAATTTTTACTAGTTTCCATATCTTCCGTGCAGTTTTTGTCCCTTAACTGTGGTTTGAGTCACATGGCAATTGTTCTTGACGCGATGTTTTGTGAATCTAGGTGTAATTTTGTTGCGTCTATTTCTTTCCTAAAAATTGTGTCGTTCACCTCTACTGTTCGCGGTTCATCCTTGTCTGTGTTGGCTTTCGCTTTTCTTTTCTGCGCGGTATTCGTTAACATTATTTTGATTTGGGGATATAGGGTCTGTTGATATTCGTTAAGTTTTTGTAGATAATCATGGTTATTATTGTAAGTTATTGTTCTGTCGAAAATTTTAGTTTGACCTGAGAACAATTCAAAGGGTGTCAGGTTTGTTGCAGAATGAATGGCGTTGTTATCCGTCGGTATTGTTTCTGTCATTGTGTTTCACGTTTATTTTCTGTTACTTCTTTGTCGTTAAAATTATTCTATATATTTCTGTGATATTGAGTGATATTCTGTGATATTATATTTCTGTCATTGAGATTTTTCAATGAATTTTATCCAAAATAATAAAAAGGTAATTATTTGTTTCACAACGTTATAAAAATGTTTATTTATTCGCATATGAAATGGAGTGATAGAAAGCTCCGATTTAGAATGCGTATGCACTGTGATAAAGAGTACAAGTGAGGCCGCCTCTTAGCATAGGACGGGCCATAGGATTTAGCATAGGATAGGAAAGCTCGTTAACTTAATAAAAAAGATAAAATAAAACCGAGCTGCCGAGAAGAGTCGGCTTGAAGCGACTAACAAAGCGATGAGAAAATGATTATATGCTAAAATATAATTATTACATTTATATATATGCCAATTTATGCCGTAGCTGCTGCATGACCCGACATACTCCCCCCAGTTGAGGCCTGTCCTTCAACTTCATCCTTAAGGGGCAATAGGCAAAGCTTGGTCACTGCGCGCTTGGTAGTTCCAGAAGCGATTCTAACCACCGCCACTCGAGGCACTCCATCCCGACCAGGGACTAGATCCAGAATTCTAGCCAACGGCCACTTAATGGGGTAGGTTCTCGTCCTTTACTAGCACCAAATCGTTAATAGCCAAGGCAGGGCCGGACGCACTGCTGGAGCGCTGCTGAAGAAGGCTTAAATACTCCTCCTTCCATCGGGCCCAGAAAGATTGCTGCAGGAAAGAAACACGCTGCCAGCTGTCCACACGGTTGAAATTCAGCTTTGTGACATCAGGCTCGATAAAACTGACTGACGGTCTGCAGGAGCTCGATAAAACTGATCAAGGTCTGCAGGATCCTCTGAAAGAGACAATAAAGGCCGTGAGTTTATGACAGCACCCATGTGACAAATCCAAGAACTGAGGATCCAACGGCCCGGTAAAAATGATGCTTTGCGGTTTTGACAGCCAATTCCCAGAATCCACCAAAATGCGGAGATCGAGGAGGAATATAATTCCACTTAAAGGACTCAATCGCGCAAAACTCCAGAACCGCACGTTGGTGCTCATCGCTTATGAAGAGTTGGAGCAGTTCCTTTAGCTCGTTCTTAGCTCCAACAAAATTGGTCGCATTGTCAGACCAAATGTGCTGAGGCTTTCGGCGAGTGAATATAAACCATTTTAAAGCATGCAAAAACGCAGATGTAGATAGATCCTTTACAAGCTCTAAGTGCATGGCTTTAGTGGCAAAGCAAATGAAAACACTCACGTAACATTTTCGGGAGCTTTATTGCGAACTTCTGACTTATAGTAAAATGGGCCGCAAAAATCCACACCAGTCACTCCGAAAACCAGATAACCGCTGACTCTTTGCTCCGGGGATCAGTCATAATGTGCTCCAGCAACCGAGGCTTGGTGCGGAAGCATCGAATACACTTGTGCAATGCCTTCATCACCGTTTTCCTCCCCCCGATCGGCCAGTATTGGGATCGAATAATAGCCAGCAGAGCACGAGGCCCCGTGTGTAGATTGCGCTCATGGAAATCAACAATTATAGCCCGAGTAACTGGATGGCTTCTAGGCAATATAATTGGGTGACGACTATCAAAATCCAATGTAGAATTTCTTAAACGACCGTCCACACGCAACAGGCCAAACTTGTCTAAGAAAGGAGAGGATGTGGCAAGTATGCTGGCTGACGAAATATCCTTTCCATTATGAAGCGCCTTTATGTCATGCCAAAAATACACACCCTGCACCAGACGCAAAAGTAAGTGGGTGGACATCCAGCCTTGATGTCGCTAGCAGTGACACCCTTGTGACGGACTCGCTGTGCCGGTGCTGGAAAAGAGTTGGCGTACTTGGAGCCAGCTGTCACGTCAATGTACGGGGATTTGATTAGCAGAACCCTTGCCCTTAGCTCCAGAGTGGGCTCTTCAGATAGAACCGCTGCTGGCCACTGGTCTTGAAGTCCAAGAAGAAACGCAGGACCATGGGACCACAGGTTGTCAGTCACTAACTCCTTGGGAAGAGCACCACGCGAGAGGATGTCTGCCGGGTTCAAAGACGTAGGAACATAACGCCATTCCATCGTTCTGGTCAATTCCTGGATTGTTGAAACTCGATTGGCGACGAAAACATTAAAACAAGCGGGCTCCTCCCGAATCCAGAACAGCGCCACAGCAGAATCGCACCAGCAGAAATACCTCCCGTCGTAGACCTTCAACTGAGCTACTTCCGACATAAGCCGAGCTAGCAACTCTGCTCCAGATAACTCCAGTTTCGGTACCGTAACTGTTTTTAGAGGAGCGACTCGGGACTTTGAACAGTGTAAATGACTTTCTGACCTTTTACCCTTCGATACCACATAAATGCAAGCACCATAAGCCTCGATGCTGGCGTCATAAAATCCATGAATCTCCACTTCAGACTGTGATGATAGTGACCATCTAGGGAATTCAGCACGCTACGCCATGGCGAAGCTGGAACAAATCATGTCCCAATCGGAGTGAAGAGCTTGAGGTAGACTTTCATCCCAGGACAACTTCTCACGGCATAGCTTCTGAAGAAAGATCTTCTCCTTCGTAATGACAGGTCCAACAAGCCCTATCGGATCATAAAGCCGGGCGATTGAGGAGAGGATGATGCGCCTAGTGGGCTCCGAGGGTGACTGAAGCCCTTCAAACGAAAATAGCCAGCGATCAGTAGAAGGATCCCAAGCTAGGCCAAGAGTCTTCGTAAAGTTGCTGCCATCAAACCTTAGGAACGACTCTCGATCCTCTTCCGGTACGTCAGAGAGCATTTCAGAAAAATTGGAGCACCACTTTCTCAACCAAAATTGGCCCTTGGCGAGGATCCCCGAAGTTTGCTGCATTATGTTGGTAGCCTCCTCTATGGAAATTAGATCATCAACATAAAAATCGCGACGCAGAATTTCGGCACCCTTTGGAAACAAAGACTGCTCATCCTCTGCCAACTGATGCATTGCTCGAATTGATAAAAATGAGGCCGGCTTTGTCCCATAAGTGACCGTGTCCAGTTTAAAAACTTGCAACTCATCCTGGGTGGAATTCCGCCAAAGAATGCACTGCAGATAGCTGTCCCCGGGGAAAACTCTGGCGCATCGGTACATTTTGCAAATATCTCCTGTAATGGCCACTCGATGGCAACGAAACCTTAGAAGAATGTGCAGCAGCTTTGGTTGGATAACTGGACCAGACATCAAAACGTCATTCAATGAATACCCAGACGTAGAGGCAGCCGAACCATCCAAAACAACCCTGAGATTGGTTGTTGAGCTGTCCTTCTTCAATACGCAGTGATGTGGTAGGAAATACTGTCTGGCAGGTCGTGGACTAGGCGGGAATGGAGACATATGCCCCAAATTTAAATACTCCTTTATGAACGCAGCATACTGATCCTTTAATTGAGGCTGACGACAAAGCTTCCTTTCGAGGGAGAGAAATCGCTGCACGGCTCGTGAGTACGATTCACATAGCAACTCCGGGCTGACCTTCGACGGCAGCTTCACCGAATAGGCACGAAATGCGTCTCGCAATCGAATTTATCTTTCGTCCACTTCACAAAGGGCTCGAAGCAGACACTCTAAGCGCTCATCCAGCTGGCTTAGGCTCTTCACAACGTCCTTGCGGGCTGTGGCTACGAAGGACTTTCTCTCCAGATGTGAACCACCGCAACACACAACCCATCCAAGCCGGGTTTTCTGCAGCACCGGTAGGCCAGCTGAGAGCTGGATTTGACCAACACTCAGCAGATCATAGAATAGACTGGCTCCGATAAGTAAATCGATCCGCTGCGGCCGAAAGAACTGGGGATCAGCCAAAGTGAGGTTTGACGGAATATTCCAGCTGGAGACATCCAAGGTAAAGCTAGGCTGAAGGTCCGTGATGTTGGTAGCGATTACAGCATTGACGAGGGCCGAATATTCAGAGCAATAGGATCGTAGGAGCACATCAACAGAGAATCCGTCCGTCGCGAAGCCAGTGTCGCCATTGCCCGACACTGCCACGTACGATTTTCGTCTACAAAGCTGCAGCTGACTAGCCAGTCGGGACGTATTCACGTGCACCTGCGATCTAAAAGAGCCCGGCATGGAACAAAAACCCCAGAACGACTCCGAATGAGAATGTTCGCCGTGGCCAGTAAGGCTATCTCACCGCTGCGACCCTGGGCAACTAGTGCATTAGCCGTGGATGGTGAAGCGCCTATTGGCTCGGCGGACTCGGCTACGGCTGATGTAGACGGCACAGCAGAAGGCTGGCTGCTGGAAGACTGTAACTCCAAAAAATGCAACAGACTGTGATGCCTCCTCCCACAACTGCGATAATTATCCGCGAGGCACTCACGCAAGTGATGGCCAGTTTGGAGACATTTCCGACATAGACCTAGTCGCCTAGCCTCGCCAAGGCGGCTTTTAGGGGACAATGACAAAAATCTTGGGCATGCAGAAACTACATGGGACCACCCACCGCATAATATACAAGCAGAGGCAGGTGAATTAGTAATAATAAAGGATGCTCTACTGTTATTTGCGACTCTACGTCTTCCCACCTGAGTGCCCGGCGCGTAAGCGGCCAAGGCCTTATCCATAGCCTCCAAAGTCCTGCAACGCTGTTCCAAAAACTCTGCCAACTCTGCCAAGTAGGGATGAGATCCGAGTTTGAGGCATTTTGACCTTCCTTCCACTTGGCCTGAGTAGCTGGACCTTTGAAGAAGTACCTGGACAATGACGCAGCCGGCTGTCTAAACTGTCGTCCCCAAATTTTTTAAAGCTCGCATATGGGCATTGAACTTATCGGACAGCCCTCGAAGCGCTGCCACTGAGTAACCTTCCAATAGATTGAGGCCCAGAATCTCGTTCACATGAGCCTGAAATATCAACCGACGGTTATTAAATCGATTATCCAAAAGCTACACTGCGACATCATAATTCTCCTCGGAGATTTTCAAGGAACGGACTGCCTGTAAAACGGAGTCCCGAAGACAAGATCGCAACCTCTGAAACTTTTCCACCTTACTTATATAAGGATTGCAGCCTACGATCGTCGAAAAGACCGAATGAAACTCAGCCCACTCTGAATATTCTCCGCTGAAAGTAGGAAGAGGAAGAGGAGGCAAGGCTTGAAAACTCCGACTGAGCGCTGGTTCCACCTGGACACTGGAAACTCCGCTGGCAAGGGTGGAATGGGCAACAATTCGAGCAGAGCGCAACGACGTCTCGTGCTCGATTTCGGCATGCATCGTAGCTACAAGCTCAGACACTGTCCATCGCAAGTCGCTGCTTATTTCAGCAATGTCTAATTCTTCAAGCTCCCCGTGGATGGCCTTAAAATCCTCGTACATGGCGACCAACTGGCCGTGACGCACATGGAGCATAGCATCCTCCACCTTTGATATTGGCTGCAGGGCGCCTCCTCTTCAAATCCTGGAGGATACCCTTTGCCTTGCATTTTAAAATCGCACTCTGAGATGGAGTGGGTTCTCCTGTAACGGCGCCGCTGGAGTTCATCGCCACTATAATTGAAATACGCTCAATTTAGTTAAAAACACGCACAAATTAATTTTGGCGCCAAAATTATAGCTCTTGTTTTTATTTTATTATATTTAATTATATTTGAGCGCAGCGAACACGATTACACAGTCTACACAGAACCGTAGACTGAATTATGGAATGTATATATGTGTGTCGGAGAGGAGGTAATTAAGTCTATCCTTAGACATTAGACTTTAAGGTGTAACCATTGGTCGTGCGGAAATATATCAGTCCTGGTATGATGAGGACTTAGTTTGCGAACTAAGGCCGTGTGTGGCTTCGTTGTGTTGCTAGATCTGGTCCTTCTTTCTTTTTCATCTCTGCTTCGTATTGAGCTAGACGTGTGGACTTTACTGCCAACATTAGTTGACAAAAAAAAATCATCTTACGAGAAAAATCATTAAGTGACAGCGCTCTTATATTAGCGTTAAGTAAAGCTTTGGAAGGCACAGCGGCGCAATGGTTATCTCAAATATGTTACCCGGGAATAACTTGGCAACAGTTCCGGCTATTGCTTGAGCAGCGATACGAGACTTCAGAGACGCCGGCCGCCCTCATGTTAAATCTTCTTAAAAGCCGTCCAGGCAATGGCGAAAGCCTGCCTGTTTTTGCAAGTCGCTGTGTGACGTCACTGTGCACAAAACTTCGCAATTTGAGTTCAGAACAAATTTCCATCGCGTTGGTTCTTGGGCTCATGGCTAATTTCGACCGCGGAATTTTGCAGCGGATGATACACACAACGCATGTTAGCAATCGACGGGAACTTCAAGCGGAGTTGCAAGTATTCTCAGCGCTAAGAGAGCGCCCTAATGCAACGAACTGGGAACCAGAGACGAAGCAAGCTAAAACTACGGAAATCAAATGTTACCAGTGTGGAAAACTATGCCACAAAAAGCAGGACTGTATATCCGGATCCCAGGTTTCGACAACTGGAAAGGAGTGGCGGTTAGCGCAGCCCCGTCATGTGAGGACTATCGTAACGTGCTACAGATGTCAGGAGCCGGGACACATAGCCACTAATTGTCAAAAAAAAAGTGCAGAACGCTGGATTGGGAGTCAGAACAGAAAAAAGAGTGGAGCTATGCGCTATAGTGGAGCCTCAATCGAGTATGCTGGTCAATGGTGAGAGATTTCCAATTACATTTGATTCGGGAGCTGAGTGCTCATTAATTAAGAAAAGCGTTTCTAATAAGTTAGCTGGTTTCTAATAAGAGAATTCATAACGTTATTTTTTTAAAGGGGATAGGTAATGCCAATACCTATAGTACCTCACAAGTTGAATCAAACATCATGACCAGACGAATGTATGAAAAATAATATTGTAATCGGCAGAGAAATATTGGCTCAAGGGTTTACAGTAGAAGTCTCCTATGATAATTTTAAAATTGTTCAATCTAAAGTTGTAGACATTTGTGAAACCATTCAACCTACTAATTTTGATAATGTTGAAACGGAAATGGTCGAAAATGAAAAAGAAATTTTAATGTCATTGCTAAAGCAACATTCCCTATCTTTTAATAAAGGCACTCGGAAGTCTTGCTCATTCGTTTGTAATTGTTTATATGGATGACATATTAACTTTTCAGAAACGAAGAAAGAAGCGTATGAACGTTTGAAACTTGTATTAGACGTTTTAGTGAAGGCAGGATTCACTTTTAACATTTCAAAGTGCTTTTTCTTATGGTGCCATCCTTTTGCACCGCATAAACTCTAAACCCCATGTGGTTGAATACTTTAGCAGAGCAACTAGCCCCTGCGAGTCCAGATATACATCATATTAATTGGAAACATTGGCCGTTGTGAATGCAGTAAAACATTTTCGTCACTATCTACATGGGAGAAAATCCGTAATTTTTACTGACTGCAACTCAATCAAATCTTCTCAAAATGAAGTCGAGTTGTCACCTAGGATTTATCGTTGGTGGGAGTTCCTACAAACATTTGAATTCGAAATTGAATACAGGGAAGGTAAACGTATGGCACACGTTGGCTTTTTATCTAGGAACCCGGTGTGTCAAAAAAATAAGTCAATACCAAATAAACTAGAAGAAAAACGAATTGACTTAATAGAAATATCGGAGAACTGGATACTGGTGGAACAACAAAAGGATCCAGAAATATCAGAAATCTTAACTAAATTGAAGAATGACGATTTACCATTAGCATTAGTTGCCACTATGGGAAATTAGATCAAATGTTTTTTATAGAAAGATTCAAAGAAATTCAAGAACTCGTTGTTTACCTGTAGTTCCTCGTACTTTTCGCTGGTCAGTTATACATCAGGTGCTTGAGTCTATCATGCATTAAGGTTGGGAGAAAACACTTGTTAAAGTGTATGATCATTACTGGTTTTCAGGTATGGCAAAATATGTTCGAAGATTCGTGGAAAACTGCATTACATGCAGAGTGTCTAAGGGTACGTCAGGAAAACCTCAAATGAAATTACATCCAATTCAAAAAATAAGCATTTCTTGGCACACTATTCACATAGATATATCGGGTAAATTGAGCGGAAAAAGCGATCGTAAGGAATAAACTATTGTACAAATCGACGCTTTTACAAAATACGTTTATCTATATCACTCCTTTTCCTTGGATGCTAATACTTGTATAAACGCAATGAAATCTTCGATTGCCATTTTTGGCGTACCAACACGTTTAATTGCCGATCACGGGCGCAGTTTCACGGGCACAAAGTTTGTGCAATTTTGTTCTAGCCAAAAAATACAATTACATCTAAGTGGAACGGGCGCAAGTCGAGCCAACGGTCAAGTTGAAAGGGTCATGAGTACACTGAAGAATCTTTTGACGGCTGTTGAGACAAGCTCTAGATCGTGGCAGGGTGCATTAGGGGATGTACAGTTAGCTCTTAACTGTACAGTTAATCGTAGCACTAAGTGTAGTCCTTTAGAACTTTTGATTGGTAAAGTTGGGCGACCACTAGGGTTGATACCTATTAGTGATAGCGAAGATGAAATTGACAAGATTAAATCAAGGGAGTTGGCCACTAAGAACATGGAGGACGCCGCTAGATATGAGAAGATAAAATTTGATAGAAATAAGGCTAAAGTAACAAGGTTCTGTGTGGGGGACTTTGTGCTGCTTAAAAACAGCGAGAGACAGCAAACTAAATTAGATCCTAAGTTCAGAGGACCCTTTTTGGTGGTCGAGGTATTGGACGGAGACCGATACGTTTTAAAGTCTACACAGAACAATAGGCGTTACAAGTATCCACACGAAAGTTTGCGAAAGTTACCGGCAGTGCAAATTCCAGAAGAGCTTGATGTAAATTACAAAGAACAATATCAGTTGGAAAAGTCTGTTGAAAGCGATGGACAATTTAATTTGTTTGAAAATGTGTGAAGCCAATGTGTTTGGCGAAGAATTTAAAATTCGGCTTTTAAAAGTTTAGTTATGTATTTTGGATTACGAAGTAACTATTTTAACTGATTAATGTATAGTTTGAAAACGATTTATTGATCTTTTGTATGGAAATGGTTTATTAGAGAATATAAGAGATATGTTAAAAATAGAAGTTGAGTTATGTTGATGAACATTATATGAAGTTAAGATTATGTGATTAAGTTCTTTGAAAGCATTTAATAAAATTATAAAGTGGAATGAAATTCAGATGTTGATTATAGACACGAGGACGTGTATATGTCAGGATGGCCGTGTCGGAGAGGAGGTAATTAAGTCTCTCCTTAGACATTAGACTTTAAGGTGTGACCATTGGTCGTGCGGGAATATATCAGTCCTGGTATGATGAGGACTTAGTTTGCGAACTAAGGCCGTGTGTGGCTTCGTTGTGTTGCTAGATCTGGTCCTTCTTTCTTTATCATCTCTGCTTCGTATTGAGCTAGACGTGTGGACTTTACTGCTAACATTATTTGACAAAAGATGAGCAACAAAGGCAACGAGGACTCGCTGCATCAGCCAGAACATGGCATGGAACACCACCAGGGGAACGAACAAAGAAATCCCGAGACCCCGCGAGGAGAAGGCTTAACATATCCGACATGTATATATGAAAGCTTGTGTGAGTCGAATGCACTTGTATGTATGTATTTTAGCGGACCGGATAACAATTGTATGTATTGTATTTATTTATATTATTAAATTATTTATGTATAAATACAAAATAATTGTTTCACTGATGCACGGTGTGCCGTTGATGTTCAAAAATGCACATATGTACATACATATGTTGATACACCGCGCAAAACTGAAACGGGTATTTTCGCACTGTTTTATGCTCGTGGAATTGTTAATTTTATTAATTAAATCACGTCGGGGTCACCAATGTTCGGTCATAGAGATTTTTCAATGACTTTTATCCAAAATAATAAAAAGGTAATTATTTGTTTCACAACGTTATAAAAATGTTTATTTATTCGAATATGAAATGGAGTGACAGAAAGCTCCGATTTAGAATGCGTATGCACTGAGATAAAGAGTACAAGTGAGGCCGCCTTTTAGCATAGGACGGGCGAAAGCTCGTTAACTTAATAACAAAGATAAAATAAAGCCGAGCGGTCGAGAAGAGTCGGCTTGAGGCGACTAACAAAGCGATGAGAAAATGATTATAGGCTAAACTATATTTATTACATTTATATATATGCCAATTTATGCCGTAGCTGCTGCCTGACCCGACAATAATAAACTATTTTTTTCGGGATGCCAAACTGACTAAAGAATGTCTTTAGTATGGTAATGGCGTTGATTGAGGATCTGTTAGTCAAAACGTATGCATATGCAAAATCAATAACTGTAAGGTGAAGATTGTGATTTTTTCTATATATATTTATTGTAGTATATCCAGAGGTTTGGAAGGTATCTCAAAAATTTTAAAATTTATTTTAGGTGGGTATCTGTCAGTATCATATTTTAGTGTAAGGCTGGTGAAATTCTTTATCGCTTCTATCTTATTAGGGTTCGGTTTCACCCCTTCTTGGGTCACTATGTGGCCGAGAAAGTCGATTTCTTTGCGTAGGAAATTGCATTTTGACGTTTGCATTTTTAAATTAGCTTTTTCTAGTTCGCAGAATACAGATTTGAAGTTTGCTATGTGTTCTGCGAGTGAAGGATACTTCCTCTCTTTATTTTAAAGCGGACGGACGTGTTTTTTTTGTGCGCACTGCGTTTTTTAAAAATTTATATTAAGCTTTCCACAAACAATCGGTGTTTATTTCTATACACATAAAAGAAAAAAAATTAACAAATTGCAATCTTTAGATCCGTACCGCTTCGCGTGTGCAGTGATATATTTGGAGGTAAATAATAATTTGATTAATTTTGCTTCTAAACATACCCCTGCTCTGCTTCTTCATCTCTTACGGCGTTGCTTCTATCCTATTGCTTCTACTCTCGCTCAATAAATATTATTATCTCTATTCTTTGCATTTTACTAACTCGCACTAACTGCTCTCTTCCATCTCCCCCTTTCGTTTCCCTGGTACAGTGGTACAAGGTTCATCAATAACACGGTGCAACAGTGAAAAAACACTTGTGAAACGAGATAGTGTAGGTTGTTAATCTGGTCAAAGAGAACCCAAAAAATTTTTTTTATATTTTTGGAACCCTCCAATTTTTATTTATTTAAAAAAAACCGTTTTTCGGGACTTTTTTGCGTTTAAAAATTCCTGAACGCGTTTTTTTCAACCGATTTCAAAATTTTTGCTGTTTTTCAATAGGCAAATGTTGTAGCTTTTGAAAAAAAAAAAAAAAGGGTGTGTCAAGCCTACGCAAGACAGAAGTGAAACTTCTAGTATTCCTCTCTCTCTATTTTCATTTCATCATCTCTATTTTCTCTCTTAGGTTAGTTTGAAAATTAGAGGTTAAATAATTCTACGACGAAGCATGAATTTGCTCTTTCTAATATTTTCTTTTAGATGAAAGACGTTCGATTAATGTGTAGTTCCAAAAATTTTCAATTTATTCACAAGTATACAATATTACATAAATAACAATATTACACTTAAAAATTACAAAGAAATTACAATGACAATTTACCAATCATGTGTCATTTTCATTGTCAATTTCATGAATATCATTTCCTAATGTCGTGATAATTGGGTTATGGTAACTAAAGTGCGAGATATATACGTGATCACTTAAATTCTTTTTTCACCAACCCTTGCAAATAACTCGACTTATGGATTCATTTCTTTTTAATGTGTACGTTGATGCAAAAATCGTCATCCACATGTCTTGGCAAAACGCTCACCATATTATCTACCGAGACAGGAACATTGATGATCTGGCCACTTATGCAGAACTGACCGTTAACGTGTCTTATTCGCCGTATTTGCATGAATGGTAGTCTAGGCGAAATTAATCTTTCAGCAATGAGGTTGAGTTGAGGCAAATAGGCTGGTCTTTCCGGATATTTGAAGCCATTGAAGGTCGCTAGCGTTGGAATTTTCTTATTCTGCATACTCCTTTTGCATGTAGTACATAGTTTTGCATCAGCAATGTTCGCAAGAGCCTGGAAAATATGTTAACTATTAAATTCAAACATTGATAAGAGTTACGACATTAAGAAAATTATGATAACATCCACATTATGCTTTAAACATACCGTTATTTTTTTAAGCATCGTTTCATCAGCGGATGTCGCCTTTTTTAAATCCTTTTCGAACCAAAGCCGATCGCAAACGCTGCAAGCATAGCCGAAAGGATTTTCCACAAACATTTTTTGAAATTGTTTATGTGCAAATTTGTGGTTCACATAGCCACTATAGGGAGGCACAAAGTCATTATCAAATTCTATCGGTGGCCCATCGAAATGCTCTCCAATATCCATGTCGGAATCAACATCACTCATTGATTCTCTATTCGGGAGTTCATGGTCATCGTGTACATTCTGTTGGTTATGTTGGTTATGTATTTGTGCTGCATGTAGGACGTATTCTGGACCATCATTGGGACTCAATAAATTCGCAGTACACGTAGAATTTGGAACGATTTTCGGTTTTTTTGATGGAACTGGAGCAGGTGTTATAGCTTCAGCTACCGCAGATTGCCGAAGTTTTTGACGGTCTCTGTATGCTTTACAACGTTCTGCTGCCGTTTTAGCTTGAGGTTTGGGAGGCTTTAATTCTTTTTTCCGCTGTCTGTACCGCATGTTGTCCATTGCTTTGATTCTAACGACATTCCTACATCATATTTCACTGTTAGTATAATCTCGCCAATATGTTAAACAATCGTATTCCAACAATACTACTATATTGTGAAATATTTATCAACTCTTATAGGTCATATTTACCTTATGTTATTGTCATCACTGTGTGAATCAGACTCTCCTCTTCTTTGGTGATTCTCAGGGGATATTTCCTCTTGTGCCACTGATGTGTTCATCACGTCTATCTCGTCACTACTCATTTTTAACACTGAAATTCTGTACCAAACCGTATGAACCACAATCAATTACGTATTTCACTCGTATTACACTCTCGACGCAGTATACTAACCAAGCAGCTAATGCTTGGCGTGGCGCAGTTCGCTGGTGTCTGAGAGAGAGGAAAGAAGAGAAGAGAGACAACGTTCGTGAGCGGCTCTCCCACCTCAACAAGCGCATATGGTGAGAGAGGGACAGTGAACGGTGAGGGGGGTGGGGTACTCGCATTTTCGTGTCGATCCTGACTCGGTTTTACTCCGTCCCCGAAAATCCATTACGCGCCTAAAGAAGTTTCACTTCAAAATATATCTTCGATTTTGTTGAACAAAAAGAACAAAATTTTTACACCTGAAACTGAAGTTTTCGACTTTTATTCGTGTTTTTCGGATTTTGATGCCAGTTTTTCGGTACAACTTAGAAAAATTCGGCCATTTTTGATACATATATACAAAAATAAGAGTATATTGCTTTCTTCTTACAAAAATTCTGTCATTTATGCCACAAATTAATATTGTCTCATTAATTCTGAATAAAAGGAGATAAATTTCATCAAAAAATAATGAAAATTGGTGAAGTTATAACACTTTTCCTAAAAAGAGTCAATTCAACCTAGCGTGCGCTCCGGAGTACCTGTGTGTATGAGACAGGAATATGCTCTTCTTCTTATAGTGCTCCGATGGTTTTATTGACTTTTTTTGGGAAAAGCGTTATAACTTCAACAATTTTTATTATTTTTTAATGAAATTTGTCTCGTTTTATTCAGTATTAATGAGACAATATTAATTTGTGGCATAAATGACAGAATTTTTGTAAGAAGAAAGCAATATACTCTTATTTTTATACACATTGTTCCTCCGAAGCGCTCTCTAGGTTGAGTTGACTTTTTTTGGGAAAAGCGTTATAACTTCACCAATTTCCATTATTTTTTGATGAAATTTGTCTCGTTTTATTCAGAATTAATGAGACAACATTGATATGTATCAAAAATGGCCGAATTTTTCTAAGTTGTACCGAAAAACTGGCATCAAAATCCGAAAAACACGAATAAAAGTCGAAAACTTCAGTTTCAAGTGTAAAAATTTTGTCCTTTTTGTTCAACAAAATCGAAGATATATTTTTTTTCAAAAGCTACAACATTTAACTATTGAAAAACAGCAAAAATTTTGAAATCGGTTGAAAAAAACGCGTTTAGGAATTTTTAAGCGCAAAAAAGTCCCGAAAAACGGTTTTTTTTTAATAAATAAAAATTGGAGGGTTCCAAAAATATAAAAAAAATATTTTTGGGTTCTCTTCGACCAGATTAACAACCTACACTATCTCGTTTCCCAAGTGTATTTCGTTTTTTTTTTTGTCGCATAGTGTAATATTAATAAATTTATTATTGAATTTTTAATAAATTAATTACTTAATTTTTAATAATTATGGAATTTAAATTGGAAGGTTGAAATTGGATTGGTTGAAGTCTTGTAATAAGACAATCTCGTCTTCCCTGCCTACCATCCCCTGCTGGCTTTGTGAAAAAGTTGTACACGCTAAGTGAGCTGGGTTCACGGTCTCTGTTTCGGATGCAATATCTCCACTTTTGCTGTGACGGTTGTTGTACTGTTCAGGACGAAATGAGATCGTTCATTAGGCAGAATACAAGCGGATTCAAGGAGTTGATTAGTGATTTTCGTAAAATCAATGACCAACTCTGTGCGCTCGATACACAGTTTAGTACTCTTCAACTACTATATGAGTCGCCAAAGCGTAAGAAATCCTCTTTTAGTGATGTGCTTGTGGCGAATAATCTTCAGCCTGCTCAGCCGACAACTATGCAGCCGCTTATATCTCTGACCACCCCAAGGGCCGGACCTGAGAAAAATTCGGCTTCTGAATATCTCAGAATTAATGAGCAATTATCCGATGTGACCCCTGTGGCATCGGTTCAAGTGATCCCAGACCCAATATTTCAAACCCACGTAACAGTCACCAAAACAGGGTAGTCAACCGTCCGGACATCCGGTACGTACTGATGCCGCAGTATTAGTTACGGCGGCACCAAAACGCTTGCAGGTGATCCCACCATCGAAACACATTTTTGTTTCCCGGCTTGCCCCTGATACTTCTGAGATTGATGTCTCGGCTTACATCAAAGGCAAAACAAAAGTCAACATAAAGGTGGTGGACATTACAAAATTTAAATATTCATACACCAGTCACACGTCATCTTTCAAAATACGTGTGCCCTTGCAGATGTTCAAGACGATATGTTCCGCCAGCTTTTGGCCAGAGAATATTTTCGTCCAAGAACATCAGCCGAGTACGGTGAAAAAAAAAATAACCAAACCTGTGAGTGTAAAACTACCACATGTTACGGCCACTGACCAACCTTCCACCTCATCTTCCTCAGTTTTAAAAATTTAATGTCTTCTCTACACTATACCTGCCGCAAGGCGGCAGGCCTGAAATGGGGAATGTCCCCCAAGATAGTCAGATGGTTATACACAGCGATCATCAGACCAATCTTATTCTATGGAGTTGTGGTCTGGTGGCCAGGCCTGGATAACTCCTTATGCAGGAAAAGGTTCAGGAAGACGCAGCGCATGGCGGAAGTCTGTATAACAAGCAGTCTACGCCTAGCGACGCCCTAGATATCATTCTTGACCTACTACCAGTAGAACTGATAGGGGTAAAGATAGCTACACTGGCGGCAAAAAGACTGCGAGAGGCGAATCTATGGAGCAAGAATAGTTTTGGTCATACCAGACTGAACCTACATAACTTCATGCCTGAGGGGGGCACGGACTACTGCGTGCCCATCGACCAACCCACCAATAATTACAGAATCATTATCACCGGGACACCGGGACCGGAGGGCTCCATTCATATCTACACAGATGAATCAAAACTTAACGGCCAGGTGGGAGACAGTTACTTTTGTGAACATTTGAGCCTAAAGGAGTCCTTCAGACTCCCTGACCACTGCAGTGTTTTCCAGGCTGAAGTAGTAGCCATTAGGGAAGCACTGAAATTCCCAGCACTAAGGGGCAATCGGAATACAATATGCATCTTCTCCGACAGTCAAGCAGCCCTCAAGGCACTGAACGGATTCTCGACCCACTCCAGGACAGTCAATGACTGTCGCAGATCTCTCAACGAGATGGCTGAACAGCATAACATTTACCTCATTTGGGTTCCCGGTCACAGGGATCACGAGGGAAACTGCGCTGCATACGAACTAGCTAGGGCAGGGACTACCTAACCTCTCCCACCGGAGAAAGAATTAGTAGGCATACCCTTGGCTACTTGCAGGCTAAAGTGCAGGGAGTTTTTTGACCTGGCAGCCAATAGGAAATGGAGAAACCTCCAGACCTGTAGAACCTCACGTCTGATCTGGCCTAAAGGAGACACGCTCTCAGAAAAGATCAGCGAGACTTATTGCTCTCACCAGACCAGACTGCAGCCTAGCGATTGGGGCGATAACTGGGCACTGGCTGATAGGTGAACACGCGGCCAGGCTTGCAGTCCCCCACATTGATTATTGCAGGAGCTGCAGGGATGAAGAGGAGGTGGAATCGGTCACGCACCTCCTATGCCACTGCCCGGCACTTGGTCGCAGCAGACTTAAACACTTCGGGTCCGCAGAACTCTCGGACCTCAACGATCTCTCAGAGATCTCTCGACGCGGACACTTATGTGAAACCCTTGCCCCAGCGGTAACACAAGGAGCCCTAGCGGCTCAAGTGGAAGCGGGGGGGGTATTCTATGACCCCCTAGCATCACCGTCTTAACCTTACCTATCCTAATGTCTTCTCTAACATTTACCTATCAGAATACTAGAGGGTTACGTAGTAAACTTCCCAAACTGTATTCTGATAGTTCTTTCTTTGCATCTCACATTATTGTATTTACAGAAGCTTGGTTAAAGCCGGAGATCAAGCTCCGAAGTTTTTCCTCCGAAGTAGGTACACCACTTTTAGATGTTATAGAACTCTGCGAAGGGGAGGAGGAGTGTTAATCTCTGTAGACTCCAAAATAGCTTCTGAAGAGATAAAATCACAAGAGTTTGGTGACATTGAATTCCTCTGCATCAAAATCACTTGTCCGATCAATCTTTGTGTGTTACCTGTTCGTACATACCACTTTCGTCCGAACCGCCAACATACTGGCAATATTTGTCCACTATTCGTTTGGTTTCGATCGACCCTTCCCTGCGGGCATGTTTGACATGTCACTTGGGCAAATTAACCACGTTAGAAATTCTTTAGGTCGACGGTTGGACTTATGTTTCGTTTCTGATCCTGATGGAATTACTGTTTACAGAACTTTGCCCCTTTCTTACCCTGAGGATCCATATCATCCCACTCTTGAGCTTTCAATCGAAAACAATTCCTTAATTCACCTTAAGTCTACACTTAAATCTCATAAAGTTCGTTTCTTCCGTAAGGCCGACTTTATGAAATTAAATAAGTAAATCTCGGAATTTGATTGGTCTGATTTACTGGCATGTGAAGATATAAACATCGCATTACAAAAATTTTATTTCACTTTAAACTCATTTTTTGACTTGTGTGCCGTGGAAATATCCGTCCGCTTCAACGAATCCGCCTTGGTATACAAGGCATCTTATAAATTTAAAGAATAGTATGAATAGACTTTTAAATAAACATAGATTATCTGGCTGTACAGTTAGTTATTCAAGATACTTAGTAGCTCGGTCCAATTTCACCGTGCATAACGCAGAATGTTATAGAAGTTATATTCGCCGCTGCAGGAATCAGTTTACTCAGGATCCGAAGCAGTTTTATAACTTTGTAAACACTTAGCGTTTTTACAAACTACGTATTCACCTAGCAGCAGCTCAGCTCAGCCTTACACTTATAATATCCAATCAGCCAATCTTATATTTCGCCCGGATATCGGATCTTCTTAAGGTCAAGCATGTGTATTCGCCAGGCCGTGATGGAGTACCAGGCTGTGTTCTGAAGAACTGCGCCGAGGCTCTGCGCAAACCGCTCGTTAAATTTTTTAATCTATCGCTGGAAACTTTGATCTTTCCCCTTATGTGGAAGGAATCTTTCATTATTTCGCTGCATAAAAAAGGAAAAATACGACGCTGCAAATTATAGAGGCATCTCATTGTCAGCAATTCCTAAGCTTTTTGAGAAACTTATCACTCCACATTTGCAACACCTATGTACTTTAATAATAATTTCGTGCCAGCATGGCTTCATGAAGCGAAGCTCCACCAATACCAACTTATTGGAGCTAACATCTTTTATCACGGATGTGTTCCGGAATGGCTTACAAACAGACGTCATTTACACTGACTTCAGTAAAGCATTTGACTCTGTTAACCATTTGCTTCTTATAAGTAAACTCAATCTTTTGGGATTCCCAACTGATCTTCTTATCTGGATTTCGAACTACTTATTTGGGAAAACCCAACATGTCTTCTTTAAAGATGTCACCTCGCGTTTAGTCCGCGCCACATCTGGGGTGACCCAAGGAAGCCATCTAGGACCCCTACTTTTTTCACTGTTTATTAACGACTTGCTCCTTGCCTTAACTTATTCACTTGTACTTATGTACGCTGATGACGTTCAGCTATGCCTTCAGTATAAATTCACTAGTGCCCAGTCAAGACTTCAATCCGATTTGGATAAACTTAAAAATTGGTGTTTAGCAAATAACCGAAAGCTTAATGGATCGAAATGTAAACTCATGTCTTTTTACCGATCTAGTCCTCACCAGGCTATGTACTTTCTCTATGGGAACGCCTTAGAACGATTAACTCAGGTTAACGATCTAGGTGTCCTATAAGATTTGAAACTTAAATTTACCGACCATGTATCTACCATGGTTAATAAAGCTATGGGTGTGCTTGGTTTTATTAAAAGATGGTCAAAAGAATTTAATGACCCGTACATAACTAAAACGTTATATACATCACTGGTCCGTCCGATTCTTGAGTATGGATCGTGTGTCTGGAGTCCTCAATACGGAGTAAACCAAGATCACATTGAATCTGTATAAAAAAACTTCCTTAATTTCGCTCTGAGGGGACTTAATTGGGATGCAAATCTTTACCTCCCCTCTTATCGTAGTTGACTTTTACTAATCAACTTACCATCATTAACAAACCGTAAAACGATGCTGGGTGTCATGTTTCTATATAATCTTATATATGGAAATGTAGACAGAAACTTTTGTCCTCTATACCTCAGCCATTGTAGTTCGACATATGCCCAACATGATCCGTTCGGGATATTATGTTCGGACTACAATGGTCTCTACCACATCTTGTCACTTTGCTCTACTAACAATCTTAAATCGCTTATATTAAGTGCCTTATCTGTGCAACACTCTTCCTCGTGATATCTTTCTCCTACTCTTCGCTTAATCTATCTCGGATCTATTCCCGCTATTCGCTATTTTGCATGTTTTCAGGGTCCATTTCGATTTGATGGAACCCGCTGGCCAGGTCGAGTTTGGAGAAATATTTCGTTCTACCCAGTTTATCTAGAATATCAGTGATATTCGGAATTGGGTACCTATCGGAGATAGTTTTGTCATTAAGTTTTCTGTCTATTTTGAATGATTTGTTGGTATAGCATTTTGGTTATTTATTTCTGGATATCCTGTTTAAGAGTAAAGGGATATCTGTATGACTTGGTGTGATATAGGATTGAGTCTGTCGTTGGAATGCTGTATTTAACCATATTCGTGAAGGATCGAGATTAATCGTCATTATTTAATAAGTTTGGGAATGACTTTAATAGTTTGACGAGATGTTGTCGTTCTTCTGAGTTGAGATTTGTGGAAATCCCCATTGGGATTTGTAATTGTTCATCTGTTTTAGCCCCTTCCGGCTTGGTTTTCAATGACCGAGACTTATAATATTGTTTCTCATTGAAATTTTCGACTTGAAGCGGTTGTTCAAAGAGGAAGGTTTGTTGTTCATCGGATTTGCTTGTTACCTCTAGTAAGCTGGTCCTCCGGGTATAGTCGGGTTATCATTAATTCTGACTGTGTGGCAGAAGAAATCTCCCTCAGAAATGTTCACGGGGAATGGAACTCGCATTTTTGTATGCGGGGGTATTGTGTGTTGCATATGTTGTTTTGAACGAAAGCTCGGCAATGTCAATTTGAGCTTTGAATTTGGTCTGGAAATTTATTCCCAATAATTCGTTAAAGTACGGGTGGAATTTAAATAGTAGGAACTGGAAAGTTCCTGGTTCGTTTATTTCCCTGAAATCCTGATTTCCCTGAATGTTTGACAACGAAGGTATTAAGTGAGTAGCTTTTGGACATGGATGTGGCATGGATGCAGTGGCGTAGATAGCTTTTTGATATGGGGGGGATATGACTCAGAATTATATCCTGTTTTTTTGTAAGTTTTATTTTACACTGCGATAATAATCCGCAATCTGCGATAATAATAATAATAATGCAATGCTGTACTGCACAGTCATCGCGTAAAAATGTGTTTCTTTTTCAATTTTGATTTCAATTTTGAAAAAGAAACACATCTTATAATTCTCAGACCCAAGGGGGGGGATTGATCCCCCTGATCACCCCCCTATCTACGCTACTGCATGGATGACAGAATTTTTGTAAGTTGTACCGAACAACTGGCGTCAAAATCCGAAAAACACGAATAAAAGTCGAAAACTTCAGTTTCAGGTGTAAAAATTTTGTCCTTTTTGTTTAACAAAATCGAAGATATATATTTTTTCCAAAAGCTACAAAATTTAACTATTGAAAATCACCAAAAATTTTGAAATCGGTTGAAAAAACGCGTTCAGGAATTTTTAAGCGCAAAGAAGTCCCGAAAAACGGTTTTTTAACCATAAATCAAGATTTTGAGGGTGAAAAACAAATTTTTAAACATGGTTTTGTGATATACACGACCCAATAAACAATTCCTACTATGTCACTTCAAAAGTTCAAAATCACTGTTACATTGTGTAACCGGTAAGCCGTGCTGGCTTGCTTGCCCCCGCTGCTGCCCCTTGCCGCCTATCTTGGCGTGTGGGAAATTTAATCTCCTCACATGTTTTGCATGAAACATCGAACATCACTCGTAATTTGGTGTGTGTTACTACAACAAACTTCATATGTCCCAAGGCTTCATATTCTTTCATGATGTTTAAATAAATTTTCCGAACATTATCGGTTAATCGTCGCTCTAGTGCGAAGAATCTTTTGATGGCAATATCTTTCGACTCCCCCAGGGCTGAAGGGTGTTTGGCGAAAGGCTGTTTCACAATAAATCTTCCGTCTTCTGCTCGTTGCAGATTTTCAATAAAGTGATTCACACAATGTACCTCTGACTGAGAACGATGTTTCTTTTGATTTTCCAAATTATTTAGTTTCCAAAACCTTCCAATCAATGCGTCAGTTTCTTCACCTTTCAATCAATGCGTCAGTTTCTTCTTTTTGACTTAATTCTTCCTGTTACAATCCATCCAAGTCTTGTATTGTGTAGCATGGCACCATTTCTTCCGACTTTCTGCTGATTTGGAAGGAGCAGCGAGTAATAGTGCTCGGTGCCAATTAGTAGTCCTTGGAAGAAACAGCGAGTAATAGTGCTCGGTGCCGATTAGTAGTCCTTGTTGTTGTAATTCTTGTTCGCTGCTGCACCGTCAGCTGCGGAATGAAGGCTTGTGGATTACAGGTGCAACAAGGTGTGATGCTTTTTGTCGCACTTGAAGCAATTCCTTCCCTTGCATTCCTTTGCTTTAGCATTCCTCAGCTGTTCCATATTCTTTGTTTCTCCCAGATTCGCATGCGCTTTGTTGTTCTTTTGTAGCGCATGCACTTTGGGAGCTTTGGTGGAGCTTCTGCGCAAGCTCTTAGGTTTATGCACTTGTATATTCGGTTTTGTTGGGATCGGCCGCTGCAGTTGTTTTGGGGTTAAATTGACCCAATAAAAATATTGAAATTGAATTGTGGATTCTTTATTAATTCGGTCGCTATCAAAACGCTGATAGCTCAACATTTGGTGAACCCGACGTGATCGCGCTCTAATTGATTTGTGATCATTAAAGAGCTTAAAGGAAACCTTTTAAAGGAAAACTTGTTGCTGTTGTTTCCATTACATTGCACCTTGCACAGAAACAAATTGCATAATGGAGTCTGGAGACGTAGCTAGTGCCTAGGTTCCTGCAAGCAGGGAAAGGCTTTTGCGGCGAAGAGCAGAGGTGACCTACCAGGATATGGAAGCCCTGCATAATAAGGTCAAGCATGCAGTGCAGAAGGACGATTTGACCATCATGGTACTGGAGCCGTTGGAAATTGCGTTGCGCAAGAAATTCACCACACTCCAGGATGAGTTAGAGCGATTGAGCTCTAGTGAAATTGGGAGCGAATTATTCTGGAAGTTCTCCCAGCTTGCCGCTGATGTGCGCGTTGATATTCAGGTGGGAATGGCAAAGCACTCCATGAGGGTACCTGTACACTCCACTCGTCTCGACGGCACCAATGGTCCCACTGCTTTGTCAATAGCAGAACCAACCATAGCGGTTGTGAAGGTGCAAGATGGTCTGTTGAAAAATCGTAGCTCATGCAATCTGGATTACCCGCTGGACCGCGACATCCAATCGGGTTCTCCGGATTTGAAGTTGGAACAAACCTTGAACAACGATCACGATAGCCAGGACGTGGGCAATTGCGTCTCATTAGTGCCCCTGCTATCCACCGCTCCTCCCGTGGTCGCTATTTCAACGTCGCATCTGGCAGTTGTCTGCGATGGATTTTCTGAAGCTGCTGTACTTAATCCCTCATCTGGCCCGGGATTTGGATTATTGTCACCGTTGCCGATTAAGTCAGCGCCCAGGTCTGACTCTATTCTGGACTCTAGCCTACACCCTTTCAATGGGGGGAGGTGGTCCGCATCGCTGCTGCCGCCGTCTGCAGCTGCCAAGGTGGCTGCTGCTCCAGCCGTGAAGGCTCCCGATCCTGCAATCGAAAGGTGCGCCTACGCGCAATTTCGGAAAAAAGTTTCCTTCCACTCTCGCCACTCTATTGACGCCTGGCTCGAGCGCTCTCTGGATCTGGATGGACAAGGCAGCCTGCAACTGAGAATTATGGACCTTGCGATCATCAGCAATATTATGTGATGAAGCTGTCCCATGCCCCTAAGGATTTTTTGTTGAAAGATGGAATTCAACGGGGGGAGGATGTTGGGACTTGTGCCAGCATCTAATATCATAATTATTTCTATTTAAGTCTCTCAGTGTAACTAGCCGCAGCGGTCCACTAATTGCCCGTTATCAGCTGTTTCATATTCTTTGTTTCTCTCAGATTCGCATGCGCTTTGTTGTTCTTTTGTAGCGCATGCATTTTGGGAGCTTTGGTGGAGAATCTGGTGGCCAGAGAATATTTTCGTCCAAGAACATCAGCCGAGTACGGTGAAAAAAAAAATAACCAAACCTGTGAGTGTAAAACTACCACATGTTACGGCCACTGACCAACCTTCCACCTCATCTTCCTCAGTTTTAAAAATTTAATGTCTTCTCTACACTATACCTGCCGCAAGGCGGCAGGCCTGAAATGGGGAATGTCCCCCAAGATAGTCAGATGGTTATACACAGCGATCATCAGACCAATCTTATTCTATGGAGTTGTGGTCTGGTGGCCAGGCCTGGATAACTCCTTATGCAGGAAAAGGTTCAGGAAGACGCAGCGCATGGCGGAAGTCTGTATAACAAGCAGTCTACGCACTACGCCTAGCGACGCCCTAGATATCATTCTTGACCTACTACCAGTAGAACTGATAGGGGTAAATATAGCTACACTGGCGGCAAAAAGACTGCGAGAGGCGAATCTATGGAGCAAGAATAGTTTTGGTCATACCAGACTGAACCTACATAACTTAATGCCTGAGGGGGGCACGGACTACTGCGTGCCCATCGACCAACCCACCAATAATTACAGAATCATTATCACCGGGACACCGGGACCGGAGGGCTCCATTCATATCTACACAGATGAATCAAAACTTAACGGCCAGGTGGGAGACAGTTACTTTTGTGAACATTTGAGCCTAAAGGAGTCCTTCAGACTCCCTGACCACTGCAGTGTTTTCCAGGCTGAAGTAGTAGCCATTAGGGAAGCACTGAAATTCCCAGCACTAAGGGGCAATCGGAATACAATATGCATCTTCTCCGACAGTCAAGCAGCCCTCAAGGCACTGAACGGATTCTCGACCCACTCCAGGACAGTCAATGACTGTCGCAGATCTCTCAACGAGATGGCTGAACAGCATAACATTTACCTCATTTGGGTTCCCGGTCACAGGGATCACGAGGGAAACTGCGCTGCATACGAACTAGCTAGGGCAGGGACTACCTAACCTCTCCCACCGGAGAAAGAATTAGTAGGCATACCCTTGGCTACTTGCAGGCTAAAGTGCAGGGAGTTTTTTGACCTGGCAGCCAATAGGAAATGGAGAAACCTCCAGACCTGTAGAACCTCACGTCTGATCTGGCCTAAAGGAGACACGCTCTCAGAAAAGATCAGCGAGACTTATTGCTCTCACCAGACCAGACTGCAGCCTAGCGATTGGGGCGATAACTGGGCACTGGCTGATAGGTGAACACGCGGCCAGGCTTGCAGTCCCCCACAATGATTATTGCAGGAGCTGCAGGGATGAAGAGGAGGTGGAATCGGTCACGCACCTCCTATGCCACTGCCCGGCACTTGGTCGCAGCAGACTTAAACACTTCGGGTCCGCAGAACTCTCGGACCTCAACGATCTCTCAGAGATCTCTCGACGCGGACACTTAGGTGAAACCCTTGCCCCAGCGGTAACACAAGGAGCCCTAGCGGCTCAAGTGGAAGCAGGGGGGTATTCTATGACCCCCTAGCATCACCGTCTTAACCTTACCTATCCTAATGTCTTCTCTAACATTTACCTATCAGAATACTAGAGGGTTACGTAGTAAACTTCCCAAACTGTATTCTGATAGTTCTTTCTTTGCATCTCACATTATTGTATTTACAGAAGCTTGGTTAAAGCCGGAGATCTCAAGCTCCGAAGTTTTTCCTCCGAAGTAGGTACACCACTTTTAGATGTTATAGAACTCTGCGAAGGGGAGAAGGAGTGTTAATCTCTGTAGACTCCAAAATAGCTTCTGAAGAGATAAAATCACAAGAGTTTGGTGACATTGAATTCCTCTGCATCAAAATCACTTGTCCGATCAATCTTTGTGTGTTACCTGTTCGTACATACCACTTTCGTCCGAACCGCCAACATACTGGCAATATTTGTCCACTATTCGTTTGGTTTCGATCGACCCTTCCCTGCGGGCATGTTTGACATGTCACTTGGGCAAATTAACCACGTTAGAAATTCTTTAGGTCGACGGTTGGACTTATGTTTCGTTTCTGATCCTGATGGAATTACTGTTTACAGAACTTTGCCCCTTTCTTACCCTGAGGATCCATATCATCCCACTCTTGAGCTTTCAATCGAAAACAATTCCTTAATTGACCTTAAGTCTACACTTAAATCTCATAAAGTTCGTTTCTTCCGTAAGGCCGACTTTATGAAATTAAATAAGTAAATCTCGGAATTTGATTGGTCTGATTTACTGGCATGTGAGGATATAAACATCGCATTACAAAAATTTTATTTCACTTTAAACTCATTTTTTGACTTGTGTGCCGTGGAAATATCCGTCCGCTTCAACGAATCCGCCTTGGTATACAAGGCATCTTATAAATTTAAAGAATAGTGTGAATAGACTTTTAAATAAACATAGATTATCTGGCTGTACAGTTAGTTATTCAAGATACTTAGTAGCTCGGTCCAATTTCAGCAACACCCGCTGGCCAGGTCGAGTTTGGAGAAATATTTCGTTCTACCCAGTTTATCTAGAATATCAGTGATATTCGGAATTGGGTACCTATCGGAGATAGTTTTGTCATTAAGTTTTCTGTCTATTTTGAATGATTTGTTGGTATAGCATTTTGGTTATTTATTTCTGGATATCCTGTTTAAGAGTAAAGGGATATCTGTATGACTTGGTGTGATATAGGATTGAGTCTGTCGTTGGAATGCTGTATTTAACCATATTCGTGAAGGATCGAGATTAATCGTCATTATTTAATAAGTTTGGGAATGACTTTAATAGTTTGACGAGATGTTGTCGTTCTTCTGAGTTGAGATTTGTGGAAATCCCCATTGGGATTTGTAATTGTTCATCTGTTTTAGCCCCTTCCGGCTTGGTTTTCAATGACCGAGACTTATAATATTGTTTCTCATTGAAATTTTCGACTTGAAGCGGTTGTTCAAAGAGGAAGGTTTGTTGTTCATCGGATTTGCTTGTTACCTCTAGTAAGCTGGTCCTCCGGGTATAGTCGGGTTATCATTAATTCTGACTGTGTGGCAGAAGAAATCTCCCTCAGAAATGTTCACGGGGAATGGAACTCGCATTTTTGTATGCGGGGGTATTGTGTGTTGCATATGTTGTTTTGAACGAAAGCTCGGCAATGTCAATTTGAGCTTTGAATTTGGTCTGGAAATTTATTCCCAATAATTCGTTAAAGTACGGGTGGAATTTAAATAGTAGGAACTGGAAAGTTCCTGGTTCGTTTATTTCCCTGAAATCCTGATTTCCCTGAATGTTTGACAACGAAGGTATTAAGTGAGTAGCTTTTGGACATGGATGTGGCATGGATGCAGTGGCGTAGATAGCTTTTTGATATGGGGGGGATATGACTCAGAATTATATCCTGTTTTTTTGTAAGTTTTATTTTACACTGCGATAATAATCCGCAATCTGCGATAATAATAATAATAATGCAATGCTGTACTGCACAGTCATCGCGTAAAAATGTGTTTCTTTTTCAATTTTGATTTCAATTTTGAAAAAGAAACACATCTTATAATTCTCAGACCCAAGGGGGGGGATTGATCCCCCTGATCACCCCCCTATCTACGCTACTGCATGGATGACAGAATTTTTGTAAGTTGTACCGAACAACTGGCGTCAAAATCCGAAAAACACGAATAAAAGTCGAAAACTTCAGTTTCAGGTGTAAAAATTTTGTCCTTTTTGTTTAACAAAATCGAAGATATATATTTTTTCCAAAAGCTACAAAATTTAACTATTGAAAATCACCAAAAATTTTGAAATCGGTTGAAAAAACGCGTTCAGGAATTTTTAAGCGCAAAGAAGTCCCGAAAAACGGTTTTTTAACCATAAATCAAGATTTTGAGGGTGAAAAACAAATTTTTAAACATGGTTTTGTGATATACACGAGCCAATAAACAATTCCTACTATGTCACTTCAAAAGTTCAAAATCACTGTTACATTGTGTAACCGGTAAGCCGTGCTGGCTTGCTTGCCCCCGCTGCTGCCCCTTGCCGCCTATCTTGGCGTGTGGGAAATTTAATCTCCTCACATGTTTTGCATGAAACATCGAACATCACTCGTAATTTGGTGTGTGTTACTACAACAAACTTCATATGTCCCAAGGCTTCATATTCTTTCATGATGTTTAAATAATTTTTCCGAACATTATCGGTTAATCGTCGCTCTAGTGCGAAGAACCTTTTGATGGCAATATCTTTCGACTCCCCCAGGGCTGAAGGGTGTTTGGCGAAAGGCAGTTTCACAATAAATCTTCCGTCTTCTGCTCGTTGCAGATTTTCAATAAAGTGATTCACACAATGTACCTCTGACTGAGAACGATGTTTCTTTTGATTTTCCAAATTATTTAGTTTCCAAAACCTTCCAATCAATGCGTCAGTTTCTTCACCTTTCAATCAATGCGTCAGTTTCTTCTTTTTGACTTAATTCTTCCTGTTACAATCCATCCAAGTCTTGTATTGTGTAGCATGGCACCATTTCTTCCGACTTTCTGCTGATTTGGAAGGAGCAGCGAGTAATAGTGCTCGGTGCCAATTAGTAGTCCTTGGAAGAAACAGCGAGTAATAGTGCTCGGTGCCGATTAGTAGTCCTTGTTGTTGTAATTCTTGTTCGCTGCTGCACCGTCAGCTGCGGAATGAAGGCTTGTGGATTACAGGTGCAACAAGGTGTGATGCTTTTTGTCGCACTTGAAGCAATTCCTTCCCTTGCATTCCTTTGCTTTAGCATTCCTCAGCTGTTCCATATTCTTTGTTTCTCCCAGATTCGCATGCGCTTTGTTGTTCTTTTGTAGCGCATGCACTTTGGGAGCTTTGGTGGAGCTTCTGCGCAAGCTCTTAGGTTTATGCACTTGTATATTCGGTTTTGTTGGGATCGGCCGCTGCAGTTGTTTTGGGGTTAAATTGACCCAATAAAAATATTGAAATTGAATTGTGGATTCTTTATTAATTCGGTCGCTATCAAAACGCTGATAGCTCAACATTTGGTGAACCCGACGTGATCGCGCTCTAATTGATTTGTGATCATTAAAGAGCTTAAAGGAAACCTTTTAAAGGAAAACTTGTTGCTGTTGTTTCCATTACATTGCACCTTGCACAGAAACAAATTGCATAATGGAGTCTGGAGACGTAGCTAGTGCCTAGGTTCCTGCAAGCAGGGAAAGGCTTTTGCGGCGAAGAGCAGAGGTGACCTACCAGGATATGGAAGCCCTGCATAATAAGGTCAAGCATGCAGTGCAGAAGGACGATTTGACCATCATGGTACTGGAGCCGTTGGAAATTGCGTTGCGCAAGAAATTCACCACACTCCAGGATGAGTTAGAGCGATTGAGCTCTAGTGAAATTGGGAGCGAATTATTCTGGAAGTTCTCCCAGCTTGCCGCTGATGTGCGCGTTGATATTCAGGTGGGAATGGCAAAGCACTCCATGAGGGTACCTGTACACTCCACTCGTCTCGACGGCACCAATGGTCCCACTGCTTGTCAATAGCAGAACCAACCATAGCGGTTGTGAAGGTGCAAGATGGTCTGTTGAAAAATCGTAGCTCATGCAATCTGGATTACCCGCTGGACCGCGACATCCAATCGGGTTCTCGGGATTTGAAGTTGGAACAAACCTTGAACAACGATCACGATAGCCAGGACGTGGGCAATTGCGTCTCATTAGTGCCCCTGCTATCCACCGCTCCTCCCGTGGTCGCTATTTCAACGTCGCATCTGGCAGTTGTCTGCGATGGATTTTCTGAAGCTGCTGTACTTAATCCCTCATCTGGCCCGGGATTTGGATTATTGTCACCGTTGCCGATTAAGTCAGCGCCCAGGTCTGACTCTATTCTGGACTCTAGCCTACACCCTTTCAATGGGGGGAGGTGGTCCGCATCGCTGCTGCCGCCGTCTGCAGCTGCCAAGGTGGCTGCTGCTCCAGCCGTGAAGGCTCCCGATCCTGCAATCGAAAGGTGCGCCTACGCGCAATTTCGGAAAAAAGTTTCCTTCCACTCTCGTCACTCTATTGACGCCTGGCTCGAGCGCTCTTTGGATCTGGATGGACAAGGCAGCCTGCAACTGAGAATTATGGACCTTGCGATCATCAGCAATATTATGTGATGAAGCTGTCCCATGCCCCTAAGGATTTTTTGTTGAAAGATGGAATTCAACGGGGGGAGGATGTTGGGACTTGTGCCAGCATCAAATATCATAATTATTTCTATTTAAGTCTCTCAGTGTAACTAGCCGCAGCGGTCCACTAATTGCCCGTTATCAGCTGTTCCATATTCTTTGTTTCTCTCAGATTCGCATGCGCTTTGTTGTTCTTTTGTAGCGCATGCATTTTGGGAGCTTTGGTGGAGAATCTGGTGGCCAGAGAATATTTTCGTCCAAGAACATCAGCCGAGTACGGTGAAAAAAAAAAATAACCAAACCTGTGAGTGTAAAACTACCACATGTTACGGCCACTGACCAACCTTCCACCTTATCTTCCTCAGTTTTAAAAATTTAATGTCTTCTCCACTATACCTGCCGCAAGGCGGCAGGCCTGAAATGGGGAATGTCCCCCAAGATAGTCAGATGGTTATACACAGCGATCATCAGACCAATCTTATTCTATGGAGTTGTGGTCTGGTGGCCAGGCCTGGATAACTCCTTATGCAGGAAAAGGTTCAGGAAGACGCAGCGCATGGCGGAAGTCTGTATAACAAGCAGTCTACGCACTACGCCTAGCGACGCCCTAGATATCATTCTTGACCTACTACCAGTAGAACTGATAGGGGTAAAGATAGCTACACTGGCGGCAAAAAGACTGCGAGAGGCGAATCTATGGAGCAAGAATAGTTTTGGTCATACCAGACTGAACCTACATAACTTCATGCCTGAGGGGGCACGGACTACTGCGTGCCCATCGACCAACCCACCAATAATTACAGAATCATTATCACCGGGACACCGGGACCGGAGGGCTCCATTCATATCTACACAGATGAATCAAAACTTAACGGACAGGTGGGAGACAGTTACTTTTGTGAACATTTGAGCCTAAAGGAGTCCTTCAGACTCCCTGACCACTGCAGTGTTTTCCAGGCTGAAGTAGTAGCCATTAGGGAAGCACTGAAATTCCCAGCACTAAGGGGCAATCGGGATACAATATGCATCTTCTCCGACAGTCAAGCAGCCCTCAAGGCACTGAACGGATTCTCGACCCACTCCAGGACAGTCAATGGCTGTCGCAGATCTCTCAACGAGATGGCTGAACAGCATAACATTTACCTCATTTGGGTTCCCGGTCACAGGGATCACGAGGGAAACTGCGCTGCATACGAACTAGCTAGGGCAGGGACTACCTAACCTCTCCCACCGGAGAAAGAATTAGTAGGCATACCCTTGGCTACTTGCAGGCTAAAGTGCAGGGAGTTTTTTGACCTGGCAGCCAATAGGAAATGGAGAAACCTCCAGACCTGTAGAACCTCACGTCTGATCTGGCCTAAAGGAGACACGCTCTCAGAAAAGATCAGCGAGACTTATTGCTCTCACCAGACCAGACTGCAGCCTAGCGATTGGGGCGATAACTGGGCACTGGCTGATAGGTGAACACGCGGCCAGGCTTGCAGTCCCCCACAATGATTATTGCAGGAGCTGCAGGGATGAAGAGGAGGTGGAATCGGTCACGCACCTCCTATGCCACTGCCCGGCACTTGGTCGCAGCAGACTTAAACACTTCGGGTCCGCAGAACTCTCGGACCTCAACGATCTCTCAGAGATCTCTCGACGCGGACACTTAGGTGAAACCCTTGCCCCAGCGGTAACACAAGGAGCCCTAGCGGCTCAAGTGGAAGCAGGGGGGTATTCTATGACCCCCTAGCATCACCGTCTTAACCTTACCTATCCTAATGTCTTCTCTAACATTTACCTATCAGAATACTAGAGGGTTACGTAGTAAACTTCCCAAACTGTATTCTGATAGTTCTTTCTTTGCATCTCACATTATTGTATTTACAGAAGCTTGGTTAAAGCCGGAGATCTCAAGCTCCGAAGTTTTTCCTCCGAAGTAGGTACACCACTTTTAGATGTTATAGAACTCTGCGAAGGGGAGAAGGAGTGTTAATCTCTGTAGACTCCAAAATAGCTTCTGAAGAGATAAAATCACAAGAGTTTGGTGACATTGAATTCCTCTGCATCAAAATCACTTGTCCGATCAATCTTTGTGTGTTACCTGTTCGTACATACCACTTTCGTCCGAACCGCCAACATACTGGCAATATTTGTCCACTATTCGTTTGGTTTCGATCGACCCTTCCCTGCGGGCATGTTTGACATGTCACTTGGGCAAATTAACCACGTTAGAAATTCTTTAGGTCGACGGTTGGACTTATGTTTCGTTTCTGATCCTGATGGAATTACTGTTTACAGAACTTTGCCCCTTTCTTACCCTGAGGATCCATATCATCCCACTCTTGAGCTTTCAATCGAAAACAATTCCTTAATTGACCTTAAGTCTACACTTAAATCTCATAAAGTTCGTTTCTTCCGTAAGGCCGACTTTATGAAATTAAATAAGTAAATCTCGGAATTTGATTGGTCTGATTTACTGGCATGTGAGGATATAAACATCGCATTACAAAAATTTTATTTCACTTTAAACTCATTTTTTGACTTGTGTGCCGTGGAAATATCCGTCCGCTTCAACGAATCCGCCTTGGTATACAAGGCATCTTATAAATTTAAAGAATAGTGTGAATAGACTTTTAAATAAACATAGATTATCTGGCTGTACAGTTAGTTATTCAAGATACTTAGTAGCTCGGTCCAATTTCACCGTGCATAACGCAGAATGTTATAGAAGTTATATTCGCCGCTGCAGGAATCAGTTTACTCAGGATCCGAAGCAGTTTTATAACTTTGTAAACACTTAGCGTTTTTACAAACTACGTATTCACCTAGCAGCAGCTCAGCTCAGCCTTACACTTATAATATCCAATCAGCCAATCTTATATTTCGCCCGGATATCGGATCTTCTTAAGGTCAAGCATGTGTATTCGCCAGGCCCTGATGGAGCACCAGGCTGTGTTCTGAAGAACTGCGCCGAGGCTCTGCGCAAACCGCTCGTTAAATTTTTTAATCTATCGCTGGAAACTTTGATCTTTCCCCTTATGTGGAAGGAATCTTTCATTATTTCGCTGCATAAGAAAGGAAAAATACGACGCTGCAAATTATAGAGGCATCTCATTGTCAGCAATTCCTAAGCTTTTTGAGAAACTTATCACTCCACATTTGCAACACCTATGTACTTTAATAATAATTTCGTGCCAGCATGGCTTCATGAAGCGAAGCTCCACCAATACCAACTTATTGGAGCTAACATCTTTTATCACGGATGTGTTCCGGAATGGCTTACAAACAGACGTCATTTACACTGACTTCAGTAAAGCATTTGACTCTGTTAACCATTCGCTTCTGACAAGAAAACTCAGTCATTTGGGATTCCCAACTGATCTTCTTATTTGGATTTCGAGCTACTTATTTGGGAAAACCCAACATGTCTTCTTTAAAGATGTCACCTCGCGTTTAGTCCGCGCCACATCTGGGGTGACCCAAGGAAGCCATCTAGGACCCCTACTTTTTTCACTGTTTATTAACGACTTGCTCCTTGCCTTAACTTATTCACTTGTACTTATGTACGCTGATGACGTTCAGCTATGCCTTCAGTATAAATTCACTAGTGCCCAGTCAAGACTTCAATCCGATTTGGATAAACTTAAAAATTGGTGTTTAGCAAATAACCGAAAGCTTAATGGATCGAAATGTAAACTCATGTCTTTTTACCGATCTAGTCCTCACCAGGCTATGTACTTTCTCTATGGGAACGCCTTAGAACGATTAACTCAGGTTAACGATCTAGGTGTCCTATAAGATTTGAAACTTAAATTTACCGACCATGTATCTACCATGGTTAATAAAGCTATGGGTGTGCTTGGTTTTATTAAAAGATGGTCAAAAGAATTTAATGACCCGTACATAACTAAAACGTTATATACATCACTGGTCCGTCCGATTCTTGAGTATGGATCGTGTGTCTGGAGTCCTCAATACGGAGTAAACCAAGATCACATTGAATCTGTATAAAAAAACTTCCTTAATTTCGCTCTGAGGGGACTTAATTGGGATGCAAATCTTTACCTCCCCTCTTATCGTAGTTGACTTTTACTAATCAACTTACCATCATTAACAAACCGTAAAACGATGCTGGGTGTCATGTTCCTATATAATCTTATATATGGAAATGTAGACAGAAACTTTTGTCCTCTATACCTCAGCCATTGTAGTTCGACATATGCCCAACATGATCCGTTCGGGATATTATGTTCGGACTACAATGGTCTCTACCACATCTTGTCACTTTGCTCTACTAACAATCTTAAATCGCTTATATTAAGTGCCTTATCTGTGCAACACTCTTCCTCGTGATATCTTTCTCCTACTCTTCGCTTAATCTATCTCGGATCTATTCCCGCTATTCGCTATTTTGCATGTTTTCAGGGTCCATTTCGATTTGATGGAACCCGCTGGCCAGGTCGAGTTTGGAGAAATATTTCGTTCTACCCAGTTTATCTAGAATATCAGTGATATTCGGAATTGGGTACCTATCGGAGATAGTTTTGTCATTAAGTTTTCTGTCTATTTTGAATGATTTGTTGGTATAGCATTTTGGTTATTTATTTCTGGATATCCTGTTTAAGAGTAAAGGGATATCTGTATGACTTGGTGTGATATAGGATTGAGTCTGTCGTTGGAATGCTGTATTTAACCATATTCGTGAAGGATCGAGATTAATCGTCATTATTTAATAAGTTTGGGAATGACTTTAATAGTTTGACGAGATGTTGTCGTTCTTCTGAGTTGACATTGGGATTTGTAATTGTTCATCTTTTTTAGCCCCTTCCGGCTTGGTTTTCAATGACCGAGACTTATAATATTGTTTCTCATTGAAATTTTCGACTTGAAGCGGTTGTTCAAAGAGGAAGGTTTGTTGTTCATCGGATTTGCTTGTTACCTCTAGTAAGCTGGTCCTCCGGGTATAGTCGGGTTATCATTAATTCTGACTGTGTGGCAGAAGAAATCTCCCTCAGAAATGTTCACGGGGAATGGAACTCGCATTTTTGTATGCGGGGGTATTGTGTGTTGCATATGTTGTTTTGAACGAAAGCTCGGCAATGTCAATTTGAGCTTTGAATTTGGTCTGGAAATTTATTCCCAATAATTCGTTAAAGTACGGGTGGAATTTAAATAGTAGGAACTGGAAAGTTCCTGGTTCGTTTATTTCCCTGAAATCCTGATTTCCCTGAATGTTTGACAACGAAGGTATTAAGTGAGTAGCTTTTGGACATGGATGTGGCATGGATGCAGTGGCGTAGATAGCTTTTTGATATGGGGGGGATATGACTCAGAATAATATCCTGTTTTTTTGTAAGTTTTATTTTACACTGCGATAATAATCCGCAATCTGCGATAATAATAATAATAATGCAATGCTGTACTGCACAGTCATCGCGTAAAAATGTGTTTCTTTTTCAATTTTGATTTCAATTTTGAAAAAGAAACACATCTTATAATTCTCAGACCCAAGGGGGGGGATTGATCCCCCTGATCACCCCCCTATCTACGCTACTGCATGGATGACAGAATTTTTGTAAGTTGTACCGAACAACTGGCGTCAAAATCCGAAAAACACGAATAAAAGTCGAAAACTTCAGTTTCAGGTGTAAAAATTTTGTCCTTTTTGTTTAACAAAATCGAAGATATATATTTTTTCCAAAAGCTACAAAATTTAACTATTGAAAATCACCAAAAATTTTGAAATCGGTTGAAAAAACGCGTTCAGGAATTTTTAAGCGCAAAGAAGTCCCGAAAAACGGTTTTTTAACCATAAATCAAGATTTTGAGGGTGAAAAACAAATTTTTAAACATGGTTTTGTGATATACACGAGCCAATAAACAATTCCTACTATGTCACTTCAAAAGTTCAAAATCACTGTTACATTGTGTAACCGGTAAGCCGTGCTGGCTTGCTTGCCCCCGCTGCTGCCCCTTGCCGCCTATCTTGGCGTGTGGGAAATTTAATCTCCTCACATGTTTTGCATGAAACATCGAACATCACTCGTAATTTGGTGTGTGTTACTACAACAAACTTCATATGTCCCAAGGCTTCATATTCTTTCATGATGTTTAAATAAATTTTCCGAACATTATCGGTTAATCGTCGCTCTAGTGCGAAGAACCTTTTGATGGCAATATCTTTCGACTCCCCCAGGGCTGAAGGGTGTTTGGCGAAAGGCAGTTTCACAATAAATCTTCCGTCTTCTGCTCGTTGCAGATTTTCAATAAAGTGATTCACACAATGTACCTCTGACTGAGAACGATGTTTCTTTTGATTTTCCAAATTATTTAGTTTCCAAAACCTTCCAATCAATGCGTCAGTTTCTTCACCTTTCAATCAATGCGTCAGTTTCTTCTTTTTGACTTAATTCTTCCTGTTACAATCCATCCAAGTCTTGTATTGTGTAGCATGGCACCATTTCTTCCGACTTTCTGCTGATTTGGAAGGAGCAGCGAGTAATAGTGCTCGGTGCCAATTAGTAGTCCTTGGAAGAAACAGCGAGTAATAGTGCTCGGTGCCGATTAGTAGTCCTTGTTGTTGTAATTCTTGTTCGCTGCTGCACCGTCAGCTGCGGAATGAAGGCTTGTGGATTACAGGTGCAACAAGGTGTGATGCTTTTTGTCGCACTTGAAGCAATTCCTTCCCTTGCATTCCTTTGCTTTAGCATTCCTCAGCTGTTCCATATTCTTTGTTTCTCCCAGATTCGCATGCGCTTTGTTGTTCTTTTGTAGCGCATGCACTTTGGGAGCTTTGGTGGAGCTTCTGCGCAAGCTCTTAGGTTTATGCACTTGTATATTCGGTTTTGTTGGGATCGGCCGCTGCAGTTGTTTTGGGGTTAAATTGACCCAATAAAAATATTGAAATTGAATTGTGGATTCTTTATTAATTCGGTCGCTATCAAAACGCTGATAGCTCAACATTTGGTGATCCCGACGTGATCGCGCTCTAATTGATTTGTGATCATTAAAGAGCTTAAAGGAAACCTTTTAAAGGAAAACTTGTTGCTGTTGTTTCCATTACATTGCACCTTGCACAGAAACAAATTGCATAATGGAGTCTGGAGACGTAGCTAGTGCCTAGGTTCCTGCAAGCAGGGAAAGGCTTTTGCGGCGAAGAGCAGAGGTGACCTACCAGGATATGGAAGCCCTGCATAATAAGGTCAAGCATGCAGTGCAGAAGGACGATTTGACCATCATGGTACTGGAGCCGTTGGAAATTGCGTTGCGCAAGAAATTCACCACACTCCAGGATGAGTTAGAGCGATTGAGCTCTAGTGAAATTGGGAGCGAATTATTCTGGAAGTTCTCCCAGCTTGCCGCTGATGTGCGCGTTGATATTCAGGTGGGAATGGCAAAGCACTCCATGAGGGTACCTGTACACTCCACTCGTCTCGACGGCACCAATGGTCCCACTGCTTGTCAATAGCAGAACCAACCATAGCGGTTGTGAAGGTGCAAGATGGTCTGTTGAAAAATCGTAGCTCATGCAATCTGGATTACCCGCTGGACCGCGACATCCAATCGGGTTCTCGGGATTTGAAGTTGGAACAAACCTTGAACAACGATCACGATAGCCAGGACGTGGGCAATTGCGTCTCATTAGTGCCCCTGCTATCCACCGCTCCTCCCGTGGTCGCTATTTCAACGTCGCATCTGGCAGTTGTCTGCGATGGATTTTCTGAAGCTGCTGTACTTAATCCCTCATCTGGCCCGGGATTTGGATTATTGTCACCGTTGCCGATTAAGTCAGCGCCCAAGTCTGACTCTATTCTGGACTCTAGCCTACACCCTTTCAATGGGGGGAGGTGGTCCGCATCGCTGCTGCCGCCGTCTGCAGCTGCCAAGGTGGCTGCTGCTCCAGCCGTGAAGGCTCCCGATCCTGCAATCGAAAGGTGCGCCTACGCGCAATTTCGGAAAAAAGTTTCCTTCCACTCTCGCCACTCTATTGACGCCTGGCTCGAGCGCTCTCTGGATCTGGATGGACAAGGCAGCCTGCAACTGAGAATTATGGACCTTGCGATCATCAGCAATATTATGTGATGAAGCTGTCCCATGCCCCTAAGGATTTTTTGTTGAAAGATGGAATTCAACGGGGGGAGGATGTTGGGACTTGTGCCAGCATCAAATATCATAATTATTTCTATTTAAGTCTCTCAGTGTAACTAGCCGCAGCGGTCCACTAATTGCCCATTATCAGCTGTTCCATATTCTTTGTTTCTCTCAGATTCGCATGCGCTTTGTTGTTCTTTTGTAGCGCATGCATTTTGGGAGCTTTGGTGGAGCTTCTGCGCAAGCTCTTAGGTTTATGCACTTGTATATTCGGTTTTGTTGGGATCGGCTGCTGCAGTTGTTTTGGTGTTAAATTGACCCAATAAAAATATTGAAATTGAATTGTGGATTCTTTATTAATTCGGTCGCTATCAAAACGCTGATAGCTCAACAGATTGTTTTTCTGACGTAGTGAATGCGCACGCCAGATTTCTTGACTTTTTTAAATGATTGTCTTTCCTGAGCTGAGACCCTGATTTTCTGCTCTAGGAACTCCAGGATCGTTTGTAGCGGTTGTATCTCTACTGACTTTCCAATTGTCGGCTTAAATGGACACCTATTCGTCATGTCAAAATTATCAGTAAGCAACACCATCAGAAACGCTTCCCATGTGGACACATTGATGCCTAGTCCCTTTAATGGGGCAAGGGCTTCTAGGGTGGTTATACCTGTATATCACCTGTATTAATTTGGCACAGTCAGAGACTGGGCTCTGATGAAGTAGCCGACGAATAACTGAAGGTAATGAGCCGAGGATTATCATATGATCCAACTATTATGCGCCACGCATGTAAATAGTTGTCCTTATTTAGCTCAACGTGGCGTATCAATCTCTCCACATTTCCAGAAAGGGCGGATTTGAGGTACCACATTTTCTTTACTGCAAGGCATGTTAGTAGGCAGGCATGTAATTGCTTACATTTCATTCCATCCCTATCAAATTTTGGAATATTTATCCGGCGCATTTGCACATCAATGCTATTTTTCGTTGGGCTAACCTTAGCCATAAATTTTTAAAAAATTTCTCAATTCCCTCTTCCTAGATTCTCTTCCTTCCGACTCGTGCGTTGCATTAACTTGTCACGGCTGCTTTCGAAAGTGGCGGCATATTTTTCGAAACTGATCCGGAGATCCTCAGCATATTTGATGTAGCTTTCGGTCTTAGCGGTTCCATGCATTTTTTCATAATTTTTAACGAATATTTCCTAAGCCTCTTCGAGAATGGATAGTTTCGTTTGAAAGTAGATGTCTTCAATTTTCGATTCGACCCATCCTTTTTATACCCTTGCAGAGGGTATTAAAATTTTGGTCAAAAGTGTGCAACGCAGTGAAGGAGACATCTCCGACCCTATAAAGTATATATATTCTTGATCAAGATCTCCTCCTGAGTCGATATGAGCATGTCCGTCTGACCGTCTGACCGTCTGTCCGTTTCTGTCTGTCCGCAAACTAGTCTCTCAGTTTTAAAGCTATCGAGTTGAAACTTTGCACACTATATCCTATAGCTGCCATATAACTGACTGACCGGAAATGCCATAACTTCGTTGTTTTAAGTTAGAATGCAAGTTAGAATGATGGGAGTTCTAATGGATTCATCTTTGGGCAAAATAATTCGATATGCCAAATTTCATTAGGATCAGCCGACTATATCCTATAGCTGCCATATAACTGGACAATCGGAAATGGCACAACTGCAGGGTATATCAATTTCGGCTCCGCCCGAAGTTAGCTTTCCTTTCTTGTTATAATTCCGGTTCCATTTTTCAATCTCCTCCCCAATTTCTTGTTGGGCGCCTTGATGATTTAAGGGGCCATGTTCTCCCTTTTTTCTTTATACATTCTTCATTTCTGGCCGTTGGGAGTGTTTTATTTGCACGGAACCCATTTTTTTATGAATTAAGGGAAGTAATTTACCGATTAGAGGGGCAGCGTCACACTGTTGTGATGATTTTTAGCAGTAGTCTTTCTGAATTCTGCATTGCGGAACGTGATTTTGTACTTGCAGGATCACGCAGGATGAAAGCAAAGTGAACATGACGTGATGTAAAGAGTTCAGAATAGGTTCGTCTGAGACTGACTTTATTAATATAAATGTTCAATATTTATAGCTAATTTGGTACATGAAAATTGCTTAGGTGGTAAACTAATGGAAATATAACAAAGTGTGGCAGCCCTAAGTGCTTACCATTACACAATCGAACTCGATATCTTATGAGAGTATATCGATATCGCCGGAGGCCATCTCTACAAACACAACCTTTTCTACATCTCACCACATCGACAGCTTCATCCGCAGCTAGCAACGCTTTTTGTTAATTTTCATTAGTTTTAAGCAAATATATAGTGAATAAATGAACATTAAATTGGTGACCCCGACGTGATCACTATATAGACGCGAGTACCGGTGCTTACAATAGCAAACAACGACACCACACAAGACGACGCCGACGTCTTTCACGATACCGTTACTCGCGGTTCCGACGTAGTTATTAACCGCGTGGCGGTTAAAATTCCGCCCTTTTGGACCGCGCACCCAGAATTATGGCTGTCGCAAATCGAAGCCCAATTCGTTCTGGCAGGAATAACTACAGACGACACGAAATTCAACACGATCCTGGCGTCAATCGAAGCACCGGTACTGGCCCGAATCGCCGACACCATCGTCTACCAACCAGGCACAGGCAAGTACGAAAACTTAAAGTCGTGCATTTTGGAACGCTTCTGCGAAAGCGAGCAGAAGAAAATCCAGAAGTTGATTTCGGAGACTGACCTTGGTGACAAGCGCCCCACACAACTGCTCAACGAGTTAAACGCACTCGCCGCAAACAAAGTTGACGAAACTTTCTTAAAAGCACTGTGGCTGCAGCGCCTACCAACCCAAGTGCAAGCGATCTTGCAAGCATCGGACGCCCGCCTAGCAGATTTAGCTAAGTTGGCAGACAAAGTCATGGAAGTCGGCGATTTTCACCATATACGCACCGTTGACGCCAAATCGGCGCCACCCAGCAGCACCGTTTTCGGCGAACGTCTAGACCGCATCGAGCAACAAATCAATGCGCTGTTCAAAAACCGTTACCGCAAGAACAGTTCATCCACATTAACGGATTGCAACAGCGTCCCGACTTCAGGCTTGTGTTGGTACCACAGCAAATTTGGCAACGCCGCCAAGAAATGTCGCCAACAGTGCTCGTTTTCCTCCGAACCAAAAAACTAAAACAGTCTTCGGATTCGGCGGACAAATTCGAAGAAAACCACAACACAATTGCCCGCCTCGCCATCAACGACAATTACTCCAAAACTCAATTTCTCATCGACACCGGCGCCGACATTTCAGTGATGCCACCCTGCAGAATCGCAAAAACTATGCTCACTCCAAAGCTTCTTTTCGCCGCCAATGGTACGAAGGTACAAATCTATGGAGAAAAACGCATAACAGTGTCGCTGGGATTGGGACGAAACTTCGTTTGGACCTTCGTATTAGCTGACGTCAACTGCGCTATCATTGGAGCTGATTTCCTTCAACATTTCGACTTACTCGTCGATATGAAACGACGCAAACTCATCGATCGAGCTACGCTGCACGACACGAGCAACCAATACGCTAGGTTGCTTCACGAATACCGCGATCTCGCAACGATCAACTCGAACCGGCTGCCAGCAGAGTCCGAAGTAACGCACTTCATCTCGACCAACGGCCCGCCTACTCACGCCCGCACCCGACGACTAGCGCCCGACAAACTCAAAGCCGCACAGACTGAGTTCTCCTACCTCATCGAAAAAGGAATATGCCGCCCCTCAAAAAGCCACTGGTCCAGTCCATTACACCTGGTAAAGAAAGCAAACGGAGTGTGGCGACCATGCGGCGACTACAGAGCACTAAACAACGTAACAGTGCCGGATCGATACCCTATTCCGTACATACTGGATGTAACAAGCATCCTACACGGTAAAAAGATATTTTCAAAAAACGACCTGCAAAAAGCATATCACCAGATCCCTGTCGAACCGCAAGATATTCCCAAAACAGCAATTATCACGCCTTTTGGGCTATTCGAATTCTTGTTCATGACATTCGGCTTACGCAACGCAGCGCAAACTTTTCAGCGTCACATAAACAACGTAATACAGGATCTCGACTTTGTTTTCGCATACATCGACGACATTCTGATCGCTTCAGAATCCGCGGAGCAGCACGAGACACACCTCCGTACGACCCTCGACCGCCTTCGAAAGGCACATCTCACCGTGAACTTCGAGAAGTGCCAATTCGGTAAATCACAACTCACGTTCCTGGGACATGACATCAGCCAGCACGGTTTGAAACCATCCGAAGCAAAAGTGGAAGCCATTCGCCACTTTAAAAAACCGCTTATAGCTAAAGATTTAAAAAAGTTTCTGGGTATGATCAACTTCTATTGGCCTTTTATCCCACGTGCTGCTGATAACCAACACATACTCCAGACTCTAATCCAAGGCAATAAAAAGAACGACAAGACCCCGATACTCTGGTCTACAGAAGCCGACCACGCATTCGACGCCTGCAAGAACGAGCTTGCAAATGCAACGTTGCTGAACTGCATGGCACCTAACTCGCAATTAACACTAACTACCGATGCCTCCGATGACGCCATGGGTGCCGTGTTACATCAGATTGTCAACGAGCAGACGCAACCACTGGGTTTCTTCCCCAAGAAATTCACACCGACGCAAAAGAAGTACAGCACCTACGATAGAGAACTGACTGCCATCTATCAGGCCATTTTGCACTTCAAGTTCGCATTGGAGGGCAGAAACTTTATAATTTTCACCGACCACAAGCCGCTGATGTACGCTTTCAATCAAAACAGCGAGAAAGCATCAGCCAATTCAGTACCGATATCCGGCACATCACAGGAGAGGAAAACAACGTGGCTGATCTTCTCTCACGCATCGAAGCCATCAAACACATCGACTTCGACGAGATGGCACTGGAACAGGAAAACGACGACGAACTACAATCGCTACTCAATTCTGATCCAGAAAATACCATCTCACTAACCAAATTATCTCTTTCAGGCTCAAACAAACAATTGTACTGACACGTCGCCAATAACCAGATACGCCCGTTCGTGCCCAGATGTCTACGCCAAACCGTGGTTCAAGCCCTTCGCTGAGCCATTCAGGAGTTAAGGCGACGAATAAATTGGTCGGCAAGCACTATGTTTGGCCCCACATGGTGAAGGATGTGGCCAAAATCGTACGCTCTTGCATCCCGTGTCAAAAAGCTAAAGTCCAACGACACACAAAATCGCCACTGGGAGAGTATGCCGCCAGCGACGCCCGTTTCGAGCACATTAATATCGACATCGTTGGCCCACTGCCATCATCGAACGGATACCGATACTGCCTCACGTGTATCGATCGCTTCTCTAGATGGCCCGCAGCAATCCCTTTGGCGTCGACGACGGCTACCACCCACAAGCCAACGGGATGATCGAACGCTGGAACAGAACATTAAAAGCGGCCTTAAAATGCGCCGATCCTATTAACTGGAGCAGTTCCCTGCACCTAATCCTCCTAGGCCTACGTACAACAGTTAAAAGCGACATCGGGTTGAGCCCAGCTGAAATGGTTTACGGCACCGCTCTACGTGTCCCTGGCGGATTTTTTACACCAAACACACAAAAACATACCGAGTCTGAGTTCGCCGAGGCTCTTCAAAAAACCATATCTCGGCTACCAACCACTAAGCCAGTGCACCATCATACACCGCAGGAATTTGTGCACCCGGATTTAAACCATTGTACCCACGTCTTCGTCAGAGTGGATCGAGTCAAAACCCCTCTAGAAGCAAACTACGAGGGTCCGTTCGAAGTGCTAGCAAAACACGACAAGTACTTTACGCTCAAAGGACATACAAAAGACAACAAGGTGTCTATCGACAGACTTAAACCGGCATACATCTTCCAAAACGAATCTCCCTCGACTCAAGAGAAAACGACAGCGCCAACTGCCCAGCCAACCGATCAGTTATCAAGATCAGGACGACGAGTCAGATTCCCAGCAAAGTATCTTTCCTAACAGGAACTCTAGGAGGGGGGTACTGTGGCAACCCTAAGTGCTTACCATAACACAATCGAACTCGATATCGTATGAGAGTATCGATATCGCCGGAGGCCATCTCTACAAACACAACCTTTTCTGCATCTCACCACATCGACAGCTTCATCCGCAGCTAGCAACGCTTTTTGTTAATTTTCATTAGTTTTAAGCAAATATATAGTGAATAAATGAACATTAAAAAAGCGTGTGGATCGTGTTACAAAATTCTGTCGACTGCATGTCAGCAGTTCTTGTTGCCGTGTCAGTTTGTTGTTGGTGTAGTGTTTGGTTCTTAAAGTCATCGGTCTTTATATATATCTTTATATAGATCTGTATATCTCTCTGTTTTTGTTGTGTATAAATTTGTGCCTTTTGTGATTTAATATTAAATTCTTATGACTTAACACCAAGTTTATAAAGTTCCCCATTGTTTGATTGTTTTCGATCATTTTGATCGCATGTCGGCGATGTGCTAACTTTCTGTACTTGTATTCGTCTCCACGCGCGAAGAAGCTTAATCAGATGTTGATTGATCCGCCGAACATCAATTCTTCCGCAAGCTTTAGATTTAATAGGACTGGGCTTATAATGGTTGATTTAGTAAATTATTATTTAGTAAACATTAAATTTTGAATCTGGGCCCTTAAGATTCGCTCTTTGCCTTCATAGGCTCGTTACTTGCGTCTGAAGGTTTATTGATTAGTTTCTAGATTTCCGTGTGAATGATTTTTGTTTGTTTATTAATTGTGACTCGAAAATTTTCGTTGCCTGTGCAATATGGGCTCCTGGACATTCTATGAGTGATTTGTGGAAACCTTTGACAATTTGGCATTACATCTGCCATAAGCGAGAGGTCTGAAAGGTTATTTTGATACACTGCTTTTAATTGTTTGTAATTTTTCATTACTGAAGAATATTCGGAGTGGGTGGTTCACATTTTTTTTTGTCTTAGAGAAAGAACAGGATGGGATTTAAGAAGAGGATATTGTTCTTAATTTACTTTTTTACAAAATTCCAGTTCAATCCCATTTATGGATATAAACTGTTAGTCCGACTACTCGCATAACTCTATTTGGTCCTTTGCTTCCTGTTCCATTATATTTAGATCTTTTGGGCTTACATAATAATAATAATAATAATAATAAGTGCAACCTGTGCAACGCATGATTCAATAAAAGTGTAAATCAACAAGAAAATTGGTTTAAACACTTTCCGCTAAAAATTTTGAAAGATATCAAATTTCTTTAAAGATTTCGTTATATCAGGGATTATTTAAATAAAAATTTTTATGACACATTCCATGAAATATCGTATATTTAATTTATATTGGTGTTTGACAAAAAAAGCGACGGTAAAAAAAAAATGTTGATGTCCCTCAATATATGTCTTCATCGATGACCCGACTTGCAGCCATCCTGCGCAGCAGCGAGGCCTCTAACTCTGAGGCTAGTTTCTCCTAAGTTGTGGCCTGTTTCGTTCCCTCACCCGAGACCGACTTGTTTACCTTCATGGTAATGGAGCTGAAGCCGAAGTTAGCTCCCCGTGAGCAGCCTCTATGGGAGCTAGGCTTTCCTTATTTATGAAAAGGACCGCCTAGTTCGTCGGTCCTTTCATCTCTTCCACCTTCGCCACACACCAGTCCATCGTGGAAAGATGTGGGCAACATTGTAAGGATCTGGTTTGGCTCCTTCACAGAGGCCGGGATCCAGATCCTTGCTCTGGGCCTACAAGCGACGCCAGCTCAGCGCAACAAGCTTAGCGCATACATATACCTTATCCAGCTCTTCTACCGCCTTCCTGTACAGCTCTGAAGACCTATCGTCATCGCAGGCTATCACCTTGACGCTGCCCTGGAACCACCCCACGTGCAGCCAGGCGGGGGTCCTTGTTACCGGGCCAGGAGCTCAAAGCACTTTGCTGCTAGGGCTGCTTCTACCATCTCCCCATATTTTTGGCCAGACACATTCGTCATTGCCAGAGCTGTGGGTTATTTGGAAGATCCCAACTCGTTGCTTTTGTTTTCATTGTCTTCATTTAAGTTTTCTATATTTTAGTCCCACGGGTTGCGGAGAAAGGACAGTCCACCCGGACGGAGATCCGCGATGCCCGGGTTTGGCTTCTTAGAACCCAGGTACCCTTAGATCTCCGTTTGAGACTGGGCAGAGTTTGTATACCGGGCTCCCAGCCAGATTGACTCTCGGCACGGGTCGACGCTTATGGCGCGGATATCCGATAGCTGTCTGGGGCTGTTTATTTGCGAAGGATCCCCGCTATCCGCAACCTGCGACCCGTTCGGTAGTCCTAAGCTAGATATCCTAGAAGTCATCTGACAAACTCTTCGGAACGAATAAATTAAGTTTAGTATTTTATACTTTATTTAACAAGTTAAAATACAAAAACAAATATTTTCTAATTTTGATCTCGGGTTTGTCATTGATAACAGATATTTTTATGGGTTGGCTTCTATGACATATCAAGTGAACAATGTTTGCAAACTTGAAGAAAGAACAGGATAATGCGCTCTGAATTTCTCCATGATTCAGGACCTACAGCGTATGGAATATAAAAACTTAATATTCAGAGGTTGTCCAAGCCCTCCCACAATCGAAAATTTTCGATCTGCATCTATTTAAAATGAGTAATTTTTCACCACATCGTAAACATGCATTAACTCCAAATGGGCATTTTCTGACCTTTTCCTTAAAAGGTGCACCCTTCTAATGGCTGACGAAGCAGTTGCGTCATCTACAGAATCCATATCACGTAACTAAAAATAACAAATAATTTTGAATAACCACAATAACGAATACGGGGATTGATCACTTCAGGATCACCAAAATGTAAGGGTATCCATCGGTTTTTGTTGCGTTCAAATTCATAAGAAAGACGCAGTTCATTACTAATATTTTATAAAGGATTCAGATAAACCTCAAATAAGCGGCTGCTTAATATCTATACAAAAACACAGTTCCTAACTATGAGCTGAACCGCAGAATCTCTACCAAGGTGCTACAAGCGCATACGCTACAAATAATAACAATGCGCAATGTGCATTTGCTAATAACGGCTAAAAATAGTAAAAGCGTTCGGGCTGGGCCCGAACATATGCTCAACTTTTTCTTCTTCATCTTAGTACTTGCAGCTGGTGCAGGAATCATTACGGCTGTTTTTCATGATGACTCCTTAACATCCTTAGCAACTGCGATGTTTTTTTGGCGAGCCAATCGGCATCTTAGGAGAGAGCTCTGTTGGTTTAATATTGTTGAGGTCTTCTATGGACTTCTGAGGTTCATCTTTGTTGAGTAAGTAGAATTTTGCACGAAGCCACTTGCCGGAGTACTGAAACACAGTGGTGTTCAATTTCTCTTTGGAGTGGCATGATGGTGCCTGCGCGAGCTGTGACATCAGCACTTTGAACGAGTTGTTAGAAACTAACCTTTTCATTCGGGGTTTGAGTAAAAGAGGCTACTTATTAGAAAAAAAACGATATTTTTTGTTTAAATTTGATCAGGTTATTTACTGATCGTCTGAGAGTTTTTAAAATAAAAGTTTTCGTGTATTTTTTAACATGATTTTTCACTTAAATTTAAGAGAGCAAGTATACATCGTTTTTTTAAATCCGATATAAAAATATATAGATGTGCCAAAGAAATCACTTCTTTTCGTAAACTCCTCATACGAACTGTTTTTAACAGTCTTTTCCGTAACAAATTTTTAGCTGAATGATTCCGCTGTAGTTCAGTTGACATTCCGCTGAAAAAAAGTGTTTGAAAAATGTCAAGTCAAAAAGTAGCCTGAAAATTTTAATTGCAGAATTGTCAAATAACTTTTGATTTGCTTTGGTTTCACATTTTGAATCAATTATTATATACAAGAAGTCTATAAGTCAGAAAAATAAATTAATGTAAAAAGTTAATGGAGAAACAATTGAAAGCCCGTGGTTCTTGAACGACAGAATTGGAGAAGGTGCTAATAAAATTAAATTTTAAAGAGATCTGAAAAGGGTTTAAGACTTGGCTAACCTTAAGTTCTGTGTCACCTTTGAAATTTTGGAGTATAATTGTTTTTAATTATCTTAATTCAGTTAGCTATTTCAGTGGCACCCCTGATAAAGAACGGGCGTTTTCGGGTAGCTGCAATTAATGTTTAGAATTCCAGTTTTTAATAAAAAACGAATTCTATTCGATTGATCAGATTTTATATAATGGTCTGGGCGATGGTTCAGGGGAGCATAAAAGTTATAGAGCAGGTGAAATTATGTGTGGAGATTTTTTGCTGTTGGCCTGTGTTATTGTAAATTGTACTGTAAATTATTTCCAAGCTTTAGGTTCAATTACTAACAAAAACACAGATGCGAAGGAATTCAGGATGATTCTGACAAGCACCTCACAAGCAAATCGGCTGATCAGTTTGGGTCTTTGATCTAAAATATTTGTTCAAATTTAATCATTTACAATAAAATCATAGTTCAATAAAATCTGGTTGAATGATCAGAAGTGCATGAATGCGATGTCACGTGTATGAGCGGTAAGCATTGAAACGAAATAATTTTAAAGGTAGTGTAAATGTCGTTGGATTCGGCACAAAAACATCAAGAGGGGGCAAAGCAAAAAAAACAAACGGCAACTGGCTTTAAAAAGCTCGAAATTAGCTTAATTAGAAACAATCGCAATTAAATAGATTTTGATTATTTTTTTTACAAGTTTGTCAAATACCATCTTCAACGGATCTGCGATAATAATTCGACTTTCCATCGGTTACATAATTATCAATTGAGCAGGCTAAAGATTGTTTGGCACTAGAACAGGCACTATAAGCGGATTTCTTTCGCTTTGGAGACTTATTTACTTGCTGAAGTCTACTAAATTGTGAATCAAGCGCCGAGAGTTGGTCATAGATTTTGCGAAACCGCTAACCAACTCTATAATGTGATGTCGCAGTGCAGCTTTTGGAGAATCGATTCAATAACCGTCGGTTGATATTTCAGGCTCATGTGAACGAGATTTTGGACCTCAATCTATTGGAAGGTTGTTTAGTGGCAGCGCTTCGAGGGCGGTCAGATAAATTTAATGCCCATATGCGGGCCTTGAAAAATTTGAGGATGACAGATCAGATCGCCGGCTGCATCATTTTGCAGGGGATTTTTGAAAGGTTGGACCCAGCTACCCAGGCTAAGTGGAAGGAAGGTCAAAATGCTTCGAACTCGGATCTCATCCGTACTTGGGAGTCGATAGCTGAATTTTTGGAGCAGCGATGTAGGACTCTGGAGGCTATGGATGTGGCCATGGTCATGGCACTCGAAAAAACCAATAGATCGTCCTTTATCATTACTAATTCTCCTTCCTTTGCCTGTATATTATTCGGTGGATGGTCCCATGTAGTGTCTGCATCCAGCCGAGCCATGCGCCGAGCTAATAGGCGCTTTATCATCGACGGCTAATGCACTAGTTGCCCAGGGTCGCAGCGGTGAGACAGCCTTACTGGCTACTGCGAACATTCTCGTTCGGAGTCGTGCTGGGGTTTTTATTCCTTGCCGCGCTCTATAAGATTCAGGATCGCAGGTGCACGTGATTACGTCCAGACTGGCTAGTCACCTGCAGCAAATCGTACATGGCAGCTTCTGTCATTGGCTACGCTGACTTCACAACAGGATTTCTCTGTAGATGTGTTCCTACGATCCCATCGCTCCGAATATTCGGCCCTTGTCAACGCTGTCATCGCCGCCAACATCACAGACCTTCACCGAGTTTTAGCTGGAATGTCTCTAGTTAGAATATTCCTTCCAACCTAACTTTGGCTGATCTCATGTTTTTCTGACCGCAACGTATTGACTTACTTATCGGAGCTAGTCTATTCTATGAGCTGCTGTGTGTTGGGCTAATCCAGCTCTTAGCTGGCCTACCATTGCTGCAGAAACCCAGCTTGGTTGTGGGTGAGGGCGGTTCACATCTGGAAAAAAAGTCGTTCGTGGCCACAACCCGCAGAGACGTTGTGAAGAGCCCAAACCAGCTGGATGAGTGAGGCGCATTTCGTGCAACATTCTGCTCGGCTCGATCCCAGCTCTTCTCTTTGAGGATTCCGCTGAAAGGTAGCTCTAAGTTGCTAGTTGAATCCTACATCCATGCCGTGCGGAGATTTTGCTCCCTCGAAAGGAAGCTTTGCCGTCGGCATCAGTTAAAGGATCAGTATGCTGCATTCATAAAAGAGTTTCAATTTGGAGCATACGTCTCCAGGCACTCTGCCGGCCAGAGACACTCAGTCGGCCTCATTTTTGTTGATGATCTCATTGAAGATGATCAGTCCATGTTTTCAAAGGGTGTCGAAATTCTGCGTCGCGATTTTTATGTTGATCTAATTTCCGGAGGTGGTTCTCTAGAGGAGGCTATCAACATATTGCAGCAAACATCGGGAAACCTCGCCAAGAGCCAATTTCTGTTGAGAAAGGGCTGCTCCAACTTTTCTGAAGTGCTCTCTGACGTGCCGGAAGAGGATCGAGAGTCGTTCCTAAGGTTTGATGATGGCAGCAACTTTACGAGGACTCTTGGCCTAGCTTGGGATCCTTCTACTGATCGCTTGCTATTTCCGTTTGAAGGGCTTTAGAAAACCTTAAGGCCCACTAGGCGCACCATAGAATCGCCCGGCTGTATGATCTGATAGGACTTGTTTGATTTGTCATTACGAAGGCAAAGATCTTTCTTCAGAAGCTATGCCGTGAGAAGTTGTCCTGGGATGAAAGTCTCTCTCAGGCTCTTCACTCCTATTTTTTTTTTTTACGCGGTTCCCACTGCACACGTACAGCCCACCTCCCGTCCAACTGACCGAGGACGCTGCCGCGTGACGTACGGCTCGAATCGCGGGAATAGATCCGAGATAGTTAAGCGAAAAGTAGGAGAAAGATATCACGACGAAGAGTGTTGCACAGATAAGGCGGTTAATATAAGCGATTTAAGATTGTTAGTAGAGCAAGTTGACAAGATGTGGTAGAGACCATTGTAGTCCGAACATAATACCGGGAAAATGCAGGATTGGGAGATGCTTTATTCTAGCTATACCATAGCGCAGCGTGCTGAATTCCCTAGATGGTCATTATCATTACAGTCTGAAGTGGAGTTTCATGGATTTTGTGACGTCGGAAGTAGATCAGATGAAGGTTTACGATGGGAAATATTTATGCTGGTGCGATTCTGCTGTGACGCTTTCCTGGATTCGGGAGGAGCCCGCTCGTTTTAATGCTTTCGTCACAAATCGTGTTTCGACAATCCAGGAGTTGACCAGAACGACGGAATTTCGATATGTCCCTTCGTCTTTGAACCCGGCAGACATCTTGTCAGGGGTGTTCTTTCCAAGAAGTTAATTGATAATAACCTGTGGGCCTATAGTCCTGCGTTTCTTCTTGGACTTCAAGATCAGCAACGGTTCCATCTGAAAGACCACTCTGGAGCTAAGGGAAAGGGATCTGCTAATCCAATATCAGTACGTTGACGTGACAGCTGGTTCCAAGTACGCTAACTCGTTTCCAGAACTGCAGCGGATGTTCGCTTATGAGCACAAGTTCGCACAGCGAGTCTGTCACACCGGTTTCTCTTCTATCTACATCAAGGCTGGAACCCACCTACTATTGCGATTTAGGCCGCGTGTGCATTTTTGGGATGACGTGAAGTCTTTAAAGTGGAAGGGAATTTCGTCAGCCAGCATACTTGCCTCATCCTCTCCTTTTTTGCACATGGTTGGCCTGTTGCGTGTGGACGGTCGTTAGGAAATTTGACGTTGGATTTTGATAGTCGTCATCCAAATTTATTGCCTAGAAACCATCCAGTCACTCTGGCTATAATTGTTGATTTCCATACATTCCGGAATCTACACACGGGCCTCGTGCTCTGTTAGCTATTATTCGATCCTAATACTGGCCAATCGAGGCGCACACGAAGGCATTGCACAAATGTATCCGATGTTTCCGCACCAAGCCTCGGTTGCTGGAGCACTATAAGGATGATCTCCCGGAGAAAAGAGTCAGCAGTTGTCAGGTCTTTGGAGTTACTAGTATGGATTGCGGCCCATTTTATTATAAGCCAGAAGTTTGGAATAAAACGCCCGAATGTTACGTCAATTGGTTTGCTACCAAAGCCGTGCACTTAGACCTTGTAAAGGATTGTAAGCTTTAAAACGGATGCATCCACCGAAAGCCGCAGCACATTTGGTTTTACAATGCAACCAATTTCGTTGGAGTTAAAAACGAGCTAAAGAAGTTGCTCTTACTTTTCTAAGCGATGAGCATCAACGAGCGCTTCTCTCGCGGAATTTTGCGCAATTGAGTCCATCGAATGGAAGTTTATTCCCCCTCGATCTCCGCATTTTGGTGGACTCTGGGAGGCGGCTGTCAAAACCGCAAAACATAATTTTTAATGAGATGTTAGATCCTCAGTTCTTGGATTTGAGGAGCTGCGAACTCTGCTATGTCACATCGGCTCTGTCATTAACTTATGGCCATTGTTTTCTCTTTCAAAAGATCCGGCAGACCTTGATATCTTCATGCCATTCAATTTTTTAACTGGTGGTCCGTCAATCAGTTTCATCGAGCCTGATGTCACAAAGCTGAATTTCAACCGTATGGACAGCTGGAAACGTATGTCTTTCCTACAGCAGTCTTTGTGGGCCCAATGGAAGGAGGAGTATTTAAGCCTTCTTCAGCAATGCTCCAAATGCCGAGCCTTCGGTCCTGCCTTGGCGATTAACGATGCTAGTCAAGGACGAGAACCTAACCCCCATGAGGCGAGAATTCAAGCGCTCAGTGGCTAAGCTTTGCTCATTGCCCTTAAAGATGAAGTTGAAGGACAGGCTGCAACTGGGGGAAGAATGTCGGATTAGGCAGCAGCCACGGCATAGATTAGATCACTAAAATATAATAAGTATAGTTTGTATTATCTTTGTTTATCTTTTCGCTATTGTTGGTCGCAAGAGGACTCTTCTCGGCCTTTTCTTCTTATATAGTGCCTGCAAACAAAAGAAGGATGTGTGCAAAGTTTCATGCCGAAAGCTAAAACTGAGAGACTAGTTTGCGTAAAAACAGGACAGACGGACGAACAGACAGATGGACGGACAGACAGACTGTCATGCTTATATAGACTCAGGACTTATATAGATAGAGGCTTATATAGACTCTTATATAGACTTATATAGATCCTGATCAAGAATATATATACTTTATACGGTCGAAGATGTCTCATTCACTGCGTTTTTTAAAAACGCAAAAATAAAATAGGGCATAAAAATGTCCCTATATGTATCAGATCGTACATAGTTGTCCGATCATTATGAGAATTTCCCTATCAAATCGAATAAAAATGTTGAAAAAAGCCCCAAGCGTTTTTAAAATCAAGTAAGGATGTGCCATTTCCGATCGTTTAGTTACATGGAAGCTAAAGGATATGGTGTATGAATTTTTGAAGATGGGAAGTAAGGATGTGCCGATTCCGATCATTCAGTTATATGGCAGCTATAGAATATAGTTAATATGGTCGGATATAGCCGTTCCGACTCATATACTGCCTGAAAACAAAAAAAGGTTGTGTGCAAAGTTTCAACTCTATAGCTTTAAGACTGAAAAACTAGTTTACGTAGAAACGGACAGACAGCCAGACGCACTTTAAATAGCTAATGGATGTGCTGCTTCAAGCAGGGAGAGGATGCTGCGGAGATGAGCTGAGGTAACATGTCAGAAAATGGAGGTCAGAAATGCATCAGAAGGTCAAGCCTGTGTTGCGGACTGACGAAAAAACCATTCTGACCCTCGAGTCAATGGAGAAGCGTCTGCGCGATCGATAGACTAAGCTTCTGGAGCAATGTAAGGATCTAAATTATATCGAGATTGGAAGTGATTTTGGAAATTCTCTTGCCTATATCGAGATCGGAGGTTGCCAAGCGCTTCATGAGAATTGCTGCGCACTATACTCTTTTGGATGGTACCAGTGGTGCAGGTATATCACCTACTCCATATAGACCTGCTTCCTCATTGCCCAGGTTACCGATGCCAATATTTAGCAGCCGAGTGGCCGGATTTCTGCGCCTTGTTTAGGACGACGATTGAAAGCGATCCTCACTTTATCAAAATGAAAAAACTCAGGTGGCTCATTTCATATCTGCGGGAGTCAGCTGTGGAGAGCTGAGATTACTGACACTAACTGTGATATTTTGCGCAACCGTTTAAGCAATAGAAATTTAATAGTCTAGGCTCACATTAACGTGATCCTGCAGTAAGGGTGGTTAAGCCGGGATCCGTTGCAACTCTTTGGGAGTAATCCAACCGATTCAATGGTCATACGCGAGCCGTCATGAGTTCCGAGACGTCGGCCGACGAAGGCCGGGCCTCATCCAGATCATCTTCCAAAAGCTGGTCCCTGCCACAAAGGCCAAGTGGGAAGACTCTCTCGCAGGAAGCAGTGATGACAGCCTGCCAACTTGGGAATAAATGGCTCGGTTCTTGGAAAAAAGGTTGACTATGGGACTATACCTTGAGACTATGGATTTGGTCTTAGCTTCGCATCTGCTAGCTTATCAGATGGGCTGACGTAGGCCATTTAATAATCGATCGTGCATGCTCCTGAATGCTGCGCCTGATTCGTGTACCCTATTCGGCATACTGGCACATGCTGTGCCGTCTTGCCCAAAGTTTCTCGTCAGGTCAGAAACAATTCGATGAGGTCCGGCATCTTGCCCTCTGTTTTGTTTGCCTCAAGTCTAAGCCAATGCTGTGGTTGCGACCCCTTACTCTCCGCCAGCTAAGAAGTTTGTAACCCAGGATCACTGCAGAATCCACCCAACAGGACAGGATCAACCGTCAACATTTTCGTCCGCGTCCGATCAGGAGCCTTCCTTCCTTGCCGTTCCTTCCTTCCTTGTAACAGTGATTGGCCTTGGAGACGCTGAATTCACCGAGGATGGAGCATTGGTTAATGTTTGCCTGTAGTCTCGCATATCCACGTATTCTGTGTACATTGAGGCAGTTGTGGCGTCTCACATCGCAAAGCGTCAACCTGCCCTCAACATAGATGTATCCAGCTGGAAGGTTGCTGACAATGTGGTTCTGGCAGATCCGAACTTCCATAGATCGCAGCGCGCTAATTGAAGCAAGCCTGTTTTTTGACCTGTTCTCAGTTGAGCAAATCCAGCTAGGAGACGGTCTGCCTCATGTGCAGAAGACGCCATTTGGGTGGGTAGTTTCTGGAGGTGGTGGCGGCAGCGGGGAAACCTCGTTCGGGTGCTTCATGTAAAGTGATTCCTGCTGACTCCGCAATCAATTCGATTGATTGAACTGAACTGAACTGAACCCAGCACTGCGCCGATCGTTCAGGCTTCTAAAGAGGAGTTTTTTTTTTTTTTTTTATTTTATTGAAGTAACAATTATCTGTTATTTATATATACAATTTTAAAATTTATTAATTATAATTAAGAATTAGGGAAATTATTCAAAAGAAAAACAAACAATTTAGATTTTATTACATCAAGGGATAATTCAGGGGAAAATAAATGGGACAATAGATTATAATTTTTACAAATTACACGAAAAGGAACCATATACTGCGGACTCCAAACGCATGAACAGTATTCAAGGATCGGACGAACCAAAGAGATATACAACGTTTTAGTGGTAAAGGGATCATCAAACTCTTTTGACCAGCGCTTGATAAATGCAAGTACTCCTCTGGCTTTATTAACTGTTAGAGAAATATGATCATTAAACGACAGCTTGTGATCGAAAAGAACTCCAAGATCATTCATTAAGGAAACACGATCTAAAAAGTGATTCCCAAGTGAGTACGAGATGACATGAGGCGTGCTACGGTTAAACGTCATAACCTTGCATTTTGAGCAGTTTAGTGAGAGGAGATTATTAGAGCACCACACGAATACTTCGTCAAGGTCAAACTGTAGATGTCTATGAAGAAAGTGGTCAGATTAAGAAAAACAGAGCTTCACATCATCAGCATACATAAGTGTAGTAGCATAGCTCACGACACTAGGCAAGTCGTTAACAAAGAGGATAAACAGAAGAGGTCCTAAGTGACTGCCTTGCGGAACACCAGATGTTACTTTTATAATTTGAGATGTGATGTTTTTGAACAAAACCCGCTGCGTACGATTAGATAGATATGAAGTCATCCACTTTATGATATTAGGAGGGAAACCCATAAGATAAAGTTTCTGGAGAAGGAGACGATGATTACCAGAATCGAAAGCTTTGCTAAAATCGGGGTAACCGATGTTATGGTTTGCATTCGTTTGAGAAAACCCTTATGGACGATCGAAGTGAATTCTAGCAGATTGGTTGTTGTAGAACGATTTTGACAAAACCATGCTGGGTGGAGGAAATTATGCTTTTGCAATGATGTTGCAGTTGCAATGTAACCATTTTCTCCAGCAGCTTGGGAATAGCAGAAAGTTTAGCAATACCACGGTAATTATCAATAAGTATTTTAGAACCTTTCTTATGAAGTGGAATAATAAAAGATTCATTCCATCTCTTGGGAAGGCATGAAAGGTCCAAGGATAAATTAAATAGGATAGTAAGAGGATAGCATAGGATATCGGAGCAGTACCTAAGAATACAGCTCGGGACGTTATCAGGACCAGCAGAAAAAGAGATATCCAAGGTTGAAAGAGCATTAGAAACATCAAGATGATTAAATTTAGACAAGTAGATATTGTTTATATACGGAATATGATAAGGATATGTAGAATTTAAATTATAAGAATCGGACGAATAAGTTGATTGAAAGAATGATGCAAAGAGATTTGCAATACCATGATCTGAAGAATCAGAAATATTTTTATAAGATAGGGAAGGAGGAAAATGACTGGATTTACGTTTCATATTGACAAACGAATAAAAGGAGCTCGGATCATTTCGGAAGTTAGCCTTACAATTTACGATGTAACGCTTATAAAGTTGATTATTAAGAAGAATAAACTGGTTGCGAATGTAAAGAAAGTTTGTCTGATGAAACAAAGATCCAGACTTAAGAAACATTTTGTAAGCTCTAGATTTCCTGTTCTTAAGACGAGAAAGGTGTTTGTTAAACCATGGCGGTTTCGTTGATGAAGACGATGAAAGTACTGGAACAAATTTTTCCAACGCGTTGTGGATTACATCATAAAAAGAATCAGTAGCAGCATCAATAGAGTTAAAAGATGAAAGATATTCCCAGTCAATTCCAGCTAAATGATTGCGAAGAGCGTTGTAATCCGTTTTTCGGAAACATTTAGAACGATACTGAGCCTCATAGTTATGCATATTAGGGACATCAATTAACACCGAAACCAATAGTGGGGGATGGTGTACGTCTTCAGGAAGCGATAGTGGTGAAGACCGATTTACAGTGACAGAGGATATTCTATTACAGAAAATAAGGTCTAGGGACCTGCTAAGTGTGTTAAGGATGGGGTTAATTTGGGAAAGAGCAATTTCAATTCATTCATCAATGAAGTCGTTATGGCAACTAGAATGCAAGGAATTGTCATCTTCACACGGGATCCAGGAGATTTGGGGAAGTATGCTTTTTCATTGACTGATGATAAAACGTACTTGATAGCATTAAGGTGATGAAAATATACCGTATCATCAACCAATGGAGGTATATAAGAACAGGTCATGAAAATATAAGACGGACCAACAGTTATTTTTACTGCGATAAACTCGATTCCAAACTGATTCGGGAAAGTGATTAGTTCAGCCGAGTATTTAATACTAACAGCAATGAGGACACCACCACCGAAAGAAGGCCTATCCAATCGAAACACAGTGTAGTTTGGAACAAAAATTTCATAATCAGAGACAGAGGAATTAAGCCAGGTTTCAGTAAGTGCAATAGCATCAAATTCAAAAGAAGCACTCTTAGTAAAAAATTGGCTCAGTTTACCCAGAATACTTCGAACGTTTTGGTAGCAGCAAGAAAAAACATTATTACTCAGTTTTTTGGAGCTGAATCGGCAAAGTTGTGATTCAGAGGGTCTTTAGCTAAAAATTCGTGAATAATACTGTGCTCGGGCCAGGCTGACGGATCAAGTGCTTTTTCAAAGTAGGATTCAGGAATTACAATTTTAAAAGAGGATATGCTACGCTTATGTTTAAAATTAAACTTAAAAACCGCTAAATCATTAGCTACCTTAAGATGTTTTAAGAGGTGACTCCTGACATCATCCACAGTGGCATCCGGCATGAGGCGGGATACAAATATGGCTTTACGAGGTGCAACAGCTCTCAGCGAAAGCCCAGAGGATTTTAACTCAGGCGCCACACCAGTGAGAGGCCTATGTGACGGAGCCACAGGAACCTGGAGGTTTTCCAACGATGGAGGATCCAGGACAATAGGTGGAACAAGACTCATTGACGATTCCATTGGCAGACTTGGTAAATGGATCACTTCCACAGGAACAACAGGAGGCGATGAAGTATTAGGAGTTAAGAATTTATCCGAATGAATCACATGAGAAGCAGGAGTGCCCAATAGATTGACCGCCATCGGGTTATTGTTCGGAATTTTTCTCCTTGGAGATTCACTTAGTAACTTGAGACCAAGAAATTGGGTTTCAAGTGTAAGGAATTGCTCATTAAGTGCAGGAAACTGCTTACGGACATCAAGAAAACCGTTTCTCGTCTGCTTCATGAAGTTCCGCATCTCAGACTCAATCTCTCTACAGGCAATACAAGACCATGTCAGACCAATATTCTTAGTGATGAGATCGCTTATCCGTCCATTGTGCCCACCACCAGCACATTTAATATGTGAGCAGTTGTTGCAAAGCCAGCAGGACAGATACGAGTCTCCAGTGATGGATCCTCCAAACTCGCATTTCTTAGCAGTGCAAATTAGACTCATTATTGACTGAGATTTGTCCACTGTAGTGAGAGCGAGAAGAGTTCAATGGTAAAGTTCAAAGAGTTCAGTGGTAGAGAGGCACGTTCGGATCAGGCACGTCGAAGAGAATACGTAACAAAAGAGATACGAATGTGACGAATAACCGCTTCAGAGTAACAATGATATAACGGGATTACTCGATCGGAGAATAGACTCAGGAATATATATATATGAATATTCGCAGAGCACGGCAGAAGTAATATTGAAGAATAATATTATTTTTAAGAAGTGTGTGGATAATGAACTATGTAAGTCAATTATCTCCGACAATGATACGCGAAAAGAGGAGTCTCGTATCAAAGATATATGTAGATATATGTAGGTAATAAGATGAGAGCAATCGCAAAAACACGTCGGGATACGGCAAAGTCAGACGAAAGACTGATTGCGATGTCCACTTTGTCATGCACTACATCCTTGTTTAGTCATTCCTTTTCAAAGAAGGTTAGAGGTCCGCGGATTCTGTGACGCTAGCTTGTATGCGTATGGAGCTTGCGTATATGTTTTGTCTGATTGGCGACTGTTATGATCAGACAATACTGGTACAATCTGAGGCTGAGTCACTATGTGACTCGCATAACAATAGAACAATTTGCGTTAAAGAAAAACTGTTAGACCTTAGAAACGACACTTGCGTAAGCGCTTTATTCGACTGACCACTGATCGACTTTAATGGAATGGTGTCATGGGACGGAAAGAACCTTATTATTCAAGGATCCTTCAACATTCAATACAGGTGCTTTACTGTTAAGATAGGTGAAAACAACTAAGGAGCAGAACTCACGGGGTAGACCCCGAACCAACGCTTTTCTAACTCTCAGCAGTAAAGCCTAAAATTAACAAAGTCCCCTTCCTTCAATTAATAAAAGTGTTAAATATAAATAACAAGATACTGAAAAATATTAAAAAAGAAAAGACAATTGAGGCTTACATAAACTATACGCCAGCCACTATTCTGCTCATAATGATTATAAATCTGATCGCAATGCTAGTCGGAAGTTGCAAACTAAAAGAAGCTGCCCCAAAAAACGACAAAATCAACAGAGGATCTATCCCCACCAAACCCAGTTCGTTTCTATGTTTTTACTTCCCTCTACCAAAAACACTAAAAGAATTTCGATCATTTTTAGTCAAAAGTATTGACAATATTCAAAAAAGAGATATAGAAATCTTAGGAACGCATGACTTAGGAAATGGCATATGGAAATGGTTGGCAGGAACACCAGACCGCCATGACCACGATTTACAAAAAAGAATAGAATAAGCCGTCAATTAATAAGTTAATAATAATCAACATGTTATAAAAAATACGCTACAAAAATACACAGCCTTACACTTATAATATCCAACCAGCCAACCTTATATTTTGCCCATCTTTTGATCAAAGTGGTGTGTTATCGAATTTTCTTAAGGTCATTGGAGTACCAGGCTGTGTTCTGAAGAACTGCGCCCCGATCTCTGTGCAAACCGCACGTTAAATTTTTTAATCTGTCGCTGGAAACTTCGATCTTTCCCCTTACGTGGAAGGAATCTTTCATTAATCCGCTGCATAAAAAAGGGAAAAAATCCGACGCTGCAAATTATAGAGGCATCTCTAAATTGCCAACAATTCCAAAGCTTTTTGAAAAAATTATCACTCTACGTTTGCAACACCTATGTTGTTCAATAATAACTTCGTGCCAGCATGGCTTCATGAAGCGAAGCTCCACCACTACCAACTTATTGGAGCTAACATCTTTTATTAAGGATGGGATCCGGAATGGCTTACAAACAGACGGCATTTACACTGACTTCAGAAAAGCATTTAACTCTGTTAACCATTCGCTTCTTATAAGTAAACTCAGTCTTTTGGGATTCCCAACTGATCTTCTTATCTGGATTTTGAGCTACTTATCTAAGAGAACCCAACCCCCTACTTTTTACACTGTTTATTAACGACTTGCCCCTTGCCTTAACTAATTCACTTGTACTTATAGTATCCTTCAGTATAAATTCACTAGTTCCCAGTCTAGTCTTCAATCCGATTTGGATAAACTTAAAAATTGGTGTTTAGCAAATAACCGAAAGCTTAATGGATCGAAATGTAAACTCATGTCTTTTTACCGATCTAGTCCTCACCAGGCTATGTACTTTCTCTATGGGAACGCCTTAGAACGATTAACTCAGGTTAACGATCTAGGTGTCCTATAAGATTTGAAACTTAAATTTACCGACCATATATCTACCATGGTAGATAAAGCTATGGGTGGCTTGGTTTTATTAAAAGATGGTCAAAAAATGTAATGACCCGTACATAACTAAAACGTTATATACATCATTGGTCCGTCCGATTCTTGAGTATAGATCGTGTGTCTGGAGTCCTCAATACGAAGTAAACCAAGATCACATTGAATCTGTACAAAAAAACTTCATTAATTTCGCTCTGAGGGGACTTAATTGAGATGCAAATCTTTACCTCCCCTCTAATGGTAGTAGAGTTTTACTAATCAACTTACCATCATTAACAAACCGTAGAACGATGCCATGTTTCTATATAATGTTTCTATATAATCTTATATATGAAAATGTAGACAGCCAGCATTTACTAACACGCGTAAATTTTAACGTTCCTAGTAGAAGGCCTAGAAACTTTCGTCCTCTACTCCTCAGCTATTGTAGTTCGACATATGCCCAACAAGATCCGTTCGGACTGCAATGGTCTCTACCACATCTTGTCACTTTGCTCTACTAACAATCTTAAATCGCTTATAAATATTAATTAAATAAATATTAATTAAATATTAATATTATCTATGCAACACTCTTCCTCGTGATATCTTTCTCCTACTCTTCGCTTCGAGCCGTACGTTACGCGGCAGCGTCCCTCAGTCGGTTGGACGGGAGGTGGGCTTTTGATATTGTTGGGCCAAGCAGCCACCAATGGTCGAAGTTAGGGAGTTAGGTCGAATGATCCTCAAATCGTTATGGGAGACTGGGTACTAGTAACTGTGCGTGGATGTAGGCTTACTTGATGTTGTGTATCAAGTATATATACATATGTCAGCCAATCACCATCAAATCAATTTTCTAATAAAAAACTGACACAAGAATTTTTAAAAATGGCAAAGTTGTGCCATTTCTAAAAGTGAAGCAGCATTTACAGCTACCAAAAAACGCTCGGTAACTTAACATTTTGTGATCTGGTGCAATTTGAGCTTCGTAGGGTAATATATAAAGGAAATTACAAAATAAAAAAAACCTTTTTTGGTTTGTGATTCGTGCGCGAAATATAAATTTCTATTGACAGAGTGCTACAATCGCTCATACATACATTACCCCTTTATATAGCGGTTACACAGTGGGTCGTGAGCTATCCGTTTTTTGAATGTGCCTCTCCTGCAAGGAAGCCCTTTTTGAGTCAAAGTGCTGTAGTCCTTTTTAGGGAGTTCTTTTTTCTTCAAGGATTGCTGCCGTCCTTGAAAGCGGCTTAGCAAATTGGAAGGCATTGTCGGGGATCTTAGTGGAGTTTATGTGGAGTGGCTTGGATTTAGGGTATTTTTTTTCTACCATGGTGGACACAAACTCATTTATAAGTCGGGTGGAGAAGCTTTAGCGGTTGCGGTCATGCTTTCGTGAGACTTCTTGGAGACTCGCTGGAACTGACGGACAAAACTATGAAGTCGCCTTGGAGCTGCTAAACAAAAGGTTCAGTAATCACTAACTTATTTTTCAAGCTCATGTTCATGAGATACTGCTTCTGACTGCCGTAGAATACGCATCGGTGACAAGGCTTCGCGAGCTTTCGGACAAATTTTATTCGCTTACGCGAGCCCTGACAAACATGGGCACAACGAAAAAGATTGCTTGCAGCATCATAATACAAGTGCGGTTGCAGAAGGTTAATGATGCCACGCAGTCTAAGTGGAATGAAATGCAGGCTTACACGGATTCCTAGGACTCCATTCTAACGTGGAAGTCCATCGCCAGTTTCCTTGCCAACACCCCTCTCCCGAGGTTTTCCTATCCAACGGTGGTGCTTCTAGTTCAGCGGCAGCGACAGTCAATTCTTTTGTCGCCAAGGATCGTATTGATCCGGAACCGCTCTGGAGTACTACTGCTTGCCGAGTGCTGCTCGATTCTGGCTTGCCGGTATACCTAGTCAATTCGCTATTAGCGAACCAGCTGCAGATGCGGAAGATATGGTCTCTGGTGTCTGTATACGGAATAGGTGACGCAGGGTTCTCCAGGGATGGGTTTTCTGTGCAAGTCTGCTTGCTATCTCAACCCTCTGACTACTCACCGCAATTAACTGCAATCGCAGCCTCCAACATCACTGACCTGCAGCCCAATTTTGCATTGGACATCAGTTCTTAGAAAATTTCCGCCAATTTAAAGCTAGCGAATCCTAATTTTCACCAGCCTCAGCCAGTTAATTTGCTTGCTATACCCTTGCAGGGTATTATAATTTTGGTCAAAAGTGTGCAACGTAGTAAAGGAGACATCTCCGACCCTATAAAGTATATATATTCTTGATCAGGATCACCTCCTGAGTCGATATGAGCATGTCCGTCTGTCCGTTTCTACGCAAACTAGTCTCTCGGTTTTAAAGCTATCGAGTTGAAACTTTGCACACATCCTTCGTTCCTTTGCAGGCAGTATATAAGTCGGAACGGCCGGGATCGGTCGACTATATCCTATAGTTGCCATATAACTGATTGATTGGAAATTTCATAACTTTGGTGTTTTTTAAGTTAGAGGGTTGGGACTTTCCACACATGTTATATTTGACGAAAATGTACAAAATTTCATAAGGATCGGCCGACTATATCCTATAGCTGTCATAGAACGATCGAAATGGGCATAACTTTGGTGTTTTTTAAGTTAGAAAGATGGGATTTGGTACAGATTCTATTTTGGACAAACAATCTGATTTGCCAAATTTCATAAGGATCGGCCGACTATACACGATCCGATATATATCTAATAATATAAGATGCGCGGCTGCGACTCAACTGCAAGGGTATATAAACTTCGGCTCCGCCCGAAGTTAGCTTTCCTTTCTTGTTTTTTATACTTTTATCTTTTATTTGTTGGATCTTCTCTTATTAAGAGACTAACAACAATTTTAAAAATCTTAATTTAATACATAATTAGATTATCTTTGTAAACATCTATACTATGGGGCCTCCGATGTCAACAGGCTGGAAGGTCATTTCTTCTTAATCGGGATTGTTGACTAACTTGGTTTAGCGATCTGGCTAGAGGATTTTGGTGCGTGGAGAGTTTCCTTTTGTAGTTTTCCTGGAGTTGAGAAATGCCCTTGGGGTAAGCCCGCCTTAATTTCGAACTGTTCTGTTGTAAAGTTTTTTTGTTTTGCGATCACTCGATTTCACAGGTATGTTTTGAGCAGCTCATGACCGTTTTGTGGGAGTAATAGTTTTATTTTATACCTAAGTCCTTGCAGCCAGACTCGGTCAAATGCCTGGGATATGTCCAGAATAAAGCAGAGCTGTATTCTCGCTGTTCATAGGCGGTTCGAATTTCAGATGTGATACGGTTCACCTGCTCTATGGTGCCATGCTTTTCTCGGAAGCCAAATTGATGTTCAGGGATTATATTATTCGAAGTCATATGAAGCGTGATACGGAGCAGTAGAAGTTTCTCAAAAAGCTTTGATAAGCATGAAAGTAGACTTATTGGTCTATATGAAGAGGCCAAAGCTTTGTCTTTCCCTAGTTTCGGTATTATTATTATAATGGATTTTTTCCATTGTTGGGGGAAGTAGCCAAGCTTTGTAATAGAGTTAAATAGAATTTTTATATAATTGATGGCGCCCGCAGGGAGCTCCATAACCATTTTCGGCGCAATGAGGTCATACCGTGGAGACTTATTTGGCTTGAGGTGCTCTTTGATGATCTTAGTGATTTCGGGTGTTTGAAATTCTTTAGCTGGAATTGGATCTGGAACTGGTAGCTCTGGAATAATGGAAGGAGTGGCTGCTTGATTTGGAGTAAAAACTTTACAAAGGTGACTAGCGAAGACGCTTGCTTTTTCTTTATCGCTTCATCTGGTTTTCGAAGGGGCATATCTGCTTCTATGGGCGGCTTTAAGTTAGGATGGGCTTTCCATAGAGGGCACCTGTTACTTTTTGGGGAAAGCTGTTCTATGTATGATTTTTGAGCAAGTTCTGCTCCGTAGAACCTTTGTGAGCCTTCGTGTCGCTGTTTTTAGCCTTTGTTTTGAAGAAAGGGATCTGTTTGCTTACCATTCACGGCGGAGGTTCCGCTTTTCTCGGACTAGATTTTCTATATAGGAATTTGTGGCGGAGTATGGAAGTTTTTCTGTGGTCGCAGAATTCGAACGCTTTGCTGCTGAGGTCATCATGTCTTCCAGGTGGTTGACTGCATCTTGAATGTCCTAGCTACAGTTAATTGACGGTCTTATGCTTATATGAGAGCTCATGTACTTTTCGTACCTAAGCCAGTTTGTCCTTTTTGATCTGAGATGAATTTGATTATTTTGTAATTCGGCATGTTGAAATAGATGAATGGTCAGACGATAGGTCATCCAAAGGTTCGGCTCGATTGATGCGTCGTGGAATTTTTCTAGTGATCGCAAAGTCAATTAGGTCTGGCTTCTTCCGTGGGTTCGCTGGCCAGTATGTAGGCCTTTCCTGTGATAGAAAGTCTAGTTTATTTCCTGGCTGTATCAAAGCGTTGTATAGTTGTTTATCCTTTGGGTTGGTTGGGCGATAACCCCAGTGTGGGTGCTTGGCATTGTAGTCGCCGCTTGCTAAAAAGCAATCGCCTAGTGAATCAAAAAATTGCATATACTCCATATCAGATATGCAGAAATGTGGTGGGCAGTATATTGCAGCTAGATTTAGATGACTTCCCAGGGAATTTGTAGCAAGGGAGCATTTGTTTGTAGCATTTCTCAGGGAAATGGTGTTTTATGCGCTGCTTTATGAGGATCCCAGTTCCTCCATAAGCCTTCCCATCTGGATGATTTGTTTCATGAAATATATAGCCAGTCAGATAGAAGTTGTTTTTGTTCGTTAGATGAGTTTTGGAGAGGAGCATAATATCGATATTATATCATCAAGAAATGTCTTAAGTTCATTTTTGCGCTTTGAAATGCCGTTAGCATTCCATAGACAGATTCTCAAATAAGCCATCTAATTGGATTTTTGTTTGACTAAAACCTCCATTAGTCGATTTTGGCTTCGCATGAGCTCTTGCATATTATTTTACATTATGACCATTAAACTTATAAGTGTGGACAACATTCCTTCGATACCCTTTATTTCGGGTGTTGCAGATTCTTGACATACTCTTTCCCACGTTGTACCCGTAAGTGGATGTGGATATCCTATGGTACCTGATACCAGAAAACTCAGCTTAGATGGGTTGGTTGTGGAGGTGGAGGCCGTGATAATGGTATTTTAATGGCTGGTCCTGTCATCCAACCTGCTGTTTCATATCCTGCTATGGTTTCGTTCGCATCCGGTAGCGCTGACTGGCGACATCTGTAACATGTACTGTTTTGTAAGAATGGCTTCGTCCGACAGATATTTGCAGTGCATTTCGTGGACAGATTTCCTTCTGGATGAGCTGCAAACATATAAATTCCTCAATGTTACACATGGAACGAAGCCAGCTTCCTATCTATCTGTGCGATGCACCAATTGCCTAAGGACGAGGTGGAAGACTTCTCAGTGGGATCCGAAATCTTGCTTCGAGATTTTTACGGAGGAGGTTTATGGAGGAGGTTGTTGGCATTTCAGGGCAAATTTTAGCGCTTCTGTCCACGGGTGAATTTTAGCTCCGGAAGTGGTACTCCAATATCCCTAGCGTATTATATGGCGTACCTGAAGAGGATCGGGAGTCTTATTTAGTTTTTGAAGACGACAGCAACTTCACGAAGGCGTTAGGATTGGCTTGGGATCCTTCCACTGATCAAGCTATCTTGGGATGAAAGCTTGACTCAGGTTTTCTAAACGGAGTGGCAGGAGATCTGCCAGAGCTTCAATCACATCCGACGTCAATGATTTCCTCGGCTGGCGCTTGCTTCTGGATCTCTCGTGAAGATTCATGGCTTCTGTGACGCCAGCATTGAGCCTACGGAGCGTGTGTCTACGTAAATCCCAGGTCGCCTGGGGCTGAGTGCCGACTCATATGTGCGAAGTCTCGTGTATCGCCTCTTAAGACATTACCTATGCCAAAATTAGAGCTGGCTGGATCTGAATTGTTGGCGAGATTGATGGCAGAGGTTCTCAGTATAAGCTTACAAAGGGAAGTATTTTTATCGATGTGACTCGTCAGTTGTGTTATGCTGGATTCGAGATGAGCCAGCCAGGCTTTACGTTTTCGTCGCCAACCGCTGCATGGAGTGGCGTTATGTGCCTACGCTTACGTGAGTTGATCGGATCCAGTTTATAATGTCAGGGGCCGCCTTATCATATAAAGTACAGGAGGACTGGCCTTCGATGATAGTAATAGAGAAGCCAGCAGTTTAGAACTTCGCCCTTCAATTTTATTGATGAAATCGTCATATAAACACCTCGTGGTGACGTGCAAATATGCTAACTCATTTCCGGCTCTTCAGCGAGGGCTTGCGTAGGTCTATACGTTTGGCAGACAGGTCCATCATAAAAGAATTGTAGTTCACAATGTCAAGGCGGGGACTCGCATGCTTTTCTGGGCTGTCCTGCGCGCTCATTTTGGTGATGAAATAAAGACATTGCAGACAAGGAGAATGGTTGCCTCCTCCAGATCGCTGGCTTCGTAATTTTTGGATCACTTGGGATTTCTTCAATTGGACGGGCGACTCAAGAACTCATCCTTGGATTATGATGGTCGTCAACCAGTAATTTTGCCAAGGAGCCATCCGGAAGGTTTTATGCGGTCCACTCTTTTATAAGTCGGAGGTTCGCAACAAGGCCCCCATAAAATGTTACATCGGCGTTTTTATCTGCTTCACAAAGAAGGCCAACCACTTAGAGCTGGTGCGGAATCTGTCCACCACCACCTTTCTGCATTATAGGACCGTGCATGTTACGACGGCCAAGTATAATTTTTACAGGGTCGTAGGCTCGGCTTTACTAAAGGCCGACGAGTAGCACACACTTGTGTACACTATTACTCCAGTAATTACTTCGAGGCCGATAGTCCTTCTCTCTAAAAACCCCGCTTTTTTGGATGTCCTGACTCATTTTCTGCACGGAGGTGCTCCTTCTAGTTTCAGCGAGCCAGACCTAACAAAACTCAACATCAACCGGTTGGATGCCTGACAACGCGTCGTTTTTCTTTGGCAATGTTTCTTCTTCAAATGGAAGGAAGCGTATTTAACCCTTAGCAGCAACGATCTATATGGCGCGTCTCAGGTCAAGGCACATGTGTGGATGTCATCGTGATCGTGAAGGACGAAAACAAGATGCCCTTCAAGAATCTGTTGAAAGCTCATCTTCCAACTGGGGGAGTATATCGGATTAAGCAGCCGCCGCAAGTCTGGCCGGCGATAATTTATTGAAATAGACATCCATGACGTCAGTCTGTTCTACCGCCGTTGTTATGCTACCTCCATCCACTCTCGTTCGCCCTTTATATATCTTTTCGCGTCGGCCGCTCTCGAGCATTTGATCTTTGTCCCGCTCCCTCGCGGTATCTCGGTCGCTCCGCAGCATCAAGCTTGAGTCGCGCCCCCGCGTTTTTCTTCACTTCTTCGGTCGGTCTTCAACCTTTCAAACCTTGCATAAATTGGTAATCAATCTACGTAAGAGTTTTCTTTTAATGAATTCTTTATTATTACTCCTTATTTTTCTTTTTTATTAATATGTGCTTTTTTCGAGATTTCTTAAAAATAATTATTAATATCATTTCATTTTAAAATTCTAGATTCCTTAAATTTTTGTTTCTTGGTAAGGTTAGTTCGTGTTTTGGCATTGAAGTTTCTTATTAGTTTTCTTATAAATTTTTAGTTTTAAATATTTTTCAACTAACTTAAATATTTTTTCTAAAATTATTTGGGCAACAGAGATGCTTTTTTCGTATGGGTCTACTGCGGATTCTCTTCTATTCCTTGATCACGTTCAGGTTTGAATAAAAACTTACAATTTTAATCTTTATTACATCGAGCGTACATTGAGCTGGCATGCTCCTAATTAGTCAATGCAGGTGCATTGTGTTGTTGGTAGATGCCGCTGGGTTCAGTGAGCATGCCAAATATTTTAGTGTGTTATTTCTTTAAGCTTTACTACAATCGCAAGCTAATCAATGTTTTCGCAGAGCAGGTGTCATTCGATCCGTGTGAATCTTATTGGTGCCATGGCATCGTCTTGCGACCTTTGCACGGCGCACTCAATGTCATTGTGTAAGCTCTATTGCTTTTGTTGTTAAGAGTGTGACTTTTGAGTGTGTCACAGAAATTAACGTTTTAATTAATAATTCAGTATTATTTAATATTTGACATCATATCATTTATCATATATAACTGCCCACTTGAGTTATAATTTGTCCACAAAACCTCCGCATAAAAGAAATACCTAACAAAATCTTAAAGTGGACAGAAATGGAGACGCGGGAGAAATAGGGAATTTTGGAAATTCGGGGTATATGACATGATATTCAGCTGAAATTCTGAAAGGGCTTCTGAATTTGTGTTTTACAGCCTATTCTCTGGCGTAATCTCTGGATTGGATAACATGTACATGTACATTAATTAATCTAATTATGGTAATAAGCACAAGATTCGAGAGATTCTCTTAATTGGGCCTCAGTTTTACCGGGGTGGGTGATGCGCCGATATATTTAGCCGATGCAGATCAACGAGCATGAAATTGGTCCTGCAATTAGTACCATCTGAAGTGACCGATATTTGTTGACCTCCTTCCCGAACCTTTTAATATGTTATTAGTTACGCTCAAAAGGCGAAGCTATAGAGGACTAAGCACGTTTTGCTTCATGGTGATGTTCAGGGAAGGCGAGCTGTCTACTCCTGGAGCCCTTTTCTGGGTTGTGTCATGATTGAAAAATCGGGTTTCGTTGCACACTTGGTAAATGTGCCGTATTAGGTGCCTCGTATAAACGCAAACACATATGAGTGTACGTGCCATTCTCCACACTCACACGAGCCGAACGATCATTGATCGGATCTCACAATACGCAGTGGTTTCAGCGTGAAGCTCCTGTGCTCACGATTTTTTTGCGCCAGCTAGCAAAACGTAACCCGTAACGTAACGTTACCGTGTGGGTTTGTCCGTTTCATTCCGCTACTACATAATTTTCCTGTCTTGATTTAGGAGGATTTTAAGGATTCCTCCTAAAGGATTTTAACGGACAAAACGGACAATATATCTTAAATTGACGTCTCGGTGAGCTTCTCCATCCACACATTTTCCAGGTCTGCGACAGAAGTATTGACAGTGGTGGAAATTCTGTTGATTTGGTCTTATATTATGTTATTGATGTTTACTTGTCAATTGTTTGCATTAATCAACTCATATTCATTACATTTAATTTATTTAAAATCTTCTGCGTCTGGCGCCCCCAGAATTTTAATAATACTATTTTTAACGCCGTCCCTAAGAAGTCTAGCCTTCTAGCTACTCTATGGTAGATGCTCATTGAGTCGAGTAGGCTGCGTAGGTCACCAACATGTGATTAGGAAAACATGTTGGTCATGCCATCAGTTTTCTCCACGACCTGCCTATATTTTGCGATTTCAACTGAGTGTTCGACCATGAAAAATTCTACCATCAATGACTGGAATGTATTTAGCCTGTGAGTAGTCCGTGATGTTTGACGATGTAAAGATAAAATGGAACAGCATGGGTGGGGTATGATTGTAAACCTGTAATTTGGAAATATGATAATTTTTGTTCTAAATGGGGTAATTTTGCACCAAAGGATGAAGAATTAAGCACGAATCAAATTAATAAAAACAAGAAAGGAAAGCTTACTTCGGGCGGAGCCGAAGTTGATATACCCTTGCAGCTCAGTCGCAGTCCGCAAGGTGGCGCCACGCATCTTATATTATTAGATATATAGCGGATCGTATATAGTCGGCCGATCCTTATGAAAATTGGCAAATAAGATTGTTTTTGCCAAAATAGAATCTGTACAAAATCCCATCTTTATACCCTTGCAGAGGGTATTATAATTTTGGTCAAAAGTGTGCAACGCAGTGAAGGAGACCTCTCCGACCCTATAAAGTATATATATTCTTGATCAGGATCACCTCCTGAGTCGATATGAGCATGTCCGTCTGTCCGTCTGTCCGTCGGTCCGTCTGTCCGTCTGTCTGTTTCTACGCAAACTAGTCTCTCAGTTTTAAAGCTATCGAGTTGAAACTTTGCACACACCCTTCTTTCCTTAGCAGGCAGTATATAAGTCGGAACGGCCGGGATCGGTCGACTATATCCTATAGCTGCCATATAACTGATTGATCGGAAATGCCATAACTTTGGTGTTTTTTAAGTTAGAGGGTTGGGAGTTTCTACACATGTTATATTTGACCAAAATATCTTATGTACAAAATTTCGTAAGGATCGGCCGACTATATCCTATAGCTGTCATAGAACGATCGAAATTGGCATAACTTTGGTGTTTTTCGAGATGCTGACGCAGAAATGGGGTTTCATAATGGTGAAAATGGTGTGCGAGTTCAACGATGGTTCAATGACAAAAACGACAAATAAATGTGTCAATGCGCGTTTTTATTTGTAGATAATGTCCCTTAGCACCCTTAGCTCCCTATGCAAATATTTGTAGATAATGTTCTTTAGTACATGTCTTGCAGTAAGTGACGATTTCACTCGCTAGCTTGGCCTTTTTCGGAAAGTAATACCGATCTGTGAGCCGTATCGTGCTCGATAGTGAGGACTTCTCGCCTCTCAGCTACTGCAAAAATATCCGTAACTCGGTTTTGCCAATACCAAAATTAAGTGGCTAGGAACTGCCTAACCAATTCATCCTTTATCATCGCGAGCGTAAGCAAATATCAATGAATGGTGTTTATGCCTTTAGAAATAATAATATCCGGGAGCTCCTCATCCCATCTCTTGTTTCTAAAGATTGAAAGCGTGCTTTCTCCTGAGTTATGTAGTTTTGAAAGCAATTCAAATGCTTACCCGTAGTTCTAATCAAGGGCTCATTTGAATTGTGGCCTAAATGTGTTGTGGCATAAATAGTGTCGCAATTAAGCCAGCGCCCAAGCTATGTCTAACAGCTCCGTTTCGTTGGTAGCATACAGGAGGATCACCTACTGAGTCGATATAAACATGTCCATCTGTCGGTCTATCTGTTTCTACCCACACTAGTCTCTTAGTTTTAAAGTTATCGGATTGAAAATTTGCAAACATTCTTCTTTTATTTACAGGCAGTATATAAGTCAGAACGATTGGGATCAGGCGACTATATCCCATAGCTGTCATATATCTGATTGATCGGAAATGCCATAACTTTGGTGTTTTTTAAGTTAGAGACTTGGGACTTTCCACACAAGATTGACCAATATATTTTATCTTGAATTTCATTAGGATTGTCCGACTGTATCTTATAACAGCCATATAACTAAACGATCGGAATTGACACAACTTTGTTATTTTTTAAGCCAGATGGATGATTTTAGGCAGCCTTATTCGATCTGCCAGATTTCATGAGGATCGGCCGACTCTATCGTATAGCTGCCATGTAACTGAACAATCGGATATGGCGTAACCTTAGTATTTTTAAAGATGCTTAAATCTGTTTTTATACCCTTGCAGAGGGTATTATAATTTTGGTCAAAAGTGTGCAACGCAGTGAAGGAAACATCTCCGACCCTATAAAGTATATATATTCTTGATCAGGATCACCTCCTGAGTCGATAAGACCATGTCCGTCTGTCCGTCTGTCCGTCTGTCCGTCTGTCTGTCTGTCCGTCTGTCTGTCGGTTTCTACGCAAACTAGTCTCTCAGTTTTGGAGCTATCGAGTTGAAACTTTGCACACACCCTTCTTTCCTTTGCAGGTAGTATATAAGTCGGAACGGCCGGAATCGGTTGACTATATCCTATAGCTGCCATATAACTGATTGATCGGAAATGCCATAACTTTGGTGTTTTTTAAGATAGAGGGTTGGGACTTTCCACACATGTTATACTTGACCAAAATATCTTATGTACAAAATTTCATAAGGATCGGCCGACTATATCCTATAGCTGTCATACAACGATCGGAATTGGCATAACTTTGGTGTTTTTTAAGTTAGAAAGCTGGGACTTGGTACAGATTACTGTTTGGGCAACATAATTCAATATGCCAAATTTCATAAGGATCGGCCGACTATATACGATCCGCTATATATCTAATAATTTAAAATGCGTGGCGCCACCTAGCGGACTGCGACTGAACTGCAAGGGTATATCAACTTCGGCTCCGCCCGAAGTTAGCTTTCCTTTCTTGTTAATATATTCATTAGAAAATTGTTTTCATGTTGAAATTCTCATAGGGATCGGCTACAAGTTATATTTTAGTCGGTTCCTCGGTGGTAAGGCTGCTCCAGATCCGGCCGATGATGAGATGGCACCTGTAGGGTGCTTGATGAGTAGTAGCGGTTCAAGATAGGTGAGAATCGGCGGCCGGGCTGCTGGTCCCAGGTGGCCGCTGATGGTGCGCCACCGGTAGGGTGTATGACGAAGTGTAAAATAAAGTTTATGTCGAGAGGATGACTGCCCCCTATACCCCTGGCCTTAAGCTCAGTGGGCGAATGCAAATAATAAGACGGCGATAGCCGAAGTAAAGTTTACGGAGCTAAGTGCTCTTTATTCAAATGATTCTAAAACAAACCAGAGGAACTTTTTTTTTTTTTTTTTTTTTTTTAAGTTTGATTTTATTTATTGAATCTTCACTTTATGAGTCTAACAATAAGGTTGCAAATCTTAAAATAATACGTTAACTAACAGTTTAATTTAACTGAATAGAGACTACATGGTCCTAATAATTAGCGCTGGATTGGAAGGTCGTTGCGGAGTAGGCGGGAACTGCTAGAAATTCGCGTGAGGGCTCTCGCAGGATGATTTGGATGTACTGACAGCCTGTGGTAGTACTTTGTTGTAATTTGTGCTATCTCTTCTCTGACGAGTGGTATGTCAAGGTCCCTGTGAATGTTTGCTTTCCGAACGTACCACGGTGCCCCGGTGATGGTTCTGATTTTCGACTGTGTTCTTTGCATTATGTCCACACTGCTGTTACTGGCATTTCCCCACAACTGAGAGCCGTACATCCAGATTGGTTTCAGAACTGTGTTGTATAGGAGTACCTTATAGTCCAGGCTAAGGGGCGAGCGGCTATTGATAAGCCAGTGGAGGTTGCTGGCTTTGAGCTTTAAATGAGTTCTTTTGGCTTCAATGTGGCTGTGCCAAGTAAGACGTCTATCGAGGTGTACGCCAAGATATGTCACTTTATTTGCTACCGGAACCACTGTGTTATTTAGAATAAGTGGGGGGCAGTCTTGCCTGTTAAGTGTAGATAAGGTAGAGTGTTGGTCCTAACACGCTGCCTTGAGGAACTCCGGCACTGATGATGTAATCATCGGACATGGCAGCATTACAACTTACTGAGAATTTCCTGTTGTAAAGGTATGACTTCAGAAGTTTATGAGTGTTGGTTATTCTGCATTTCTGTTATTTTGTGCATTAAACCTTGTAGCCATACTCTGTCGAAAGCTTGTGATACGTCCAGAAATATTGCAGTGAAGTACGCCCTTTGTTCGAATGCATTTCTGATTTCAGAAGTTATGCGGTTGAATTGCTCGATGGTTCCATGTTTTTCTTAAAAACCGAATTGATGAGTCGGGATATTAGGTCGCATCCTGGGGATTGTTTTGGGTTGAGTTGTGGATTTATGATTTTGAGCAACTCGTGTGGTCTGAATACAATGGGATCATACGTAGATGTGTCGATATCTGATTTTGCTGGCAGTGAGATCCCGTTTGATGCTGTGTTGGGCTGAAATACATTTTGAAGATGTTCTGCAAATCTCTCGGCTCCTTCTGCGTCGCTGCGCGCCCAGTTGCCTGTTGATGTCTTAATTGGTATTGCAGGTTCTATTGCTGCGCTGAGTGATGAGTGTGCTCTCCAAAGTGGGAACTTGGAGCTCGTTGCGGATAACTACTCTATGAAATGTTTTTGGGACCTTTCTTCTTCTTGACGGAGTGCAGCTGTGAGTCTTCGTGTAGCATCTTTAAACCTTTGTTTTGCAGAAGGTGATCTGTTGGATTGCCAGACTCGCCGTGAGCGTCGCTTTGCTTGAACAAGCTGTTCTATTTCAACGTTCGTGTATCTCTGATTGTACGAGGTTTCTTGCGTTTGTGGGGTTGACATGCGAGCTGCTGCGACCAAGACGGATTCAAGGGCGTTTGTGGATAAGTTGATATCAGCTTCGTCATTCAAACGTGGATTCAACCCGATGTGTGAACTTACATATTTTTTGTACTTGAGCCAGTTGGTTTTATTCGTTGTTAGTCTGAATGGTTTATCTACCGCAACTAGATGTAGATTTAGTTAGAGGAGTGCAGGCGAGTGGTCAGACGATAGATCTGGTAAGGAGTTGGCGCTTATCAGGTTGCGTGGAATGTTTTTTGTGACTGCAAAGTCTATCAAGTCTGGCAATTTTCTGGGATCTGTTGGCCAATATGTAGGTGTCCCAGGTGACATACAGTCTAGCTTGTTGCTTGGTTTTATTATTGCGTTGTACAACTGCCTTCCCTTTGGAGTCACCAGTCGAAATCCCCAAAGCGTATGCTTGGCATTAAAGTCTCCTGCTGCTATAAATTGTTCGCTCAGAGAGTTGAAGTAGTCCATAAATTGGGATTCGGATATTGTAAACCAAGGAGGACAGTATACGGCGGCAAGCTTTAGGGAACGGTGGTCCACCTGTACCTCTATAGATGTAGCTTGCATGTAGTTAGTGGCGAAACTATTGTGGAAGCAGTGCTTAATGCGTTTTCTAATCAGAATCCCGGTGCCTCCGTGTGCTTTCCCGTCTGGGTTATTCGTGTTGTAAAAGAAGTAGCCTCGAATTTGGAAATTTTATTTATTTGTAAGATGAGTTTCTGCGGGTAACATTACATCGATATGGTTGTTATTAAGGAATTGAGCTAACTCAAGTTTGCGCTGTGAGACGCCGTTGGCGTTCCACAGTGATATACGAAGTGGAGCCATTGATTACTTTGTCTGGTTTTGAGCAACAAGCAGCTCAATCAAAACGTTCTGGTTTCGCACAAGATCTTGTATAGTTGTCTGCATGAATGACATGAAATCCATCATACTTTGTTGAAGATTATTTATCATTGCTTCAAATTTGTTCGTAGACTGTTCTCCTGGTTGGTGCGGGGAAACTGATGATCGTGGCTTGGTGGGGGCGGTGCCTTTCAGACCCATTTTTAGAGCAGCTGCAAAGCTTTCGGGTTTGTCAGTGAACTCATTATAAGCTGAAGGTTTCACGGCTGTAGGGGGGAAGACATCACGCGTTGATTTCATAGGTGTAATGTGTGAGCGAGTAGTGGTCACTCTTTGGTGTGTACGACTTTTCAGTTCCTTGTAGACTGGACAGCCCCTGTAGTTAGCCGTATGGTTACCTCCACAGTTTCCACACTTTTTGCTGCTGGGATCCTCTTTGTTTTTTGGGCATTTGTGGGAGTCATGAAGTTCTCCACAAACAACGCATACTGGACGGAGCGTGCAGTAAGTCCGTGTGTGGCCATATTCCTGACAATTATTACACTGCACCGGCCCATTTCTCTTATGCGGCTCTTCTACGGTTATTCTGCGGTGAAGTCAGAGGCTTGGATTTGGTTTTGGGTTCAAGTTCTACCTTGAATGGAGGTTGAGGCTTTCTTTCTCTATTCAAAATGTTAGTAAACTTTTTAACATTAAAACCTTTTTCCTTTAGTGCGCCTGTAACTTCGGCTGGTGTTACTTCCGGTTCAATACCTTTATGTACTACTTGCTGGCCTTTACTGCTTTTTAATTGGTACGTGTAGACGTTTTTATTGTTGTCGTTTAAATACTTGGACAAAATTTTTTAATTTACTTCCTTATTAGTCTGAACTTTAGTTTCGTGAATATTTCCCTTTTTTAGTGGAATGATGTGGAAATTGTCTGGTCCGATTAGATTTAGTATTGAGCTTACGAGAGCATTAGAACTTTTCTCTCTAATGTAAATCGGCGGCGGTTTGGGCTTTTTATTGTCCCCTACGAGGTGTTCAGGGGGTATTTCATCGGATTTATCTGCCAAAATAGCAAATCTGTTTGCTTCCATGGGCTTCTCTGATGTGGATTGTTTTGAGGTGCCGCGAGTTATTTTGGCAGAATCACCAAGCCTAGAGCTCTGCGGGCTGAGCTTACGTTTTATTTGTATGTACCGATCCAGGCCAGTCTGTACGGCCGAACGTTGTTTAGAGTAAAGCGCGCTGGTGTAAGGTGCTGCATTATTTGCTTGCACAGCAGATTTCGTTGTTGCAGTAGATGGTTTGCGCGAGCAGTCGATACTATTGTAGTTGTTGTAGAAGTAGCCGTTGCAGTTGCTAGTGACGTCACTGTACTGGTGACCGTGGCTAAGCAGGTTGGCATGAGGGAGGGGTGTGAGGTTTTGTCCAACAAGAGCGCTGGAGAGCAAGAGCGCGCCCTGCCTAGCGATGTTGGATTAAGTTCATTACTCGGGCTTGGAGTTATTGATCGCGGTTGGGTAGTTTTTGTTGGGTTAGCGGTCGCGTTGTCTTGGGTTGACACGAATGAGTGGTATGCGTTGTTTCGTTGCAGAGATAGCCGACGGTCGACTTGCTGACGTTGGAGCACCAATAGATTTAACCTGTCACTTTTTACAGGATCGCGGGAATCATATTAACAATATTAGCAGTAGTTAACGCTAGAGAGACAGACTACACTCACGCACGGTACATCCCCATAACCGACGGAACTGCATTGGTGCGGGAACATAGGAGTTACTTTAGGCATTCGAGCAATTTGACAGAGTTTTCAATTATGATAGACGAAACAGCTTGTCCGCTTTTTTCCTACAATCGCACATGCGAAAATTGTTAGATGTTGATACTGATCATATTATTATTTGAATCGGTTAATTGAATCAAACAATATACAAGTAGTTCTTAACACTGTTTGGTCATTGAGATTTTTCAATGACTTTTATCCAAAATAAAAACAAAGTAATTATTTGTTTCACCACGTTATAAAAATGTTTATTTATTCGCATATGAAATCGAGACAGAAAGCTCCGATTTATGATGCATATGCACTGAGATAAAGAGTACAAGTGGGCCCGCCTTTAAGCATAGGACGGGCGAAAGCTCGTTAACTTAATGACAACAATAAAATAAAGCCGAGCGGCCGAGAAGAGTCGGCTTGCGACTAACAACAGCGATTAGAAAATGACTATATGACAAACTATAATTAATACATTTATATATATATGTTACATTTATTTATATATGATTCGATTTATGCCGTGGCTGCTGCCTGACCCGACATACTCCCCCCAGTTGAGGCCTGTCCTTCAACTTCATCCTTAAGGGGCAATAGGCCAAGCTTGGTCACTGCGCACTTGGTTGTTCCAGAAGCGGTTTTAACCACCGCCACTTGGGGCACTCCATCCCGACCAGGGACTAGATCCAGAATTCTAGCCAACGGCCACTTCATGGGGGGTAGGTTCTCGTCCTTGACTAGCACCACATCGTTAATCGCCAAGGCAGGGGCGGACGCACGCCATTTGGAGCACTGCTGAAGAAGGCTTTTCACAACGTCCTTGCGGGCTAAGGCTACGAACGACTTTCTCCCCAGTTGTGAACCACCGCCACACAAAACCCATCCAAGCCGGGTTTTCTGCAGCACCGGTAGGCCAGCTGAGAGCTGGATTTGACCAACACACAGCAGATCATAGAATAGACTGGCTCCTATAAGGAAATCGATCCGCTGTGGTCGAAAGAACTGGGGATCAGCCAAAGTGAGGTTTGACGGAATATTCCAGCTGGAGACATCCAAGCTAAAACTAGGCTGGAGGTCCGTGATGTTGGTGGCGATTACAGCCTTGACGAGGGCCGAATATTCAGAGCAATAGGATCGTAGGAGCACATCAACAGAGAATCCGTCTGTCGCGAAGTCAGTGTCGCCATTGCCCGACACTGCCACGTACGATTTGCGTCTACGAAGCTGCAGCTGACTAGCCAGTCGTAACGTAATCACGTGCACCCGCGATCTAGAATCCAAATGAGCCCGGCGTGGAACAAAAACCCCAGAACGACTCCGAATGAGAATGTTCGCCGTGGCCAGTAAGGCTATCTCACCGCTGCGACCCTGGGCAACTAGTGCATTAGCCGTGGATGGTGAAGCGCCTATATGCTCGGCGGACTCGGCTACGGCTGATGTAGACGGCACAGCAGAAGGCTGGCTGTTGAAAGGCTGGAACTCCAAAAAATGCAACAGACTGTGATGCCTCCTCCCACAACTGCGACAATTATCAGCGGGGCACTCACGCAGGTGATGGTCAGTTTGGAGACATTTCCGACATAGACCTAGTCGCCTAGCCTCTCCAAGGCGGCTCTCAGGGGGCAATGACACAAATCTTGGGCATGCAGAAACTACATGGGACCACCCACCGCATAATATACAAGCAGAGGCAGGTGAATTAGTAATAATAAAGGAGGCTCTACTGTTATCTGCGACTCTACGTCTTCCCACCTGAGTGCCTGGCGCGTAAGCGGCCAAGGCCACATCCATAGCCTCCAAAGTCCTGCAACGCTGTTCCAAAAACTCTGGTATCGACTCCCAAGTGCATTTTAAAATCGCGCTCCGAGATGGAGTGGGTTCTCCTGTGACGGCGCCGCTGGAGTTCATCGCCACTATAATTGAAATACGCTCAATTTAGGGAAAAATACGCACAAATTAATTTTGGCGCCAAAATTATAGCTCTGTTTATTTTATTATATTTAATTATATTTGAGCGCAGCGAACACGATTTATCCCACTGTGCGCTCAGAACCGTACACTGAGTTGTGGAATGTATATGTGGGGGGGGGGGGGGAATGGACACACCCCATTTATACGAAGTTCTTTTGGCCAGAAATAGAATGCTAATTACAGAGAATCTGATGCTCACGGTCACACTTGCAAAATAAAATATCATAAACCCTGCCATTTTTAACCATGAAGATTTGAAGTCCGTTTTAGTTGATCATCGCACAGAGGTCCCCGTTATCACCCTAATAGAAGCATCTAATATTAATGTGCTTCAGTCCGAAAATATTAATCACGTGCTCATTGCATACCCTAAGATAAAATTTAAATGTAAAAAGGTTACCGTCTTCTTCGCTTTTCACCAACACACCGTTCTCCAACTTCGGAACAACGTGGTAGCTAAGTGCATCCAAGAAGTCTTAGCGATCACTGATTGCGTGTCGACGATGTACGGAGCATTCTGCAAACTGGCAACCCAGGACACTTGCGCCCGAGGTCTACACGCAGGGGTCACGGCGCATTGCGAAACGCAGGCCAGGCACCTATGTAAGCCCCATAACGCTGGTAGACGATGGTATAATGATATTCAATGAGTGTCCGGCAATAGTCAGCACGGATGACGGCCCCAATATAGAAACAAATGGCACGCATCTAATAACATTTGAGCAACTAGCCTTTGTCAACGGCACAAAATACAACAGCATAAGAAAGACTGCGGGCGTGGCGGTCTCCCCCCTGCTAAACATTATCGGGCATAACCACGTGCTTAGTATGCCAATGCTTCAGAGGATGAACAGCCAAAACCTGGAAACGATACAAGCCCTCAAAAACGATGTAAGGTCGGCTGGATCAACGGACATCTGGATCGCTGTCGGCGTGGGAGTAAGCTTTTTGATCAGCACTTTCATCCTGCTCCATCTCGTGTGGAGGAGAAGACAAGATGCATGGGAAATGCAACAGTTTGCCGAAACATTCAAGACGACCGAGGACGGTCTTACTCCTAAGGGGGGAGTAGTTAACACTTCTGAGGGGTAACAAGCAGTCGGTAGAAATCTTGGGTGATTCTTGGATCACCCTAGTCTTTCTAGATGCCGACTCAGCATACCCGCCTTTGGGGGCCCTGCCTGGATCCCATTGGTTCCCGGTATGGTGAGTTATGCTTATTTTGCGATCGTCAGCATTTCCCACTGTCATGCGGTCGGCCTGCCGACTAAGCACCCTACTGCTAAGTTCCTCAGTTATAGAAGGAATCGGATCGTCGGCGAGTGCAGACGTGTTTATTTTTTTCTTTTCTTCCTATCTTCTTACAAGTAATTTAAATAAAAGAAGTGCAAGCTATAAACAGCAACACACAGTGGGCGAAAAGACGCTTAGTGCGATGAACTTCGTACATTTTGTGTTAATAAACAAGAAGGAAATCCAAAACATTAAGCTATGAGTGAATTCGACACTCATTCGGTGCTCCAACGTCAGCAAGCCGACCGTCGGCTATCTCTGCAACGAAACAACGCATAGCACTCATTCGTGTCAACCCAAGACAACGCGACCGCTAACCCAACAAAAACTACCCAACCGCGATCAATAACTCCAAGCCCGAGTAATGAACTTAATCCAACATCGCTAGGCAGGGCGCGCTCTTGCTCTCCAGCGCTCTTGTTGGACAAAACCTCACACCCCTCCCTCATGCCAACCTGCTTAGCCACGGTCACCAGTACAGTGACGTCACTAGCAACTGCAACGGCTACTTCTACAACAACTACAATAGTATCGACTGCTCGCGCAAACCATCTACTGCAACAACGAAATCTGCTGTGCAAGCAAATAATGCAGCACCTTACACCAGCGCGCTTTACTCTAAACAACGTTCGGCCTGTACAGACTGGCCTGGATCGGTACATACAAATAAAACGTAAGCTCAGCCCGCAGAGCTCTAGGCTTGGTGATTCTGCCAAAATAACTCGCGGCACCTCAAAACAATCCACATCAGAGAAGCCCATGGAAGCAAACAGATTTGCTATTTTGGCAGATAAATCCGATGAAATACCCCCTGAACACCTCGTAGGGGACAATAAAAAGCCCAAACCGCCGCCGATTTACATTAGAGAGAAAAGTTCTAATGCTCTCGTAAGCTCAATACTAAATCTAATCGGACCAGACAATTTCCACATCATTCCACTAAAAAAGGGAAATATTCACGAAACTAAAGTTCAGACTAATAAGGAAGTAAATTAAAAAATTTTGTCCAAGTATTTAAACGACAACAATAAAAACGTCTACACGTACCAATTAAAAAGCAGTAAAGGCCAGCAAGTAGTACATAAAGGTAATGAACCGGAAGTAACACCAGCCGAAGTTACAGGCGCACTAAAGGAAAAAGGTTTTAATGTTAAAAAGTTTACTAACATTTTGAATAGAGAAAGAAAGCCTCAACCTCCATTCAAGGTAGAACTTGAACCCAAAACCAAATCCAAAGCAGCAAAAAGTGTGGAAACTGTGGAGGTAACCATACGGCTAACTACAGGGGCTGTCCAGTCTACAAGGAACTGAAAAGTCGTACACACCAAAGAGTGACCACTACTCGCTCACACATTACACCTATGAAATCAACGCGTGATGTCTTCCCCCCTACAGCCGTGAAACCTTCAGCTTATAATGAGTTCACTGACAAACCCGAAAGCTTTGCAGCTGCTCTAAAAATGGGTCTGAAAGGCACCGCCCCCACCAGGAGAACAGTCTACGAACAAATTTGAAGCAATGATATGTAATCTTCAACAAAGTATGATGGATTTCATGTCATTCATGCAGACAACTATACAAGATCTTGTGCGAAACCAGAACGTTTTGATTGAGCTGCTTGTTGCTCAAAACCAGACAAAGTAATCAATGGCTCCACTTCGTATATCACTGTGGAACGCCAACGGCGTCTCACAGCGCAAACTTGAGTTAGCTCAATTCCTTAATAACAACCATATCGATGTAATGTTACCCGCAGAAACTCATCTTACAAATAAATAAAATTTCCAAATTCGAGGCTACTTCTTTTACAACACGAATAACCCAGACGGGAAAGCACACGGAGGCACCGGGATTCTGATTAGAAAACGCATTAAGCACTGCTTCCACAATAGTTTCGCCACTAACTACATGCAAGCTACATCTATAGAGGTACAGGTGGACCACCGTTCCCTAAAGCTTGCCGCCGTATACTGTCCTCCTTGGTTTACAATATCCGAATCCCAATTTATGGACTACTTCAACTCTCTGAGCGAACAATTTATAGCAGCAGGAGACTTTAATGCCAAGCATACGCTTTGGGGATTTCGACTGGTGACTCCAAAGGGAAGGCAGTTGTACAACGCAATAATAAAACCAAGCAACAAGCTAGACTGTATGTCACCTGGGACACCTACATATTGGCCAACAGATCCCAGAAAATTGCCAGACTTGATAGACTTTGCAGTCACAAAAAACATTCCACGCAACCTGATAAGCGCCAACTCCTTACCAGATCTATCGTCTGACCACTCGCCTGCACTCCTCTAACTAAATCTACATCCAGTTGCGGTAGATAAACCATTCAGACTAACAACGAATAAAACCAACTGGCTCAAGTACAAAAAATATGTAAGTTCACACATCGGGTTGAATCCACGTTTGAATGACGAAGCTGATATCAACTTATCCACAAACGCCCTTGAATCCGTCTTGGTCGCAGCAGCTCGCATGTCAACCCCACAAACGCAAGAAACCTCGTACAATCAGAGATACACGAACGTTGAAATAGAACAGCTTGTTCAAGCAAAGCGACGCTCACGGCGAGTCTGGCAATCCAACAGATCACCTTCTGCAAAACAAAGATTTAAAGATGCTACACGAAGACTCACAGCTGCACTCCGTCAAGAAGAAGAAAGGTCCCAAAAACATTTCATAGAGTAGTTATCCGCAACGAGCTCCAAGTTCCCACTTTGGAGAGCACACTCATCACTCAGCGCAGCAATAGAACCTGCAATACCAATTAAGACATCAACAGGCAACTGGGCGCGCAGCGACGCAGAAGGAGCCGAGAGATTTGCAAAACATCTTCAAAATGTATTTCAGCCCAACACAGCATCAAACGGGATCTCACTGCCAGCAACATCAGATATCGACACATCTACGTATGATCCCATTGTATTCAGACCACACGAGTTGCTCAAAATCATAAATGAACAACTCAACCCAAAACAATCCCCAGGATGCGACCTAATATCACGACTCATCAATTCGGTTTTTAAGAAAAACATGGAACCATCGAGCAATTCAACCGCATAACTTCTGAAATCAAAAATGCATTCGAACAAAGGGCGTACTCACTGCAATATTTCTGGACGTATCACAAGCTTTCGACAGAGTATGGCTACAAGGTTTAATGCACAAAATAACAGAAATGCAGAATAACCAACACTCATAAACTTCTGAAGTCATACCTTTACAACAGGAAATTCTCAGTAAGTTGTAATGCTGCCATGTCCGATGATTACATCATCAGTGCCGGAGTTCCTCAAGGCAGCGTGTTAGGACCAACACTCTACCTTATCTACACTTAACAGGCAAGACTGCCCCCCACTTATTCTAAATAACACAGTGGTTCCGGTAGCAAATAAAGTGACATATCTTGGCGTACACCTCGATAGACGGCTTACTTGGCACAGCCACATTGAAGCCAAAAGAACTCATTTAAAGCTCAAAGCCAGCAACCTCCACTGGCTTATCAATAGCCGCTCGCCCATTAGCCTGGACTATAAGGTACTCCTATACAACACAGTTCTGAAACCAATCTGGATGTACGGCTCTCAGTTGTGGGGAAATGCCAGTAACAGCAGTGTGGACATAATGCAAAGAACACAGTCAAAAATCAGAACCATCACCGGGGCACCGTGGTACGTTCGGAAAGCAAACATTCACAGGGACCTTGACATACCACTCGTCAGAGAAGAGATAGCACAAATTACAACAAAGTACTACCACAGGCTGTCAGTACATCCAAATCATCCTGCGAGAGCCCTCACGCGAATTTCTAGCAGTTCCCGCCTACTCCGCAACGACCTTCCAATCCAGCGCTAATTATTAGAACCATGTATTCTCTATTCAGTTAAAATAAACTGTTAGTTAACGTATTATTTTAAGATTTGCAACCTTATTGTTACACTCATAAAGAGGAGATCCAATAAATAAAATCAAGTTGAAAAAAAATAAATAAAATTCTATTGGCTATTGTCTAAGTGTGTGTTTGTGTTGTACATTAGAGAAAAAGGTTACTTAAGGTTGCGCTTGTGGACTACGCTCCCTCCAATGAGGACCGCTGTCCCCAGGTCCGCTTCTATGCGTTTTTCCGTGTATTACGGAGTTAACTTATTGCCTAGTCTTTTATTGTTCTTTAAGTAGACTCTTTCTCCTACCTCAAATATTCTATTTTGTCTTGATGGGTTACACCTGTCAAGATTATCCCTTTATGCTTTTTAAATAGTCATTTTTATTGCTTCCTTAACTTTTTCGGAAGCAGTGTGGATTACATCAATGGGTTTTTGGTTAATGACCGAATGTAATGTTTTATTATATTCAACGGTCGCGCACATAACTAGCTCCACTGTATCCACTCCACTGTATCATTTATTTGTTTATCCATTTTGATGCACCTCGCTATTTATGTTAGGGTGCTGCGGAGGCGTTCGATTTGTCCGTTTGAACTACTGTGCAGCGGGGGTGAATTTACAACATGCCATACTGATTTTTGAGTAACGATGTGATCGTTTCAGAGCTGAAAGACGCTTCGTTATCACAGTATATTGTCTTTATATTTGGGAATAAGTTAATTAATTGGAGGATAGGGATTTTCACGTCTACTATTGCCCTAGACACTATTGGTTGTACTACCGAAAATTTGGAGAATTTGTCGATGGCCGTTAAAAATAGTTTTTTATCGGTGGAAAAAATATCAATGTGCAGCATTTCGCCGACGGAATTGGAGTTACCCCAAGTTCTTGTTTCTTGGGGTGTCTGTCATACTTTGCTGTAGTGCATATTTTGCAATTTGTCACTATTTTAGTAGCCAACTTTGACATTTTTTGAAATAATAGTCGCGGAGGACTTGTTTGATATTTTCCTGAGCAGCTCTGTGTGCACGATTGTGCTCTGCGGTGATTATTTCGATCTGCTCACTTTTATCAGAAATGTCTGACACAAAGTTCTTGCAGTGCCAAAATTTCGTAGCTGAAAAATTTGATACTAATGCATGTTGAATGCTTGCCAATGTTGGCAAGTTACAATGAATAGCGTTGACAACTTTTGGGTTAATGATTAGTCTTAATGTTTCGAAAAGGGTCGATTTTTCCGTGAAATGTATATTACGGCGGGATTTATTTCCGAAAAATAGAAAGTATCGCTTTAAAGAATTCTATGCCTCTTCTAGGACTATCTGATTTCTGAAACAATTTAGAGGTTTTTCCGTTGCTTCTATCGTATAAGTGCTAGATTCTTCACTGTGAACTATTGCACAATCAGATTCGGGTTCGTTTTGAAGGGCGTTGATGTTTTGTCGCGAAAAGGCGTCGGCGACAAAATTTTCTTTGCCCGGAGTGCATATGACTTTTCGCCGTAGTCATCTATAAATGCTTTCCAACGTTTTAATTTGTCATTTGGGTTCTTGTCGGAGACAGCGGACATTAGCGGCTTATGATCTGTGTAGATTCTTATGTCACGAGTGCCATACAGATACTGCCTTAATTTTCCTAGAACCTAGACTATAGCAAGTAACTCTCTTTCGTTAGTTGCGTAACGGATCTCGCAGTCTTTAAGGGTTCTGGATATCATCGTTATGTGTTTTTTGTCTTGCTACAGTACTGCCCCTATGCCGTAAGCTGACGCATCGGTTGTCAGATCGAACGGTTTCTTATAATTTGGGTATTTGAGGGTGACATCTTCTGATGCCAAAATGTTTTGAAGTCTATCGAACGCGTCTCTTTGCTGAAAATTTATATTAACTTTCCTAGACATGTGTTTACTTACAGAACCGTTTTCTCCCTTAAGGAGGTTAGTTAGTGGCCTGGCTATTGTAGCGAAATCTTTTATAAAACACGTATAATAGCTGGCAAGTCCTAAAAATTATCTTAGTGGGAATAAGCTTGTCGGTTCTGTGTATTTCTTAATGGCTGCTACCTTTTCAGGGTCAGTTGTAGCCCGTTTCGGGTTACTACAAAGCCGAGGTATTGGACACTTTCTTTAAAAAAATAGGTTTTCTCTTTCGAGATGGTCATATTGGCTTGGCCTAATTTTTTCAGGACCCAGTCAATGTGACTGACATGCTCTTTTTCATTTTCCGAAAAGATTATGACATCGTCAACATAGACGTAACACGACTTCCCTATCTGCTCTCTCAATACGTCATCGATTGCCCTTTCAAAAATGCTACCAGCATTTTTTAATCCAAAAGGCAAACGGCAGAATTTATTAATTTTTAAAGCCTCCGTTGATTGAAAATGAGTTTTTTTCGTGATCTTGTTCCGCGAGGAAAATTTAGTGATAGTCAGATTTTAAGTCTAGAGTTGTAAAATATTTGGCTTTGCCAAGGTTTGCCAGTATTAACTCAATACTTGGCAAGGGGTATTTATCAGGAATGGTTTTTTCGTTCAGTTTCCTGAAGTCGATTACCAAACGCTTTTTTCTACCACCTGTCTCATCTGACCCTTTTTTATCGACCACCCAAGTTGGATTATTATACGGTGATCTCGACGGGGTTATAATATTAGACTTCAGTAGGTCTTTTATTTCTTTATTAACGAATTCTGCGACACCCATTGGGTGCGGGTACGCTTTAGAGTACACTGGGTTGTTATCCTAAGTGCAAATAGTAGCCACAACATTTGTGTTGTACTTTAGATCTTTTTTTCATCATTTCGATAAATTCCTTTTTGAGCAGTGTGGCTCTTTCAATGCCGTGGGACACGACAATTTTGTTTGTGACGAGGGTTAGCTTACGATCAACATGGTCATAGTATTGCATGAGGCTTTGGTCACTTTGGCGAACTGCCTCAAGCTGTTGTCGAAACAACCTTAACGAAGTTTTGTCTGCGTAGGAGCAGTCTAATCTTGCTAGAATGTCATCGAAATTAAGTACAGTATTGTGTGATACCAGCAACACTCGCACTGGGCCCCTAATTTTATTCCTGATTATGGTAACGGCTTGATAATGGTAATGGCTTGATAATAATAACGGCACAGCTGCCCTGGTAAGGTCTAAAGAGTTCGTATGCGTCCGTGGCGGACTGCCTCCACGCTACGTACTCGTCTTGTTCACCGTTAAAATCTGGTACTGACTTAATTACGTGGAGCGGTATGTCGGATGGGGGTGCTCCTAGCTGTACTGAGACTCTTTGGTTCAAATTCAGCTCGGAGCCTAGCTTTCTGTTGCGCTAAGGCGCCCTGGATAATGTTTTGCAATTCGTTCGCTAATGAACGCGTCTTCTTTCTCTTCGATTTGAGCCTGTCTTGGTCTAAAACCCCGGATCTCTTCTTCTTCCCTATCACTCACGACTTCTTTTTTAATTTCTCTATACGGACCTGGAAAGTTCATTAAAAACTTGAACTTATGCCACCTAATATTCCGTTCGGCTGGCATAACACTTTAATATATTTTATATTTATTTAGGTGCAGGTCACAAATGCAGCTTTATTATTATATACAATTTTTTTTTTTAACGTGTGCAAGTTACATTTATTTTCGCCAATTATAAGGCACATTTTTATTGTATGCAATTTGGTGTATGTTTGTTGAAGCCGTAATTAATCAGCCCACTTACATGTTTTGAAAATTTTGAGGGTCGCTAGTTTATTTTGTTCGTTAGGCGCCAGTTATCCTGTAGTCGGTTGCTCGGTGGTAAGGCTGCTCCAGATTCGGCCGATGATGAGGTGGCACCTGTAGGGTGCTTGATGAGTAGTAGCGGTTCAAGATAGGTGAGAATCGGCGGCCGGGCTGCTGGTCCCAGGTGGCCGCTGATGGTGTGCCACCGGTAAGGTGGTTGACGAAGTGTAACGATGACGAAGTGACGAAGTTTATGTCGAGAGGGTGACAGCCCCCCTATACCCCTGGCCTTAAACTCAGTGGGCGAATGCAAATAATAAGACGGCGATAGCCAGAGTAAAGTTCACGGAGCTAAGTCCTCTTTATTCAAATGATTATAAAACAGAACTGAGAAACTTAGCAGTAGGGTGCTTAGTCGGCAGGCCGACCGCATAACAGTGGGAAATGCTGACGATCGCAAAATGAGCATAACTCACCATACCGGGAACCAATGGGATCCAGGCACGGCCCCTTATATACGGGCTATACCTATATTATAAATATATATCATAATTTATGCCGCTACCTAACGGCAAGTGTATGTCAGCCTCGGCACCTCCCGAAGTTAGCTTTCCTTTTTTTATGGTCTGTGTCTACTGAAAATGGACTACGCTCTGGGACTTCCTGAATGGCCTTGATTTTTTTTGGTCGGTAGGACACTATGGTGGACACTATGAACCCCAAAAAGGTAACGCTTTTGCCCTCATATTAGCATCGTGTACGCTCTTAAGAACCCAACCTACCCTCCGGATGTGGAAGCTTTCACCCTCCAAGAATACGATAACATCATTAACATCGTATAGCAGAATTTACCAACGTCAATTAATCTTGGGAAAATGCTGGCAGCATTTTTTAATCCAAATGACAGTCTGCGAAATTCGTACTTTTCTCCGTTTAAAGAAAAGGAAGTTTTTTACGATCGTCTAGTATGATGCGATGATGATGTGAATCCAGCGTTATGAAATGGTTTCCTAAAAGTTTTTATTAGGAGTTTTCCAATATCATCGAGAGGTTTGGAATGATGTATCTGTCGGGTATGGCTCTCTAGTTTAGCTTGCGAGAAGCCAACAACAAACACATTTGCCGTTTTCAAGATTCGTCGGTGCTTTATTATGTATTATCCAAATATTACGTATTATAACGTAGGGTCTGCGAAGTCTTTTTTTTGTCGCTGAGCATTTTCAAAAAGGCATATCTGGCCAAAGATCTGAGCAATCGACGTCAGTAAAATTGACATAGTGCCCTGTCTATTATTCCTCTTCGGGGCCCCATTCAAAGTGGCCGGAAGCTAGTCAAAATGGTGCCCCCGCGTGTTTAACAAGTCAGGACCGATAATCGCGTCAAAGGAAGACAAGTCAAGTAAAATGAAGAACGTGACAAGTAAGGACCGATAATCGCGTCAAAGGAAGACAAGTCAAGTAAAATGAAGAACGTGGCCTTCATATTAAAAAGTATTACGAAGCATTTCTTCGTAATGTTGATGACGCCATGAATGGAATGAATTCTAAACGCAGATTATACTGGGTGGGCGCCCATCAATCCTTCGTATGGTCGGATGAAATTTTCATTAAATTGAGTATCTCTCGGGGTTCGATTCCTTTTCTTGATCCTTCTTCTTTTGGATTTTCTTCTTTGGCTTTGCCGAAAAATGGATATCAGAGAGACTACATCTAAGTCCCGAAATAAATACGTGGAGTGCATTATCCCGGAATTAATTACATAAAACCATAGCCGCCGACGCTTTATACGACAAAGTGACGTTATTAGTGAGTAAGGTGAGTTTTTTTTCAACCTCGTAATAGTACTGCAACAGTGTGAGGCTTTACTATCTGAAAGTGCCCATATGCTGCTCGGCGACATGGCTCCGAAATCGTCGGAGAAATTCGAAAAACGAACAAGAGAAGACGGATTATTCTGACCCATGACAATGCAAGCTCTCACACATCAGCTCAAACCAGCGCCTTTATGACCGGCCAAAATGTCGAATTGATGGGTCATTCGCCATACAGCCCTGACTTGGCACCCAATGACTTCTTTTTATTCCCAAACTTTCCCACAACCCAACGATTTTCGACGCCAGAAGATGCTGTTGAAGCTTTTAAAAACCATGTTTTGGAGGTGTCTCAATCGAAGTGGTCAAAGTGCTTCAAAATGCATACTAAAGCAGATATACACCAATAAACAATTGCTATAGACAAGGGACCGCGGGGGCTGAGCGGCGCCGTGAAAAACACAAAAGTTAAGCTAAACAGAAACAAAGCGAGCGGCGCCGATTTCGTGAAGTGGAAGTCGCTAGGCTAATGCAACACATAAGGGCTGAATTATATGCACATAATATTAACAAAGCAATGATATGCTGTCAAACACTAAGATAAATAAATTTATATATACATAAATAATTTATTCGGGTGGGATATTTAATAATTATACATTTTTTATAAATTTTTGTTCTAGCACCAGAATATTTATTAAAAAAATTTAAATAACAACACGCAATGATCCATATCAGAGAAGGGCACGGGTGGCACTTTTCGGCACCCTATGCATACTCATAAAAATTCGTATATGGATGGCACTCTCCACTCATCAGAAAAATTACATGATGCGACACACACAAATTCCAATAAGTGTAATATTGCCTTTCTTGCACTTGTTCACTTTGTGTATGTGTCACTTTAAACACTCAGACACTCAGGTATTTTACGCTCGTAAGTATTAATCATATTTGCCACACAAAAAAGTGTTGAAATGAGAGATTAGTAAAAATTGATTGTGTCAAAAAAACATGAGTAGTAAAAACACACATGCAAGTCTTGAGTGTTTTCAGAAACACCTAGGTGTTTTCAGATTGATATGTTGCATTGGTTTCACTTTGGGGACGAAATTGGTTGTCAAAAATATTATCCGCATATTTTGTAACACTTTCTTGCTCAATCATTCATTATTAGATATCCGAAGAAGCAACATGACTAGTGAAGCCGAAGTTATTCGCCGAAAAATTGCAAGTGGCGAACTAAAAACGATACCTAGAGGAAAAGGTAAAAGCCTCATATGGAATATTTGAGATAAAATCTTTTTGCGTTTACCAAATGGAAATGAATACCGCCGAAAACGATCAGGATTCCAATTTAAGCTTCATTTTGAATAACAATAACCCAATGAGACTTTCACCCCCCTCAGATTCCATATCTCGTAATAACGAATTGTTGCTATTAATTATATATTTTAATTGAATATATTGTTATATTAATTTATATATTTATTTTAAATTATCAATCAATTAATAAAAATGTTATTTAATTATGATTTTATATGATTTATATGAAAATAAAGAAAATTTTATGCAGATGTAGAAATGCAGATGTTAAGAATATATTTGAGAGTTGCTCACTTACATCGTTCCCAACATTATCGCGATGAGAACTTTTATTTTGGGCGATAAATAATCATATTAATAAACTTAACGACGGAGTTGGGTGGTCCCGCGCAGCAGTTACAGCCAATTTAAGTTCTTTTTAGTGTATTTGATTTTTGGAAAGAGGAATATATAATAAAAAACCCTTAAAATGACTTATAGCATGGTTAGATAGATTTATTGGTTGTAAGGCTGTATGTTTTGAAATTTAGAAAGTTCTTAAATTTCATGCCGTTGCGGAGTATATTAATTTTACAGAGAAATTGTAGTTGTAAATTGATTAACAATAGTTTTTTCCGGATCGGCGTTATAGCTCTCGCGGTCAATGTGATAGTCCACTTAACAAGCAAATATTTTTCAGAAAAAAAATAAGAAAGGACGGCTACAGTCGAGTTTTGTTTAAAAACATGAAAGAAAAGCTAACTTGGGCGGAGCCGAAGATACTATACCCTTGCAGTTAGATAGCAGCTTATATTATTATATATATATATCGGATCGTATATAGTTATGAAAATTTCACTATCAAATCAATTTTCTAATAAAAATGTTTAAAACAGACGATCGTTCAATTATATGGCAGCTATATGATATAGTCGGCCAATCCTTATGAAATTTAGTAGATCGGATTAGATTGTTTTCCACTGAAATATACTAAAATTAGGTATTATCTTATATACTGTCACTTATGGGACTTATATTTTCGTTAAAAGGGCTTCAGTCAACCTCAAAGCCCACTAGGTGCATCATCCGTTCTTCACTTGACGATTTGTTCAGCTTCACCATGGCGCAGCGTGCTAAATTCCTTAGATGGTCATAATCATCACAGTCAGAAGTGGAGTCTTTTGGATTTTAGCAGCATCGAGGAGTATGGTGCTCGCATTTATGTCGTATCCAAGGGCTCAGGGCTTAAGAGTCATTTACTCTGCTCAAAGTCGCACCTCTAAAAACTATTATATTGCCAAAACTGGACTACGCTAGGAAGTATTTCAGCTGGTGCGATCCAGCTGTGGCGCTGTCTTGGATTCGAGAGGAGCCTGCTCGCTTTTTGTTTGGTTTCTACAATCCAGGAGTTAACCAGAATGATGTAATAGCGGTATGTTCCTACGTCTTTGAACCCGGAAAACATCCTGTCGCGTGGTGCTCTTCCCAGGGAGTTGATTGAAGATACCCTGAGGTCTCATGGTCCTGCGTTTCTGCACACAAAATAAATATTATAACGTTTTAAAGAAAAATATTTGGAACTTCATTGAAATACTGACCAATTCAGGGAAGGAAAACGGTGACTAACGCATTCCACAAATGTATCCGATGCTTCCCCACTACGACTTGGTTCCTGTAGCACATTATGGCTGATCTCTCGGAGCAAAGAATCAGGAATCGCCTGGTCTTTGAAGTGGATTTTTGCGGCACATTTTATTTGCAATAAGGCTCCTGTAAAATATTACGTGAGTGTTTTCATTTGTGTTGTTACCAAAACCGTTCAACTGGGGCTTGAAAAATATCTATCTACATCTGCCTTTTTGCAAGTTTTTAAACGGCTTATATGCACCCGCCGAAAGCTGCAACCAAATTTGTTGGAGCTAAAAACGAGCTTAAGGAGTTGCTCCAACTCACATTAGCGATAAGCATCAACTGCTGCTGGAGTTTAGCGCGATTAAGTCCATCGAGTGGTATTTTATTTTCCCTTGATCACTGCGTTTTGGTGGACTCTGGTATAATTTACAAAATATACAAAGTATAATTTTTACCGGGCTGTTGGATTCCTAGTTCCTGGATTTGAGGAGCTGCGAACTTTTCAGTGTTACATTGATTCTTTCAAACCTCAAGGCTTTTATTATCTCTATTTTCTCTTAAGAACAGTCCCCAAATGGGGAGATAATATCTGGTACATAATATGCAATATATACAAACATAATATACAAAACATAAGTTTAATTTATCTTATCTTTATGTTTATTGATATTATCGTTATTGTTGGTCGCAAGCCGATTTTTCTCGGCCGGTTGGTTTCAACAGGCCTTATCTTTAGCATTAAGCTAGCGAGCTTTCGCTGAGCCTATGTGTAAAAGAAATTCTTCCAAATTGCATCATCTGAGTATATATCCCATAGCTCCTATATAATTGAAAATTCGGAAATGACACAAACTGTTTAATGACGTTTGGGGCTTTATCCAACATTTTTAATTTGCAAATTGATTTGATATTGAAATTTTCATAAAGATCGGCCAACTATATACGATCCAGTATATCTATAATAATATAAACTGCTACCTAACTGCAAGGGTAAATCATCTTCGGCTTGTCCCAAAGTAAGCTTTCCTTTCTTGTTATACCCTTGCAGGAGGTCTTATAATTTTGATCAAAAGTGTGCAACGCTGTGAAGGAGACATCTCCGACCCTATAAAATGTATATATTCTTGATTAAGAATTACCTCCTGAGTCGATATAAGCATGTCCGTCTGTCAGTTTCAACGCAAACTAGTGTTTCTGTTTCAAAGCGATAGACTTGAAACTTTCTCAACACACATCCTTTTTTTGTTTGCAGGTATTATATAAGTCGAAACGCCCGGGATTGGCCGACATTATCCTATAGCTGCCATATAACTGAACGATCGGAAATGGCACAACCTTGCTATTTTTAATGCTAGGGACTGTTTTAAAATTGTAATTAGAAAATTGATTCGATGGTGAAATTCTCATAAGAATCGGCCAACCATATACGAACCGATATATCTATATATATGTAGGTATAATAATATAAGCTGCTACCTAACTGCAAGGGTATGTCAACTTCGTCTCCGCCCGAAGTTAGAGTTTCTTTCTTGTTTTTATATATATTTTTTGGAACGAAATTTCTTATGGCGCGGTATGAGTTTGGCGGAGGAGGGCTAGCCGAGAAAACCCGCAACGTAACGTTAAACGGCTCTCCGTCTTCTCAATCAAAAAATAACCATTTTTCACTCACTCTCTCTCTCTCTGTCTCTTATTTTTCTTATTTGAAGAAATGCGACAGATGATTTTGAAATTGTAATTCATATATTCACTTTTTTTTGTCAATCTCAATTATTTATTATATTTCAATATTCAATTGTCAGTTTTAATTTTCAAATTCAATTTTCATTTGGAATTTTCAGTTTCAATTTTCAAATTTAATTTTCAATTTTCATTTGTAATTTTCAGTTTCAGTTTTTAAATTCAATTTTCAATTGTAATTAAAAGTTTCAATTTCAATTTTCAATTTAAACTTTCAAATTCAATTAAAAACAAGAAAGGAAAGCTAACTTCGGGCGGAGTCGAAGTTGATATACCCTTGCAGTTGAGTCGCAGTCCGCTAGGTGGCAGCACGCATCTTATATTATTAGATATATAGCGGATCGTATATAGTCGGCCGATCCTAATGAAATTTGGCATATCGAATTATGCCGAAGAAGGAATCCATTGAAACTCCCATTCGTCTAACTTAAAAAACAACGAAGTTATGGCATTTCAGATCAATCAGTTATAGGCTATAGGATATAGTCGACCGATCCCAGCCGTTCCGACTTATATACTGCCGGCAAAGAAAAGAAGGGTGTGTACAAAGTATAAACTCGATAGCTTTTAAATTTTGAGACTAGTTTGCGTCGAAACAGACAGACAGACGGATATGCTTATATCGACTCAGGAGGTGATCCTGTTTAGGAATGGACTATCGATACATAGTTTATAAGTTATCCCATATTGTCATCTTTATATTTTCTATACCTACTAGCTTTAGAATCCACAACATGTATGCACACACACACCTATCGTTAAGTTCCACAAATGTAAATTTTCTTTAGTACCAATTAGACAGCGAAACTGACAAGAACATATAACTCTACAGTCCACTACTCATTCGTCTTAACGGTTGGGGATCATTGTTTGGTCCTTCGCATCCGGATTTGTTTTGTAGTTTTCTGTGCATTGGTTCTCATTTGTAATTGTTTCTCGGCATGGAGCAATTAAAAGCATTGACAAAAGGGCGCGCCAGACTCAAGGCCAATATCACACGGAGCTTGGCTTGGGCTGAGGACGCGCAACATTCGAACGCCACACGGGCAGAGGTGTCTTCGCGGCTGAAGCATCTCGACACAACATGGAAAGAATTCAATAGATTTGGTGATGAAATAGCTATGCTCGACGAAGTAGATGGCTATGTGGATCCGGAGCATGACAACATATTCTACGAGGAAAAATATCTAAGGGCAGATGCATTACTTTCGGCGATGGTAGGTACAAGACCTAGTCCATCAATTGGGAACAGTGAAAACGGCAGCGGCGTGCTGCAAAACAACGACGCAATAATAAGTTTGCTACAACAACAACAACAACTCTTCGAGCAGTTGGCGGCAAATCAAGCCAATGCAAACATGTCGAGACCTGAAGGAGGAGACGTCATCGCGGCGAATTCAGGTAGTGCTCAAATGGTAGGGGCATCAGCTCAAAGCGAATTGCCTAAAATTCAAATTAAACGGTTCGCTGGCAATTATTCAGAGTGGCCAGCTTTCAAAGACATATATGAGAGCACAATTCACAACAAGGCGAATTTGACAAATACGCACAAATTTCATCATTTGAAATCTCTTCTGATCGACGAGGCTGCGAATCTGGTACGACATTTGGCTATTACGGATTCAGCTTACAACACCGTGTGGGAGCGACTTAATGAAAGATATAATCGTCCACGGCATATCGTGAATTCACTATTGGAGCAGTTTATGAAGCTGCCAACAACAACAAGGTCGGATACAACAACATTACGGAAGGTGTCAGACGGCGCAAATGAAATAGTGCGTGGTCTGGATGCCATAGAGGAAACAGGACGAGACTGTTGGATTATCTACTTGACGCTGGAGAAGCTGGATGCAGATACTCGACGCAGGTGGATCGAGCGCAGTGTGGAGACAGACTCACCCACACTGGAGGAATTCTTCAAATTTTTGGATGCACGTTGCGAGGAACTAGAGCTCAGCAAGCGTGAAACAATCGGAGGCAAGACTACAGCCTCAATCGGTGACAAGACAAGGAAGGTCACACATTCGCTGGTTGTACTTGAAGGAAACAAGTGCAGCAAATGTCATTCTACAGAGCATCGTCTGTATGGATGCCAACAATTCTTGGATATGTCAGCAGGACAGAGGTTTTCGTTTGCCAAGGAAAACGCTCTATGTTACAATTGTCTAAAACCTGGTCATGGGGTCAGGAAATGCAAATCGACGTTCAAGTGCAGACAATGTAAAGGTCAGCATCACTCACTGTTGCACCTGCAACGCACGCAACAGGCTATTGGAACAATCGCACAAACTGGTGAGGATCAGGAGGATCCTAGCGCAAACATCTCAACGGTGACTACGAGTCACATCGCACAAGCAGAAGGTTCTGCAGCAATGGTATGTGCACAAGGCAGTGCCAATTCACAACAATCAACTGGATGGAACAGGAGCACCTTGCCGACGGCCATGGTCAACGTTCGCAACGCAAAGGGAGATTTGGTAGCATGCCGACTCCTATTGGACACGGGTTCAGAACTGTCGTACATATCTGAACGCTGTATACAAACACTTGGTTTGGCTCGTACGCCATCACGCATACTGGTTACGGGAATTTCATCAACCAAAGCAGACACTACAAGGGGATGCAGCACTATAAGCATCCAATCCCGTATTTCGCAAGATCAGCTGGTAGTCCAGGCTCATGTGCTTGGAAAAATTACGTCATCATTGGAAAGGCAGGCCATCGACGCGTCTGCACTTCGAGTTTTCAACGATCTGCAATTGGCAGATTCACAATTTAGCACAAATGCTCCAATTGACATTCTTTTGGGCAGCGAACACGTTTGGAGTGTTATAACTGGAAGAAAAATCTACGACGACAAAGGAAAGCTCATTGCTATATCATCAATTTTCGGATGGGTAATTACATCACTGCTTTCATCACGCGCATGCAGCGCTACGGCACTTACAACAACAATAGACATCGATGCTTATCTCAGAAGGTTCTGGGAACTGGAAAGCATACAACGCAAAGCAGAAGTTCAACCTGAAGACGAGGAGGTGGAGAAACACTTTCTTGCAACACACACTAGAGACAAACAAGATACACTTCAAGGAGCGCTACAGAGGTTCAAATCAGTTAAACGACGTTTGGCGCAGAATCAACAGTTACGTAACGATTACGTAAAGTTCGTGAGGGAATACCTGGAGCTAGGCCATATACGAGAAATCCCACCGAGCGAAATTCCCAAGGGTAGGAATTTCTACCTGCCACATCATCCCGTATTGGGTCGGAAACTTCGAGTGGTTTTCGACGGATCATATCAGGACGCCAAAGGCATGGCTTTAAACGACACGCTCTCGATCGGACCGAGTATTCAGCGAGACCTATTTGCTGTGTGCTTGCGATTCCGTATGTACAAATACGTCTTTTCAGCGGACATAGTCAAGATGTTCCGTCAAATCTGGGTGAGCGAAAAACATAGAGACTATCAGAGAATAGTATGGAGAGAGGATCCGTCAGATACTATCAAGCACTTCCAACTATGCACGGTGACGTATGGAACATCATGCGCACCATTTCTAGCAGTCAGAGTGCTAGAGCAACTAGCTGCTGACCATAAGCACGAGTTTCCAAACGCAGCAAAAATCGTGTTGGAAGATTTGTATGTCAACGACGTTCTCACTGGAGCAAATAGTGAGGATGAGCTGCTACGCAACAGGGACGAACTCGTCCAACTGATGTCCTGTGCTAACCTAGAGCTCGGGAAATGGGTATCGAATACCAAACGCATCCAATCGGAGGATAACACGGATTCCTCACAATCACCAGTCAAAGTGCTAGGGCTGCATTGGCACCCTGAAGAGGACACATTGTCGTACAATGTAAACCTATCGAAATATCCTAGCCGAATGGTTAACGACGATGGAACCATTTCGGTCGCCATACTTGCAGCAAAAACAAGAGTGGCACCTTTAAAGCAGCAGTCTTTGCCGCGCCTGGAACTATGTGGCGCACTTCTACTGAGTCAACTTCTGCAATCCATAAAAGCTGGACTAATGAACAACGACGTAACGATCTACGCATGGAGTGATTCGACGATAGTCCTGTCATGGTTATCGTATTTACCAGCCCAACTCAAGACGTTTGTTGGGAACCGCACTTCAGAAATCCTCGAAACCATCCCGAAGCATGCATGGCGGCATGTAGACTCAAAATCGAACCCAGCGGATTGCGCATCCCGTGGCTTGGGAGTATTCGAGCTCATTGACTTCCAATTATGGTGGAAGGGTCCTTCATGGCTGAGGGACAAACGCATACAAGACGAAGTCAAAACTACGTGCCTAGCTGCGCAGACGAATGTCACGACGGACAACCCATGGAATAAGCTTCTCAATCGCAACTCATCTTGGCTGAAGCTTATACACACACTTGCTTACGTTTTGCGCTTCATTCATCGCATGAAGCACCCATCTTCGAAGCAAACATCGAACTCTCTAACATTCGATGAGATCAAGGCAGCAAGGATTCGGTGGCTGCAACACGCTCAAGCTGGTTTTCAACAGGAGATCCAGTTACTACGCGCAAACAAGGCTCTAGGGAACCAATCTCAATTGGTCAAGATCTCACCAATCATCGACAAGGACAACCTGCTAAGAGTAGGTGGACGAATCCAACATTCGCAGTTGTCAGCAGAGGCGAAGAATCAGCAGCGTTGCGCTCGTCAAGGAGTCCAACACACCACCAGCATTATGGCATCTAGCGAAGGTGATCGACACTTTCCAAGGAAAGGACAATATGGTTCGAGCAGTCAGGATCATCCGGCTCAAAACCCGGCCAATAACGAAAATTGCGAAACTACTCAGTTCAGAAACCGTGTTTCAGGGTGGCCCGGGATGTTTAGGAATGGACTATCGATACATAGTTTATAAGTTATCCCATATTGTCATCTTTATATTTTCTATACCTACTAGCTTTAGAATCCACAACATGTATGCACACACACACCTATCGTTAAGTTCCACAAATGTAAATTTTCTTTAGTACCAATTAGACAGCGAAACTGACAAGAACATATAACTCTACAGTCCACTACTCATTCGTCTCATCGGTTGGGGATCAATCCTGATCAAGAATATATATACTTTATAGGGTCGGAGATGTCTCCTTCACTGCGTTGCACACTTTTGACCAAAATTATATGGGTATAAAAATAATAATTCATTACATCGAAAAATATTATTTTCCTAAGGAGGAAAATTATTTTTTCATTTATCTCTGTTTCACTCACTTTTCACCAAAATTTACAATTATTCCCTAATTTCCAATTGTTTTCTTTTTTTTTACAATTGAACTTAACTTAAAAATAAGCTCATTACAATTATTTCATGACTTCTTATGCTATTCCTCTCAGTTCTCTCACAAGAGTTCAATGAACCCTCTGGGGAAGTTTTGGGAGCTATGCTCCATCGCACCTTCACTACCGAGATGATCCACCGCGTGCTATCACCTATTTCGCTTTACTGACCAAAACTGCAACGGGTCTCCCGCACCCTCTCCGTCCGTCTCACTTACTCCTTCATCCCAACGTGGAGTGAGGGCCTAAACTTAAAGCTTTTTTTCTCTCTTCTCTCTTGTTCACCAGTATCACACTAATAATACATGATTTTATTGCAGCTGGCGCGAAATGTAGGGATTTTTAAAAGGGATTTTTTTGTTTGTAAATTTTAAATCGTTCTATAACAGCTTATAAATACTTAGTTATTAAATAGCCCAGATATTACCAAGCTAACCAATTTTCTAAGCTAGGTCGGGGTGAGGTTAGGTTTACTTAGGGGTCACATATTCACATCTAACCCTCTAGCAAAAATTCCCTTTCTATGCTGACTAAATAAAAATTTTCTTAGAAAGAATCCATTACTGAAGTCTCCTTGCGCCGAGGACCTCCCTGCAACCGCACCAGGGGTTTCGCCAAATTTCGTCGCGACTTCGCTAATTGTGGACCGCGGACTGATCTGGTCCCAGAGCTTTGCCTCTTTCGCATAGGTGTTCTGCACTTGGGAGCAATGCTGTTGCAGGCCTAGTAAAAAAAATTACGCGAACTTAGAAATCTCCTCTCTTATATTAACTATTGTTCCCCCAAACGCTTACCTCCGGAGTCAGTGCCAACTGACTAAGTTTCAAACTTTTACACTTTATCTGCTTCAAACTGGTAGGTTTAAGTTAAGGTTTAACTTAAAGTATGACTTTAAGTTTTACCACTTTAAACTGCACTGGTCTGAGTCTCGATAAATTGAATCAATATAAATGACACATATATATATAAATGTAATAATTATAGTTTAGCACATAATCATTTTCTCATCGCTGTTGTTAGTCGCAAGCCGACTCTTCTCGGCCGCTCGGCTTTATTTTATTGGTGTCATTAAGTTAACGAGTTTTCGCCCGTCCTATACTAAAAGGCGGGCCCACTTGTACTCTCTATCTCAGTGCATACGCATTCTAAATTGGAGCTTTCTGGCACTCCTTTCTGCAAATAAATTAACATTTTATAACGTTGTGAAACAAATAATTCCCTTTTTTGACCAAACATTGGTGACCCCGACGTGATATAATTAATAAAATTAACAGTTCCGCGAGCATAAAACTGTGCGAACATACCCGTTTCAGTTTTTGCGCGGTGTATTAACTTATGTACATATGTGCATTTTTGAACATAAACGGCATACAGTTCATCAGTGAAACAATTATTTTGTATTTGTACATAAATCATTTAATAATATAAATAAATACAATACATACAATTGTTATCTGGTCCGCCAACATACATACATACATACATACGTTCCACTTGCAAGTGCATTCGACTCACACAAGCTTTCATATATTATATACATTCCACAACTCAGTGTACGGTTCTGAGCGCACAGTGGGATAAATCGTGTTCGCTGCGCTTAAATATAATAAAATAAACAAGAACTATAATTTTGGCGCCAAAATTAATTTGTGCGTGTTCACCTGCCTGTTTACCTAATTCACCTCTGCTGCCTCTGCTTGTATATTATGCGGTGGGTGGTCCCATGTAGTTTCTGCATGCCCAAGATTTTTGTCATTGCCCCCTGAGAGCCGCCTTGGAGAGGCTAGGCGACTAGGTCTATGTCGGAAATGTCTCCAAACTGACCATCACCTGCGTGAGTGCCTCGCTGATAACTGTCGCAGTTGTGGGAGGAGGCATCACAGTCTGTTGCATTTTTTGGAGTTACAGTCTTCCAGCAGCCAGCCTTCTGCTGTGCCGTCTACATCAGCCGTAGCCGAGTCCGCCGAGCATATAGGCGCTTCACCATCCACGGCTAATGCACTAGTTGCCCAGGGTCGCAGCGGTGAGATAGCCTTACTGGCCACGGCGAACATTCTCATTCGGAGTCGTTCTGAGGTTTTTGTTCCACGCCGGGCTCTTTTGGGCTAGTCAGCTGCAGCTTCGTAGACGCAAATCGTACGTGGCAGTGTCGGGCAATGGCGACACTGACTTCGCGACAGACGGATTCTCTGTTGATGTGCTCCTACGATCCTATTGCTCTGAATATTCGGCCCTCGTCAACGCTGTAATCGCCACCAACATCACCACCTTGGATGTCTCCAGCTGGAATATTCCGTCAAACCTCACTTTGGCTGATTCCCAGTTCTTTCGACTACAGCGGATCGATTTACTTATCGGAGCCAGTCTATTCTATGATCTGCTGTGTGTTAGTCAAATCAAGCTATCAGCTGCCCTACCGGTGCTGCAGAAAACCCGGCTTGGATGGGTTGTGTGTGGCGGTGGTTCACATCTGGGGAGAAAGTCGTTTGTAGCCACACCCCGCCAGGACGTTGTGAAGAGCTCAAGCCAGCTGGATGAGCGCTTAAAGTGTCTGCTCCATAAATTTTGGGAAATCGAAGACTGCTCCGAGACGCATTTCGTGGAGAATACTGCTCGGCTCGAGTCAGGAGCCTACTCGGTGAAGCTGCCGTTGAAGGTCAACTCGGAGTTGCTAGGTGAATAGTACTCACGAGCCGTGCAGCGATTTCTCTCCCTCGAAAGGAAGCTTTGTCGTCAGCCTCAATTAAAGGATCAGTTGCGTTCATAAAGGAGTATTTAAATTTGGGGCATATGTCTCCATTCCCGCCTAGTCCACGACCTGCCAGACAGTATTTCCTACCACATCACTGCGTATTGAAGAAGGACAGCACAACAACCAAGCTCAGGGTTGTTTTTGATGGTTCGGCTGCCTCTACGTCTGGGTATTCATTGAATGACGTTTTGATGTCTGGTCCAGTTATCCAACCAAAGCTGCTGCACATTCTTCTAAGGTTTCGTTGTCATCGAGTGGCCATTACAGAAGATATTTGCAAAATGTACCGATGCGTTAGAGTTTTCCCCGAAGACAGCTATCTGCAGTGCATTCTTTGGCGGAATTCCACCCAGGCTGAGTTGCAGGTTTTTAAACTGGACATGGTCACTTATGGGACAAAGCCGGCCACATTTTTATCAATTCGAGCAATGCATCAGTTGGCAGAGGATGAGCAGTCTATGTTTCCAAAGGGTGCCGAAATTCTGCGTCGCGATTTTTATGTTGGTGATCTAATTTCCATAGAGGAGGCTACCAACATAATGCAGCAAACATCGGGGATCCTCGCCAAGGGCCAATTTCGGTTGAGAAAGTGGTGCTCCAATTTTTCTGAAGTGCTCTCTGACGTACCGGAAGAGGATCGAGAGTCGTTCCTGAGGTTTGATGATGGCAGCAACTTTACGAAGACTCTTGGCCTAGCTTGGGATCCTTCTACTGATCGCTTTCTATTTTCGTTTGAAGGGCTTCAGTCACCCTCGGAGCCCACTAGGCGCATCATCCTCTCCTCAATCGCCCGGCTTTATGATCCGATAGGGCTTGTTGGACCGGTCATTACGAAGGAGAAGATCTTTCTTCAGAAGCTATGCCGTGAGAAGTTGTCCTGGGATGAAAGTCTACCTCAAGCTCTTCACTCCGATTGGGACATGATTTGTTCCAGCTTCGCCATGGCGCAGCGTGCTGAATTCCCTAGATGGTCACTATCATCACAGTCTGAAGTGGAGATTCATGGATTTTGTGACGCCAGCATCGAGGCTTATGGTGCTTGCATTTATGTGGTATCGAAGGGTAAAAGGTCAGAAAGTCATTTACACTGCTCAAAGTCCCGAGTCGCTCCTCTAAAAACAGTTACGGTACCGAAACTGGAGCTATCTGGAGCAGAGTTGCTGGCTCGGCTTATGTCGGAAGTAGCTCAGTTGAAGGTCTACGATGGGAGGTATTTCTGCTGGTGCGATTCTGCTGTGGCGCTGTCCTGGATTCGGGAGGAGCCCGCTTGTTTTAATGTTTTCGTCGCCAATCGAGTTTCAACAATCCAGGAATTGACCAGAACGATGAAATGGCGTTATGTTCCTACGTCTTTGAACCCGGCAGACATCCTCTCGCGTGGTGCTCTTCCCAAGGAGTTAGTGACTGACAACCTGTGGTCCCATGGTCCTGCGTTTCTTCTTGGACTTCAAGACCAGTGGCCAGCAGCGGTTCTATCTGAAGAGCCCACTCTGGAGCTAAGGGCAAGGGTTCTGCTAATCAAATCCCCGTACATTGACGTGACAGCTGGCTCCAAGTACGCCAACTCTTTTCCAGCACCGGCACAGCGAGTCCGTCACAAGGGTGTCACTGCTAGCGACATCAAGGCTGGAACCCACTTAGTTTTGCGTCTTGTGCAGCGTGTGTATTTTTGGGATGACATAAAGGCGCTTCAGAATGGAAAGGATATTTCGTCAGCCAGCATACTTGCCACATCCTCTCCTTTCTTAGACAAGTTTGGCCTGCTGCGTGTGGACGGTCGTTTAAGAAATTCTACATTGGATTTTGATAGTCGTCACCCAATTATATTGCCTAGAAGCCATCCAGTTACTCGGGCTATAATTGTTGATTTCCATGAGCGCAATCTACACACGGGGCCTCGTGCTCTGCTGGCTATTATTCGATCCCAATACTGGCCGATCGGGGGGAGGAAAACGGTGATGAAGGCATTGCACAAGTGTATTCGATGCTTCCGCACCAAGCCTCGGTTGCTGGAGCACATTATGACTGATCCCCGGAGCAAAGAGTCAGCGGTTGTCAGGTTTTCGGAGTGACTGGTGTGGATTTTTGCGGCCCATTTTACTATAAGTCAGAAGTTCGCAATAAAGCTCTCGTAAAATGTTATGTGAGTGTTTTCATTTGCTTTGCTACTAAAGCCGTGCCCTTAGAGCTTGCAAAGGATCTATCCACATCTGCGTTTTTACATGCTTTAAATCGATTTATATGCACTCGCCGAAAGCCTCAGCACATTTGGTCTGACAATGGGACCAATTTTGTTGGAGCTAACAACGAGCTAAAGGAGCTGCTTAAACTCTTCATAAGTGATGAGCATCAACGAGCTCTTCTGGAGTTTTGCGCGATTGAGTCCATCGAGTGGCATTTTATTCCTCATCAATCTCCGCATTTTGGTGGACTCTGGGAAGCGGCTGTCAAAACCGCAACGCATCATTTTTACCGGGCTGTTGGATCCTCAGTTTCTGGATTAGACGAGCTGCCAACTCTGCTTTGTCACATTGGTGCTGTCATAAACTCACGGCCTTTATTGTCTCTTTCAGAGGATCCTGCAGACCTTGATGTTCTAACGCCACCCCATTTTTTAACTGGTGGTCCGTCAGTCAGTTTTATCGAGCCTGATGTCACAAAGCTGAATATTAACCGTCTGGACAGCTGCCAGCGTGTGTCTTGTCTGCAGCAGTTTTTCTGGGCCCGATAGAAGGAGGAGTATTTAAGCCTTCTTCAGCAGCGCTCCAGCAGTGCGTCCGGCCCTGCCTTGGCGATTGACGAAGTGGTGCTAGTCAAGGACGAGAACCTACCCCCCATGAAGTGGCCGTTGGCTAGAATTCTGGATCTAGTCCCTGGTCGGGATGGAGTGCCTCGAGTGGCGGTGGTTAGAACCGCTTCTGGAACTACCAAGCGCGCAGTGACCAAGCTTTGCCTATTGCCCGTTAAGGATGAAGTTGAAGGACAGGCCTCAACTGGGGGGAGTATGTCGGGTCCGGCAGCAGATACGGCATAAATTGAATCAATATAAATGTTACATATATTTATAAATGTATCAATTATAGTTTAGCACATAATCATTTTCTCATCGCTGTTGTTAGTCGCAAGCCGACTCTTCTCGGCCGCTCGGCTTTATTTTATTGTTGTCATTAAGTTAACGAGCTTTCGCCCGTCCTATGCTAAAAGTCGGGCCAACTTGTACTCTCTATCTCAGTGCATACGCATTCTAAATCGGAGCTTTCTGGCACTCCATTTCATTTGCAAATAAATAAACATTTTATAACATTGTGAAACAAATAATTCCATATAAAAAAAACCTCTTAGCATATTTTCGTCACAAAAATTGATATCAGTTATTTTGGGTTTTGCATACAGGTTCGTCACCGGTATTTTACCTCGTCAAGAGGCTTTTTTATATGATTAGACTATATCTTGAGTTAGAAACTTTTCCCGGATATAAGCGATATATCAGAAATTGCGTTATAACAAGGGCTGTCTCCAAGCGCAACATAAAATAATTAAAATGCCTAATGCCATATTTGTTTAAAAAAAAGTGGGATCAGGTTGTTGAGATAACAATCGACGCGTATTTGGGGGTAGAATGTTATTAAAATATTTTGTCTGGTGTCAGCACTTTTTCCTAATTTCTCACATTCGGACACCCCACCGATCGAAGGACGCTGCCGCATAACGTACGGATCGCGGGGATAGATCCAATATAATAAGGGTAGTAACTATCACGAAGAAGAGTGTTTCAAAGATAAAGCGTTAAGGGTAAAAGGTTTCAGGCTCTACATAGAGCAAACTGATAAAGATATGGTACAGACCATTGCAGTTCGAACATTATACCCTAAAGGGACCTTGTTGGGCATATGTCGAACTACAATGGCTAAGGAGTAGGGGGCGAAGGTTTCTAGTCCTTCTACTAAAATTTAAGCGTGTTAGTAAATGTTGGCTGTCTACATTACCATTAATGAGATTATACAGAAGCGCGACACCCAGCTCATTCTAGGGTTATTATTCATGGTAAGTTGATTAATAAGAGTCTACTGTGATAAGTGAAGATTGCATCCAAATTAAGTCCCCTAAGGGCGAAAGTCAAGAAATTTTTTTGTAAAGATTCTATGTGATCTCGGTGTACTCCGTATTGAGTACTCCAGACACACGATACACCTTCTTAAGAATCCGTTATGTACGGGTCATTAAATTCTTTTGATCATCTTTTAATAAACCCAACCCACATACCGGAGGAATCAGCCAGGGAGATTTATTGAAGAGTGCTAATGCCATGCTCCCAACACCGACTAAACTTACCGAAGTACGTCAATTCTTATTATCACAAGCTATCGCCTTTCTCAATTAATTCATTTTAGTTTATACATGGATATGTTGCCAATCGACAGATATCAAGTAAAAAATATCCCCCATGCTCAACGAAAGCATAGGCATTGTAAGTCATTTTATGCATCCTATAAGATAAAGTGCTGGCGTGAGCTTCAGAAGATGGGCAAGATGAAAAACGCACTGGAAAGACGACTCAATCTGAGAATCTTGAAAGGATGCTTGTTGCCAGAAATTGGGCTGTCTTAGTTCTATTTGTGACTATTTCCAGTCAATACTATTTAAGATGCTCAAATGGGTCGTTTCTAAAATTAAATTTATACAGCTGAAGAATGAATGCTTGTAGATTCTAGATGCAACAAGTAATGATGCTTTTCGTCCCACTTGAAACAATTTCCTTCTTGAAGTAATGTAAACAAGGAAATCTTTCCCGAGTTTCCCTCCTGTTTCGAGCAAGCAGTTGTGATTTTTTGTATGATTGCATTTTAACTAATTTGCTTAATTATAAAAAAAGGGGTTTTTCACCATTTTTTAACACATTTTTTTGTTATGTGATACATTATAAGTCCATTCCCGCATCGCTAAGCGTTGTGCAGAGCCATATTTTTGTGAGCATATACGGTCAAATTTTTCAATCCAAGTATAATTTTGCTTCTTTCTTTTTTCAGTTATTTCTTGAGATATTTTCAGTAAATTTTATGCAATTATCTATTTTTGTGTGGGAATATCTTTTAACTCTTGTGCTGTTTTGTAGCTTGCTCCCCTTAACATTTGATGCCATTTCCCGTTGAGTTGGCCTCCGTTATTGTTTGAGTGGGTGTCGGGCTCTTTAGGACGTAATGTGATCCTTTATGCGACAGAGTAAGAGTGGGTTTAAACTTGATCGTTTGTTCCGAAAAATCAACTATCAACATCGAGCTACAGTGCGCTTGATTCGTAATATAATAGCCTTACGCTTTTGAATGGGTCTCCTAAGCTTAAAAATCCGCTACAAGGGATCTGGACAGTCATAATATTGCAAACGCTCATAGGGATATGACCCCATGCCACCCCTTGAGAATTCGGCACCCGAATTTCCTATTGATAACCAAAATTCGTTCGCTTTGTCCTGCATCACTCCAAGGGATACCACGGAATATTTTTGAACTTGCCCTTTTCGCATTCACTCAACAGGGTAACCCACCGTTCAAACCCCGTTACGCACTGACCGTAGCACCAAAACCATTCCATGTGATTCCACCCGGATAAAAAAAAAATTTGACTCGGAGTTTGACATCTCGGCTTATATGTAAGCCAAATTAAAGGCCATTAAGAAATGAAAAAATTGGGAAATTTAAATATTTATACTCGAAGCTCACGTCATCTTTCAAGATACGTGTGCCATTGTCGATTTTTTATATTTTCCATCTGATCCGGATAGGGTGACTCTTTCCAAAGCCTTACCTTTTTCAACCCCATAGAATCTAATTTCACACTAGTAAGAATTTTAAACAAACAAGCTGCGCTTCATTAACAGGAGTCTTCTGCGAATTCTGAAAGCTCCACCTCTTATAGTCTTTGAGATCTACGCATTCGGGCAGATGCACATGGCTGTTGATGCTGATCAAGAATATATACCTGGGATCGGAGATGATATTTTCTTCCTATTTAATACATTTACATGAATTGAAACGGACGTTCGGTTTGCTCATAAGGTTGGGTTTAGTATACTTTCCCTAACACTGCACGGATGGACACTGCTGCGCCTCCTCTGTCTACTTGGGGATGGCTTGGCTTAGTCAAATGGGAGCGTGGGTGAAGGCACGGCGAACTAGACCATGTAAGTTACAGAAAACGTCGTAGAAAAAGATGGGGAAATTGGGAGGAAAACTTTAGGAGTAGGCCTATTCTTGGGTGGTTGATTCTACTGACCCTAATGTGCTCTGAAATGATCTAAATAAAACATTATCTTATGTTCATTTTATGTAATTTGATAGACTCAAAAGTGTTGATGGTGCAAAAACTAAAATTTTTAAGGCGTATTACAATTTATCTTATTCATCAGAAAAGGAAGGTTAAACATGTCGAGAATTTCTTGTTGTACTCAGATTTAGAAATCACTCTTCGTTAATTACTCACTCACTGATCAGATTCGAAATTGATCGTTGGGCCCAATAAGACGTAGGTGATTTTCGCTGTTAGGCATAATACAATTAAGAAATTATTCATATGGGAAAATGCCTGACTAATCTCTCCTTCGCGGCTGGTTTCGTGGTCCAATGCTAAATAAGGTCCAATGCTAAATAATGCAAAAGCAACCAATCTTATTATCATTCCATCATTATACCCTAGCAGAGGGTATTATAATTTTGGTCAAAAGTGTGCAACGCAGTGAAGGAGACATCTCCGACCCTATAAAGTATATATATTCTTGATCAGGATCACCTCCTGAGTCGATATGAGCATGTCCGTCTGTCCGTCTGTCCGTCGGTCCGTCTGTCCGTCTGTCCGTTTCTACGCAAACTAGTCTCTCAGTTTTAGAGCTATCGAGTTGAAACTTTGCACACACCCTTCTTTCCTTTGCAGGCAGTATATAAGTCGGAACGGCCGGGATCGGTCGACTATATCCTATAGCTGCCATATAACTGATTGATCGGAAATGCCATAACTTTGGTGTTTTTAAAGTTGGAGGGTTTCCACACATGTTATATTTGACCAAAATAACTTGTGTACAAAATTTCATGAGGATCGGCCGACTATATCCTATAGCTGTCATAGAACGATCGAAATTGGCATAACTTTGGTGTTTTTTAAGTTACAAAGATGGGACTTGGTACAGATTACTCTTTGGGCAAAATAATTCAATATGCCAAATTTCATAAGGATCGGCCGACTATATACGATCCGTTACATATCTAATAATATAAGATGCGTGGCGCCACCTAGCGGACTGCGACTCAACTGCAAGGGTATATCAACTTCGGCTCCGCCCGAAGTTAGCTTTCCTTTCTTGTTTTATAAATTTAGTTTGTAATTAATAATTAAGCTTTAGTAATTAAGCTTTTTAATTTATCTCTGGAAACTTTCATTTTTATCCGGACTTGGAAAGAATCTTTTAAAAAGATTCTTTAAAATGTCTTTAATAAATGTTATTCGAAAAATAAATTACTTATCATTTACAACACCTTTGTAGTTAAATTATTTCACTATGGCTGCTCCACCACTTACTTATTAGAGTTGACGTCCTTTGTTATGGATGGCTTCCGAAAGGGTTTTCAAAAATATATCATTTACACTAACTTTAATAAAGCATTTTACGGTTATTTTCTCTTTACTCCCTTTTAATCACTGATTTTGGCCTTCAGTATAAATCCTTTTCTGCGCAATTTAAAGTTCAGTTTGTTTTAGTAAATTTTCAAAATGGTGTTCAGCTAATGATTTAAACTTTAATGGATCAAAATGTAAACACGTAAATCACGTTTTTTTATGGATCGAAATCTCATCCGGCTAAGTACTGGAGGAGATTGCTTAAGAAAGATTAACTGAGCTTAATGCCACCATATTATACTCTGCAAGGTTATAAAAAGAATGTAATTACCATTATTATACCCTTGCAGAGGGTATTATAATTTTAGTCAAAAGTGTGCAACGCAGTGAAGGACACATCTCCGACTCTATAAAGTATATATATTCTTGATCATGATCACCTCCTGAGTCGATATGAGCATGTCCGTCTGTCCGTCTGTCCGTCTGTCCGTCTGTCTGTCTGTTTGTCTGTCTGTCCGTCGGTTTCTACGCAAACTAGTCTCTCAGTTTTGGAGCTATTGAGTTGAAACTTTGCACACATCCTTTTTTTCCTTGCAGGTAGTATATAAGTCGAAACGGCCGGGATCGGTCGACTATATCCTATAGCTGCTATATAACTGATTGATCGGAAATGCCATAACTTTGGTGTTTTTTAAGTTAGGTTGAGACTTTCCACACATGTTATATTTGACCAAAATATCTTGTCTACAAAATTTCATAAGGATCGGCTGACCTATAGCTGTCATAGAACGATCGGAATTGGCATAACTTTGGTGTTTTTTAAGTTAGAAAGATGGGATTTGGTACAGATTCTATTATAAACAGAGTAATCTGATTGCCAAATTTCATAAGGATCGGATGACTATATCCTATAGCTGCCATAAACCTGAACGATTGGAATTGGCATAACTTTGCTGTTTTTTAAGTTCGAAAGACGGGACTTGGTACAGATTCCATTTTGGGCAAAATATTCTTATATTCTGGCCAAATTTCATAGGGATCGGCCAACTATATCCAATAGCCGCCATATAACTGAACGATCGGAAATGGCACAACTGCAAGTGTATATCAACTTCGGCTTCGCCCGAAGTTAGCTTTACTTTCTTGTTATTTTTATTATTTAAATGATATAAAATAAATTACATAAATTACGATTCTATGTTATTATAGTTTTGTTCAATATTTATTCATTCGGTCTGCTGTCTAGCGATTTATTATTTTGCACCAAGTATATTAGTCTGCGCCCGGTTGACCGGTGCGTATAAATCTTAAGAACAGCCAAAATGACTCTATACACCAATAATAACTACTCACTGAAATTTTTTATCTCTAAATCTCAGGTCTCATGAATTTGTTTTTATATGCTAAATTTAAAGCTGGGTAACTTTATATTATTGGTCCGTCCGATTCTGAAGTACGGTTTAAGTATCTGAAGCTCCCAATATGACCGTATTGAATCAGTATAAAATAATGTCTTATTATTTGCTCTTAGGGCACTCAACTGGCAAATCTTCAGCCTCCTTCTTATCATAATAGACACTTATTAAAAAGCTTAGGTTAGGTTAAGGCATTGATGCGGTGGTCTTGGAAGACCCCCAAATCCACTTGAGCTACTAGGGCTCCTTGTGTTACCGCTAAGGCCAGGGATTCAATGTTTATTCTATGCCTATGCAATTCTATGCTTATTCTTCCTGAGGCGGCTTGTGGTCTCCTCCAGCTTTCCTAATGAAGGCTACCAGGCCGCGCGGAGAGTTCTTTGTGAGATCGCTGAGGTCCGCCAATTCAGCGGATCAAAATAGTTTTAGTCTGCTACGCCTATTCTGCTGTGGCAGATTCGTAGGAGGTGCGTAACCTTCTCACCCTCCTTCTCGTCCCTGCATAGACGAGCTGCGTGTGCGCCTTTTAGCCAGTGCCCTGTTATTGCCTTTACCGCAAGGCTACAGTCTCACCTGTTGAGAGCGACGAGTCTCGCCGATCTTTTGCCACAGCGAGTGGGCCAGATTAAATGCGAGGCTCTACAGGTCCGGAGATTTCTCCATTTTCTAACAGCTGCCAGGTCCAAAAACTCCCTGCATTTGAGCCTGCAAGGAGCTAGGGGTATGCCTAGTAGTTTTTTTCTCCGGAAGAGGAGGGTTGGTAGTCCCTGCCCTTGCTAGTTCATCCGTTGCATAATTTCTCTTGTGATCCCTTTGACCACCGGGTACCCATAAGAGGTGAATGTCACACTGCTCCGCCACGTTAAGAGATCTGCGATAGTCATTGACTCCCCTAGAGTTGAATGAGACGCCGTCAAGTTTCAAGTGCTGCTCCGAAAAGATACATATGACATCCTGGTTGCCAGTTACCAGTTTAATGGCTATTACTTCAGCCTGAAAGACACTAAAATGGACGGGGAGTCTAAATGACTCGTTAAAACACAGACGTTCACAAAAAAAAACCGCCTTCCGGTCGTTTAGCTTTGTTCCATCTATATAGATAAAAAGAAAACCCTCTGGTCCCGGGGTTTGCGTATTCCACTCCCCTCTAAAGGGGATGGCGACTTTGTAGTTTTTTGTGGGTTGATCGACGGGGATACAGTAGACAGCAACTCCCTCTGGCATGGAGTGGTGGAGGTCCAGCCTAGTGTTACCAAAACTAGTCCTGCTCCATAGGTTCGCCTCATGCTGTCAATTGCGGCCAGTGTGGCAATCAATTCCACTGGTAGTAGGTCTAGGATGAAGTCTATGGCGTCGCTGGGCATATTGCGCAGACTGCCTGTGATTCAGACCTTCGCCAAATACAAGACTTGGTATTTTATACTTTCTATAAAATTTGAAGGAATTTCTATACAAAAGCGATAGCAACATTGTCCGCGTACGCAATGATTTTGCAACCGCCACCCTCTAAGGACCACAGTAGGTGGTTAACCGCCACGTTCCAGAGTAGTGGGGAGAGTACACTTCCATGCGGGCCACCTTTTTTGACGTATCTCCGAATAGACGATCCTCCAGGATTTGTCTCGACATTCCTGTTGATCAGGATCTGTCGTATTAGGTGAACGGATCGATCGTCTATTCCAATTCCCGTCAGTGAGTCGATGATTGTGCATGGCAGGATGTTGTTGAGCCGGTCCATCGTCCATATAAGTTTCCTATTGCTATGGAAGCATTCAAGCGAGCCGTGGTATCCTTGGCTATACATCTCCTGGGTTGTCCTATCCATGAAGCGCCTGAGAAGTGTGCGTTGGTAAGAACCTCAAGGGATTCCTTGCTCGACATAGTCCACCGCCCATCCGAAGTTTTTATATAGCCTACGTTGGGACCGTATTTGAGAGGATCTTTTTCTTAGGCGAGAGGCCTCTGATGTCCCCTGAATATTGGTGTAGAAACTAGCCCAGTCAGATCCTTTTGCCTTTCGCAGTTCCTTCTTATACCGTCTGAGTTCAGCCTCATATGTTTCCTCCGTATTGGTGCCTTAGGCGAGGTAATTCTTAAAAGCCGCTGGCGTCGAGGTCCACCAAGCTGGCTTTTTCGATCTATTGCTACCCATTCTCTTTATGGGACAGGCCTTATGATACGCCTTGGTACATGAAACTATTAGTGTTTCTACCATGCAGTTAAAACCCACATAAGTCTCAACAAGCCCTGTAGGTGGTTCCCCTAAGGATCTATCTAGAATCTTTTTATGCTTTGAAGAGTGTTTATCGAGGATTCTCCAGACCCCTCCAATACCCTCCAAATCCCTCCGAGGACTTCTATCCTGTTCTTGAGTCTAGGAGTTTAGAGCTGAGGATAAAATCGAAGATTGACTCACCTTTCTCATTTGTGTCAGGGCTTCCCCATTGGAGGTGATGAGCGTTGGCATCGCATCCTATTAGTAGGCTGATTTTTCTGATTTCGCTGCCTTTTACAAGTCGTCTGAGCAGCATGGGTGGTGATGTCCACGTAGTCGTGGCTCATATACGCCGAGCATATTCTAAGAGGGCCGCCTGGTCCCTCTATAGCAACGGCTATGTGGTCTTTGTTGCTGAAATCTGGTAGCTTAAAGATGTTAAGGTTCTTTTTTGCGAGAATACAAGCTCGCTTTTTACCTGTTACATCGGCTGTTTTAATAAGCTAATGATTCTAATAAACTGACCCACCTTAAAAAATAGTAGATCGATAATGTAGATAGCCACCATGTACATTATGCGCTTACTTTTTAATGTTCCTAATAGAAAGGACTACAAATTGTCTATTTTCCTCAACCTATGCCCTTATTTTAGAAATACATTGGCTGCATTAGATTTTTTTTCTTTTATTTGAATATAAAAACACTATTCTATATATGTTACGAGAGCATTTCCATCCATATCTATTTTTTAACTTGGATCTATCCCCGTCATTTGCGAGCATGGATCAGGAGTCTCCTGACTGGACCGTGGTGTCCCCGATCGATTTTCTAGACGGTTTGCAGGATCATTTCTGTACGTTGCAGTCAGGATGCGGTAAGGCGATCGCCTGACTGGTCCTTTTTATGCTTCGAGACTAGGCTACCTGATGTGTTAAGGTAATGGTCCAACCCGCTTACCCTGGGCTTCAGTTGTGGATCATGGATCACGGATTCTTTTGTGCGCGCTTATATTCTCGCACTTGACTCTAAGGCTGTCGGACTCTCCAAAGCCGTTCCTGTGGCTTACCACTTCCTGCTCTTTTAAGGCAATTCTTCCACTTGATTGTCGGACTCTCCACTCGTCCCTGGTTGCTTCAATGGTCGCTCTTATATAGCGTCAAAGGTTCCCGTTAATTCTTCTTGATTCTGTTTCCGCCGTTAATCCTACTTTCCAGCATTACGCCACGCCCCGTTACACCTCCGAGGAACTGGATGATCATCGATTTGATCGTCCTGTTCGCCTTCTCTGTGGGATTTTCTTGTGGCGTGTGGCACGCCGAGTTCTTCGAAGAACTCTTGAAGCTTCTGCTGGGGAAATGAAAGGCATTGTCTATCACCATTATTTTTGGAACCTCGTACCGTACGAAAATTTTCTCGCGGATTGCCTTTTGTTGCGTCTCGGTCGTTGCCTTTCGTAGCGGTACCATTTCTATTCACTTTGACAATTCGTCAATCATTACCAATGGCATTGTTCTCCCATTTTTGGATCTCAGCAATGGAGCAATGTTCGTCTGTAGAGCGTTATGTGGCCACTCGTTTAACTTGAACTCGCGGGCGAAATGGTAAATTCCGCAGTCGTAGTCAAAACCTATAGAAGGACAGACTAATGTTATGATGGCTTATTCAAGGGTATGCTCGGGATGCACAGTCGCTTGCTGGGGTCAGGCTGAGGTTAATGTGCGGAAATGAAGGACTTGAGGTCCTGTTGAATGACCTCGGGTGTGTGGTGGTTCGTATAAGGTTACTCCGACGGTCCTTCTGGCGGGAACATCACTTTAAGCAGGTTCGTTTTAAGTACCACAAGATGATACTGAGTAACGAACCGATTCACTCTGTATTCGCAACTGTCTGTATTATGGACCAGGCGATCTTTTATAAGATCAGAGAATTTACATATGTTGTGGCTTAACTATGGTTAGCTGTTAAAGAAAGTACATGCTAGGTACCAATTGTGGGTCTGCTCGCTCAGTCAGATCGCTTGGTATTGGGTTTCTGCTGGACTCGCCGGTTTTGCTCACTCCTGTCAGTCGGTCATTCCTACCCTTGATATTGATTTTTGTTTCTGACCCAATTCTGGTGATTTCGGGCGCCGTCTATTGGAGCAGAGTTAATAGGTCTTGGTGCCAACAGTACCAACAAAATCTACACAAATCGTCGCCCATGGCTCTTTTGGGATCTGTTTCAGCATTTATCGTATACATGCTTCACACTTCCTGACATTTTTCCGGATGTTTCTCTACATCCCTGGTCAAAAGTATCTTTCTGCCTAGGTGTCCTGGCGGAACGCATAATTTCCACGACGTCGCTTATTCACTAGGCTCTATGCGGAACGTGGCAGTAAATTGGGTAGGCTTCTTCCGTGTAATCTGCGTACTTTTATGGATTTTCTTCACGTTGGATCTTTACGTTCAACGTGGTTATCCACACGCACTCGACATTTTTTATTGCTGTGACACTCCTAAGCTCCTTCATTACTGGATGCTAGAAAAGTGCATCTGCGGCCCTTTGCAATTCGAAAACTAATCTCGCAATTCCCCCAATCCGTTGATACTGATATCCCCCCAGGTAGGGTCCCATCTTCCTAATTGCTCATACTTTAGCTAGGCACTCCTTCTCTGTTGCTCTGAGCTATACGTGGTATTTAACGGATTGATAATCCCTTCTCCATTAGTTATTTTACTTTGCGTTTATCTCTAGACCTCGAATTCCTCGAATTCTGTGGCTAGACTCATCACTTCATCTATAGATGCGCATGCATTTAGTTCTCTACGAGCCTGAAGGTCGACCTTCTAAGATATAAATACCTTTTAAGACTCGCACCCAGGGAAGCTGCTTCCGTTGCCGAATCTGATAGCATATGAACCACCTATGTGCTCTACCTTAAAGTAGCTCTTGCATCCTCTTGCCAGCCGAATCCCCTGGCTCAATCACTTTGTACCTCACCCAGAAGGCGTAGATTAAAACGCTAGACAGTATAATGATTATCTTAGTAATAGAAAGTTTAGCGAAATTTTTCCGGCAGCACAATAAATGAACTTAACGTTAAAAAAAATAACAAAGCTCTGGCATCGCACTTGAGATTGCAACCGAGATGACATCACAGAATGTCCAACCCCCGGTTTTGCGGACCATAGAATTTGCTTCACGAATTTTAAAGGGTCTTCTGTTTTGAACCGGAATGAGCAATCCCGCACTTGCCTTGCCACCTTTGCATAGTCCACGTGCACCGGAACCGTCTTTCGAGATTGTGGATCCATGCTTCTTTCATGCTTTTCAGGAAGTTTTCAATAAAGACATATATATTCCAATTACACATTTAATTAAAAATAACTTAATTATTCCAGCACGATTCAAAGTTGTTAGAAAAATTACATATTTATTTATTATATATTTATTTTATTACTTATTACATTTATATAACAGCCTCTCACTACGAATTCCTTATTAAAAATCGTGTATAGATGAAGGCATCATTTTAGCAAGTACTATTACTCATATATTACTAGTTAATAATTTTCTTTAATTTATTAATGGGAAATGCAACCGATAAAAATACAATTTTAAGCATTTGCAAAATCGAGTACGATCCGTTTGAAAACTATTAAATAATCAAAATAAAAATCGAGACCAAGAAATCCTGTCACAACTAAATGGTACTAAGCTAAACTATGTACCTAATTTACCGAATATTTGGATTAGGTATGGAACCCATTTCAGCAATCAATTTTTACAAACAAAAGATGAGATTAAATGATAATACACAAAAGTAAAATTATATAAACAAGAGAAAATTTAATAGAACATGACATAGCAGAACCCTTAGTATAAAAATAAAACAGATCATTGCTGTTAGTACCCAAAAAGTCACTTTCTGGCTCAGAAAAAAACACTATGGATATTAGTTATTGACTACTGTCAAATAAATAAAAAGCTAGGTAAATTCCCACTACCAAATATCGAAGATATATTAGATCAACATAGAAAAATAGATATAAGCAAGAATAAATGTTAATGATCTATATACCAATTGAATATTCAATGTTGATCAATTTTTCATCAATCAAGATTAAATAATTTTAAATGGCAGCGAGTGAGAAAATCTTGAAATTCGTTTCAATAGATTAACTTAACAAGAATGGAAAGCCAATTTCGGGCGGACCCGAAGCTGATATACCCTTACAGTTAAGCCTGTGCCATTTCCGATCGTTCAGTTATATGGCGGCTATAGGATATAGTTGTTTGATCGATATGAAATTTAGCAAAACAGATTAGATTAAACGTAGTTTGAGACTGAGAGACTAGAATAAGATAGACAGACGGATAAGCCACGTAAAAAGATATCTTAAATGTCAAAAAGCAAAAACTACGAATAATACCAAAGCTCCTAAGAAAAAAACAGAAAAACTGTCAAAAGCATTTCATTCCGTGTTAGTGGATATGATCGGTCTATTACCTAAATCAAATAAAGGTAACGAATACGCAGTTCCTCTAATCTGCGATTTGACAAAATACCTTGTTACAATTCGAATCTTTTGTTCTAAAGTACGGTCCGATGAAGACGTTTATTATGGACATGGGAACTGAATATAACAATTCAATATCCAATGATTTATTATATTGTTTCGATGATACAATATTTAATATCTTAATATTGATAACATAACTTCAACTGCACATCATAACGAAGCCTTGGGAACAATAGAAAGAAGCCATAGAACATTAAAGGAATACGTTAGATAATATATCTTATGATATATATCCACCAAAACATACTGGGATGTTTGGCTTATATACTACCATCCACCTCATCTTCCTCAGCTGCGATTTCAACTGCTGCAAAGTAATTTCTTCACTAACACTTATCTATGAGAATACTATAGGGATACACAGCCAATTTCCCAAACTGTATTCTGATAGTTCTTTTTTTGCAACATTATATTCTTTACAGAAGCTTGATTAAAGCCGAACCTTAAGCGAAGTTTTTCCACGTATCGGGAGGAGTACTGTTAATTTCTGTAGACTCAAAATTCGCCTGGCAACATTTGTCCAATATTCGATTCGTTTTTAATCTTCTGACTGATTGTGACCAGCTGGTAGCTCTGGGTGACTCTAATATCCCAGAACTTATGTGGTCTAATGTTGATAATTCACCGTCTTTATTACTTAACACGCACCATAACTTCCCCACCACGTTAAAAATTCATTAGGTCGGTTGCTGGACTTGTGTTGCATTAATTATTTTTTCCAGAACTTTGCCCCATTCTAATCCTGAGGCATGTGAAGATATAAACATTGCCTTACAAACATTTTTTTACACTTTAAATATAATTATTATAATCTAATTATAATCTACTCTTGCCTGCCGAAGAAAATCCATCCGCTTCAACAAATCCGCATTGGTATACAAGGTACCAATGAAATTCAAAGAACATCAAGAAAAGACTCTTAAATAAACATAAAATAGTTTAAGATAATATTCAAGATACTTATTAGCTCGGTATAATTTATCCGTGCATAACGCTGAATGTTAGAGGATTTATATTTGCCGTTGCCGGATCTGTTTACTCAGGATCCGAAGCAGTTTTATATCCTTGTATACATTAAGCGTAAACATGAAACTTTTCCCCTTTTCTTACGTTTGAAAACTCAAATGCGAACACTGATTAGGCAATGCCCGATCTCTTCGCACAGTTTTTTTAATAGACGTATTCATCAATCCCCAGTCCAGGTCAGCCTTAAACTTATAATATTCAATCAGCCCAATTTATATTTTGCACATCCTTCGTCAAAAGTGTAGTGTTATCGGATCTTTTTAAGGTTAAGCCTTTGTATTCGCCAAGCCCCGATGGAGTACCATTTTGGGTCCTGAAAAACCGCGCGGACGCTGCCAATTATCGAGGCATTTTGAAAAACTAATCACTCCACATTTGCAACACCTTTTTTGTTCAATAATATCATCGTGCCAGCATGGCTTCATGGAGCGCCACTCCACCTCTACCACCTAATGGGAAAGGATGGATGGGTCCCAGAATGGCTTTCAAACAGACGTCAATTACAATGACTTAGTAAATAATTTCATTCTGTGAAGTGACCAAAGGAGTAAGGAAGGAGACCAACTAAAATCTTTATCACGATTTCGAGCTACTTATTCGGAAGAACCCAACTTGTTTTTTTTACAGATGTTCACCCGCGTTCAGTCCGCGTCACTTCTGGTGTGCCCCAACGACGCCATCTTGCACCCGTACTTTTTACCCGTATTTATTAACGATTTTCCCCTAGCCTTTACTAATATACTTGTACTAATGAACGACGATGACGTTAAGCTTTGTTTTTAGTATAGATTTACAAATGCCCAATCTAGATTTCAATCCGATTTGGATAAATATCAAAACTGGTATGTAGCTAATTACCTAAAACGAAATGAATCGAAATCTAAACTCATGTCATTTTATCGAGTTAGCCCTAACCAGGCTTTCTCACTTAGATTATCTATGAGTTCGATTGGAAAGAATTCGAGATCGTTGACCTGAGTGTCCTATTAGATTTAAAACTTACATTTACCGACGATATATCCACCATGGATAATACACCAATGGGTTTGCTTGGTTTTATTAACAGATGGTCAAAAGATTTTAATGTTATGTAAATAAAAAAACTTTATTTACATCTTTGGTCCATCAGATCATGTGTTTATAATACAGAGTACACTGGGATCACATAGAATCCGTACCAAAAAAAGTGCCTGATTTTCGCCCATAGAGGACTTAATTGGGATACAAATCTTCACCTTCCCTCTTGCCATAGTAGACTCTTATTACTCTTAAAACTATTAATTATTTTATTAACTATTTTATGTTGCGCTTGAGATGATGCAATTTCTGATATATCGCTTATAACTGGTAAAAGTGTCTAACTCAAGATATAGTCTGATAAGTGGATCTACTCATTATATGATGTCGGCTGTGCAGAGCCGTGGAGCTTAGCATTATCGAATCATTTACACACATATATAACATATACAAGTATCGTATATTATATATGATCTACTCATTTCATGTCGGCTGTGCACAGCCGTAGAGCTTAGCATTATCAAATCATGTACACACATATATAACATATACAGGGTGGCGCAAAATTAATCCTCCTATCAGAAGATGCTATAAATTTTGCGATTGGCCTCTAATGTCAGTTCTGTTTTGACATTTGTGTAGTAAACACATGCGAAATACACGTAAATAAACAATATTACACTGCTCCTACACTGCTGCTACACTGCTCCAGAACGCGGGTTATTGGTAACTATTATGCTGAAGGATGCATTTTTCCAGGCCCCAAATCTGCCGTTTTGGCGATTAGCACTGACCTACAAGATCGCCTGATTTGACCGCTCCAGACTTATTTTTGTACGGTTTTTGAAGTCGCGGGTTTATGTTAACAACCCTCAAACTCTTGCAGCTCTTAAAGACAATATCCGTCAAGAATTTGAGGACCTATCGGGGGAAGTTCTGGCCAAAATGATGGAAAATGCCATAAAAAAGGGCACAAATGACAATCAACTGTGGCGGCGGTCAATTACATGACATCATATTCTCGACTTGATGTAAAAGAATTAAAAGACCAAATAAAAATAATCCAAAAAAAGAATCAAAGTTTTTCATTTTATTTTTTAATTACAGCCAAAAAACATCGGAAGGTTACTTTTGCGCCACCCTGTATAAGTATCGTATGTTGTTCGTATCCCGGTGTCGTAGTCAAAACGTAAATCCTGACTTATGTTATCCTGGATTGTCAGGATAAGGATAAAGTTAGCTTTCCTTTCTTGTTTTTGTCGTAATTTTGCACGGTTGCGAACGGTACATTCGTTCTGTATAAGATGGACAAAAATGTGACAAAAAATAATATTTTCAAAATTTGATATTTTCTGTTATTTTTGTTTGCGCGATCATTACATTTAAGCATTACTATTTATATTTAAAATTAAAAGCTATGAGGGCTTTTTGGAACGAAGTTTCTTATGGCGCGGTATGGGTTTAGCGGAAGAGGGCTAGCCGAGAAAAACCGTAACGTAACGTTAAACGACTTCTTCTCCTTCGTAGAGTGAGAGGATATAACCATTTTTCCTTACTCTCTCTCTATATCCTATTATCTCTTATTTGAAGAAATGCGACAGATAATTTTGAAATTCATATTTTCAATTTTCTTTGTCAATCTAAATTTTTCAATATATAATAAATATATTATAATATAAGTTGATTAATAAGAGTCTACTATGGTGAAAGAAAAGGTGCTGATTTGCATCACAATTAAGTCTTCTTAGGGGGAAAATTATACCTAATTTATGATATTAATGAACTATATAGGTGTTATGGGGTGGATTACACAGGCCGACAATTTCCAACTTTTTTTTTCCTCCACGCATAATTTTATCTGCTCCATAACCTTTAGGCTCCCCTGAACCAAAGTCCAGAACAAACATAGGTTCCATCACCCACAGTTTCCGCGGTACACCTAAGAAGGAAATTGATCAAATTTTACCATATATTGAATTATGAAGGCCGTATAATGGCAATGACCATCATTGTTTCTAGTACATATAATTATTGAAACGTATGTGTACCAACTTAAAATCTAGCAGATACCATATCTTTGGAATACTCATCCAAAGTTGAATTCTCCGATTTCGTACATAAATTTTTGGTCTTCTATGATTTTCCCCAAACATTTTCCTATCTAAAACTTTTTCTATGTTCAAAACGTATCTATTGCAGGCTCAGCTGGTTTAGTAAAGCTTTACAGAAATTGTAGATAGCCATGACTTTTTGAAAATATGAGATTAAAAACTACTTTTTAATTGAAGAAAATATTGTTTAACTAACTATAATAAATTCAATAAAATTATTTCGAGTTTTCCCTTAAGTCCAAATCATTTATTTATTTATTATTAAAGATAGAGAAGTTTACAAAACTAGACTAACTTAATTGGTAAAGCGCTGGCAGCAAGCCCTTCGGCTTTTAAGGTTAATGATGTTTAAGTCTATTAGTCTATTATTACATATTGTTCATTGTATTTAGGCTACTTAGTCGGTAGATTTTATTCATATATATTTTGGTAGTTTTAAATTTTGTGGTATAGGTTTGAAATTTTTAAGAAGATTAAGATTTTTTCTAAATTATTAGGATTGAGTTTGTTAAGGAGATTTAATTTCCGGATTTTCAGTTATATAGCAGCTATGGGATATATACTCGGGCGATGAAATTTGGAAGAATTTCTTTTACACATAGGCTCAGCGAAAGCTCGCTAGCTTAATGCTAAAGATAAGGCATGTTGAAACCAATCGGCCGAGAAAAATCGGCTTGCGACCAAAAGTAACGATAATATCAATAAACATAAAGATGTACATATTGCATGTTATGTACCAGATATTATCTCCTCATTTGGGGCCTGTCCTTAAGAGGAAATAGAGACAATAAAAGCCTTGAGGTTTGACAGCATCAATGTAACACTGCAAAGTTCGCCGCTCCTCAAATCCAGGAACCAAGAATCCAACAGCCCGGAAAAATTTTACTTTGCGTTTATGCCAACCACTTCCCAGAGTCCACCGAAATACAGAGATCAAGGGGGAATAAAATGCCACTCGATGGATTCTTTATTTTGTGTGCAGATGAAATGGAGAGAAAAAGATCCTATCAAACTTATGGTGCGTATGCAATGATATGAGAGGGGAGTGTGAGGGCCCTGCTTATTATATAGGAGCGAAATCGAAAGCTTCCTAGCTTAATGTTAAAGAAAAGGCCGTTTAATCCGAGCTGTCAAGAAGAGTTGATAGAAATCTATATAGTAGCTGCTGCCCGACCCGACGTTCTCCCCCAAGTTGGGGCCTGTCCTTCAACTTTATACTTAAAGGGCAATAGGCAAAGCTTAGACACTGGTGGTTCCCAATGCGGTTCTGGTCACCGCCGCTAGAGACACTCCATTTCGACCAGATACTACATAAATAAATTTCGCAAACGGCCACTTCATAGGGGAAGGTGCTAGTCATAACTAACACCACATCCTTAATTTCCAAGGCAGGGCCGTGCGCACCATCACCTCCGTGGTTCCATCCCCTAATATTTCCGTCATACACCTAAGAGAAGAAATTGATCCAATTTTACCATATATGGATTTATATAGGCCGTGTAATTGCGTTGGCCATCATTTTTTTAGAAGATATCATTTTAGATATGTGTGCATACCAACTAAAATAATAAAATGGCATCTAGCAGATAACTTATCTTTGGAATACTCATCCAAAGTTGAAATCTTTGATTTGCCACATTTATTTTTGTTCTTCTAAGATTTTTTTTCAAAACATTTTCCTATTGATAATTTTTTTCTTTTTGAAATCAGTAGATCATACCATGTTTTAATTTTGTATTTAAAAGAAAGCTTGAAATAATTTTATTGAATTTATCCCACGTCTTTACCCTCCCTGCCTTAATACTTTGATGCGGATCTATTGGGTATCCCTAGTGCAACGTTCTCTACAGACTCAAACGATTTCGGAGTTACTTATACGAGTTTCGATAAGCCACAGACCCAAATAATACTCGGGTATTACATGTCGATGTATTCATTATATATTTAATGTTCGTTTATTCACTATATATTTGCTTAAAACTAATGAAAAACAAGAAAGGAAAACTAACTTCGGGCGGAGCCGAAGTTTATATACCCTTGCAGTTCAGTCGCAGTCCGATAGGTGGCGCCACGCATCTTATATTATTAGATATATAGAAGATCGTATATAGTCGGCCGATCCTTATGAAAATTGGCAGATCAGATTGTTTTTCCCAAAATAGAATCTGAACCAAATCCCATCTTTCTGACTTAAAAAACACCAAAGTTATGCCAATTTCGATCGTTCTATGACAGCTATAGGATATAGTCGGCCGATCCTTATGAAAATTGGCAGATCAGATTGTTTTTCCCAAAATAGAATCTGAACCAAATCCCATCTTTCTGACTTAAAAAACACCAAAGTTATGCCAATTTCGATCGTTCTATGACAGCTATAGGATATAGTCGGCCGATCCTTATGAAATTTTGTACATAAAATATTTTGGTCAAACATAACATGTGTGGAAAGTCCCAACCCTCTAACTTAAAAAACACCAAAGTTATGGCATTTCCGATCAACCAGTTATATGGCAGCTATAGGATATAGTCGACCGATCCCGGCCGTTCCGACTTATATACTGCCTGCAAAGGAAAGAAGGATGTGTGAAAAGTTTCAACTCTAAAACTGAGAGACTAGTTTGCGTAGAAACAGACAGACGGACATGCTCATATCGACTCAGGAGTTGATCCTGATCAAGAGTATATATACTTTATAGGGTCGGAGATGTCTCCTTCACTGCGTTGCACACCTTTGACCAAAATTATAATACCCTCTGCAAGGGTATAATAACAAAAGCGTTGCTAGCTGCGGATGAGGCTGTCGATGTCGTGACGCGCAGAAAAAGTTGAGTTTCTAGAGAGGGCCTCCAGCGATATCGATACTCTCATACGATATCGAGTTCGATTGTGTTATGGTAAGCGCTTAGGGTTGTCACAGTACCCCCCTCCTAGAGTTCCTGTTAGAAAAGATACTTTGCTGGGAATCTGACTCGTCGTCCTGATCTTGATAACTGCTCGGTTGGCTGGGCAGTTGGCGCTGTCGTTTTCTCTTGAGTCGAGGGAGATTCGTTTTGGAAGATGTATGCCGGTTTAAGTCTGTCGATAGAAACCTTGTTGTCTTTTGTAAGTCTTTTAAGCGTAAAGTACTGGTCGTGCTTTGCTAGCACTTCGAACGGACCCTCGTAGTTTGCTTCTAGAGGGGTTTTAACTCGATCCACTCTGACGAAGACGTGGGTACAATGGTTTAAATCCGGGTGCACAAATTCCTGCGGTGTATGATGGTGCACTGGCTTAGTGGTTGGTAGCTGAGATATGGTTTTTTGAAAAGCCTCGGCGAACTCAGACTCGGTATGTTTTTGTGTATTTGGTGTAAAAAATCCCCCAGGGACACGTAGAGCGGTGCCGTAAACTATTTCAGCTGGGCTCAACCCGATGTCGCTTTTAACTGTTGTACGTAGGCCTAGGAGGATTAAGTGCAGGGAACTGCTCCAGTTAATAGGATCGGTGCATTTTAAGGCAGCTCTGTTTAATGTTTAATGTTCTGTGCCAGCGTTCGATCATCCCTTTGGCTTGTGGGTGGTACGCCGTCGTGCGCAGGTGCTTAAAACCGCAAATTCTGGCGAGCTCTTGGAAAAGTGTGGACTCAAATTGTCGGCCTAAATCTGTTGTGATGTGGAGAGGGATTCCGTACAGAGCGAACCAGCCCGAAATCAGAGCGTTAGCCACAGATTGTGCTGTGATGTCGACTAAAGGGATTGCTGTGGGCCATCTTGAGAAGCGATCGATACACGTGAGGCAGTATCGGTATCCGTTGGATGATGGCAGTGGGCCAACGATGTCGATATTGATGTGCTCGAAACGGGCGTCGCTGGCGGCATACTCTCCCAGTGGCGATTTTGTATGTCGTTGGATTTTTTTTTGACACGGGATGCAAGAGCGTACGATTTTGGCCACATCCTTCGCCATGTGGGGCCAAACATAGTGTTTGCCCACAAATTTATTCGTCGCCTTAACTCCTGGATGGCTCAGTGAATGCAGGGCTTGAACCACGGTTTGGCGTAGACATCTGGCCACGAACGGGCGTATCTGGTTATTGGCGACGTGGCAGTACAATTGTTTGTTTGAGCCTGAAAGGGATAATTTGGTTAGTGAAATGGTATTTTCTGGATCAGAATTGAGTAGCGATTGTAGTTCGTCGTCGTTTTCCTGTTCCAGTGCCATCTCGTCGAAGTCGATGTGTTTGATGGCTTCGATGCGTGAGAGAAGATCAGCCACGTTGTTTTCCTCTCCTGTGATGTGCCGGATATCGGTACTGAATTGGCTGATGAAATCCAGTTGGCGCGCGCGTCGCGGTGATGCTTTCTCGCTGTTTTGATTAAAAGCGTACATCAGCGGCTTGTGGTCGGTGAAAATTATAAAGTTTCTGCCCTCCAATGCGAACTTGAAGTGCAAAATGGCCTGATAGATGGCAGTCAGTTCTCTATCGTAGGTGCTGTACTTCTTTTGCGTCGGTGTGAATTTCTTGGAGAAGAAACCCAGTGGTTGCGTCTGCTCGTTGACAATCTGATGTAACACGGCACCCATGGCGTCATCGGAGGCATCGGTGGTTAGTGTTAATTGCGAGTTAGGTGCCATGTAGTTCAGCAACGTAGCGTTTGCAAGCTCGTTCTTGCAGGCGTCGAATGCGTGGTCGGCTTCTGTAGACCAGAGTATCGGGATTTTGTTGTTCTTTTTATTGCCTTGGATTAGCGTCTGGAGTATGTGTTGGTTATCAGCAGCACGTGGGATAAACGTGGGATAAATAGAAGTTGATCATACCCAGAAACTTTTTTAAATCTTTAGCTATAAGCGGTTTTTTAAAGTGGCGAATGGCTTCCACTTTTGCTTCGGATGGTTTCAAACCGTGCTGGCTGATGTCATGTCCCAGGAACGTGAGTTGTGATTTACCGAATTGGCACTTCCCGAAGTTCACGGTGAGATGTGCCTTTCGAAGGCGGTCAAGGGTCGTACGGAGGTGTGTCTCGTGCTGCTCCTCGGATTCTGAAGCGATCAGAATGTCGTCGAGATCCTGTATTGCGTTGTTTATGTGACGCTGAAAAGTTTGCGTTGCGTTGCGTAAGCCGAATGTCATGAACAAGAATTCGAAGAGCCTAAAAGGCGTGATAATTTGCTGTTTTGGGAATATCTTGAGGTTCGACAGGGATCTGGTGATATGCTTTTGGCAGGTCGATTTTTGAAAATATCTTTTTACCGTGTAGGATGCTTGTTACATCCAGTATGTACGGAATAGGGTATCGATCCGGCACTGTTACGTTGTTTAGTGCTCTGTAGTCGCCGCATGGTCGCCACTCTCCGTTTGCTTTCTTTACTAGGTGTAATGGACTGGACCAGTGGCTTTTTGAGGGGCGACATATTCCTTTTTCGATGAGGTAGGAGAACTCAGTTTGTGCGGCTTTGAGTTTGTCAGGCGCTAGTCGTCGGGCGCGGGCGTGAGTAGGCGGGCCGTTGGTCGAGATGAAGTGCGTTACTTCGGACTCTGCTGGCAGCCGGTTCGAGTTGATCGTTGCGAGATCGCGGTATTCGTGAAGCAACCTAGAGTATTGGTTCGTACCATTGGCGGCGAAAAGAAGCTTTGGAGCGAGCATAGTTTTTTGCGATTCTGCAGGGTGGCATCACTGAAATGTCGGCACCGGTGTCGATGAGAAATTGAGTTTTGGAGTAATTGTCGTTGATGGCGAGGCGGGCAATTGTGTTGTGGTCTTCTTCGAATTTGTCCGCCGAATCCGAAGACTGTTTTAGTTTTTTGGTTCGGAGGAAAACGAGCACGGTTGGTGACATTTCTTGGCGGCGTTGCCAAATTTGCTGTGGTACCAACACAAGCCTGAAGTCGGGACGCTGTTGCAATCCGTTAATGTGGATGAACTGTTCTTGCGGTAACGGTTTTTGAACAGCGCATTGATTTGTTGCTCGATGCGGTCTAGACGTTCGCCGAAAACGGTGCTGCTGGGTGGCGCCGATTTGGCGTCAACGGTGCGTGTATGATGAAAATCGCCGACTTCCATGACTTTGTCTGCCAACTTAGCTAAATCTGCTAGGCAGGCGTCCGATGCTTGCAAGATCGCTTGCACTTGTGTTGGTAGGCGCTGCAGCCACAGTGCTTTTCAGAAAGTTTCGTCAACTTTGTTTGCGGCGAGTGCGTTTAACTCGTTGAGCAGTTGTGTGCGGCGCTTGTCACCAAGGTCAGTCTCTGAAATCAACTTCTGGATTTTCTTCTGCTCGCTTTCGCAGAAGCGTTCCAAAATGCACGACTTTGAGTTTTCGTACTTGCCTGTGCCTGGTTGGTTGACGATGGCGTCGGCAATTCGGGCCAGTACCGGTGCTTCGATTGACGCCAGGATTGTGTTGAATTTCGTGTCGTCTGTAGTTATTCCTGCCAGAACGAATTGGGCTTCGATTTGCGACAGCCATAATTCTGGGTGCTCGGTCCAAAAGGGCGGAATTTTAACCGCTACGCGGTTAATAACTGCGTCGGAACCGCGAGTAACGGTATCGTGAAAGACGTCGGCGTCGTCTTGTGTGGTGTCGCGTCTATATAGTGATCACGTCGGGGTCACCAATTTAATGTTCGTTTATTCACTATATATTTGCTTCAAACTAATGAAAAATAACAAAAGCGTTGCTAGCTGCGGATGAGGCTGTCGATGTCGTGAGGCGCAGAAAAAGCGATATCGATACTCTCATACGATATCGAGTTCGATTGTATTATGGTAAACGCTTAGGGTTGCCACATATATATAATCATTATATTATAGTTAATATTCGTTATCTTTAGTTAAAAATTCCAAATACACTTCATACACCTTTGCGTCATATCAAAGTATGAAAAATCATAATCAATATTAAAATATAACTCAAACAGATATGTGGATATAAACATTTTTTTCGGACTAACGCTCGTTTCCGGCGATGTAGGTTCGATGGCCCCATTAAAGATACGGATACGGGCACAAGGATAATCGAGTCTAAGGTTTGCTGCTCTGGTCAACTGCTGCCTTAGCTGATTCTCTTTCGTAACTCTGTTGCATCATCAGTATACTCGGTCTCTCTCGCTCGATCATTTTCCTCTCCTCTTTAGCCCAAAGCACATCGCTTAATTCACTTCCACCGGTTGCCTTTGTATTTTCCAGTGACAGCTAGGTATAGATGGTACGCGCTACGTGACGTGCGCGAAGCTAACCAGCCGGAGGTAATCACACTACAGGTGACTTCCTCCTATATTAACTATATTTACCTTTCAGAAATATTAATATGTCCCTATGTACTTATCTTGGTTCAATAGATGCTGGAAAATGGGGAAAATTCCACAGGTTCTGTAGGACGTGATTGCTGTTTCTGTATGAATTTCACAGGTCACTTATTTTAATTCGTCTTTGCTTTTCCTATCGTCAATTAAAATTAACAATAATTGTAGACTTCCATTCGTTGCTACCCAACCGTGAAAATCTCCAAAACTTCCGTTAACGGAAAAATCTTGATCTCTGCTTGTATCCGTCTCTCCGTGCTCTCGCTAAGTATGCCAGAATGAAAACTTAAAAATATGCTTCCGTAAGTCAGAGCGGGACGATTATATTGCACTGTCAGTCCCTTCGCTCAGTACCCTACTATTCGGCAACGGCATTTCCGACTACCCTTGGCGAATGATATTATAAAACTGTTTTTGGTATCTTCTTTTCCTTGAACCTCACATGTTTAGCAAATCACCTAAAGATTAATGGGTCGAAATGACCCACCCTTCCGTTGGAGAGTTCTCTTTCCCCTTGATACTCCTTTGGTCCTGAACTCTTGCTGTTGCTACACCGGATCCCTCTAGGGATTTTTAGATTGATTTTATCGATTTTACCCTCACCAGGCTCTAGAACGATTAACTCTGGTTAATGATAACGAGAATTTAATTACCCGTATATAACTAAAACTTTATAAACATTATTAATCCGACCGATTCTTGAGTATGGATGGTGTGTCTGGAGTCCTCAATACATAGAATCTGTACAAAAAAACTTCCTAATTTACGCCCTTAGAGGATTTAATTGGGATGCAAATCTTCACCTTCCCTCTTACCATAGTAGACTTTTATTAATCAACTTACCATTACATACAAACAGTAGAACGATGGTGTCGTGTTTCTATATAATGTTAAGGTAGGCAGCCAGCATTTACTAACATGCTGAAATTTTAACGTTCCTAGTATAACGAATAGCAACTTTCGTCCTCTACTCCATATCCATTGTAGTTAGACATATTCCCAATAGGATCCCTTTAAAATATGTTCGGACTATATTGTTCTCTCCCGCGTTCAAAAATACTTAAAGCCAATATGTGAATCAGAATATAATTGTATATTCTGGTATCTTTAAAAACTCCTCCATAAACCAATAAGGCTGAAATTTGTTTTTAACATATAAATAAGCTATAGAAATAGTTTGGCATCAAAACTTTTTAAAAAAATTCTTTTAACTGGCGCTGCAGAAATATGTCATTTTTGGAGGCGTGCTCAAAAATAAAAAACAGTGTGTGTCTAGGGACACCCGTGAGGAACGATTTCCTTTGGCATGTTTTCGTTTAGCAGGCGAGATGGAGGTCAATGACGAGATGGAGGTCAATGAAGGCGAAACAGAAGTGAATGAAGGCGAATAATTTACAACAATAATTTATAACATTTATACAAAAATGATTTTTACTTTTACCTATTTTTTCTAGGTTATGTACATAAAAATATCACTGGACAAATATATCACAAAATAAAAAAAAACTGAGAAATAGTGCGAAAAAATGTTATATGTTGTAATTCGTTTATTTTTTTTTTAATGGAATTTGAAAAATGAATAAGAAAATTTAAATTGAAAATTCAAAGTGAAAATTAAAAATTGAATTTGATAATTTAAATTTAAACTTTAAAGTGAAAATGGAAATTGATAATTGAAAAATTGAAATTGAAAACTGAATTTGAAAATTTAAAATGAAAACTGAAAATTGCAAATGAAAATTGAAAATTGAATTTGAAAATTAAAACTGACAATTGAATATTGAAATATAATAAATAATTGAGATTGAAAAAAAAAAGTGAATATATGAATTACAATTTCAAAATCATCTGTCGCATTTCTTCAAATAAGAAAAATAAGAGACAGAGAGAGAGAGAGTGAGTGAAAAATGGTTATTTTTTGATTGAGAAGACGGAGAGCCGTTTAACGTTACGTTGCGGGTTTTCTCGGCTAGCCCTCCTCCGCCAAACTCATACCGCGCCATAAGAAATTTCGTTCCAAAAAATATATATAAAAACAAGAAAGAAACTCTAACTTCGGGCGGAGACGAAGTTGACATACCCTTGCAGTTAGGTAGCAGCTTATATTATTATACCTACATATATATAGATATATCGGTTCGTATATGGTTGGCCGATTCTTATGAGAATTTCACCATCGAATCAATTTTCTAATTACAATTTTAAAACAGTCCCTAGCATTAAAAATAGCAAGGTTGTGCCATTTCCGATCGTTCAGTTATATGGCAGCTATAGGATAATGTCGGCCAATCCCGGGCGTTTCGACTTATATAATACCTGCAAACAAAAAAAGGATGTGTGTGAGAAAGACTAGTTTGCGTTGAAACTGACAGACGGACATGCTTATATCGACTCAGGAGGTAATTCTTAATCAAGAATATATACATTTTATGGGGTCGGAGATGTCTCCTTCACAGCGTTGCACACTTTTGATCAAAATTATAAGACCTCCTGCAAGGGTATAACAAGAAAGGAAAGCTTACTTTGGGACAAGCCGAAGATGATTTACCCTTGCAGTTAGGTAGCAGTTTATATTATTATATATATACTGGATCGTATATAGATCGTATATGGGATATATACTCGGACGATGAAATTTGGAAGAATTTCTTTTACACATAGGCTCAGCGAAAGCTCGCTAGCAGCATTAAGCTAGAGATAAGGTCTGTTGAAACCAACCGGCCGAGAAAAATCGGCTTGCGACCAAAAATAACGATAATATCAATAAACATAAAGATAAGATACATTCAACTTATTATGTTTTGTATATTATGTTTGTACATATAACATATTATGTACCAGATATTATCTCCTCATTTGGGCCCTGTCCTTAAGAGAAAATAGAGACAATAAAAGCCTTGAGGTTTGACAGCATCAATGTAACACTGCAAAGTTCGCAGCTCCTCAAATCTAGGAACCAAGAATCCAACAGCCCGGTAAAAATTATATCTTGCGTTTATGCCAGCCACTTCCCAGAGTCCACTGAAATACAGAGATCAAGGGGGAATAAAATGCCACTCGATGGATTCTTTATTTTGTATGCAGATGAAATGGGGAGAAAAAGATCCTATCAAACTTATGGTGCGTATGCAATGATATGAGAGGGGAGTGTGAGGGCCCTGCTTATTATATAGGAGCGAAATCGAAAGCTTCCTAGCTTAATGTTAAAGAAAAGGCCGTTTAATCTGAGCTGTCAAGAAGAGTTGATAGAAATCTATACAGTAGCTGCTGCCCGACCCGACGCGCTCCCCCAAGTTGGGGCCTGTCCTTCAACTTCATACTTAAAGGGCAATAGGCAAAGCTTAGACACTGGTGGTTCCCAATGCGGTTCTGGTCACCGCCGCTAGAGACACTCCATTTCGACCAGATACTACATATTAGATACCACATCCTTAATTGCCAAGGCAGGGCCGTTCGCACGCCATTTGGAGCGCTGCTGAAGAAGGCTTAAATGCTCCTAATTCCATCGGCCCCAGAAAGACTGGTGCAGGACTGGTGTTGAAATTCAGCTTTGCGGCATCAGGCTCTATAAAGCTGACTGATGGAGCACCAGTTTAAAAATGGGATGGCGATAAGACATCATGGTCGGCATTATCTTCTAAAAGAGACAACAAAGTTCGTGAGTTTATGAAAGCACCAATGTGACACAGCTCTTTAAATCCAAGAACTAAGGATCCAACAGCCCGATAGAAATGAGACTTTGCTGTTTTGACAGCCGCTTCCATGGTCCACCAAAAGGAGGAGATCGAGGAGCCATTCGATAGACTCAAGCGCGCAAAGCTCTAGCAGCGCCCTCGAGTTAGTGCACTTCCTTAAGCTCGTTTTTAGCTTCAAAATAATTGATTGCGTTCTCCAACCAAATGTGCTGCAGCTTTCGGCGAGTGCATATAAACCGTTTCATAGCTTGCAAAAAGAATAGATAATTTACAAAATCTTGGTGGACGGCTATAAATTATTCATTTTTCGCTAGTTTTGGCAGTTGTTAAGGAAGCCATATCATATAATTGTCCTATCTGCACAATTTTCCAATTTATCGTGCATGCTTATTTTTCTAATTTTTACATTCTTATTTTTTAAGATATTTACTTGTGATTTCATATTTTAAGAGATAGATAAATTAATGCTGGGATAGAAAACCTCACAATATACGCTCGTAATATTTTTTTCTGAGACTTCATTAAACTCTCTGAAACAAAATAAAAGCTCCAAAGGTATTTTGCATTACCAGCTTTTTAAAAGGAGGGCAGTTTTATACGTCTAAGGGCAACAGTCTGTGGCAATTGAAAGATTGTATTCCATGATCGGAATCCAATCTATATGTCGGGTTCGGATGCGAATTTGCGGCCGAAGAGGACTAGTATGCTCGATGTAATTATAAAAACTTAAAACAAAACTTCCCGGTAAATCAGGGTCAAAGCATTGTCCAAAGAGCAAAAAAGCAGTCAACATATTACATAGCTAAGAGAACAAAAGCTGATAACGCAAACCAGGACTGTTCAGTTACCGAGCATTTTCGGGAGCTTTATTTAATGTTCAAAAAAAAGCTTTTATGTAAAACAAGGACCTTTAGTTTTCTATGTGTTTGGTCATTGAGATTTTTCAATGACTTATCCAAAATAAAAACAAAGTAATTATTTGTTTTACCACGTTATACAAATGTTTATTTATGCTCATATGAAATAGAGACAGAAAGCTCTGATTTATGATGCGTATGCACTGAGATAAAGATCACAAGTGGGCCCGCCTCTTTGCATAGGGCGGGCGAAAGCTCGTTAACTTAATGACAACAATAAAATAAAGCCGAGCGGCCGAGAAGAGTCGGCTTGCGACTAACAAAAGATATGAGAAAAATGGTTATATGCTAAGCTATAATTATTACATTTATATATATTTTACATTTATATTAAATTTATGCAGTGGCTGCTGCCTGACCCGACACACTCCCCCCAGTTGAGGCCTGTCCTTCAACTTCATCCTTAAGGGGCAATAAGCAAAGCTTGGTCACTGCGCGCTTGGTAGTTCCAGAAGCGGTTCTAACCACCGCCACTCGAGGCACTCCATCCTGACCAGGAACTAGATCCAGAATTCTAGCCAATGGCCACTTCATGGGGGGTAGGTTCTCGTCCTTGACTAGCACCACATCGTTAATCGCCAAGGCAGGGCCGGACGCACTGCTGGAGCGCTGCTGAAGAAGGCTTAAATACTCCTCCTTCTATCGGGACCAGAAAGACTGCTGCAGGAAAGACACACGCTGCCAGCTGTCCAGACGGTTAATATTCAGCTTTGTGACATCAGGCTCGATAAAACTGACTGACGGACCACCAGTTAAAAAGTGGGATGGCGTTAGAACATCAAGGTCTGCAGGATCCTCTGAAAGAGACAATAAAGGCCGTGAGTTTATGACAGCACCAATGTGACAAAGCAAAGTTCGCAGCTCGTCAAATCCAATAACTGAGGATCCAACGGCCCGGTAATAATGATGCTTTGCGGTTTTGACAGCCGCTTCCCAGAATCCACCAAAATGCGGAGATCGAGGAGGAATAAAACGCCACTCGATAGACTCAATCGCGCAAAACTCCAGAAGCGCATGTTGGTGCTCATCGCTCATGAAGAGTTGGAGCAGTTCCTTTAGCTCGTTCAATAAAATTGGTCGCATTGTCAGACTAATTGTGCTGAGGCTTTCGGCGAGTGCATATAAACCATTTTAAAGCATGTAAAAACGCAGATGTGGATAGATCCTTTACAAGCTCTAAGTGCACGGCTTTAGTGGCAAAGCAAATGAAAACACTTACGTAACATTTTACGGGCTCATTGCGCTCATGGAAATCAACAATTATAGCCCGAGTAACTGGATGGCTTCTAGGCAATATAATTGGGTGACGACTATCAAAATCCAATGTAGAATTTCTTAAACGACCATCCACACGCAACAGGCCAAACTTGTCTAAGAAAGGAGAGGATGTGGCAAGTATGCTGGCTGACGAAATATCCTTTCCATTATGAAGCGCCTTTATGTCATCCCAAAAATACACACGCTGCACCAGACGCAAAAGTAAGTGGGTTCCAGCCTTGATGTCGCTAGCAGTGCCACCCTTGTGACGGACTCGCTGTGACGGACTCGCTGTGCCGGTGCTGGAAAAGAGTTGGCTGGAAAAGAGCCAGCTGTCACGTCAATGTACGGGGATTTGATTAGCAGAACCCTTGCCCTTAGCTCCAGAGTGGGCTCTTCAGATAGAACCGCTGCTGGCCACAGGTCTTGAAGTCCAAGAAGAAACGCAGGACCATGGGACCACAGGTTGTCAGTCACTAACTCCTTGGGAAGAGCACCACGCGAGAGGATGTCTGCCGGGTTCAAAGACGTAGGAACATAACGCCATTCCATCGTTCTGGTCAATTCCTGGATTGTTGAAACTCGATTGGCGACGAAAACATTAAAACAAGCGGGCTCCTCCCGAATCCCAGACAGCGCCACAGCAGAATCGCACCAGCAGAAATACCTCCCATCGTAGACCTTCAACTGAGCTACTTCCAACATAAGCCGAGCCAGCAACTCTGCTCCAGATAACTCCAGTTTCGGTACCGTAATTGTTTTTAGAGGAGCGACTCGGGACTTTGAGCAGAGTAAATGACTTTCTGACATGGTACCCTTGGATACGACATAAATGCAAGCCCCATAAGCCTCAATGATGGCGTCACAAAATCCATGAATCTCCACTTCAGACTGTGATGATAGTGACCATCTAGGGAATTCAGCACGCTGCGCCATGGCGAAGCTGGAACAAATCATGTCCCAATCGGAGTGAAGAGCTTGAGGTAGACTTTTATCCCAGGACAACTTCTCACGGCATAGCTTCTGAAGAAAGATCTTTGCCTTCGTAATGACAGGTCCAACAAGCCCTATAGGATCATAAAGCCGGGCGATTGAGGAGAGGATGATGCGCCTAGTGGGCTTCGAGGGTGACTGGAGCCCTTCAAACGAAAATAGCAAGCGATCAGTAGAAGGATCCCAAGCTAGGCCAAGAGTCTTCGTAAAGTTGCTACCATCATCAAACCTCAGGAACGACTCTCGATCCTCTTCCGGTACGTCAGAGAGCACTTCAGAAAAATTGGAGCACCACTTTCTCAACCGAAATTGGCCCTTGGCGAGGATCCCCGATGTTTGCTGCATTATGTTGGTAGCCTCCTCTATGGAAATTAGATCATCAACATAAAAATCGCGACGCAGAATTTCGGCACCCTTTGCAAACATAGACTGCTCATCCTGTGCCAACTGATGCATTGCTCGAATTGATAAAAATAAGGCCGGCTTTGTCCCATAAGTGACCGTATCCAGTTTAAAAACCTGCAACTCATCCTGGGTGGAATTCCGCCAAAGAATGCACTGCAGATAGCTGTCTTCGGGGAAAACTCTAACGCATCGGTACATTTTGCAAAAATCTTCTGTAATGGCCACTCGATGGCAACGAAACCTTAGAAGAATGTGCAGCAGCTTTGGTTGGATAACTGGACCAGACATCAAAACGTCATTCAATGAATACCCAGACGTAGTGGCAGCTGAACCATCAAAAACAACCCTGAGCTTGGTTGTTGAGCTGTCCTTCTTCAATACGCAGTGATGTGGTAGGAAATACTGTCTGGCAGGTCGTGGACTAGGCGGGAATGGAGACATATGCCCCAAATTTAAATACTCCTTTATGAACGCAGCATACTGATCCTTTAATTGAGGCTGACGACAAAGCTTCCTTTCGAGGGAGAGAAATCGCTGCACGGCTCGTGAGTACGATTCACCTAGCAACTTTGGGCTGACCTTCAACGGCAGCTTCACCGAATAGGCGCCTGATCCAATTCCTCTTTCGTCCACTTCACAATGGACTCGGAGCAGTCTTCGATTTCCCAAACAGAGCAGACACTCTAAGCGCTCATCCAGCTGACTTGAGCTCTTCACAACGTCCTTGCTAGCTGTCGCTATGAACAACTTTCTCTCCACATGTGAACCACCGCCACACACAACCCATCCAAGCCGGGATTTCTGCAGCACCGGTAGGCCAGCTGAGAGCTGGATTTGACCAACACACAGCAGATCATAGAATAGACTGGCTCCGATAAGTAAATCGATCCGCTGCAGTCGAAAGAACTGGGGATCAGCCAAAGTGAGGTTTGACGGAATATTCCAGCTGGAGACATCCAAGCTAAAACTAGGCTGGAGGTCCGTGATGTTGGTGGCGATTACAGCGTTGACGAGGACCGAATATTCAGAGCAATAGGATCGTGGGAGCACATCAACAGAGAATCCGTCTGTCGCGAAGCCAGTGTCGCCAATGCCCGACACTGCCACGTACGATTTGCGTCTCAAAGCTGCAGCTGACTAGCCAGTCGGGACGTAATCACGTGCACCTGCGATCCAGAATCCAAAAGAGCCCGGCATGGAACAAAAACCCCAGAACGAGTCCGAAGGAGAATGTTCGCTGTGGCCAGTAAGGCTATCTCACCGCTGCGACCCTGGGCAACTAGTGCATTAGCCGTGATGGTGAACCGCCTATTGGCTCGGCGCACTCGGCTGCGGCTGATGTAGACGGCACAGCAGAAGGCTGGCTGCTTGGAGACATTTCCGGCATAGACCTAGTCGCCTAGCCTCGCCAAGGCGGCTCTCAGGGGGCAATGACAAAAATCTTGGGCATGCAGAGACTACATGGGACCACCCACCGCATAGTATACAAGCAGAGGCAGGTGAATTAGTAATAATAAAGGACGCTCTACTGTTATTTGCGACCCTACGTCTTCCCACCTGAGTGCCCGGCGCGGCCAAGGCCACATACATAGCCTCCAAAGTCCTGCAACGCTGTTCCAAAAACTCTGCCATCGACTCCCAAGTAGGGATGAGATCCGAGTTCGAGGCATTTTGACCTTCCTTCCACTTGGCCTGAGTAGCTGGATCCAACCTTTGAAGAAGTACCTGGACAATGATGCAGCCGGCAATCTGAACTGTCGTCCAATTTTTTTAAGGCTCGCATATGGGCATTGAACTTATCGGACAGCCCTCGAAGCGCTGCCACTGAGTCACCTTCCAATAGATTGAGGCCCAGAATCTCGTTCACATCAGCCTGAAATATCAACCGACGGTTATTAAATCGATTCTCCAAAAGCTGCACTGCGACATCATAATTCTCCTCGGAGATTTCCAAGGAACGGACTGCCTCTAAAGCGGAGTACCGAAGACAAGATCGCAACCTCTGAAACTTTTCCACCTTACTTATATAAGGATTGCAGCCTACGATCGTCGAAAAGACCGAATAAAACTCAGCCCACTCTGAATATCCTCCGCTGAAAGTAGGAAGAGGAAGAGGAGGCAAGGCTTGAAAACTCCGACTGAGCGCTGGTTCCACCTGGACACTGGAAACTCCGCTGGCAAGGGTGGAATGGGCAGCAATTCAAGCAGAGCGCAACGACGTCTCGTGCTCGATTTCGGCATGCAGCTACAAGCTCAGACACTGTCCATCGCAAGTCGCTGCTTATTTCAGCAATGTCTTATTCTTCAAGGTCCCCGTGGATGGCCTTAAAATCCTCGTACATGGCGACCAACTGGCCGTGACGCACATGGAGCATAGCATCGTCCACCATTAACATTGGCTGCAGGGCGCCTTGGATCCTCTTCAAATCCTGGAGGATACCCTTTGCTTTGCATTTTAAAATCGCGCTCCGAGATGGAGTGGGTTCTCCTGTGACGGCGCCGCTGGAGTTCATCGCCACTACAATTGAAATACGCTCAATTTAAAAAATTATAGTTCTTGTTTATTTTTTTATATTTAATTATATTTGAGCGCAGCGAACACGATTTATCCCACTGTGCGCTCAGAACCGTACACTGAGTTGTGGATTGTATATATATATGAACGCTTGTGTGAGTCGAATGCACTTGCAAGCGGAACGTGTGTATGTATGTTTGTATGTATGTATGTTGGCGGACCGGATAATAATTGTATGTATTGTATTTATTTATATTTTTAAATAATTTAGGTATAAATTCAAAATAATTGTTCCACTGATGCACTGTATGCCGTTCATGTTTAAAAGGCACATACGTATGTTAATACACCATAAAACTAAAACGGGTACATTCGCACTGTTTTATGCTCGCGGAATTGTTTTATTTATTTTAATAATTATAGTTTATATTAATTATATCACGTCGGGGTCACCAATGTTTGGTCATTGAGATTTTTCAATGACTTATCCAAAATAAAAACAAAGTAATTATTTGTTTTACCACGTTATACAAATGTTTATTTATGCGCATATGAAATAGAAACAGAAAGCTCTGATTTATGATGCGTATGCACTAAGATAAAGATCACAAGTGGGCCCGCCTCTTTGCATAGGGCGGGCGAAAGCTCGTTAACTTAATGACAACAATAAAATAAAGCCGAGCGGCCGAGAAGAGTCGGCTTGCGACTAACAAAAGATATGAGAAAAATGATTATATGCTAAGCTATAATTATTACATTTATATATATTTTACATTTATATTAAATTTATGCAGTGGCTGCTGCCTGACCCGACACTATGTATGATTAAAATTTATTTAAATGATGATTTAAATTACGCGAAAAGAGACAAAGTAAAGAAAAAATAAACAAATTCAATAAATTATTGCCGGCCACACTTTCCGGCGGCTGCTTGACCCGACATACTCCCCCCGTTGGAAGATGAGCTTTCAACAGCATCATGAAGGGGCAGCAGACACAATTTGTTGACTGCCCGCCAATGTCCAAGAGCGGCTTCACATCCAGATGAGACTCCACCTTCACCGGCTCCGTCTGAGCGTGGACGAGCAAATCTGACTGCTCAGCAGCCATCAGGACCTTACCATCGTCAGGGCCTCCGCCTCCACAAACAATCCAACCAGGCCAAGTTTTTTGGATGAAGGGACAACCATTGCGCAGAGTAGTCAGAGCATTGGGATTGCAAGCTGACTTGCACAGAAAGCCCATCTGTAGAGAACCCTGCGCATCCTATACCGGATACAGTCACCGGAGTTCTTATCCGCCAGCCTTGAAGTGACTAGATGCACCTCCGAGCCAGAATCGAGCAGCGCTCTGCAGGGAAGTAGATCTCCGGAGCGGTTACTAACCAGAATATTGGCAGTGGCTAGCAACACTACATCATCAAAACGATCCTAAGCGACGAGAGAATTGATGACGGCGGACGCTGAACCAGAAACAGCGTCGCTAGATGTGGAAACCTGGGATTGCCACCAAAATGCAGCCAAAATGACTGTGATGCCTGCGTCCACACGCACGGCAGCTTGAGGCATTGCAATTCTCAGACGACAAGCTTAAAAACCTTGGGCAGGAGTTTATCACGTGCGAATGGCCATCACAGATTATGCATGCGGAAGAGTTTGTGATCACAAATGCAGATTTACCTGGATGAAAGGGTCTATGCAAAGCCTACCGCAAAGTTTGGTGCATGTGATGTCGTCGGCAAATCCATGCTCTCCAAAGTCCGGCATAAAGATAAAGGAGATAAAACAAAGGCTCAAGAAAACTGGTGATAGACTCCCACGTTAGAATGATATCCAAGGAATCCGATGCATTATCTCATTAACATGAGCTTGAAAAATAAACCTGCGATTACTAAACCTTTTTTTTAGCAGCTCCAATGCGACGGCATAATTTTTGTCCGTGAGCTCCAACGTTCGAGAGTCACGAAGGCAGGACCGCAACCGTTGAAGCTTCTCGACCCGACTTATAATCGAAATTCAAGCCACTCCGTATAACCTCCACTAAAAGTGGGAAGTGACAGTGGCGGAAAAGCCTGGAAAGATCTGCCGACCGACGCATCAAAATTAGTGGCAGAAGAACCGTTGATCAGCGTCGAACTCGCCGGCAACAAACTGGAGCGCCGCATAATCTCCTGGTCCAGGATGAATCGTGCGTCTCTCGGCGCTTCGTTGAAGTTGACGCGCAGATCGCTCCTTAGTTCTGAAACATCCAGCTCGGACATCTCCTTATGTGTGCTCTTGAAATCCGCGACGATTCCTTCCAATTCGCTAAGCCGCACATTTATCATCGCCTCCGGAAATGTCTCCACTGCTTTCAAGGAGGGCAGCAATCCTCGAAGGTCTTCAAAAAGGACAAGTGCACTTTGGCTCAGGAATTCTTTCCTGAATTCTTTCCAGGAATTCTTTCCTAATTCTTTATTTTAAGAAAATAATTCAACAAATTATTTTCCTAAGCACAATCACGTCGGGGTTCACCAATGTTAAGTTACCGAGCATTTTCGGGAGCTTTATTTAATATTCTAAGTCTAGGCTTTAATAAAACACAAGGACCTTTATATTTCTGTGGATGATTACAATTTATTTAAATAATTTGGTTTATATGTACATAGAACATAACATATGTATCTGTCTGCGTACGGTTGACGACCGAATTAGAATAATAGACGCGGGAGCGCGGCTCAACGCTTGATGCTGCGGATCGACCGAGACATACCGCGAGAGAGCGAGGCAACGATAGCGCATGACGGCAGATGCAAGTGGCCGATCGCGAATAGAGACAAAGATAAAGAAAAGAACATATCATAGTATTTAAGCTAAAATATAAGTATAAAAAATAAGAAAGGAAAGCTAACTTCGGGCGGAGCCGAAGTTGATATACCCTTGCAGTTAGGTAGCCGCTTATTTTATGATATATATATTATATTATTATATATATATTACATTAAAATATATGTCGGATAAGTTAAGCCTTCTCCTCGCGGGGTCTCGGGATTTCTTTGTTCGTTTCCCTGGTGGTGTTCCATGCCATGTTCTGGCTGATGCAGCGAGTCCTCCTTGCCTTTGTTGCTCATCTTTTGTCAAATAATGTTAGCAGTAAAGTCCACACGTCTAGCTCAATACGAAGCAGAGATGAAAAAGAAGGTAGGACCAGATCTAGCAACACAACGAAGCCACACACGGTCTTAGTTCGCAAACTAAGTCCTCATCATACCAGGACTGATATATTCCTACTCGACCAATGGTCACACCTTAAAGTCTAATGTCTAACGAGACACTGAATTACCTCCTCTCCGACACGGCCATCCTGACATATACACGTCCTCGTGTCTATAATCAACATCTGAATTTCATTCCACTTTATAATTTTATTAAATGCTTTCAAAGAACTTAATCACCTAATCTTAACTTCATATAATGTTCATTAACATAACTGAACTTCTATTTTCAACATATCTCTTATGTTCTCTAATAAACCATTTCCATACAAAGAATCAATAAATCATTTTCAAATTATACATTAATCAGTTAAAATAGTTACTTCGTAATCCAAAATACATAACTAAACTTTTACAAGCCGATTTTTAAATTCTGGCTTCACACATTTTCTAACAAATTAAATTTTCCACAAATTCATTAATCTCATTACTCGTCCATCACCCAACAGTTGGCTTCACGAATTCATCAATCTCATTTCTCGTCCATCGCCCAACAGTTGGCTTCACGAATTCATCAAACAAATCTTTCGTCCATCGCCCAACACTTGGCTTCACGAATTCATCAAACATTAGCAAACATCAGCATTACCTATCCCCTTTAAAGAAATAACGTCATGAATTCTCTTACCAGCTAACTTATTAGAAACGCTTTTCTTAATTAATCAGCTCCCGAATCAAATGTAATTGGAAATCTCTCACCATTGACCAGCATACTCGATTGAGGCTCCACTATAGCGCATAGCTCCACTCTTTTTTCTGTTCTGACTCCCAATCCAGCGTTCTGCACTTTTTTTTGACAATTAGTGGCTATGTGGCCCGGCTCCTGACATCTGTAGCACGTTACGTTAGTCCTTCCATGACAGGGCTGCGCTGACCGCCACTACAGTCTTGCTTTTTGTGGCCTAGTTTTCCACACTGGTAACATTTGATTTCCGCAGTTTTAGCTCGCTTCGTCTCTGGTTCCCAGTTCGTTGCATTAGGGCGCTCTCTTAGCGCTGAGAATACTTGCAACTCCGCTTGCAGTTCTCGTCGATTGCTAACATGCGTTGTGTGTATCATTCGCTGCAAACGCCGGTCGAAATTATCCATGTGCCCAAGAACCAACGCGATGGAAATTTGTTCTGAACTCAAATTGCGAAGTTTTGTGCACAGTGACGTCACACAGCGACTTGCAAAAACAGGCAGGCTTTCGCCATTGCTTGGACGGCTATTAAGAAGGTTTAAAATGACGGCGGCCGGCGTCTCTGAAGTCTCGTATCGCTGCTCAAACAATTGCCGAAACTGTTGCCAAGTTATTCCCGGGTAACATATTTGGGATAACCATTGCGCCGCTGTGCCTTCCAAAGCTTTACTTAACGCTAATATAAGAGCGCTGTCACTTAATGGTTTTTCTCGTAAGATGATGTCGACCGTAGCGCACCACTGCGTGGCATCCACACCAGCAAGGTCCGGATTATATTTCGGCAGGCAAATCTCGCTAGTCGGTTGCAACTCACTCGCCGGCATCTGTAGCCTCTTAACCAGTTCCAGAAAGTTCCGATTTTGTTGTTCTAACAGAGCGAATACGTCTCTAGAAGTAGTTTGGTTAGGGCCGTATCCCACTTCTGATGTCGGATAAGTTAAGCCTTCTCCTCGCGGGGTCTCGGGATTTCTTTGTTCGTTCCCCTGGTGGTGTTCCATGCCATGTTCTGGCTGATGCAGCGAGTCCTCGTTGCCTTTGTTGCTCATCTTTTGTCAAATAATGTTAGCAGTAAAGTCCACACGTCTAGCTCAATACGAAGCAGAGATGAAAAAGAAGGAAGGACCAGATCTAGCAACACAACGAAGCCACACACGGCCTTAGTTCGCAAACTAAGTCCTCATCATACCAGGACTGATATATTCCTACTCGACCAATGGTCACACCTTAAAGTCTAATGTCTAACGAGACACTGAATTACCTCCTCTCCGACATATATATATTATATATTTAAACGATAATTTAACTAAATGGGGACTTAACAATCACTAAAATGGCATTAAAGGGGCCGTGGGAGACATTGCAGTGCGGAAGAGAGGAAGCTCATTCGACGACTCCAAGACGAAGGAAAAACAAATAAATCGATTGCTGTTTTAATAAAACGACCTCCGAATTTTGTAACCAATGCGTTAAAACCGAAAAAAGTAGGTGAAACTCGGGGAGCATCCAGAAAAACATCATCTAGGGCCGATGATCGCATGGTTCAGTTGGTTAAACGAGACCCGTTCAAGTCTTCCAGGACGATTTCCAACGAAATTGGAAATATTATGTCATCACGGACCGTTCAGCGACGTTTGGCAATGGCAAACCTACCAGGTAGGATTGCCCGCAAAGTTCCTCTGCTTCGGCCGAAAAATAAAAAGATGAGAAAACAATTTGCTCTAGATCGTAAAGCCTGGTCAGGACCGGAGGGTGAGAAAAAATGGCATAACATTCTCTGGAGTGACGAAACCAAAATAAATTTATTTGGAAATGATGCTAAAAGGAATTTTCACCGTCCGAAAGGCAAAGAATTTGATCCCAAGTACACCTGTAAGACTGTCAAACATGGAGGTGGTAGCCTAATGGTATGGGGCTGCTTTTCATGGAATGGTGTTGGTCCGATTCATCGCATTGATGGAATAATGGACAAATTCGTGTACAGAGACTTATTGGAGACAGTGATGCTGCCATATGCTGAGGATAATATGCCAATTTTATGGAAGTTCCAGCAGGATTACGACCCAAAACACGCCTCTCTACTAGACAGGGAGTGGTTTCGTGAGCAAAATGGCCGAGTCAATCCCCTGACCTTAATCCCATCGAAAATCTCTGGGGTGAACCCAAAAGAGAGGTAGGAAAGTCTCGCAAGCTGATATCATCCATTTCCAAGACGAATGGAGAAAGTTCTCAAAAATAATGGCGAGTATACCGGCTACTAACTGCTACATACTCAACTTAATGTACAACAAGAAAGGAAAGCTAACTTCGGGCGGAGCCGAAGTTGATATACCCTTGCAGTTCAGTCGCAGTCCGCTAGGTGGCGCCACGCATCTTATATTATTAGATATATAGAGGATCGTATATAGTCGGCTGATCCTTATGAAATTTGGCAAATCAGATTATTTTGTCTAAAATAGAATCTGTACCAAGTCCCATCTTTCTAACTTAAAAAACACCAAAGTTATGCCAATTCCGATCGTTGTATGACAGCTATAGGATATAGTCGGCCGATCCTTATGAAATTTTGTACATAAGATATGTTGGTCAAATATAACATATGTGGAAAGTCCCAACCCTCTATCTTAAAAAACAACGAAGTTATGGCATTTCCGATCAATCAGTTATATGGCAGCTATAGGATATAGTCGACCGATCCCGGCCGTTCCGACTTATATACTACCTGCAAAGGAAAGAAGGATGTAAAGTTTCAACTCGATAGCTCCAAAACTGAGAGACTAGTTTGCGTAGAAACCGACAGACAGACAGACAGACAGACGGACAGACGGACAGACGGACATGCTCATATCAACTCAGGAGGTGATCCTGATCAAGAATATATATACTTTATAGGGTCGGAGATGTCTCCTTCACTGCGTTGCACACTTTTGACCAAAATTATAATACCCTCTGCAAGGGTATAAAAATATCAAAAATAGTGAAATATTTATTTAGTTTAAACGTTTAGTTCCTTACACCTATTATTGTGTCCAGCCAAAAATGTCCAATTTGGGAAAAAATCTACTTCTGTTGTTAATGAAAAGGTTTATAATGAAAAGGTTATAGTTTCTTTTTTTTTTTTTAAGACAATTAATATAAGTTTAAAAAAAAACATTGTTTTGAGCTGATTGGAGAAAGCATGCCTTAGAAATAAAAAGTTAAAAATGAAAAAAAAAAAAAAAACCTATAATTTTGTCCATGAGTGTATATCCATCCTTATAGCTTTAAAAACGCCGAAGTTATGCCAATTACGATCGTTCAGTTATATGGCAGCTATATCATATAGCAGTCTGATCCTTATGGAATTTTGCAAATCTGATTACTTTACCCAAAATGGAATCTATACCAAGTCCCATCTTATTTTAAAAACACCAAAGTTATGCCAATTTCGATCGTTCCATGACAGTTATAGGATATAGTCAGCCGATCCTTTTGAAATTTTGTACATAAGTTATTTTTGCCAAATATAATGTGAAAGTCCCAACCCTCTAACATCAAAGTGATGGGATTTTCGATTAATCAGTTATATGGCAGCTATAGGATATTCAACTCGTTTCAACTCGAAAGTTGAGAGACTAGTTTGCGTATAAACAGACAGACCGGCAATATAAGCGGGAGTTTGAATTCCTTAATAAATTTCTATACAACCAATATATTACTGATGTTGAAGCGAGCCTCATATCCAACCCTAAAGCGTTTTGGCGGTTTGTGAATGGGAAAAAATCATCCTCTGATATACCTTCTGCCATGTCTTATGGTGGTCTGGCAGCTAACTCCGATAAGGGCATTTCTGAGCTTTTTGCGAAATATTTTGCCTCAAACCTTGAGCCGAAGGTCTCTTGGGATGAGCGGGAGGTACTTCAAAAAATTTTGCCTTTTCTTGAGGTTGGATGCTTGGACATTCTAGATTGTGACATTGTTGAGGCCTCTAGTCATTTTAATGAGTCGCATACACCTGATTTAGATGGTATCTCCCCATTCTTCATTAGGAAGTGTATTGCATCCTTAACCACACCTCTGCAACTTCTGTTCACTTTATCATTATCTTCGGGTAAGTTTGCTTCTCGATGGAAAATAACCTCGATCTCGCCCATTCATAAAGGTGGCAGCCGGGCAGACGTCACTAACTATAGGCCTATCGCCAAGATATGTAATATTGCCAAGTTACTTGAGCGTATTGTCACCAAAAAGCTAACTTTTTTGATTCGTAACTTTATTTCTTACAATCAACATGGATTCCTGCCTGGGCGATCCACCACAACCAACTTAGTGGTTTTCTCTAAGCATTGCCTGGAAGCCTTTGAACGCCGATGTCAGGTTGATGCCGTTTATACGGACTTCTCTAAAGCCTTTGATAAAGTTTGCCATGCAGCCCTACTTGCTAAATTGTTCAGATTAGGTGTTCACTCCTCCATGTTAAGTTGGTTGGAGTCTTATTTGGCAGACCGACCATGCCACGTTCCCATTGGTGATGCCACCTCGAGTCCCTTTATTGCCTCATCTGGCCTCCCGCAAGGTAGTTCTTTGGGGCCGCTCCTATTCATCATTTTCATCAACGACATCTCCTCTTGCTTTCTTTATTCGGACTTTTTGTTATACGCGGATGACCTTAAAGTGTTTAAGGCCATTAGCTGCATTAGGGATAGCTATCTACTGCAGGATGATTTGCGCCGAGTCTCTTCTTGGTGCGCCCTCAATCTCCTTCCTCTAAATTTAGCTAAATGTCATTTCATTCGTTACAGTAAGAGGGCGCTAGACTTATGTACCTCCTATGCAATTGGCAACCATGACCTGCAGCTCAAGGAGGAGGTGGTTGATCTTGGCGTCCTTTTCGACTCAAATTTTAAATTTTCCAGCCATTTAGACTTTATAATGCCTAAGGCGTATGCCATGTTGGGTTTTGTGAAGCGGCACACAGACCAATTCAAGAGCCCGTACGCGAAGCTTAGTGTTTACGCCGCATTCGTCCGGTCGAGGCTGGAATATGCCTCTATTATTTGGAGCCCCGCAAATAAAATAAGTTCAAATAGAGTTGAGCGGTTGCAGAAAAAATTTTTAAAATTTGCACTTCTCCCTTTAAGGTTTGTGGATCCTCTACCCTCATATCACAGCCGGTGCCTTCTCCTCCACATATGTACACTTGAGGATCGGCGCACTGTGGCAGCTTTAACTTTCATTAATAACTTAGTAATTAGCAGCATTGATTGCCCCATGTTATTGGAGCTTATAAACTTTAATGTGCCCCAGAGGGATCTTCGCTCGTTTGCTCCCTTTCGGATTGCTTGTCGTAGGGCCAATTACCTTTTGAATGAGCCTATTGATAGAGCATTATCATTTTTTAATACTTTGCCGCCTAGCCTCCGAACTAAGTGGGGCTCAGATAAACAAGCGTTTAGGGTCTCATTGGTTAGGCATTTCTTAAGTAGTATGTAAGATAGATTGTATAGTAGCCATGTAAGATTAAAATAATCAATGGCGAAAGAGAGAAATAAATAAATATAAAAGACAGACGGACATGCTTATATCGACTCAAGAGGTGATCCTGATTAAGAATATATATACTTTATAGGGTCGGAGATGTTTCCTTCACTGTGTTGCACACTTTTGACCAAAATTATAATACCCTCTGCAAGGGTATAAAAATATGTAAACATACAATATACAAAAATATGTAAACACTTAATTTTTTTTAAATGATATTTTGAATTTTTATGCAGGGTAAAAACATATTTATTGGCAATTATATAAAATTTTTAGTGTATATATTTTCGGCAATTGCACAATTATATATACTTTGCGAGAATGGAGACACTTTGATGAGTCATGTAAGTAATAATAGTTAAATATTTTTCATTTATTAATATAGTTAATTTAAAAAAAGTCTTCTTTAACAGCGCAGTGCCTCTATAGTTGTAACTGGGAAAGCTCAAATTTGTATTTAAAAAAATATAATTATACAAATTTTCAGAAGCACATTAGCCTAATGATTCATTGCAGTCAGAAGCCAGTAAAAATAACAGCATTTAAATTTTCAACTCTGTCATTACAAAGTTTTAGTGCGGTATGTATGATTATATCCATAAATAATATATTCAACTGACAAAATATTCCTTAGATCTTAAGTACTTCAATATCGTATTTTACTTTGTTGAGGTCGTTGTACAATGATGCCAAAAAATAATTGCATTTAAAAAGTTTAACAATATCGACGTTTTGGCTTTTAAATTTATTTTAAAAAAATTAATAATGTAGAACCAAAGTACTGCTTTGGTTATTCCATGATAGGAAACCGAAGCATATCCAACCTATAATCAGTTATGGACATGTTAGTACCACCTTTTTCAAGCGTTATATTCAATCGAAAATTGACAATGTCTTCATCGATTCGTCCATGGTTACCATCTCATCTTGATATAAATATAACTTAAAGCTACACCGGCAGAGGTTTAGGCAGCGCCATCACAATCAGAATCATCTTACGCGGTCTTATCCCATTGCAACAGCTTTGGAGCCGCAGAAGGTCATCCATGAAATATCAAGGTCAACCAGCGAGTTGGGTATCCCCGAGGACGACAATAGACTTAAAGAGGGAGTAGTTAACATAAAACACGTAAATATAAAATGAAATAAAAACAATTCTTGAGTAAATAAAATGGTATCCCGTAGACTGACGAAGCATATGCGCAGTTATGGGCTTTTCCCATTACCATTAAATGTATCTGATCACCTGATTCTTGCACTTAATGCGGGATCAGCCATTTCCGCAGTCGAGAAGATGTAAAATATTCTTTAGAATTAAGTTCTGTTTGATCTAATAAACGAACACTTGCCTCAAATCCCTAACTCCGGCGAATGCCATCAATATATTTTTTTCTGGGGGTAGGGAGTGGAGCGATCCCTAGAGGGATCCGGTGCCACATGTAGCAACAGTAATAGTCCAGGACCAAGTAGGATCAAGAAGGGTAGAAAAGGGAACCCGCAAACGGGAATTGTGGGGAGATTAAATCTCCCACACGCCACGACAGGTGGCAATAGCGGGAAACAACGAGGGGCAGCCAAGAAAGAAGAGACGGTGTGGAACGTAACGGTTCCGGACGGCCTAGCGTGGCTGTGTTTATAAAGTGCGGAAGAAAAGAAATTCGTTTGGAATATAGACTGCATGAGGGGCACTCATGCATAAAATTTTTTTTTTTAAATTTAAAATTTTGTTTTACTTTTATTTTATTTAAACTTTAATTAACATATTTCATAAATAAACTTTATCTAAAAAAGGCCAGAATGTTATTCGGAATCATCGGAATCATCAGAGAGAGGCATATCCAAATGTTTTATTAGATTTGCTTCTAACATCTCTTAACATCATCATCAATAATAATTTTTTTTTGTAAAGAAAAAAGCAGACCCATTTGACAATGACGTTATCAAGGGGTCGGAAGAAACTAATAAGGCATTTAACACATCTTCCATGGTATTTTTCCTGCAATTTTTCATTGTATTGCTCTCTCATCCGTTTCGGAAGTTCTTGTTCCTGGCTTCAAGAGCTTCCTCGGATCAATTGGAAGGCAAAAATGGCTTATAATATCTGCTCCATGAATTAAAATTCTGGGAACAGAAGATGGCATATAAGACCAGGGATATGACTTTACAAAGAATTCGGCAGTTTCCAATGCGTAAGACCGGAATGCATCCGAATTTATTTCGTGGCAGGATGCTAGTGTTCGTAAGACTACACTGAATCGATGTATTAAATTATAGCTTACTCCTGTTATACGAGCAGCCAAATTTGGTTGTTCGAAAAATCTTGCAGTGTTTCCGTTATTCGTACTACCAGCAGTAGCAATTGGTATATCTACCAGCAAATGCATCTATTCCCTCAGCTTCTGCTGAATAATTCTTTTATTTTCATCGACAACATCTTTGTCAACACCACGAGCTTGCCACTTTTGAATCGGAATTCTATATGCAATGTGCAAAACACACTCGAAAAACCTAATCCAGGCGTGAAGAGTTGACCCATATTCAAAGAGGTTTTCATTAATAGACAAGCTCTTCACCAAATTCAGTTCGTTCATATTCTTAGGAGTTGCCTTATATATTCCGCATGTTTGCGAAGAAGATTCCGATATGACATTGAACGTTTTGCCATCAAACATGGTCATATGGAATTGGTGATCAATTCTAAAGCCACTCAATAATGTTGGTAAAATATTTGAAATTTGGAAAATATTTAAAATATTTGAAATATCTTCACTTTCTCTACGAATTAACTCTGCCGATTCTTTCTCGCAAAGTATCTTAATGGGTCGACAATATCGAGTAGATGAAGGTGTATTGTTTTTCAATAAAAGTTTCAGTTCTTTCGGCACTGTCAATGGCACTATACAAATTGAAAATATATATTGATCTATCATGTTTCCATCAAAGTCATCAAAATTTTTTAAATGGCCGCTGCTGCCATCACAGCCCCATTTGTATGTAACAATTAATTGGATGTCATTATTGTTTTCAATATGGGTTGTATAACTTTCTGGGTGTGCTTCAATAATCCTAGCAATCGTATGGTCCACTAAGCTTTGTAGTGCTACTTCGGCGAAATGATCAGTGACCGGGATGACACCGGGATAGCATTTTTTTCATAACATAACATGGATATATATCAGCGTTTTGTCCTTTGGCAGCTCTTTTTGACAAATTCCATGTGTACTTGGTATGTCCAACATCTACAAATAGGGCCAGTGCTTTTTCATCAGAGAATTTTGTCGGTTGACGCTGTGGGGTAGCCAAGGTTTTCATTATATTTCCGGTAAGCTCTTCGCATCTGATGGGATATCTTTAGTAAGGTCTGACAATTTGTTGACTTGCGTTTTTTTACAACAATCCGCCAAATCTTTTTGTGGACGACCAACATTTTTTAAGCATGAAATTTCTATTAATACCAGCGGCGTATCTAGCCATTCTTCGTTTTTAGTTTCGAAGAAATCCTTATTTCTTCCACAGTCTTTTTTACCAATCTCGCTCTGCTCTTCCAGAGTAAATGTAATGTTTTTCAAAACAGTACCAAATACAAAGTTTTCCATGGCAGCAAACTTCTTCGTTGGGATGACTTCTAAGTGCCATACCAAAAAAAGCACCCTTTTTGCTAGTGACATTGTTCCTAAAAAGTACCATAGTTTGAAGGCTAGCAAGTAATAGCAGTTGATATTACACATTTTGGACGGCACTGATTCACACATTCGGCTTAAAAAAAGGGTTAGACTGAATCCACTTGAATCCGGTAAGTTCTACTCCACGAAAAACAGGTGTACGCTAATCCGGGCTAGTTGTAAATACACTGAATTACCACTACGTTTTATGAGCTACACATTTATAGACCGGTCACAAACATTGACTTTTTTTGTAATACATACCTTGAAGATAATAAAAAGCCAAACTTTTAACAAATTCACTAAAAATTGTAAATTTCCGAGGATCTCAAATTCAATGCGCGCAAAGAGAAAAAAATGTGTAAAGCTCTTTGCAAAATCTTATGGTGTGTTTGACCGCTCACAGCTGATGATCAGCTGATCGTAGAGCTTCTAAAAAGCTTTTAAAAATTTAATCAAAGCATTTGCTATCGATATGTGAAAAAATATTAACGTTTTTTTAAATTTGAAAATTTGAATTAAATTCCGCTAGCGAGACCAAATCGCCCACTGTGAGTCAGCGAGGATTCGACGGAGGAGTCAACTCACGTGAGATTTACACTCAACATACACTCATTGTATGTAAGATAGAAATAAACACGGATATTGTAAAACGAAGCTCTCTGTGTTATTTCTGGGCTCGGGCAGTCACGTCGAATCCACAAATTCTGTGGAGCGATCCACAAACTCTGTGAGCTAGCCGCGGCATTTGTTGCGAGCGTTAACAAGCAAAACAGTACGTTACACAAACTACGTAATCGCATTCGAGGCTAGAAATAATGCAGCTTCAATATGGAGAGAAAAAGCTCGGTGTCCAAGCAAAGGGATTGTTGACAATATGCACTAGTTGCAAAGTGGGTCGACGAGATGTTGGCGTGGATTTGAGAAAAAGTTCACCCAGAGGATCAAGCCGAGATAAAGAGCGGTGAGTGAAATAAGCTTTTAAAACAATATATTAGAGGTGGAAAAAACATCGATGTTATCGATGTTGCCAAAAATATTTAAAGCATCGATGGTGTTCTGGAAACATCGATTATCGTCACTTGCAACCGAGAAACAGAAAACAAATTTTAACAAATTTTCAAATGTAAGCAGATAAACAAATGCCCAGATTCCATGGAAACTTTGAAAAGCATTGCAAAGCAATACTTTTGCGTTCCAGCATCTTCCACGGCGTCTGAGAGGATCTTCAGCAAAGCTGGCAAAGTCGTTAGTGAGCGCAGGAGCTCTCTTAAACCAAAAATTGTTAACATATTGTTATTTTTGAACAAAAACAGCTTCCTTTATAATCTCAATTAAATAAGTTAAATTTAAACGACAAAAAATATTCGTTTTTTTCGATAATCGATTATAACCGATGTTTTCATCCCAAAACATCGACAACATCGATTGTGGCCAACATCGATGTTTTTCCAGCTCTACAATATATATAGTTTTAGTTAAAGCCATATGCTTTTTATATTTTATCCAACTTCCGCCACGCTTACTAGAGTGACCATCCTTCGATAACATTATAATACTTTATATCTATGAAACTATAAAAATACTTAATTTATACTATTATTACACGCTTTTCTTTTTTTTTAGTTTTAGTTAACTCAATTCCATCCGTATCTTTTCTTCCAGATCGCGAAACTTGTGTTTGGGTTCCTATTTTAGTCTCGTCCTCTGAACTGGAGCTTCCAGCTGTTTCATAATTAGATACATCACCTCCGTCCTCATTGACAATAGTGTTTTCAATTACGTCTACAATTTCGTCTTCATTTTCAATTTCTTCACAATTCAATTCATTTTCAATACTTTCATTAATAATATTCTCAGTCTCACTTAATTTAACACCATTTTCTTGTTGTCTTAAATTACTATAAGTTTTTGGAATCTCTTTGTTTTCACTTAAGTTTGTACTTATAAAATCATGAAAATAGTCAATATCTTCACAGGCGTTTCCTCCACTTATTTTATTCATAAGTCTTTTATTTCTTCTAAAATGGCTATTAAAATCATCCCTTATGATATAAGACCTTTCGTTTACTCTTTTTTTGACTACTCCTTTAACCCATTCATTTTTTTTTTCTAAATTGAACCCTATCACCTTTAATAAATGGACTTGAGTGCAGGCTTCTTAAGTGCATGTCGTAATATTTTTTTGTTTCCTTTTTTTTTCGATAAACTTCCGTGAGATTATTTCTTCATTAATTTTATTTCCATATAATGCAGTCTTTATTGGTAATATGGTCTTGCACATTCTTCCAAAGAATAATTCGCATGGTGCTGGATCTAAATTTGCTACTGGGGTAGCGTTGTATTCAAGGATCCTATATATATAATCATTTACTTGTGAGCAACGTTTTAGGATATTTTTTGCTATTGTCACTTCTTTTTCTGCCAATCCATTGCTCTGAGGATAATTAGGGCTTGAAAACTGGAGCGCTGCATTAAACTCATTGGCAAAAGATCTGAAAATAAAGGAATTAAATGGACTGTTGTCACACTTTAATTTTGATGGGTAACAATATTTATTAAAATTCTTTTTGAGTTCTTCAATAATGTGTGAAACCGATTTTCTCTTAAGCTGAATAACAATACAAAAATTAGAGTATGCGTCAAAAATCGAAAGCAAATCTTTTCCACCGTAATGAAAGATGTCCATTCCTACCATGTGGAAAGGGTATTCTGGTGTTTCGCCTTTTACCATGGGTTCCTTCGGATTTTTCCTACTAAACTTCTCACAATCTTTGCAAGCGAATATAAACTCTTTTATCTGGGAATTCATATTTGGCCAATAATTCAGTTTACGTGCTCTAGCTTATGTTTTCTTTATGCCTAAGTGAGGGTCGTGTACCTGTTTTAAGATCTGCTTTTGCAATTTAGATTTCAAAGTGCAATTCTGATTTATGTTTATAGAACTCCTGACAAAACTTATCTAACTTATGAAAAGATGGCCATCCTTTTTCTACGAACTCGACAATCTTCTGATAATTCTCGGCATTTGCTTAAATTCTGCGATAACAATTGTAGTTTTCTTCCGATAAGTATGCTGCTCGGGTCACTGGGTGAATCACTGTGGCTAAGCCTTGAATTTCTACTTCATCCGGTAGTTGCGCTCGTGAAAGACAGTCAGCTACTAACATATCTTTCCCTGGTGTGTATTTAATGGACATATTAGGATATTTCAGTAGATATAGAAGTATCCGTTGCAGCCTCATCGTTACTGAATCGATTTCCCGTTTTAGAAGAACTTCCAAAGGCTTGTGATCACTTTGTACTAAAAATTCTCGACCGTAAATATAATAATGAAACCTTTCGCAGGCAAAAACAATGGCTAGTAGCTCTTTTTCTATTTGAGCCCATTTTTGCTCAGTTTTTGTAAGAGTTCGCGAGGCAAAACTAACTGGGTGTCCGTTCTGTAGGATAACACATCCAAGACCATCTTTTGAAGCATCCGTTTGAGTAGCAATAGGCTTAGTTTTATCATACACTGCCAACACTGGGTCACTAGTTATAGTTTTAAGTAAACCATTAAGTTCGTTTTGATGTTCTGTGGTCTATTCAAAAGGATTGTCAAGTCTGGTAAGATTCCTAAGCTTTGCGGTTCTTGAGGACAAGTCCGCGATAAACTTAGATAAATACTTATACAGTCCAAGAATGCGTAACACTCCAGCTTGGTCGCTTGGTGTTTTTTTCTTTCAATTGCTTACAAATGCTTTCTTTGTGGTTTAATTGTTCCTCCGGAGAGGACGTGACCCATAAACTCAATTTCCGCTCTCCTATATTGAACCTTGTCAGGGTTGAAACGTTTACCATTTAGTTCTGCGCGTTTTAAAACTTTCAAAAGTGTTTTCATGTTCTTTATAACTTTCTCCTAAAATTCCTATGGCATCAAAGACATATATATGGCATATATATGGCCTATGGCATATATAATGACATATTCCGTTGAAACATTTCACTAGCACTATTAATTCCAAAAGGGACTCGATTGAATTTGAATCTACCAAACGGAGTCATAAAAGTTGTTAGGTCAGAGCTGGCTTCTTCTAATTCCATTTGCCAATACCCATGGGAAAGGTCTAGAACTGTAAAAACTTTCTTACGGGATAGCTGTGCCATAAAATCTTCTATGTTGGTATTAAGTAATGTTCTTGTTTAATTGCATTATTCAGTGGCTTGGGGTTTAAATAAAGTCTTAGTTTCCCATGGGATTTTTCTACTACTTGCAGGTTATTTACCCAACTGGTAGGATATGTCACAGGGGATATAATTTTTTCTTGTACCATATTATTCAGTTCTTTTTTTCAATTCTCCCAGTAAGCTTTGGAGAAACCTCTTTTTATAATGCAGAACCGGCTTTGAATCACTCCTCAAGACAATTGATTGCTTATTTGGCAGTTTACCAAGTCCTTGAAATAACAGTTTACATTTTTCTACAAACTCCCACTTTTCTACAAACACCATAGAAGAAAATAACGCTGCAGAGGATCGATTTGGAGAAAATTTAATGGAGGTTATATAAAACTCACCCCCCTGCACGAGGTTTCCATGAGGCTTGGAATCAACCCCCCCTTTCCTCCCGCCTAAACGTTACAACTCTCGAGGATTGGAGTCTGCTCTCTACCATGCTGCGGCCATAGATCTGTTATTCCACCAAGATAAGAATCTGTAACGAAAATCGCTAACTTGTAAAGCACACAGTTTGGTTTGCCAAACTAGCTCTGCCACTGTAGAAAATGTAAAATGGCATAGCATTTTGAATCATTATTGTTAATTTCTATTACTTTTAAGTTTTCTAAAAATTTTGCATTCGTGAATTAATCATGTACCGCATCCCTTAATATTTACATATATATATACCTTATTATGTAGTAAGACTTTGATTTAGAATATATAAATAGCTGCATCGGAAGTCGACAGGCCTTCTGACCTCGAGGGACGAGCTGTAAGAACGGCATAGCCGCAACACTTTGAAGAATATGTCTAAGAATGAAAGATAAACAAGATATATGTATATGAATATTCAGGATGGAGTAAAGTCGCTTCAGTTAAGTAAAGTGAATTATATTTCTTAATTTCGTAAATTCAAAACAACGTAAATTCTTAAATTGATCGCTGTAAGGCTTTTGCTTTGAATTAATAATATTGAGTTAGGATTAGAATGTTATTATATTAGGAATAATGAACAAAACGCTGAAATGCCCATGTCGAATATATTGAAGTAATGAAGATAAAATGAATCGCGTCTAAATATTTCAGTGGGGTTTCCAGAGACAAGCTAACAAGCTATAACACCTGAGTTCTTCAAGCTGGTATTCTCATTCCTATTCCCCCACAACTTTGGCCACCCCCCTTATTTAGCACTGCCGAAGACTTCTTTTATTTGGTAACCCTGATTTGGGGAAGCACAAGAACTCTCCCTCTGGCCCTGAGCTAGGCCGGCAACAGACAGTGCGTGCTCCCGATCAGAACCAGGACGTTACAAGCTATTGACTTTGACATTGTTATTATAAAAAACAGGAACTTTTCTTTCTTCATTTATAATTTTAGATTTTCTGCTATATTTATTGGGATGCAGTTGACCTCTGCTCCAGTATCTACCTTAAATTTAATATTTACTCCATTTATTCGAAAGGTTTTCGTCCACCGTTCACCACTTCGTCTGCATTCAGTTATTCTAAAGCTATTAGTTAAAACTTGATCATTTGCCTTCTTTTGAAAATTTTCATTTTTACCTGACTCTAGCCAATTAATTGAAGGAATTGAGGATTGTTTTTTACCCCGTTTTTTTCTGCTGCTTACAGTATCTCGCAAATTGTCCCAGTTTTTGACAACATGTCGCCTCCTTGCCGCGGCACTCGACCAGATGATTTGGGTTAAATATAGCTCCACAATTAAAGCATTTTCGAGCAACAGCATTGATGGTACTGCTCTCCAACAAAACACGTAGCCGATTTTGTATAATCGCGTTCTTTTCCGTAGCAGCTTCATAGGCTTTGCACTCGTTTAGTACATCCTCTAGCTTCTTATTTTTTGACTCTTGAACCTTTAGTTGTAGCCTTTTATCGTTTATGCCAATAATGGTACGATCCATTAGCATTCTTTCTTCGTACTTTTGGCCACAGGTACCCTCAAAATCGCATGACTGTATTTGCTTGCATAGTTGCATTTCGAATTCAATACAAGGCTGTCCATCTGCCTGTTTAATATTATTGAATTTATAGGTTTCCATTGTAGTATTTCGAAATGGAATACTACGTTTGTCGAATGCTGTCAGTACATCGTCCAGTGGGCGACCAACAGCTTGCACAGTTGATGATGAAGGGTCTGCTGACGTTGCTGCAGTTCCTAACATACTGTTTGTTGTCCATCGTTGGGAAACTTTGCTTTGTAGATTCCCGTTGCTTTAGAACCCGCCAACCACAAGAAAGTGGCTATCTTCATAGGCTCTGGATCCGCATCTTTTCCAGACCAGTCAACATGTGCATGTACATAAGCTTTGTTTCCACTTTGGCCATTCTTGTGCCAATATTGAGCAATCCAACTCTGATAGTGCTCGACACCATGTAATAAGCTTTTAAAACAATATATAACTAAAACTTAAAGACATGTGCTTTTTATATTTTTTTCCAACTTCCACCACGCTTACTAGTGTGACCATCCTTCGATAACATTATAATTCTAAATATCTATTAAACTATAAAGATGCTTAATTTATAATCACTGTGGACAGAAGTCCACGAGGTGACAACCTGCATGCCTTGGCGTGCGCGAGGAAACTCTATATATAGCCGAAGAATTACAAATTTTCTGTAGGCAACCGATCTAAATATACCAAACAAAAGGTATTTTTTCTATTAGATAATTTTTGTCGAAACATATTCCAAAAGTTATTTGGTTTGGGAGAAATCAGGGCGTCGGTTTGTCTGTTTGCACTATTTTTTTCTTAACAATCCTGAAAAAAATTGAAAACTGTTTGTTACTATCAAATGAAACTTTTTTTAATAAAAAAATTTATTTTCCAAAATTTGCTCGATTGATCCTTTTTATATTGCACGTGGAGATATCTTTTGAGATAAAGCAACTTTTGATATATCGCTCATATCTGGCAAAATCCGTTAACTCAAAATATAGTCCTGTGCAGCTACCCATTTTGTGCAGCCTCCTGTGAAGCTTGCATCCTGGAGTATATCTTTTCAGATTTTAGTTTATTTATTTAAAAATAAAATCCAAATTAAAAAGGGCTTAAAAAGTAAAACATAAACATTGAATAAACTAGGACTCGAGCCCAGGCCCTCCGTGTTAGGAACCACGACGCTGTCCACTCGGCCAACCTGGAACTTTTTTGCTTCAGGGCAAATTTTGATGTAATTCTGCTTTGTGTTTCAGTGTCTCATGTCTTAATGAGAAGACTCACAAGATTGGTACTTCAACCGACTCGGTCCGACATTTCTTTCAGAAGTTATTCAAGAAATGCGATTTGTACAGCTTTCCCAACATCCAAAAATATTGTTTAACTACTTACAATACATTCAATTAAATTTTTCCGAGTTTTCCTTAAATCTAAAATTCTACTACTGATTGATCTACTGATTACAATAAGAAAACAAGAAAGAAAAGCTAACTTCGGGCGGAGCCGAACTTGATATACCCTTGCAGTTTAGGTTGTGCCATTTCCAATCGTTCAGTCATATGGCCGCTATAGGATATAGTCGGCCGATCCTGATGCAATTTGGCAGAACAAATAAGCTTAAAAAGCAACAAAGTTATGCCAATTCCGATCGTTCTATAACAGATATATATAACAGTCATTTCGGATCAATCAGTTATATGTCAGCTATAGGATGTAGTCGACCGATCCCGGCCGTTCCGACTTATATACTGCCTGCAAACAAAGGAAGGATGTGTGCAAAGTTTCAACGCGGAAGCTGTGGGTGACCGAACCTATGTTTGTTCTGGACTTTCGTTCAGGGGAGCTTAAATGTTATAAAGCAGGGGAAAATATGGATGGAGATTTTTTGCGTTGGCCTGTGTAATTGCTCATATGGCAATAACAAAAATCTCCAATTTTTTTTTAGGATTGCCAAGAAAAAAATACACACAAACATACACACTGCAGTGTACACTGAAACTTGAAACTTCCAAGGGTATAAGGGTACTTCCTCTGCAAGGGTATAAAAATGTGTAAAGAGTATCTAAAAAGGTGCAAGGTCATTTTCCTCTTCTTCCCTTATTAATTTATTTATGTCTTCTGCATGTTTCTTTATTATACCAATGATTTCATTAAATTCTGAATTTTCTATTATATTTTCTTTTATATTAATTAATTTTATTTCTAACTCTTTTTTATCTTCTGTTAGTGTACTAAACAAATTTTTGTGAGCTGATCCTACATTATTTATTTAAATGCCAATGCTCTTTTATATTTCCTGTATTCAATAATAAATAGCCATTTTTTAAGTAATTGGGACAATACTAATTTGTTGAGCCGTTATTAATGGTAACGTTGTCCATGGTACTATTATTATCACTTTCAATATCAGAGTCAGAATTTTCAACATTTCTGGAATAACGAGAAAAATTGCGTTTTTTAAGTTTTTTAAATTTGTATTTGTGTTTCATTACTTTGTGACCCCTATTTATTTCCTGCCAGTTTTTCCCTTTTTTTTCTAATTTTTTCTGTTTTCTTAAATTTTCTTTGATCAATAAAATAATTGTCAATTACATATTTCTCACGGATATTTTTCCTTTCAGGGGTTTTTATACCCTTGCAGAGGGTATTATAATTTTGGTCAAAAGTGTGCAACGCAGTGAAGGAGACATCTCCGACCCTATAAAGTATATGTATTCTTGATCAGGATCACCTCCTGAGTCTATATGAGCATGTCCGTCTGTCCGTCTGTCTTTCTGTCCGTCTGTCTGTCGGTTTCTACGAAAACTAGTCTCTCAGTTTTAAAGCTATCGAGTTGAAACTTTGCACACATCCTTCTTTTCCTTGAAGGTAGTATATAAGCCGGGACGGCCGTGATCGATCGACTATATCCTATACCTGCCATATAACTGATTGATCGGAAATGCCATAACTTTGGTGTTTTTAAGTTAAAGGGTTGAGACTTTCCACACATGTTATATTTGACCAAAATATATTATATACAAAATTTCATAAGGTTCGGCCAACTATATCCTATAGCTGTCATAGAACGATCGGAATTGGCATAACTTTGGTGTATTTTAAGTTAGAAAGATGGGACTTGGTACAAATTCCATTTTGGGCAAAATAATCTGATTTGCAAATTTCATAGGGATCGGCCAACTATATCCTATAGCTGCCATATAACTGAACGATCGGAATTGGCATAACTGCAAGGGTATATCAACTTCGGCTCCGCCCGAAGTTAGCTTTCCTTTCTTGTTTTTTTTTATAGTTTATTATATAGTAAAAGTCTCATAAGGATAGGCCTCTCATCTGTTTGAGACAATTTGGTTTCCCACAACTACGAAATAATTTTGGATTTTAAATACATTTTTGGGAAAATTTTTAATTTAAATTTTTAAACTAACCGAATTCCAAAACCTTTTTAAATTAAAAATACGTATAACTTCAAAACCACTGAAGCAATCAAAAATTTCTTTACGTCTTTGGAAAGGTTTTTAATTAATCCACCAAAAAATAGATTTGCTGTTTATCCTTACAATTAAAGTATTGCTAACAGTGTGAATCGCCAGTCCAGGTATATCGCCAGGTATATATATACATATATATATATTCCATATATTATGCGTTCTATTTTAAATAATTGAAGATCAATATATACAAAAAAAACAACTGATATCATATAAAAAACCTCTTGACGAGGTAAAGTACCGTTGACGAATTTGCATGCGAAACCCAAAATATCTCATATCAATTTTAGTGACGAAAATATGCTATATAGGTGTAAAAAATAACATATAAAAATTATTCTTGTTCGGCACGTGCAAGAAAAACAAAAAAAAATCAGTCACGTGCCGAACAAGAATATTTTTTATATGCAATTTTGTACACCTATATAGCATATTTTCGACACTAAAATTGATATCAGATATTTTGGGTTTTGCATGCAGGTTCGTCACCGGTACTTTACCTCGTCAAGAGGTTAGTGGAATTCGTTGACATGGTCTGCTAAAATATACGGATTTACACCAGGGCAGAGCGCTGAGATGGCTTATAATGAACGATGAGGAGTGGCCAACATGAAAGGAAATCAGAAGGAGTTTTGAATCCTTCTTCCTGCCGAAAGGTTATTTCGAGAAGTTGGCGGACCAGGTTTGGCAGCGGAAGCAGCAACGAGGGGAACCCTTCAAAAAGTATATGGTGGACCTTCAATCTCTTATGAAGCCACTAGGGAAATTCACGAAGGAAGTTATAGAAAGGCTGGTTGAGAACTGCCGCGCATGAAAATGTTCATAAGGCCATATGCATGTGCGTCGCTAGAAGAATTTATGAGTTTAGCCGAGGAGTTGGCCCTGGAAGAAGAGGCGTTTAATAAGCAAGCCTCCGCAGAACCACGGTGGGATCATAGTCAGCCGGCGGTAGACAGGAGAGAAATCCATGCCAGAACCCGCCAGAACAACAGAGCCTCCCAGGACAGGTATGGATGCAGAGATGGCAGCCAGAGGAATGAAGCAACAAGGGCAACAAGGCCAAGGCAGCCACAGCCGAATCTGCCATGGGCTGCGACGCCTATGCAAGCACATATAGAAACCCCAGCGCAGACATACAATAGGTGCGGAGGCATGGGCCATTGGGCGTGTGGGTACAGGAACCCCAGATCCCCCAGAATGTTCTGCAGGATGTGCGGCACAACAAGGGTAAGGAGCACAGAGTGCTGCCAACGAGCGGGAAACGCGCAGCGATCTCAGCGATTCCACTGGAGAAGGGGAGCAGGAAGTGCACAGCCAGTACCAGGGTTTACGGTACCAGGGAAAGGTCTGTATCAGTGGAAGGTGCCGTTCGGTTTGCATTTAGCCTCAGCAACGATATGGCTCCGCATGCGTTTGCATATCAAAATGAAATCATCGTAATCGGACGCCCAAGGGGGAAGTACATGGCGAACTTGATGGAAGTATTCCGGAGACTGAAGGCAGAAAATTTGAGAATAAACACGGACAAGTGTCATTTCTTCAGGGAAGAGCAATTGTACCTGGCCCACCTGATAACGAGGCAGGGAATTGGCATGGATACCGGAAAGGTTGCGGCGATAATTGAGCTGAAACCCCCAACAAACGTGAAGGTGCAGGGTGGGTGCAGCTCTGACGCAAGACACTGATGAGGGCGAGTGAGTTAGGCAGCAATTAGGCAGATGAGACCATACCTGGAGGGGTACCACTTCGACGTGATCACGGACCATATGGCACAGAAATGGTTGAATAATATTGGGAGCCCACTGGGAAGGATTGCGCGATGAGTCTTTGAACTGCAACAATACGACTATGTAATCCGCTACAAGAAAGGTTAGCTAAATGTGATTGCAGATGCACTTGCCCGCCAGCCGATAATAAAAAAATTAAGAAGTGCCACAGCAGGGGAAGACGTTGAATGCATATGGATAAGTGCACTGAAGAAGAAAATACGAGAAAACCCATGGAAATGTCAAGAGTACATAGAAGAGTCAGGCCTGGTTTACCGACATGTTCCACATAGAGCCGGAAGCGAAGAAGTTGCATCATGGAAGCTGTCTGTTCCGATGGACATGAGACAGTAGGTGCAGAAGAAGAACCACGACGCACGAACCGCGGGACATCTAGGCGGAAGAAAAAAAATTGCAACGGCAGTAGCGAGGAACTTCTGGTCAAGGATGCAAAGGGACATATGGAAGTATGTAGGGCAATGCAAAACATGCATGCGGTACAAACCAAGTCAGATGCAGGTCGCAACGAGAATGCTTACATAGATCCCAGAGGAGCCGTGGGCGACGGTATGAGCGGATTTCGTAGGACCTTTGCCGAGGTCCAAGCATGGGAACACCATGCTGTAGGTGATGATTGACCTTTTTAGGAGTAGTCGGAGATGGTTCCAATGCGGAAAGCCACAACCGAGACGCTGCAGAAGGCAATCAGCGAAAGGATCATCGTTCGATACGAGATGCCAATGGTGATGGTAACTGATAATGGTTTCCAGTTCCGTCCTTCCAACGGAGGACGGCATCAATTTACCGCACCATACACGCCTCAGGAAAATCCAACGGAAACAATTATCGCCCAGATTGCAGGAGAGGATCAGAGGACATGGGACGAGCACTGGCTAGAGTTAATGCTGGCTGTGAACTCATGCGTGTCCGATTCCGTGGGGTACTTGTCGTGCTTCGTAACCCAAGGCAGAGAGCCGAGAGTTCCGTATGAATTATATGACAAAGCATACAATTCTCTGGAGCATCACAAGCCATGCTGTCAGAGAAAGCAGCGAAGCTCCAAGAAGAGTTTGAGCTGGTGCGAAGGAACAAGGAGCGAGCGGCGCAGGAGCAGGCTCAGCACTACAACCTGAGGAATGTAACGCTTGTATCTGTAGAAAGAAAGGTAGTTGGGAAAGGTGCGCGATCTAGAAGACAAGCTTAAAACTTGAAAGGGGCATAGAGAGATTAGGAGGAGTGCAAACGGGTAAAATGGCAACTTTCCTTTGGGTCTTGTCTCTTCGGGCAAAGGCCATGGAGGATTCTGCGCCAAATTTTGGCGTCTGTGCATTCATTTCCTCATTGCACCTCCTTAGTTAAGTGGATTGTTTTACCTAAGTGCGGTGAGGCATAAAGATCGGAAAACAAGGAGCTCAATAGCGCATAATTTTTCCTCGCCGCGAAGCGTAGTAAAGTTAACCGAAAAAACCACCAGTTTTCCGGCGGAAAAGTGACCCAGGGTACTTCAGAGGCATCTGGCAACCATGGCGCGATAATCCCGAGAACTTTTATCCGGGGAAAATTGGTACAATGGAATCCACGTGGGATTTCGGCATATGGATAGGTGTTAGTTTAAGTAGTTTACGTTTTATTAGTGAGTAAATTTTATGTTTTTGTGATTGATTAAGGCCAAATCAGATTCCGAGCAATTAGGAAGACATATGGAATGAGAAAAGAAAAATTGGCCAAACTCGGGTCGAAGTGATAGTGGGGTTATACCTAACCTTTAAAAAACAAAACAAGAAAGGAAAGCTAACTTTGGGCGGAGCCGAAGTTTATATACCCTTGCAGTTGAGTCGCAGTCCGCTAGGTGGCGCCACGCATCTTATATTATTAGATATATAGCGGATCGTATATAGTTGGCCGATCCTTATGAAACTTGGCAAATCGAATTATTTTGCCAAAAGAGGATCCATTGAAACTCCAATCCTTCTAACTTGAAAAACAACGAAGTAATAGCATTTCCGATCAATCAGTTATATGACAGATATAGGATATAGACGGCCGATCCTGATGACATTTAGCAGATCATATAAGTTGGCCCAAATTAGAATGCACAGAAAGTCCCATCCTTCTAACTTGAAAAACAACGAAGTTATAGCATTTCCGATCAATCAGTTATATGGCAGCTATAGGATATAGTTGGCCGATCCTTATGAAATTCGACAAATCAGATTGTTTTTCCCAAAATAGAATCTCTACCAAATCCCATCTTTCTAACTTAAAAAACACCAAAGTTATGCCAATTTCGATCGTTCTATGACAGCTATAGGATATAGTCGGCCGATCCTTACGAAATTTTGTACATAAGATATTTTGGTCAAATATAACATGTGTAGAAACTCAGAACCCTCTAACTTAAAAAAAAACCAAAGTTATGGCATTTCCGATCAATCAGTTATATGGCAGCTATAGGATATAGTCGACCGATCCCGGCCGTTCCGACTTATATACTGCCTGCAAAGGAAAGAAGGGTGTGTGCAAAGTTTCAACTCGATAGCTTTAAAACTGAGAGACTAGTTTGCGTAGAAACAGACAGACGGACAGACGGACCGACGGACAGACGGACATGCTCATATCGACTCAGGAGGTGATCCTGATCAAGAATATATATACTTTATAGGGTCGGAGAGGTCTCCTTCACTGCGTTGCACACTTTTGACCAAAATTATAATACCCTCTGCAAGGGTATAAAAAGAAATAATAATTTTCATGGCCCCATGGTGTAGTTCATAATACAAAATTTTTCTTGTTTTTTTTTGTTATTGTTAAGTCTAAAGTTTCAGCCACGTCAAGTCCGAGAAAGTGCTTTCGACGATGGATTTATCAATTCTGGGGTGACTGTGAATGTAATGTTCTAACATAATACCAATTTTAGTCACAAAGAAAAAAAGTAAATGAGACCGATAGAACAGATATTATGTAGAACAAGGAATATTTCCTAAATATGATAAAAAACTTAAAATTTAAAAAAAAAAAGGAAATTTTAAAATAATTCTAAATCCCCCAGTCCAAGTCGCTCGACCCCGTTCGTTGTAATTTTTCACTCAAGTTCGAGCGCCAAATATTTGGACAATTATCGGAAAAGCTATAACATGTACCAGCTGAAAAGCAGCAAGGGAATCGAGCCCGATGTTACCGCCGCGGATATAAAAACCGCCCTTAAAGAAAAGGGCTTCACCGCCAAGAACGTTATTAACATTCTTAATAAAGATAAAAAGCCACAACCACTCTTTAAGGTCGAGCTCGAGCCAGAAAGCAGGTCGCTGAAGAAAATCAAAGTCCACCCAATCTACAAGCTGCAATGCAACCATACGGCAAACTATAGAGGATGTATGGTGTACAAGGAGTTGAAGAGTCGCATGCGTCAAGCGACCGCAACGCGCAACCAAAATCCACAGAATGTGTACATTGCATCAAAAGCTACGCCAGACGAATTCTTCGCCAAAGCTGCGAGGTCCTCAATCGGTCCCCTAAACACCCCCAACGGCTTCTCCTATGCCGATGCTCTACGATATGGAATGGAAAATCCAAATCAGCCTAACTCACACACCGCTCAACAGGCCCCAGAACAGCCACATAGCAAAACGGAATCTATGATGCTTACCCTCCAACAAAGTATTATGGAGCTTATGTCATTCATGAAAAAAATCATGCAAATACTTGTTCAAAACCAGAAACAAAAACAGTCTAAATAATCTATGCAGACTCTACGAATATCAATGTGGAACGCCAATGGTGTCTCACGGCACGGTGGAAACGCATCTTACAAGCAAATACAACTTTTAAATAAAAAGCTATACAAAATACCGCACAGATCATCCAGATGGGAAAGCCCACGGCAGAACTGGAGCTCTAATCAGAGAACGTTTAAAACACCATTTTCACAAAAGGTTTAAAATTAACTTATTCCAGGCCACATCGATACAAATTCAGTTAAGAAACGGAAGCCTTTCAATCGCTGCCGTTTACTGCCCTCCTCGTTTCTCAATCTCGGAAGGACACTTTATGGACTTTTAAAATTCACTTGGGGATCGTTTTATAGCCGCACGTCTAGTGACTCCCAGAGGAAGCCAATTGTACAATGCAATTATAAATGTGAGAAATAAACTGGACTATGTTTCCCCGGAAGTCCCACATACTGGTCAATCGACCCACGCAAGCTCCCAGACCTTATTGATTTGGCGGTGACAAAAAACATACCTTGCAATCTAATAAGTGCCAAAGCAGTCTCGGACTTCTCATCAGACTACTCGCCTGTGCTTTTAACGCCGCTTCAAAGCCCAGAAATAACTGAACACCCCTTCAGCCTGACAGCATCAAAAACGAACTGGCTTAAATACAAAAAGTACGTGAGTGCCCACATAGAACTCGCCCCGGAGTTTAACATGGAATCGGAAATCGATTACACTACGAGCGTGTAACATGTAACCATGTAAGCGGGCAGATGGTTGTGTAGCTGCAAGGAGGTTGCACGCGCTGGTTCCGGCTTTTTGGTCGGTAGAAGGGAGTGGATCCCTAGGGTCCTTGTGCTACTCGCTCGCAGTTATCAATCAATTATTTAAAAGATATTCGCGTGCGGGGGGGGTTAGTACGTACTGAAGGAAATATCGGGAAAGGGAATAAAAAGGATTCTTGCATTGCTTTCGACATTCAGAGTAATTAAGGCCGTTGCGACTGCGCTGGTGGAGTTGCAGCAGACGATGTAAATCTGAGCGGATGTTTTGCCACAGCCGTTGCCCACCCTTCCATGATCACCAAGTCCGCGAAATAATTATTGATGATCCCAAAGAAAATCTGGCTATTTAATTTCACCTGCCATCTTCATCCTGCATGACTCCTCTAGACAATAGATTAGCAATTCATTTTTAAACGTTATAAAATTTATTCATGGTTATTAAGTTGCATAAGGCAAAAGAAGGAAATTTAAATCAAGTATATAATTAAATGTATCTATTAGATATGTTATAATCGAGAAAACAAATTATCTTAGAATTTATATCTTTATAAGTTGGTATAAGAAATAATAAGTCGCATTAATAGGCAATAATATTATATATGTCTATATAAAATTAATATCAAGAGTCATGTTTATGAAGAGAATCTTGTCTTCCATAGCGGGTATTCTCTAATATTATTTCCTAAATGTATATCGTAAAATGTCTCCATAGTAACTTATTCATTTTCAATTCAAATTTGATAGCAAGGGTTTATGATTAACTTTAGCAAGGTTTTTTTTTTTTTTAATGTTGGAACACGGCAAGAGTATTAAAAATAATGTTCCAAGATTCCATTAATTTTTATTAAATATTTATTAATTAATTTAAGAAAAGAAATGTAATTCATTTTTCTTTGTTGTCATTGCGGAAGGCCATTATTAAATATTGGGAATAAAAAAAAGGAAAATATATATATATAATCAACTGTTAGCCAGCACGTGCCAGAAAAATTTTCGTTTTTATTTTTTATTTCTTTTCTTTCAGTGTACCGTTGTTCGGTATTTAATTGCAACCGCGTGGTCCGATTTTGGGAGATAAAAATCTTTCAGGTAAAGCTTTTATTACACTGAGAAAAATCAGCCTAACCACCAACAATATTTAATTTGGGGTAATGAGTCTTTTTTCACTTACATCGAGTTTAATTTCCACGTCCAAAAGATCTTTTGTCGGGTTGAGCGATGAATCTATAATTTTAGGGCATATAGGTTATTTTTATGTATGTATATATAGTAACATATCAACAAAATTTCTTTAAGTGTATATCAGTAAATTTTGTAAACCAATTTTGTAAACCGAAGCTGAAGCCTTTTGTATTGAAATTCGTAATCCAGCTGCAAATTGCATCATTCCAATTTTTGTAAAAACATAAACATTTAATTTTTCAATTCGGCTGAAAACAGTCTCATTTAAGATTTCCAATTTCTAAGAGCCACTTCAGATTGAAAACCAAAACAATATTTTGGTAAACAGAATCCCGACTCAAATCTTTCTCACTCCTTTTAAGTGAAATAAAACTAAACAGCTCAAACCATTCTTAAATGGGCATCCACTTCACAGGAAATTTCACATTTTCTTGTCACCTCGATTAATTGAGACCCAAAGTCTTCCACGTCAACTGACACCTCAAGTAATAGGTTCCGACTCAATCGATTTCCTTCAGAAAACAAAGCCTCTCTGAGAGAAAAGCTTCTTTCGAGCTTTGATCTGCAAAAAGCTTCAGCAAGGGTAGCTATAAAAGGGACTTAGAGCCCCAAAGTTAAGTTAGTTCTGAAACTCCAAAAATTCTAAGCAGTTTTAAAAAAATCACACTGTATCAAAAACGGAACTCAAATAAAAATATATTTTTTCAAACTATTTTTGAAGAAGATATTTAATTGGCGCAGTCGGTAGGATGTGTAAAAGTGACCAGTGATCAATCGAGATCATAGAACATCGTTGAAGTATTTTGTGCTAATGCAACTGCAGCCTTAATACTAACCGCGAGTGTTAATCGCTATTCACATCCGCAAAAGAACTTACGTGTTAGTTTCAATTTGTAGCCCACTTTTCGAAAAGTGACTGCTACCGAAAATATACAAAACACAAAAACTTAAAATAAATTAGTAGCCCGCTTTCATAGTGTGACCGCTACCGAAACAAATAAGAAATACGAACATTACAATGGCCGAACCAGTAGCACAAGTCCAGTTACTCTCCGAGCTACACCTTAATCAGGCTTTAAGCCAGATTAGGCAAGTTCCCAATTTTAATGGAAGCACCAGGGAATTAAGTGCATTCATCAGACGAATCGAATACATTTTAAATTTGTATCCATCAACTGATCCGCGTCAAACAGCTGTATTCTTCAGTGCAATCGAGATGCAATTATCAGGAGATGCCCAGCGAGTGTCACAGATATCAGCAGCAACCAATTGGCCCGATCTAAGGATTGCTCTCATCGATGAGTATAAAACCCAAACCCCATGCGAGGAATTACTAAGACGACTCTACAATACCCCTTTCAATGGAAGCATTCGTAAGTTCGTCGAGGATCTAGAATATAAAGTATTTGTCATAACAAACAAATTGTCGTTAGAAAATAACAATTTAAATACAATGATTTATAATAATGCCATGAATAATACTGTAAAAGATGTAATAATGAGAAAACTTCCTGACAGGTTATTCATGACATTAGCAAGGCACGATATAACTACAGTCAGTAAACTTAAACAAGTAGCACAACAAGAAGGTTGTTATGATTCTGGTTCTGATAAAGTTAAATCACAACATAATTCAAAACAAAACGGACAAGATAGGAGAAATTATCAAAGAAATAATAATTTCCAAAGAAATAATTCCTTTTATAATAATAATAATCAACAAAATTATAATCAGCAAAGTAACTATAGACAACCAAATAATTTCAATCAACAACAATTTCAACAGGAATTGCAGCAAAATTTAAATCATGGTAGAGCTCAGAATCCTATGAATTATCAACAGCCAACATCTTCTTTACAAGGTTATAATTCTAACAAACCAGTGAAAAGACAGCGTGAATATTCAAGCGATCAATCTAGAATGGAAATCGAAAATTTTCATCAAATAGCCTCGGGTCCAATAGAAGAAATAGAAATCCTTACATCAGAATAACTATTAACAATCGCGCATTTAAATGTGTAATAGATACAGGAAGTTCAATAAACCTAATAAAAGAAAATTATTTTAATTTCCCACAAACATTAAAAACGTTAGAAGTACACACAATTAATGGTGTAATTAAATTAAATAAGTCCGTAAATTTTAAATCAAGTAAACTTTGTCCGATCGATCAACCATTTTGGGTTCACAATTTTTCGCAAAAATATGACATATTGATGGGAAGAGAGTATTTAGAAGCATGTGAAGCAATTATTAATTATAAACAGGAAACAGTCACTTTGAGCGGATTTGTTTTTTCCATGATATATAACCACGAAGATTTCAAGAATTCCGAAATTGAAACATTGGAAGATTATCTCAGTCCACCTTCATCTGAGGATATATCTTTTAATTTTGCAATTAATAATGACTTAGAAGAAAATAATAAATTTCGAATAAATCATCTTAATAAAGAAGAAAGAACTAAATTAAATAACATTTTATTTGAATTTAGGGATATCCAGTACAGGGAAGGTGAAAATTTGACCTTTACCAGTGCTATAAAACATTCAATCCAAACCAAACATGAAGATCCTATTTACAAAAAACCTTATAAATACCCCCAAGCTTATGATCAAGAAGTAGAAGTCCAAATTAAAGTAATGATGAATCAGGGAATAATACGTAAATCGAAATCCCCTTATTGTTCTCCAATATGGATAGTCCCAAAGAAAGAAGATGCATCAGGTAAAAAGAAATTTCGAATAGTAATAGACTATCGAAGTCTAAATGAAATAACTATTGATGATAAGTATCCGATACCAGTTATGGATGAAATACTTGACAAACTTGGAAAGTGTCAATATTTTACAACAATTGACCTTGCCAAGGGTTTCCATCAAATTCAAATGGATGAAAATTCTATTTCAAAAACAGCTTTTTCTACTAAAAATGGACATTACGAATACACACGAATGCCATTTGGTCTGAAAAATGCGCCTGCAACTTTCCAACGTTGCTTGAACAATTTATTAGAAGATTTAATATACCAGCATTGCCTTGTTTACATGGATGACATAATTATATTTTCTACTTCATTAGAAGAACACATATTGTCCATAAAAAAGGTGTTTTCAAAACTTCGAGAAGCTAATCTTAAACTTCAACTTGACAAATGTGAGTTTATGAAAAAGGAAACTGAATTCCTTGGACATATAATAACAACAGAAGGAATAAAGCCAAACCCCCAAAAAATTGAGGCAATACAAAAATTTCCAATACCAAAAACTCAAAAAGAAATAAAATCATTTTTAGGTCTCTGTGGATTTTATAGAAAATTCATACCTGATTTTGCTAAAATTGCAAAACCTATGACTGTAAACTTAAAGAAAGGTTCCACTATAAATTCAACCAATAAAGAATATTTAGAAGCATTTGAGAAATTAAAACTTCTTATTACATCAGACCCAATTTTAATTTACCCTAACTTTGAAAAATTATTTTCCTTAACAACAGATGCTAGCAATGTCGCCATAGGCGCAGTATTATCGCAAAATCATAAACCTATTTGTTATGCAAGTAGAACTCTTAATGAACATGAAATTAATTATTCAGCAATAGAAAAAGAGCTTCTGGCTATAGTCTGGGCCACTAAATATTTTAGGTCTTATCTCTTTGGTAGAAAATTCGAAATCCTTAGCGATCATAGACCATTAGTTTGGCTTCATAATATAAAAGAACCAAACATGAAACTACAAAGATGGAGAATAAAATTAAACGAGTTTGACTTCACTATTAAATATTTGCCGGGAAAGGAAAACCAGGTAGCTGATGCTCTGTCAAGAGTGAAGCTAGAAGAAAATTTTTTAGGAGAAACACCGGATAATACCGAGTCATTACCCACAATAGCAACAGTTCATAGTGCACATGAAGACAATCAGAATTATATAGAAATAACGGAAAGACCTTTAAACTATTACAATAGACAAATTGAATTTCATAGAGGAAACTCAAATGAAGTCAAATTGAGCCAATACTTTCATAAAACCAACCTTAAAATAATTTATAAAGAAATGACCCATGAATATGCAAAAGAATTAATTAAAGAATATTTGTGCTCTAAAAAAAGTGTTATTTATTTTCCTTGTGAAATGGACTTCATAATATTTCAAAATGCTTATATAGAAATCATCAGCCCAAACAACTTAACCAAAGTTATGAAAACTAGTACAATATTAACAGATGTCCAAACATTCGCCGAATTCAAGGAAATTGTCCTTAAAGCTCACGTAGAATTATTACATCCAGGAATAGAAAAACAAACAAGCCTTTTTAAAGAAAAATATTATTTTCCCGATTATCAGAGATTAATTCAGAATATTATAAATGAGTGTGAAATTTGTAACCTTGCTAAAACAGAACACAGAGATACAAAACTTACATTTGAATTAACCCCAGAAACCTTTAACCCCAGAGAAAAATATGTTATAGATTTTTACATGATCGATAATAAACAATTCTTATCTTGCATTGATATTTATTCCAAATATGCTGCTTTAATAAATGTCAACAGTAGGGATTGGTTAGAAGCAAAAAGGGCATTACTCATGATATTTAATGTAATGGGTAAACCAAAAGAAATTAAAGCCGACAAAGACTCTGCATTTATGTGCTCAGCATTGCAACTTTGGCTGCAATCAGAAGATGTAAGAATAACTATAACCACAAGTAAAAATGGCGTTTCTGACATAGAGAGATTTCATAAAACTATTAATGAAAAATTAAGAATTATAAATTGTGAACGGAATCCTGAAAATATAATTACTAAATTTGAAACAATCGTTTATATTTATAATCATAAAACAAAACATAGCTCTACAGGTAGAACACCAGCAGACATTTTTATTTTCGCCGGAACTCCAAGTTATAATATTCAAGTGAATAAAATAAAGAAAATAAACAAGCTTAATAAAAATCGTCATACATTCGATATTGATACTAGGTATAGACAAGCTCCACTTATAAAATCTAAAACAACAAATCCTTTTAGGAAGACAGGCCAAATTACACAAACTGACGAAAAACATTATGTAGAAAAAAATAGAGGTAGAGAAATCACACACTATAAATCGAAATTTAAAAAGAAAAAGAAAATTAATACCAGCAAATATAATAATTCCAGATTTCCACCGGAAGACAACCCAGCTTAATAAAATTATCTTTTATATAATAACTTTATTATGTCTTATATATCACGCCATGTGTCAGAACATAGATATCAATCCAATTCAAGCAAAAAATGGATACTTAATTTTCCAAACAGGTAACATAGATCTTCCCACTAATTATGAATATCATTGTCTCACAGTCAATTTAACTAAAACTGAACAAACTTATAAAAATCTAATGGAACAAACACGAGAATTTGAACATTTGGATCAAATTCAATATCTAAAAGAAAAATTAAATAGAGAAATGAATGGAATAAAAATTGCTCAACGAAACAAAAGAGGACTTGCAAATTTTGTAGGTACCTTTTATAAATATTTATTTGGCACATTGGATCAACAAGATAGGGAAGAATTAGAATCAAAAATTGATAACTTGTCCGAAAATAGTATACAGATCAACGAATTAAATAAAGTTATTGATGCAATTAATAAAGGAATAGAAACAGTAAATCGTTTAAATGAAAACCAAAATGAAAACCAAAGGTTAGCAATCCTTATTTTCAATTTACAAGAATTTACAGAGTACATAGAAGACATTGAATTAGGAATGCAATTTACAAGATTAGGCATATTCAACCCAAAGCTCCTAAAACATGACCCGCTTAAGGGGGCAGGATGGTTTCAGAGGCGGAAAAATAGCAGATTTTTGCGATTTTTTTTTTTTATGTCTGAGTAATTATATCAATTCAATTTTTTTACACGATTAATGGCTATATTTGGAGAGTATCTAGGAATTTTTATTTTTAAGAAATAATTATAATTTATCCCGTGACGGGCAGTCGGCCGAAGTCGCTTCCAAAAATTGGTCTCTTGCGGTGCGTAAAGTCTGGCCTTACAGTGTTATCGGAAATAAAAAAATTGAATTGATTTACTTAAAATATTAGTTTCTTGTGCGGATGAACGAAACCATTTTGAAAAATATGCGATTTTGAATTTTTGGCGAGGTTGTAAAGTCGAAGGTACCATTTTTACATAAAAATCCGCCCATTATTGCCCGTAAAAATGGTAAAAAAAAAATTTAAAAAAAAAAAGCGTTCGTTCATCCGCAAGTATTTATTGTATTAAAGATGTGTGCAAAATTTTATTTAGATCCGAGCAGTACTTTTTGAGTTACGTTACGCACCGACTTGAAAAAGTTGTTTTGAGAAAAACGCGTCTAAAGTTTTAAAAGCAATGGAAAGTATATGGAGAGAAAGAAACTAGAAAATCGGTATCTCAGCAAGTTTTAGTCCGATCGACATGAAACTTTCACAGGATATTTCTAAGATAATGTTCTATTATATAAAAAATTTCTGAAAAAAAATTTTTTTTTAAGTCTCAAACCATCCTGCCCCCTTAAACATATTAATTCAGAAAAATTGTTAAATATTAAAACATCTACTTGGTTACAAGTTAATACTAACGAAATATTGATAATTTCTCATATTCCTCGTACTATTATTAAAACCCCCATTTACAAAATTTTACCGTATCCGGATCAGAATCAGAATATAATAACCGAAACATTGCATGATAAATATTACATAAAAAAATCAGCAAGTCTTTAAAGTAAAAACAAAAGAAATAGTAAATAATAAATGTATAATAGGTCTCTTAAGACAAACAAATACAGAATGTAGATATACAAAAATGTACAAGAACTTCGAATTAAATTATATTGAACCCAACATTATAATAACATGGAATTTACCAAAAACTTTGTTAAATCAGAATTGTATAAATAAAGATCTAATAGCAGAAGGAAACAATATAATAAAAGTATTCAACTGTTCTATACAAATAGAAGATGTAATAATAACAAATACTATGCTTGATTACACCCGAACTATTTATGTAAACAACAACATAACTAAACTCGAACCTTTATCGTATATCGTAGCCAAAGAAATATTCCAAAACCACTCAAAACAATATTTTAAAACTCAAACAATTTTACTAATACTACTAGTAGTAATAATTATTATTATAATCATATATTTGATTTATAAATTTAAGAACATCCCAAAAAGGATAATAATTAATTATAAAAAACAAAAGGTTATAACTCCCGAAGAAGAAACTATAAGTTCAGAGAATAAAGAACATGACCTACAGTTATACCCCAAACTAACCGCCTGAGGACAGGCTAAATTCTTAAGGATGGGGAAGTAACATATCAACAAAATTTCTTTAAGTGTATATCAGTAAATTTTGTAAACCAATTTTGTAAACCGAAGCTGAAGCCTTTTGTATTGAAATTCGTAATCCAGCTGCAAATTGCATCATTCCAATTTTTGTAAAAACATAAACATTTAATTTTTCAATTCGGCTGAAAACAGTCTCATTTAAGATTTCCAATTTCTAAGAGCCACTTCAGATTGAAAACCAAAACAATATTTTGGTAAACAGAATCCCGACTCAAATCTTTCTCACTCCTTTTAAGTGAAATAAAACTAAACAGCTCAAACCATTCTTAAATGGGCATCCACTTCACAGGAAATTTCACATTTTCTTGTCACCTCGATTAATTGAGACCCAAAGTCTTCCACGTCAACTGACACCTCAAGTAATAGGTTCCGACTCAATCGATTTCCTTCAGAAAACAAAGCCTCTCTGAGAGAAAAGCTTCTTTCGAGCTTTGATCTGCAAAAAGCTTCAGCAAGGGTAGCTATAAAAGGGACTTAGAGCCCCAAAGTTAAGTTAGTTCTGAAACTCCAAAAATTCTAAGCAGTTTTAAAAAAATCACACTGTATCAAAAACGGAACTCAAATAAAAATATATTTTTTCAAACTATTTTTGAAGAAGATATTTAATTATATATATATATATTCACCAAACTAATTAATATTTCCATACCGTTCAGTTTTAGTATTTAAGTAATAAAAAAGAAATACAAAATTAAGGGAACTGGAAACGTTATTTTCTTACATTATTAAACTCCAAGCTCCAAAAAAAACTAAATACCACCAAAATAAAAATAGCTAAATCAAATTAATAGTTCCGGAAACCAATACGGGACAGGCGTAACTGTCTTGGGCGATGAGTGACGTCATTGGATGAGAATAATTCGGGTGCATATGCTGGCCATTGGCGGGTTTTAATTAATGAGGGAAAATTATTGCACATGCACCTTAATCCCAAAAGAAATTTGTGTCTCTCACACTAATTTATAATATATCCATCAGATCCCGCGGCGTGGCGCTGGAAGCCCTTCTTAGGGTAAACTGGCTGCTTGGGGGATTATAAACTTATTCCCAATGTAAGAACAATACACAAATGGGTTCTTACTGGGTGCCAATTCGACCTAAAAAAAAAATAAGTCGAATTAAAAAAAAACGCGTGAGGCCGAAAACAAAGGTTTTATTTACCTTGAATTGGCACCGCAAAAATCTAATTCACTTTTAATACACTGAGCGCTGCTCACTTCCCTCTGCGTTTAGTTTTGGGAAACTTATGTGGAAATTCCCCACCACGTGTCTTTTTTTTTCCGGGGGTTAAATATATTTTTATTTTTATTTTTTTTTTTATTTCTATTACTCCGCTTGGGAGCTTAGGGCATCCACATGTGTATTCCACCGGACCCTCTGTTCTCTTTGCCAAGTCCCCAGGTGATGTATTATTGTCTGCGAGTTCGCGTATTGTAGATCGGCGCCAGGTTAGCTTTGGGGCGTCCCACTCTTCTTCTTCCTTGCGGGTTCCACTCCAGGGTTCCAATCCTAACTATGCCCATCTCCTTATTCAAACTGCGCAATTCTGGATGGCTCCATTAGGGTCCTCACATTCCATTGTCCAATTCGTGTCCGTTGCGAAAAGCGGCGGGTCGTCATCGGGCTGGGGGTGTGGGTGTTTTTTTTTCTAATCATGTGTTTGTTTCTGTAATCGTTATTGTTCAGTCGATCCGGTGATTAGCCAAGTGCAACCTATCTCAGAAGTGGGCTTGCCACCTAACGACATCTGGGAATGCCGGTTTTTCGGGTCTCATGCACATAATTATAAATAGCGAGAATCCAACGAGAGCTTTTCGCTACTTACATCATATGCGCGAGCGCCGAAAAACTTGCAGGGCCATGCACTTGACACGAGTGGGGCTAACCACTAGGCTATGAGGCCCCTCCGGGGTTAAATATATACTGGAGTTTAACCGCGAGCGATGCGCTTATCTTAGCAGCCACAAGAGAAAAGAAGTTGGCCGCTGCTTATTCTATGCTTAGACCGATACTTAAATGCTCAATTCTAGGTAGATAATTGATTATCAATAGATAAGAAACTTTATGCTTAACCAAGCTTTTTGTTTTTTGTTTTGTATTTTCGGTTATTCCAAGCTTAACTAAATGAGGTTTACTTTTAGGCATTTGGTTTGTTGTTAAGTTACAACAAGCGCATTACATTTTCCCCCCCACTAAAATCTAACTTGGGGTGGAACAACACAAGGAAGATTCCCGCTTGTTGTCTACGCTTATGGCTTAATATCTTTGGCATGGAAATTTCCGATCAGGCGGCCTTGTAGATCTTCTAGCTCGTAATATACCTTCCCTAACTTCCTTCGCACTCGCGCTTTAAGGAAATTGGGAGCCAGCTTGGAGCTAAACCCTTTTGCGAAATTGCTTTGTTGGAAATTGCGTCGGAAAATTTCTTGACCTACTTTAAAAGAAACGTCCCTTGTGCGTGTGTTGTAGAACTTTTCATTCCGATTGCGTTGGGCTATCATGGTTTTCTGGGCTTTGCTGCGTAAAATGTCTAGGGAGTCTTCCTTATTAAATTGGACACTTCGATCTTCTAGCATACCTAAATCTCGTAGTAGTTGAAAAGTTTCGCCATTCGTGACCATATGTTGACCAAACGTTAGCTTATACGGGCTAGTGTTTATGGCCAGATGAACTCCCAATCGTAGAGCGCAGTTGATGCTACTAAGGTTTTCGTCCCAGTTACTCTGATTTGGGTTTATGTAAGCCTTTATGGCTGAAAGAACTGATCTATTCACTCTTTCTGACGTGTTTGCCTGTGGGGAATAAAAGGCCGTATATGTATGTCTGATATTGTATTTGTTTAACAAGCAATTAAAAGTTTGCGATTTAAACTGAACTCCATTATCAGAAACCACATATTCTGGAACCCCAAAACAATGAAAAAGATCTTCTTCCAAATATCGCACAATCGAGTCGGCGGTAAACTTGCGGACTGGTTTCAAAAAAGGAAACTTAGTGAGATGGTCGTACATTTCCCGATTTACTGCGTGGATAGGGTCCTAAAAAGTCAACAAATATCTTCTGAAAGAAACGCTGGGGTATTCCAGTATTTCCCATAGGAGGTTTAAACGATCGATTAGGGTGTTTCGTGGCCTTACAAATATCACAACTATTGATGAAAGTTTTTATGTCGTTAACCATGTTAGGCCAGAAATAATAACGTCGGAGCCTTTCTATGGTTTTGTTTATACCTTCGTGGGCATGTAATGGGTCTCCATGAGCAGTCTTAATGGCATTCGGTACGAGTGGGCGTGGAACCCAAAGTTTCCAGCATTGGTCATCGGAAATTTTGGTATCCTCTGCATGTTCGGAGCGTCGGTATATATGTTTACCTTGAATTTTGAGATCCGGTAGGGAAGAGCTATTAAGGCGGATCTTACTCCTAAGCGAATCGTATTCGGTTGAATCGAATTCGGTGGAATTGACGTCAACTATTAGACTATCACAAGCAAGGGTTGACAAGTCTTCGGTAAAGGTTCGCGAAAGAGCGTCGGGGACTACGTTGTGAGTACCTTTTCGATGAAGTATCTTGAATTGGAATCCTAGAAGCTTAAGAGACCAACGGGCGAGACGCGAGCATAGATCTGCCTGGGTCATAAGCCATTTTAAGGAGGCATGATCTGTAACTATTACGAAATCCTGTCCTTCGACATAAGCTCTAAATTTTTTCACGGCTAAAAAAGCGGCATAGCACTCCTTCTCGGTAACGGTGTATTGACGTTGGCAACGATTTAGCTTCTTTGACATGAAAGCGATCGGCACCTCTGCGCCATCTTCATTCACTTGCATTAAGACTGCACCTACTCCTGTGTGGCTTGCGTCGCAATGAAGTGAGAACGGGAGCGAAAAATTGGGACTGTGCAGTACTGGGGCTGCACACATGCTTGCCTTTATGGACTCAAAAGCCCCCTGGGCTTCACTTGTCCACTCAAACTTCCGATTGGTTTTCAAGGTGTCTGTCAACGGGGAAGTAATAGCGGAATAATCCTTAATGAACTTATGATACCATCCGGTCATTCCAAGGAATCTTCGAACCTGTTTAACCGAACGGGGTGTTGGGTAATCTCTGACTGCAGCTATCTTATCAGGATCGGTGCTAATAATACCATTACCTATCACGTGTCCTAAGTACTTCACCTCTTTCCGACAGAATTTACTTTTTTCAACATTAATTGTAAGATTTGCACGAGCCAGGTTGGAAGCGACTACCGATAAGACTTCAAGATGTCGTTCGAAGGTATCGGAGACAATGAGTAAGTCGTCTAAATATATAAAAACCTCATTACGTAAGTAGGCTGGAACTATTTTATCCATAAGTCGCGACATAGACTGCGGGGCATTAGTGAGGCCAAAGGGCATGACCACAAATTCATACAACGGACGTCCGGGTACTGAGAAGGCCGTTTTATCGCGAGATTTCGGGTCTAGCGGTATTTGCCAAAAAGCATCTTTTAAATCGAGGCTAGTAATGAATTCGGCTTTTGGTAATCTACTTAAGATACCATCGATTATTGGCATTGGATATGCATCCTTTACGGTGACGGAATTCACCTTCCTACTATCTACGCAGAGTCTTACTTTTCCTGGTTTCTTCACTAACACTACTGGAGATGACCAAGAGCTGTTAGATTCTTGAATAACTCCTAATTCGAGCATTCGATCGAGCTCGTCATACATAAGTTTCTCAATTGCCGGTGACACGGCATAATGCCGCTGCTTAATCGGTTTAGCTTCTCTCACATCGATCGAGTGTGAAATTAACGATGTACGTCCTAGTCCCTGCTTAGAAAATGACGGGAATAATTTGATAACGTTCTGCAATGAATTCTGTTGATCCTTCGAAAGTTCTCTCATACTTGGATCGCTAATGGAGGCTAGATTATGATTTTTGGTTAACAGATGCATTGGGAGTAAGTCAAAGGCGGTCCAAAAGTCAATTCCCAGATATAAGTCTTCGACTAAAGTAGGAATTAAATAAAAATACAAGGTTTTTGTTTCTCCTCGGTAAGTAATGTCAGTTGAAAATTTTCCGACTATAGTTTGACTTTTCCCGTCAGCAGTTTTGATCTTGGAGGTCATTGTACTTAACTTGTATTTAAGGTTTTCCTGAAGTAGATCGTTTGCAAACCTACCACCTATGCAACTTACAGAAGCACAAGTGTTCATTAATCCAACTACAGACTTTCCACAAAGCATCACTTGAGCGTGAGGACGTAAGTCAAGAGGATTATCTAATATGGATGAAAGGATTAATTTCTTTTCTATTTTACATTGTTTTTTAAAAGCTTCTCGACGACCAGTAGACCGTTTTCTCTTAACGTCTATCTTAGATATAGGGAATGGTATACATTTAGGTTGCGGTAGGGGGCCTACAGAAATGGGGTCGTCGGAAAGTGTTACTCTGTATTGGTCGCTCTGCTGATTAACTGTTTGCGTGCACTTTTCTGTGGTGCACGCCCTTGATAGGTAATTTGAGCGTTTGGGTTACAAGTCCGACATGTAGGTTTATACGTATCGGCCTTCCCACAACCATAGCAAAATATTTTTCGATCAGCCAGACATTCTTGATATCTGTGACCTTTAGCGGAACAATTCCAGCAGGAAACCTCAAGCACAGAGAGCTCGTATTCGTCCTGACCTGAATCCTCATCTGATGAAGGTGCCACCTCTGGGTTCTGAAGAGAATTGTCTTGTCGCTTAGGAGTGGGTCGAGAAGTCGATAGGGGATTCGGTTTTGAGACAGTTCTTAAGAACATTTCTCTTGTGCGGACCACTGTTCTTAACTCCTTGAGAGTAGTTGTAGGGACGTACAATATTTCATGTTGAATTTCCGGCAACAAATTATATCTTAATGTTTCCACTAGGGAAGCTTCAGACAATGGGTTTGAAAGTTTGTCAGCTAGGGCCGCTATGACACCATAGAAATCGTCAAACAGTTCATTATGACGTTGCTTGCGGTGTTCTATTTCTGACCTAATACTCCTATCGGTCCTATCATCGCTAAATTGTCCACGAAGGGCCTGACACAGACCTGGCCAAGTAAGTACAGTGACACTTTTGTGATATCGCCAGAACCATTCGCTAGCGCTACCCTCGAAGAAATTACTGGCATATTTGGCCGTTAAATTAAAATCCCCCTCTAAAGTTTGGATCGTCAGAGCCTCTACACGATAGATAAAGTCTTCAGCTGACATAGAAGACCTTCCAGTGAATCTGAGTTTCCAATTTGCCATTATTTGGCTTGCGGCAACTGAGTTGGTAATCCCATGGAAGGTTCTGATCTTGTTTCCGGTGGATTCTGAAATGGCAAACCCGATTGTGCCCTTGTTTGCCTACTAGATGGAGATTCATTGGCTGAACCCGCTAAACTACTATCACGAAGACAACCTGAGAGTGCTTGAATAATCTTGTTAGTCTGATCGGTTAAGCTAGAAGCTATCATCTGAGTTTGTTCTATCATGGCTGCTTTTATTGCTTCGGCAAGAGTTGAAGGTACCGTTTCAGCCGTATTGGTGGGTTCTTGCGGTTGGTTGGTGATAGTCTGAACCATATTATTCGAGTCTGAATTAGGAACCTCTGACTGTTGTACGGCAGCCATTCGTTTTGTTTGAAGTCGAGTCTGTAGGGATTTAGATGTTGAAGCCATGATGGAGCTTGTAGTGACGCCGAATTAGATTGCGTTAGTTCTTGCTTACAGACGGGACACTTTTTTGACTTTCCTACTTTGGAATTGTAACACGCACGGTGAAAGATATGCCCACAAGATGTAGATAATAATTGCGCTTGGTAAACTATTATTTCGGAGCAAATGAAACAATGTTCTCCTGTATCACTCGTTTGAGACAAATTCTCCGTGCTATGGGATAACACCATTTCGGGGTTTCCTAAGTATAATTTGTTTACCTAATAATTTTTCTTTTTTTTTTTTTGAATTTAAGTTTACTTCTTACCTACTATGTGGAATATGCTGTCTTCAACTTCATAGAATAAATTTATAAAAATAAAAATATAAGAATATATGAATTTAAGAGTTAAAAATTTCAAAACAAAATCTAGGAGTCATGCATTCTGCTTCTGGCTGATAGGAATTAATTTGTATTTTTGTCTTTATATGAACGAAAGTGTTGCAAGATCCTAATTCTTTTTATAATCGTTAACCTCGTAAAACTTCGGCGGCCCAGCTTCCGAATCATTGGACATCTTCCAGAAGTATTTACAAGGCTTTGAATATAAGGATTGAGCCATGGCCATTAAGTATTCGGTTGAAAAAGTGTCTCTATCAGAAAAAGATATATTCCTAGTCCGTATACTCTTCGAGCCACAACAGAGGATTAGGTTAGAGAGGATATTCTGTTGGAAAGGCGCCTGCATCAGACAAAGATATTTTCCAATTCAGATTTATCTCTCAACCACAACGGAGAACAGCACAGGATGGAAATTTTAAGGGATGACTGCGGCTTGAAATCCGCCAATTCAATTGCGCTTAAACTTTACCAGCCCTGCCTAAACACCGGACTAGGTTAAGCCGCGATGACTCCGGAGTTATATCCAATTAAAGATGTAACGCATCCAAGTAGTCGAAGCTTAACCACAGTATCTAGTTATCGGAGTTAAACACTTGGCCTTGAAGTCTATGAGAATTTCTTGGATCCGAAGTGGCATCCGAAACTAACTAATACGTACGAGGGTATATGTCGGATGGAATGACATAGATATTTTAATGTTTGTAAATTTTATTTTCTTGGGCAGCCTTAAACGGCTAGCCCCATGTTGGGCGCCATCTTAAATAATATTGTAACATGTAACCATGTAAGCGGGCAGATGGTTGTGTAGCTGCAAGGAGGTTGCACGCGCTGGTTCCGGCTTTTTGGTCGGTAGAAGGGAGTGGATCCCTAGGGTCCTTGTGCTACTCGCTCGCAGTTATCAATCGATTATTTAAAAGATATTCGCGTGCGGGGGGGGGTTAGTACGTACTGAAGGAAATATCGGGAAAGGGAATAAAAAGGATTCTTGCATTGCTTTCGACATTCAGAGTAATTAAGGCCGTTGCGACTGCGCTGGTGGAGTTGCAGCAGACGATATAAAGCTGAGCGGATGTTTTGCCACAGCCGTTGCCCACCCTTCCATGATCACCAAGTCCGCGAAATAATTATTGATGATCCCAAAGAAAATCCGGCTATTTAATTTCACCTGCCATCTTCATCCTGCATGACTCCTCTTGATAATAGATTAGCAATTCATTATACCCTTGCAGAGGGTATTATAATTTTGGTCAAAAGTGTGCAACGCAGTGAAGGAGACATCTCCGACCCTATAAAGTATATATATTCTTGATCAGGATCACCTCCTGAGTCGATATGAGCATGTCCGTCTGTCCGTCTGTCTGTTTCTACGCAAACTAGTCTCTCAGTTTTAAAGCTATCGAGTTGAAACTTTGCACACACCCTTCTTTCCTTTGCAGGCTGTATATAAGTCGGAACGGCCGGGATCGGTCGACTATATCCTATAGCTGCCATATAACTGATTGATCGGAAATGCCATAACTTTGGTGTTTTTTAAGTTAGAGGGTTGGGAGTTTCTACACATGTTATATTTGACCAAAATATCTTATGTACAAAATTTCATAAGGATCGGCCGACTATATCCTATAGCTGTCATAGAACGATCGAAATTGGCATAACTTTGGTGTTTTTTAAGTTAGAAAGATGGGATTTGGTACAGATTCTATTTTGGGGAAAACAATCTGATCTGCCAATTTTCATAAGGATCGGCCGACTATAAACGATCCGCCATATATCTAATAAAATAAGATGGGTGGCGCCACCTAGCGGACTGCGACTGAACTGCAAGGGTATATCAACTTCGGCTCCGCCCGAAGTTAGCTTTCCTTTCTTGTTTTTAAATGTTATAAAATTTATTCATGGTTATTAAGTTGCATAAGGTAAAAGAAGGAAATTTAAATCAAGTATATAATTAAATGTATCTATTAGATATGTTATAATCGAGAAAACAAATTATCTTAGAATTTATATCTTTATAAGTTGGTATAAGAAATAATAAGTCGCATTAATAGGCAATAATATTATATATGTCTATATAAAATTAATATCAAGAATCATGTTTATGAAGAGAATCTTGTCTTCCATAGCGGGTATTCTCTAATATTATTTCCTAAATGTATATCGTAAAATGTCTCCATAGTAACTTATTCATTTTCAATTCAAATTTGATAGCAAGGGTTTATGACTAACTTTAGCAAGGTTTTTTTTTTTTTTTAATGTTGGAACACGGCAAGAGTATTAAAAATAATGTTCCAAGATTCCATTAATTTTTATTAAATATTTATTAATTAATTTAAGAAAAGAAATGTAATTCATTTTTCTTTGTTGTCATTGCGGAAGGCCATTATTAAATATTGGGAATAAAAAAAAGGAAAATATATATATATAATCAACTGTTAGCCAGCACGTGCCAGAAAAATTTTCGTTTTTATTTTTTCTTTCTTTTCTTTCAGTGTACCGTTGTTCGGTATTTAATTGCAACCGCGTGGTCCGATTTTGGGAGATAAAAATCTTTCAGGTAAAGCTTTTATTACACTGAGAAAAATCAGCCTAACCACCAACAATATTTAATTTGGGGTAATGAGTCTTTTTTCACTTACATCGAGTTTAATTTCCACGTCCAAAAGATCTTTTGTCGGGTTGAGCGATGAATCTATAATTTTAGGGCATATAGGTTATTTTTATGTATGTATATATATATATATTCACCAAACTAATTAATATTTCCATACCGTTCAGTTTTAGTATTTAAGTAATAAAAAAGAAATACAAAATTAAGGGAACTGGAAACGTTATTTTCTTACATTATTAAACTCCAAGCTCCAAAAAAAACTAAATACCACCAAAATAAAAATAGCTAAATCAAATTAATAGTTCCGGAAACCAATACGGGACAGGCGTAACTGTCTTGGGCGATGAGTGACGTCATTGGATGAGAATAATTCGGGTGCATATGCTGGCCATTGGCGGGTTTTAATTAATGAGGGAAAATTATTGCACATGCACCTTAATCCCAAAAGAAATTTGTGTCTCTCACACTAATTTATAATAAATCCATCAGATCCCGCGGCGTGGCGCTGGAAGCCCTTCTTAGGGTAAACTGGCTGCTTGGGGGATTATAAACTTATTCCCAATGTAAGAACAATACACAAATGGGTTCTTACTGGGTGCCAATTCGACCTAAAAAAAAAATAAATCGAATTAAAAAAAAACGCGTGAGGCCGAAAACAAAGGTTTTATTTACCTTGAATTGGCACCGCAAAAATCTAATTCACTTTTAATACACTGAGCGCTGCTCACTTCCCTCTGCGTTTAGTTTTGGGAAACTTATGTGGAAATTCCCCACCACGTGTCTTTTTTTTTCCGGGGGTTAAATATATACTGGAGTTTAACCACGAGCGATGCGCTTATCTTAGCAGCCACAAGAGAAAAGAAGTTGGCCGCTGCTTATTCTATGCTTAGACCGATACTTAAATGCTCAATTCTAGGTAGATAATTGATTATCAATAGATAAGAAACTTTAAGCTTAACCAAGCTTTTTGTTTTTTGTTTTGTATTTTCGGTTATTCCAAGCTTAACTAAATGAGGTTTGCTTTTAGGCATTTGGTTTGTTGTTAAGTTACAACAAGCGCATTACAAGCGCCATAGAGGAAGTACCGTTGCGGCAGCCAAAATCTCTACTCCTCAAGGGAAGGAAGTAGACCAAAACAAATAACACAAATCTAATCAGCAAATCGAACAGCTCGTGCGAGACGTGCACGCGTCGTGATTGGCAAAACAGCAGATCACCAGCTTAGAAGCAACGCCTTAAGGAAGCAACACGATCACTCGACCAGGCTCTTCACCAACAGGAAGAAAATGCACAGCTAAGGTACATCCAGAATCTTTCTCCAACAAGCAAAAAGTATCCTCTGTGGAGGGCCCACCCAAATCTCAGCGCCCCAATCGAAACGACCACCCCGATAAGAAACTCTTCGGGATGCTGGGCTCGCAGCGATGAAGACCGAGCTGAAACATTCCCTACACATCTCGAAAGTGTCTTCCAGCCAAAACCTGCCTCAAATTCATTCCTTCTTCCAGTTATTCAGCCAGAGGCTACCCCTCAGTCAACACTTTCATTCCGGCCGAACGAAATCAAAAAAGTCATAAGAGGGCTAAAACCAAAAAAGGCTCCCGGTGGTGATTTACTGACGCCGAAGATGCTGATCGAACTTCCAAAATGCGCTATAGAGGTCGTCTGCAAACTATTTAATGGTATCATTAATCTTGGCTATTTCCCAAAAAAGTGGAAGAAATCTATCATTATAATGATACCGAAGCCTGGAAAAGACCACACAACAATTTCATCGTACAGACCAATAAGCCTATCTTGTTTGTCTAAATTGTTCGAAAAATGCTTGCTAACTCGATTAATACCACATCTGAAAGCTTGCAAATTTATCCCGGCACACCAATTTAGCTTCCGAAGAAACCACGTAACCATCGAGCAAGTAAACAGATTAACATCCGAAATACGCTCAGCCTTCGAACAGCGAGAATACTGTAGCGCTATTTTTCTCGACGTATCTCAAGCTTTCGACCGAGTTTGGCTCAATGGACTCGTGCACAAAATTAAAACGTCTTTGCCAACATACACCCACAAGCTACTGGAATCATATCTCTACAATAGGGTATTCTCAGTGAGATGCAACGCAGCTACTTCGGGCATTTACAACATCGTAGCTGGAGTTCCACAATGAAGTGCACTCGGCCCGTGTCTATATGTTTTGTATACTGCGGATATTCCCACAAACGCACAACTCACAACGCCAACGTTCGCCGATGATACCGCTATCCTTAGTCGCTCCAGATGCCCAACGCAAGCTACAAACCAAGTGAAGAATCATCTAATAGTAGTGGAAAGGTGGCTGTCCGATTGGCGCATTAAAATAAACAAAACAAAAGTGTAAACATGTAACGTTTACTCTTAATAGACAAAAATGCCCTCCGCTTTCACTAAACGGTATGCAGATCCCTCAAGCTAACGAAGTAACGTACCTTGGCGTCCATCTTGATAGACGACTAACATGGCGTAAGCACATTGAATGCAAGGAGGTACACCTAAAACTGAAAGCCAGCAGCCTCCACTGGATAATAAACTCACGATCGCCACTTTGCCTGGACTACAAGCTACTACTCTACAATTCAGTCTTAAAGCCAATCTGGACGTATGGCTCCCAGCTGTGGGGGAACGCGAGCAGCAGCAACATAGCAACATCAATTTTTAGGGCCGTCTAACTCTGTATCAGTCAAAATGACTGTTAGTTAAGTTAAAAATATAAGAGTTAATACACTTCTTTTTAGTCTCCCAAAGAGAAGATTCAAGAAATAAAAGCAACGTATTAAAAACAAAGTTCGAGCGCATGTTCGTTTATACGTTTGATGTAATTTCCAGGTAATTATGCTTTAAGGTCTTGATCATGCCTAAATTGGTTTTTGTTGTTTTGAAAAGCAAATTCCGTTAATCATCTTAGCTTTAGATTATATTGACCACGCAGGTACCACATACAAAAATTTCCATTATTATTCTGTTTGCTTTAGTATTTACTCCATACAATTAGATATAGTTGGCATGTACGGTTTAGGGCGAAAGCAAATTTTTATAATATGCTAATTAATTCTGTTTTTGATCCGACATAACCATTCCCCTTGAGACCGCCGAGGTAGGGGCTATTAGTGACATCATGGGTGCTGTCCCCAGGCTGTTGATAGCCACAGGTTTTGTGGGCAAACCAAGCCTCGCGGCATCTGAGGTCGTGGGCGAAGGAATCCTCTTATCTATCTTTCCTAAATCAATTCTCCAGATGGCCGAGATGAGTAGCTGACCTCTTACCAAGAGAAGCTTGCCCCATGCACGCAGTTGTTTTTATTGATAATGAGCAAAAGGCACCTTGGGGGCGTGGCAAGAACACCACCCCAGTAGCTGGCGAGCCAGAGCCGGAGAATTTGATATATTGCGTGCGGCACCCCTCCCAAATTTGACACCTCGCCTAGGACTGGAATATCGTTGCATAAACGGCTTTCAACACCCAATCTCATTGTTACAGGAGGCGGGAGTGGAGCCCAAAAATTGGCGGCATAGTGTGGGCGAAGGAGCACCATTCGTCCAAAGCGGACGAAAGTTTCGCGGGGAAATTAGCGCCAAGGTACGACAGGTAGGTATACGGTGGTGAACTTCATATCGCCAGTGATTGATGTGTCACGATGGCACAAAGAAAGAAAAGAGAGCACACCTTCGTGAGCTAAAAGCCCAATCAGAGGAGTCGGCGCCATAGGCATAAACAATAACACAGCTCCACAAAAAAAAAAAAAAAAAAAAATTCAGAGATCAGACCATACCTCCTATATGGATTTGGGGTCGCTGAATCCGAATCCGTGGTCAGTTGGTCGCCATCACGTCAGGTTTTCGAGAAAATAACGGTTGAATAGTCGAAAAACGCCGTTTTTGGCCATTTTCGAAAAATCGTACCGCAAAATTCTGATGTGTTACAAACCTAATTCAAAATGGAAATGAAAGACTGATTTGTGATCTTTAAAACGAGCTCCATGCAAATTTTTCGCATGCACCGTTAGGACAGGGGGTGCGTTTATATGTAGGCATCTTAGCAAAAAATGTATGCCGAACACAAAAATTTCAAAATTCAGCATATTCAAATAAAACATGGTACCCGGAGGTTTTTGGGGTCGCTGAATTCGAATCTGAGGTCAGTTTGACGCCATCACGTCAAGTTTCTTCATAACCTCAAAAAAAGTGAAAAGTGTGTTTTTTGAGGTTATGAAGAAACTTGATGTGATGGCGACCAACTGACCACGGATTCGGATTCAGCGACCCCAAATCCATATAGGAGGTATGGTCTGATCTCTGAATTTTTTTTTTTTTTTTTTTGTGGAGCTGTGTAATTAATAAACATTAACAAAAATGGGGTTGACATCAAAAAGTTTGGAAAAAAAGATGTAAATAAAAACAAAAACTAAAAAAAAAACAAGAAAGGAACGCTAATCCGAAGTTGAAATACCCTGGCAGTTAAGGATGTGACATTTTCGATCGTTCAGATATATATGGAGTTCATAGGATATAGTCGGCCGATCCTTATGAAATTTGGCAGATTGGATTATATTGCCCCAAATGGTATCCCCTATTATTCTAGCTTAAAAAACGCCAAAGTTATGCCAATTCAATACTCAATCCTTATGAAAGTTGGCAAATCAGATTATTTTGTCCAAAATCAGTTATGTTTGGCCAAATATAACATGTGTGGAAAGTCCCTCTAACTTGAAAAACACAAAAGTTTTGGCTTTCCGATCAATCAGTTATATGGCAGCTATAGGATATAGTCGACTGATCCCGTCCTTTTCGACTTATATAGTACCTGAAAAAAAAAAAGAATGAGTCTTAACTCTTAACTTTCGTAGAAACGAAAGCCAGTAGGACAGACAGACAGACGGACATGCTTATATCGACTCAGTGAATCGATCAAGAATACATAAATATAACTCATGGGGCCAGAGATGCCCCTTCACTGCGTTGCACACTTTTGACCAATATTATAATACCCTCTGCAAGGATGTACAAATACATAAATAGTAGGGAAATATAAATGTTAGGAGGAAGAAGAAGAAAAAATAGATGTTTATAAAATATTAAATACTAGGACGTGTGCCTGGTTTATGAATACTGAAATTTTGTAATATCCACCACCTTTAGTCGGTACCACTATATATGTAATATCCACCACCTTTATGTCGGTACCACTATATATGTAATATCCACCACCTTTATGTACCACCTTATTTTTTAACAAAAATGTGTTTCGATGGTGGGATTAAGTGCAAGGATACTGCGGTATTAGTTTGTACCGGGGGTCCGGAAGGTTGATTACCCTGTTTGGTGACTGTTAAGGGGGTTTGAATTATTGGGTCTGGTGGTATCACTTTTGCTTAATCACAATTGCTCATTTATTGTAAGATATTCGGAAGCCGAATTTTTCTCAGGTCCGGCCCTAGGGGTGGTCAGAGATATAAGCCTCTGCATAATTGGCGGCTGAAGATTTTTCGCCACAATCACATCACTAAAAGAGGATTTCTTACGCTTTCGAGACTCATTTAGTAGTTGAAGACTCAGCAGTGGATGGTAGGCTGGGAAGGGGAAATTGTCTTACTACATGACTTCAATGCACAGACAAGTTTAAATTCCATTAATTATTAAAAATTATTATTATAAATTATATAAATAATTCATTAATATGTGTTGTTTATATTATTGACGAACCACTGTACCAGGGAAACGAAAAATGGAGATTAAATAGAGCGATTAGTGTGTGCTATGTTATTAATAATAAATATATGCGCCGAATAAATACATGCGTTTCAAATCAGGTTTTCAATATTTTTATTTTGGGTTCAATTTAACCCTTATCCATGCGGCTCCAATCAATTCCAAATCACAACAAACGCAAAACCAAGAGCTTGCGCAGACCAAAGCTCCACAAAGTGCATACGCTACAAATAACAATAAAGCGCTTGCGAAACTGGGAGACAAAACAGAGACGAATACATGCTAATAACAACAGCTGCAGCTAAGCATATGTATTATGATTATTTTACATGCATTTTTTGGTGGCTGCTTGATCCAACCTCCTCCCACCATTGAAGGGTGGGCCTTCAATAACAATGTTGGAAGGGGCAACAGTCACATCATTGCAGTGGTTATTCCGTGGGTTGTCCTGCCTGGCATAGAGCGCCGACACATCCCGTGAAGCTCACCGCGTCCAGAAAACACCCAGCCAATTCGAGTGCTCTGAGCAATGGGGATCACGTGACCTAATTAAATTTGGCCAGCCGACAACAGGTCAAAGAATAAGCTGGCTCCAATCAATAGGTCCACTTGCTGCGTTTTGTGGAAGTTGGGGTCAGCTAGATCCATATTGCCAGGAATCTTCCAGCCCGAAGCATCTATGTCCTGGCTAGGCTGATAGTTCGTTATATGTGAAGCTACAACAGCCTCAATTTCCACTAAATACGTGCTAAGGCGGGACTTCAAGCACACATTAACGGATGCTCCATCCGTTTGGAACAGAAAAGCTGAAGTTCACTTGCCAGCCGCGACGAGATGAGGTGCACTTGTGAACCGGAATACAATAAAACTCGGCAAGGCAGGAAGGCTCCAGATCGACCACGAACGAGTACATTGGCTGTTGGCAGGAGCACTAGCTCAGCATTGCGATCCTGGTTCATAACAGGGTTGATTGAGCGGGATGGATTCGCAACAGAAACGGAACCGATAGGACGGGAGAATCGTGCAGGTGAAACCTGCCCGCGAGGGTGCAACAGTATATGAGGACGGTGATTGCACGTCGAGCAGCGAGCTATATGGCCATCCGCTATACAAACAAAACAGCGTGTCAGACGCCACACTTCGTCGTACCGTTACTCAATTGGCAAAGCACTCAACTTTGGAGAAGAAGGAAGCTCGTGCGCCACACCACACCAACCATGCACGAAGATCGGTTATTGGACGATCTACTTCGGCCTACTTGGTTAGCTGGTGAATACGCCGCGAAAGAAAAGTCGACGCATTCAAGAGTCCGGCCTTTGCTCCAAGCTCGTGCCATGGACTCCCAAGACGGAAGGCTGTCGTTGCTTCCGGCGAGAGTGTCTTTCCACTTGGCCTTTGTGGCAGGATCCACCTTCTGCAGGATAATCTGGATAAGCAAGCATCCTTGGATCTCGGTAGCTGATCCGGAACTCATAAGAGCCCGCAAAGTAGCAACAGACCCTGGCTCGACCACACGAAGCTGCAGGATCTCATTAATGTGAGACTGAAATATTAAACGCCGATTACTAACACGATTGTGTAATAGGCCAAGGTCGTAGTTCGCGTCAGTAATTTCCAGAGCTCTCACCGTATCCAAGGCTGACTCCCGCACGCATAAAATGAGCCACCGAAGCTTTTCTATTTTCGTTAAATAAGGATGGCTGTCAATCGTGGTCTTAAAAAGGGCGCAGAAATCCGGCCATTCGGCATAGGCGCCACTGAATATAGGCATCAGCAACGGTGGCAAACCGTATGCATTGGCGATACACTGGCACCGTCGAGAAGTGTGGAGTGGGCAGCGATTGTCATGGAGCACTTGGCAACCTCTAACTGAATGTCCACTTGCACATCAGTCGCCAGCTGAGAGAATCTCCAATACAGAGCACTCCCGAAAGAAAATTAATGTAATTATTATTTTACCTCCAAAGCGGTTAAGCGGTGATTTTCTTTATGTATCTAGAAATTAGATATAGCGTTTGTTGGCACCTAGTGCCAAGACCTACTACCCTATATGCACACTTAGTAATTTGATCCAATCAATATGCATCAGCATGTCGCAATATACAAACCCACTAACCGATTTTCTCACTTATAAATAATTAGTAATAAGCATAAAACTATATCCAACCTATTAACCCAGCACTAGTAGACGGCGCCAGAAGCAGAATCAGCATATCAGCGGGAAGAATGACCTACTGACCGATGCAAGCAAAAACAAACAATCTGAGTCAGCAGACTCAGAGGTGGGTGACCCTGGCATTAACATTAGGTTTAGCACGTCCATAACATTGACTTTTTAATTTAGCATCTTATATAAGAGTTGTTCTTCTAAAATAAGGATAGTTCCGAAATCAGAGTCAATCCTGTGTAAAACGGTTCACAAGTAGAATCCGCGGCATACCAGTCTACTTCTAGTGTTGCTCCCGTGAAACGGACCACAAGTAGACCCCGCGTCACCTCCTTACTTCTCGTGTTGCTCCCGTGAAACGGACCACGAGTTGATCCCGCGGCATACCAGTCTACTTCGAGTGTTGCTCCCGTGAAACGGACCTCCAGTAGACCCCGCGGTACCTAACTACTCCAAGTGTTGCTCCCGTGAAACGGACCACGAGGAGACCCCGCGGCATACCAGTCTAGCTCGAGTGTTGCTCCCGTGAAACGGACCACCAGCAGACCCCGCGCTATCTAACCTACTTAGAGTGTTGCTCCCGTGAAACGGACCGCCAGTAGGACCGGCCGATAAGGAATCAGCCGAACCATCATACCACCGGTACTTGAGGAAAACCACCCCAGGACTTCAAGCACATCAACTTCAGCCTGATCACCGCAAGCATCTGGCCAACCCGAGCAGTCCCTTGCAGAATCCAGGTAAATTTAGTCAAGACTATTTACGGTCTTTGACTACGACTGCGGGACCTACCGTTACTCCCGTGAGTTCAAGTTTGACGTAGTTGCCGCATAACGCTCTACGGACGAACAGCGTTAAAATGTTAATCTTTTATCAACATATACTTAAACTATATTAATATAATATAAATTGTGAACCAAAAATATTGTATATATGTATAAGCTACTTCGAATTTTTCAAAATTACTACCCCCTGACCGTCTTAATGGAAAAGAAGGAAAGCTAACTTTGGGCGGAGCCAAGGTTGGGCGGAGCCAAGGTTGGGCGGAGCCTTTGCAGTTAGGTAGCAGCTTACATTATTATATTGTTGGCACCTAGTGCCAAGACTTCTAGTAGACGGCCAGAAACAGGAATCAGCAATATCAGCGGTACGAATTATCGACTGACCGGAGCAAGTAAACCCAGCGAGCTGAGCAGAAACCCAATACCATGTGATCTGAGTCAGCAAGCCCAGAACTAGTTCATAGCACGTACATCCGTTTACATTGAGTTTACCAGCTGACCATAGTTAAGCCACAACTTATGTAATTATCTGAACTTATAAAAGATCCCCTGTCGGTTACTCAGTGTTAAGTTACGGCACTTCAAACCAACCTACTTCGAGTGTTGCTCCCGTGAAACGGACCACAAGTAGGACCTGCCGATACGTATCCATCGCTGAATGTTGCTCCCGCGAAACGGACCAGTAGGACTTGCCGATACAGAATCAGCTGAAACCCCTTACCACCACGACCACCTCTACTTGAAGATAACCAAGCAGGACTTTAAATATCTCACATCAACCTTAGCCTGATCACAGCAAACGCCTGTTCAACCCGAGCATCCCCTTGCAGAATCCAGGAAATTTTGTCAGAACATTTATACGTTCTTTGACAACGAGTTCGGGACCTATCGTTACACCCGCGAGTTCAAGTTCGACGTAGTGGCCGCATAACGCTCTACGGATGAACATGTATATATTTGGAATCGTATATAGTTAGCCGGTCTTTACGAGAATTTCACCATCGATTCAATTTTATAATAAAAATGTTGGAAGCAGCCCCAGAAATCTTCAAAAATAGCAAGGTTGTGCCATTTCCGGTTTATGGAACCGGAATCCTTATGCAAGGATTCCTTTGTGTCGGCTAATCCTTATGCAATTTTACAGATCGGATGAGAATCCGTAGAAAGTCCCATCATTCTAGCTTAAAAAACTACAAAGTTATGCAAATTCCGATCGTTCGGTTGTATGGAAGCTATAGGATATAGTCGGCAGATCCTTATGTGGCAGATCGGTAAAGGTTGCCCAATGAATGGGCCCTGCCCTGCGTAGTAACAATATGAGCCGATGACTCAAGGGCGGAAAAGGGGGGTAAGAATGGGAAACCGCCAATGGAAATGCGACGAGAGTTCTGGAAATAAGGATTAACGGCGAGAACAGAGGCATGAAGGATTAACGGCCGGAAGCGAGATTTACAAGGACCTGTGGTAAATCCGGCGGCTGTACGCGAGTCATCAAGCAAGGATAAGTCAAGGAGCAAGTGGGAAAATGATCAAGGATCCGCGGAGGAACTGAAGAACTGAGGGTTCCCGGACACGACAGGTATCCTGGTGTCAGAGCAATTGTGACGGATCGGGCTGGCGCATGCCTTATGACCGTTACGACCAGGTGTGTTCCAGTAAAGCGAGTGGTGCCCATGCCAAAAACTCAAGCCCGCATATAAAACAAAACAGGGACACCCCAGTCAAGTCAGAAGACTCCTGATCCAGGCTCGCTGAGGCGTACGCACAGCGAATCACCTGGAGTGATGGAGGCTCGATGCCAAACCTCTGGTCCGCCATAGATCCTGTGAAGCGTGGCCACGCAGGTGTTTAAAGACGAGTGGCGAATACAACCGGGGGTGTGTCCTGTGGGGTAGGAAAGCCCTTCGAAACAACAATAACCAACATCAACCAACAACAATAGCGGCAACGAGAGCGGGGATAGAGGCAGTTGAGCTATCAGCGTTTTGAAAGCGGCCGAATTAACAAGACAAGGTTCAATTTTAATATTCAATTTATTATGGGTCAATTTAACCCCAAAACTAATTCCGCGGCCGATCCAAAACAATGCCGAAAAACAAGTGCCTAAAACCTAAGCTTGCGCAGAAGCTCCACCAAAGCTCCCAAAGTGCATACGCTACAAATAACAATAAAGGGCATGCGAAACTGGTAGACAAAACAGAGAAGAATACATGCTGCAGCCTAGCAATTTTTGATTATTTTAAATTCATTTTTTGGTGGCTGCTTGGCCCAACATCCTCCCCCCATTGAAGGGTGGGCCTTCAATAACACTGTTGGAAGGGGCAGCAGTCTCATAATTGCAGTGGTTTTCCGTGGGTTGTCTTCCCTAGCATAGAGCGCCGACACATCCCGTGATAGTTCACCTCATCCAGAAAACACCCAGCCAAATCGAGTATTCTGAGCAATGGGGAGCTAATTGGATTTGGCCAGCCGACAATAGGTCAAAGAATTAGCTGGCTCCAATCAATAGGTCCACTCGCTGCGTTTTGTGGAAGTTGGGGTCAGCTAGATCCATATTGCCAGGAATCTTCCAGCCCGAAGCATCTATGTCCTGGCTAGGCTGATAGTTCGTTATATGTGAAGCTACAACAGCCTCAATTTCCACTAAATACGTGCTAAGGCGGGACTTCAAGCACACATTAACGGATGCTCCATCCGTTTCAAACCCAGCGCCGCCGAAACCGGCCACCGTTGTGAAGCATTTGGAGCGGCCAAGCTGAAGTTCACTCGCCAGCCGCGACGAGATGAGGTGCACTTGTGAACCGGAATACAATAAAACTCGGCAAGGCAGGAAGGCTCCAGATCGACCACGAACGAGTACATTGGCTGTTGGCAGGAGCACTAGCTCAGCATTGCGATCCTGGTTGATAACAGGGTTGATTGAGCGGGATGGATTCGCAACAGAAACGGAACAGATAGGACGGGAGAATCGTGCAGGTGAAATCTGCCCGCGAGGGTGCAACAAAATATGATGACGGTGATTGCACGTCGAGCAGCGGGAAGCTGAGCATCCGCGAGCGAGATGGCCATCCTCCAGACAAACAAAACAGCGAGCTAGACGCCGCACTTCGTCGTACCGCTCCTCAATTGGCAAATCACTAAACTTTGAACAAGAAGGAAGCTCGTGCACCGAAATACCACACAGGGCGCATAGAGCAGGACGGGCGTTAATAACCATGCACGAAGATCGGTTATTCGAAGATCTACCTCGGCCCACTTGGTTAGCTGGTGGATAAGCCGCGAAAGAAAAGTCGACGCATTCAAGAGTCCGGCACCTTTGCTCCAAGAATCGTGCCATGGACTCCCAAGACGGAATGCTGTCGTTGCTTCTGGCGAAAGTGTCTTTCCACTTGGCCTTTGTGGCAGGATCCAACTTCTGCAGGATAATCTGGATAAGCAAGCATCCTTGGATCTCGGCAGCTGATCCGGAACTCATAAGAGCCCGCATATGCCCATTTAACCGATCCGATAGCTCCCGCAAAGTAGCAACAGACCCTGGCTCGACCACACGAAGCAGCAGGATCTCATTAATGTGAGACTGAAATATTAAACGCCGATTACTAAAAAGATTGCGCAATAGGTCAAGGGCCACATCGTAGTTCGCGTCAGTAATTTCCAGAACTCTCACCGTATCCACCAGGCATGAAATGAGCCACCGGAGCTTTTCCATTTTCGTTAGGTGAGGATGGCTGTCAATCGTGGTCTTAAAAAGGGCGCAGAAATCCGGCCACTCGGCATAGCCCCCGCTGAATGTTGGCATCAGCAACGGTGGCAAGGAGGGGGCTGGCTTGTATGGCATTGGCGATACACTGGCACCGTCGAGAAGTGTGGAGTGGGCAGCGATTCTCATGGAGCGCTTGGCAACCTCCACCAGAATTTCCACTTGGACATCAGTCGCCAGCTGCGAGAATCTCCAATACAGTTCACTCCCGATCTCGCTAAAATTAAGCTCCTCCACCTCAGCTTGAAGCGCGGTTAACCGCTCACGCAAACGCTTCTCCACTGACTCCAGCGTGGTACAATCCTCAGTCCGCGCCGCAGCATTCCATTTATGATGCAGCGCCTCCATCTCCTGGCAGGTCACCTCAGCTCTTCTCCGCAGCATCCTTTCCCGGTTTGTGGCACCAGCTGCAATAGTCTCAGCTCCAGACTCCATTATTCGATTAAAATGCCACTTGTAACAACAACAACAAGGGCGTTTTCTTGGAACTTTTAATGCTGATCACAATAATAAACCGGGATGAAATCACGTCGGGGTCACCAAGCGGGGGAGCAGCATAGGTCCTTCAGCTGGAGCACGTGAGTCCAAACTGAGGGCCGAACCGAGAATAGAACCGGTGACAGGCACCAAGACCACACGTCCTGCTGGGCGAAAGCTTCGGGGGGGCCTGTATATTGGCACCATCTTACAACGGTGACCGGGGAACGACAGGAGGACGACCGGTCGAACGGCGGAGCCGAGCAGCAGCATTCGGAGAGTCAGCGAGGATTCGACGGAGGAGTCAACTAAGGTTAGATTTACCCTTACACCCATTGTAATTGGGGACCCCACGTTGTGTGCATAGTGATCACGTGGAGGGAAGGAGGCCTAGGTGCCTTGAACGGTTGCCAATTAGCGATCATCACGGTGCCAGCAACAGCGTAAGAGAGAAACTCAGTGAACGAAAACGAGGCAGTAGAAGATCTACGGCGGTAGCAACTACAGGAGCAGAGACGCGGCAGTAGAAGGGATCAGGAACGCTGCAGGAGCAGATCAATGATGGCAGCGACTGCAGGAGCAGCGTCGACTGGAAGAGCAGCATAGACCCCGCAGCCAGAGCACATATGTCAAACTGAGGGATCTATTAGCTGAATTCTATTAGCTGAATCCGCATATACTGCCAGGCGTGTCTATTGGCGACCAACCCGGAACATTGACAGGTGAACGATGGGAGGATAAACGTTGACGGTGAAGTCGTAAAGAAGCAACCAGTTAAACAGCGAGGATCCGGCTCTGTTCATTTGTAATAAATCAAGACTAAGAATAAAGGGGCATAATTGTTAAGAAAACTATCGGTGTTATTTCTGGGCACGGGCAGACACGTCGAATTTATATTATTATTGATTCGGTGGAACATTGCCACAAACTCTGTGAGCTAGCCGCGGCAATTGTTGCGAGCACAAACTACACCAAGCGCACACACTAAGTCTCGAAATAAATCCGCTTCTAGATGGGAAGAAAAACTTTGATGTGTGGAGAGCTGGGTCCCCAGCAGACGGTAGACAAAGACAATGAGGGTCTGGTGCCAAAGTGGGCCGACGAGGCAAAGGACGACAAGATGTTGGCGGTCACGCGCGGATTTGAATAAGAATTCACACAGAGGTCCACCCCAAGACAAAACAGCGGTGATCGAGTAAGAGAAGATCATACAAAGTCTGGCAGTACCGGAGCTGAAAAGTGGAAGGAGCCATAAGCCTTAAAGCCGGTCCTAGGTGGACTATGCGAATGTGGCAATGCAAGGGCGGATTGGTATTCCGGTTCGACGGAACAGGATACCCGCTAGAATTCGTGGATCGAGTGGCATGGTCCGCTATGACGTACGGGTTAGATGGAGTTACTCTAGGATAGAGCGCAAAGGTGGTTTATAATTAATAATGAGGAGTGGCCAACATGACAGCAATTCACGATGAGCCAATTTCGAAAAAATTGGTAGACCAGGTTCGGCAACGGAAATATAGACAGGGGCAGCCTTTCAAGGAGTTTTGGTGGATTTTTAGTCACTACTGAAGCCTTTTGGAAAGTCCAAGAAGGAGGTCATAGAAAGGCTCATTGAGAACTATATGCCTTGCATAAATTGTTCATAATTCCATATGCATGCACGTGCATAGAGGAGGTAATGAGCCTAGTTGAGAAGTTTGGGGATTTACCCCAGAAAAAGAGGCGTTTAATAGGCAAGCCTCCATAGAGGCAAGTATAAGTATTCCGGAAACAGAAGGCGGCGAGCTTGAGGATAAAGAAGTACAAGTTTTGTAGTGTGTGGATTTCCAACAGGGCATTCATGCGAAGGGCAGGTCATAAGATAGACAGACAAAATGCTTAAAAGCTTACCATTTAATATCATTGATCTACCGGTCATCTTGGAGAAGTGAACGAAACATCTTGCGATTCTTATTTATGATTTTGTGTATCGAGATAAGAATCCAGTTATGTAAAAGCTTTTTTCTAGCATAGTTAGGGCTAGATTTGCATAGGGAAGCTGAGACATTAACTGACGAGCTTTGAAGCAATACGGTTGCTTTCTAAAGCCAAGATTAATAAATATTTGAAGAGTGCTTAAAAACAAAATGAAACTAAAGGAAATATTTGCAAAATCCCAGACGAATTATCAGGATCTTTTTAATTGTGTTTAGTGATTTTATGCCAGGTATGTTTTACATTCAGCGCAGTGCAGTTTTTTCATAAAATGATTACCCCCCAGTGCCACGTGCCTGTGCGGCTAGTACCCGATTATTCAACCGGCTAGAACGAGGTTATCGGGAAGCCTAAATGAAGGAATTATTGAAATGAACTAGTGCAGAGAACCAACGTCTGATCGCAATATTTTAATATATTTTTGATTCGACCACAACCTCAGGAAACGAGCCAATAATTTCCTGGCGACCTTAGTGACGCCCCTATTCGCAAAACGGAGTGAAAACTCCAGCGTATTAATTATACCTTTTTAACTATTAGCAGTGTAATATTGTAATCATCGGCTTGCTTAACTTTTATACAAGTTTGTAACATTTTGTTATTTTATAGAATTATATGTGCACGCAAATTTTCCTCCATATAATTCTTTATTTTGATTATGATTTTGCAAATAATTTAATATTATTCATTCTTGTAATTAGTATCTAAATATTCTCTGCTATTTTTATCATAAATTAATAGATATAATTATATATATATATATATATATGTATATATATATGTATATATATATGTATATATATATATATATATATATATATGTCCAAATATATATATATATACAGACAGAAAACCTTGTAATGTATTAAATGAAATCGATACAGCAAAGGATAAGCCCCAGATATCCCATAAAATTCAGGTTTCCGAAATTAAATAGGGAAAATAATAGAAATATTATCAATCAGCTTTCGTTATCTTTCAGTTGTTGTTGAATATCGAAATCGAAATAATGTCAGTCCGGCGTAATCCTGAAAATAGTTCAAGATTGGCCGTTGAGTCGGTGCAATGCTCCGTATGCAATAATACCAACGCCGAGATAGAATTTGTTGAAACTCCATGTCAACACCGCTTTCATCGAACGTGCGTAACTGCATGGTTACAGCAAAATGAAACGTGTCCAAATTGTCGACAACCATGCAAATCTTCGCAGCTAAATAATAGCACGCGAGGATCACAAGACTCTACCTTAGAAGTTCCGAGGGGTCAAAATGGATGTCATATATATATATATATATATATATATATATATATATAAGTGGCATGAATATATAGATGAAAGAACTTAAATTTACTGAAATAATGAAATAACTTTGCGATAATATTTAAGCATGGCCAAGCAAATTTATTGTACTTGTTAAAATAATTATTATAAACATCTCTATAAACAGCTATCCTGTCCTTGAGCTCAAAGGCGGCGAACTAAAAAAAATTTTAGTATATTTGTGACGAATATAGTAAATTCTTGTAAAGCATGTTTCTTGAATAATTTGATTGAATGAAATTGTGGCAACCCTAAGTGCTTACCATAACACAATCGAACTCGATATCTTATGAGAGTATCGATATCGCCGGAGGCCATCTCTAAAAACACAACTTTTCTACATCTCATCACATCGACAGCTTCATCTGCAGCTAGCAACGCTTTTGTTAATTTTCATTAGTTTTAAGCAAATATATAGTGAATAAATGAACATTAAATTGGTGACCCCGACGTGATCACTATATAGACGCGAGTACCGGTGCTTACAATGGCAAACAACGACACCACACAAGACGACGCCGACGTTTTTCACGATACCGTTACTCGCGGTTCCGACGTAGTTATTAACCGCGTGGCGGTTAAAATTCCGCCCTTTTGGACCGAGCACCCAGAATTATGGCTGTCGCAAATCGAAGCCCAATTCGTTCTGGCAGGAATAACTGCAGACGACAAGAAATTCAACACGATCCTGGCGTCAATCGAAGCACCGGTACTGGCCCGAATCGCCGACGCCATCGTCAACCAACCAGGCACAGGCAAGTACGAAAACTTAAAGTCGTGTATTTTGGAACGCTTCTGCGAAAGCGAGCAGAAGAAAATCCAGAAGTTGATTTCGGAGACTGACCTTGGTGACAAGCGCCCCACACAACTGCTCAACGAGTTAAACGCACTCGCCGCAAACAAAGTTGACGAAACATTCTTAAAAGCACTGTGGCTGCAGCGCCTACCAACCCAAGTGCAAGCGATCTTGCAAGCATCGGACGCCCGCCTAGCAGATTTAGCTAAGTTGGCAGACAAAGTCATGGAAGTCGGCGATTTTCACCATATACGCACCGTTGACGCCAAATCGGCGCCACCCAGCAGCACCGTTTTCGACGAACGTCTAGACCGCATCGAGCAACAAATCAACGCGCTGTTCAAAAACCGTTACCGCAAGAATAGCTCACCCACATTAACGGATCGCAACAGCGTCCCGACTTCAGGCTTGTGTTGGTTCCACAGCAAATTTGGCAACGCCGCCAAGAAATGTCGCCAACCGTGCTCGTTTTCCTCCGAACCAAAAAACTAAAACAGTCTTCGGATTCGGCGGACAAATTCGAAGAAAACCACAACACAATTGCCCGCCTCGCCATCAACGACAATTACTCCAAAACTCAATTTCTCATCGACACCGGCGCCGACATTTCAGTGATGCCACCCTGCAGAATCGCAAAAACTATGCTCACTCCAAAGCTTCTTTTCGCCGCCAATGGTACGAAGATACAAACCTATGGAGAAAAACGCATAACAGTGTCGCTGGGATTGGGACGAAACTTCGTTTGGACCTTCGTATTAGCTGACGTCAACTGCGCTATCATTGGAGCTGATTTCCTTCAACATTTCGACTTACTCGTCGATATGAAACGACGCAAACTCATCGATCGAGCTACGCTGCACGAATCAACATGTCACGCGCCTCAACGTAAAATCAACGCGATTTTATCCTACGACACGAGCAACCAATACGCTAGGTTGCTTCACGAATACCGCGATCTCGCAACGATCAACTCGAACCGGCTGCCAGCAGAGTCCGAAGTAACGCACTTCATCTCGACCAACGGCCCGCCTACTCACGCCCGCGCCCGACGACTAGCGCCCGACAAACTCAAAGCCGCACAGACTGAGTTCTCCTACCTCATCGAAAAAAGAACGACAAGACCCCGATACTCTGGTCCACAGAAGCCGACCACGCATTCGACGCCTGCAAGAACGAGCTTGCAAACGCAACGTTGCTGAACTACATGGCACCTAACTCGCAATTAACACTAACTACCGATGCCTCCGATGACGCCATGGGTGCCGTGTTACATCAGATTGTCAACGAGCAGACGCAACCACTGGGTTTCTTCTCCAAGAAATTCACACCGACGCAAAAGAAGTACAGCACCTACGATAGAGAGCTGACTGCCATCTATCAGGCCATTTTGCACTTCAAGTTCGCATTGGAGGGCAGAAACTTTATAATTTTTACCGACCACAAGCCGCTGATGTACGCTTTCAATCAAAACAGCGAGAAAGCATCACCGCGACGCGCGCGCCAACTGGATTTCATCAGCCAATTCAGTACCGATATCCGGCACATCACAGGAGAGGAAAACAACGTGGCTGATCTTCTCTCACGCATCGAAGCCATCAAACACATCGACTTCGACGAGATGGCACTGGAACAGGAAAACGACGACGAACTACAATCGCTACTCAATTCTGATCCAGAAAATACCATCTCACTAACCAAATTATCTCTTTCAGGCTCAAACAAACAATTGTACTGCCACGTTGCCAATAACCAGATACGCCCGTTCGTGCCCAGATGTCTACGCCAAACCGTGGTTCAAGCCCTGCATTCGCTGAGCCATCCAGGAGTTAAGGCGACGAATAAATTGGTCGGCAAACACTATGTTTGGCCCCACATGGCGAAGGATGTGGCCAAAATCGTACGCTCTTGCATCCCGTGTCAAAAAGCTAAAATCCAACGACACACAAAATCGCCACTGGGAGAGTATGCCGCCAGCGACGCCCGTTTCGAGCACATCAATATCGACATCGTTGGCCCACTGCCATCATCCAACGGATACCGATACTGCCTCACGTGTATCGATCGCTTCTCAAGATGGCCCACAGCAATCCCTTTAGTCGACATCACAGCACAATCGGTGGCCAACGCTCTGATTTCGGGCTGGTTCGCTCTGTACGGAATCCCTCTCCACATCACAACAGATTTAGGCCGACAATTTGAGTCCACACTTTTCCAAGAGCTCGCCAGAATTTGCGGTTTTAAGCACCTGCGCACGACGGCGTACCACCCACAAGCCAACGGGATGATCGAACGCTGGCACAGAACATTAAAAGCGGCCTTAAAATGCGCCGATCCTATTAACTGGAGCAGTTCCCTGCACTTAATCCTCCTAGGCCTACGTACAACAGTTAAAAGCGACATTGGGTTGAGCCCAGCTGAAATGGTTTACGGCACCGCTCTACGTGTCCCTGGCGGATTTTTTACACCAAACACACAAAAACATACCGAGTCTGAGTTCGCCGAGGCTCTTCAAAAAACCATATCTCAGCTACCAACCACTAAGCCAGTGCACCATCATACACCGCAGGAATTTGTGCACCCGGATTTAAACCATTGTACCCACGTCTTCGTCAGAGTGGATCGAGTCAAAACCCCTCTAGAAGCAAACTACGAGGGTCCGTTCGAAGTGCTAGCAAAGCACGACAAGTACTTTACGCTCAAAGGACATACAAAAGACAACAAGGTGTCTATCGACAGACTTAAACCGGCATACATCTTCCAAAACGAATCTCCCTCGACTCAAGGGAAAACGACAGCGCCAACTGCCCAGCCAACCGATCAGTTATCAAGATCAGGACGACGAGTCAGATTCCCAGCAAAGTATCTTTCCTAACAGGAACTCTAGGAGGGGGGTACTGTGGCAACCCTAAGTGCTTACCATAACACAATCGAACTCGATATCTTATGAGAGTATCGATATCGCCGGAGGCCATCTCTAAAAACACAACCTTTTCTACATCTCATCACATCGACAGCTTCATCTGCAGCTAGCAACGCTTTTGTTAATTTTCATTAGTTTTAAGCAAATATATAGTGAATAAATGAACATTAAATTGGTGACCCCGACGTGATCACTATATAGACGCGAGTACCGGTGCTTACAATGGCAAACAACGACACCACACAAGACGACGCCGACGTTTTTCACGATACCGTTACTCGCGGTTCCGACGTAGTTATTAACCGCGTGGCGGTTAAAATTCCGCCCTTTTGGACCGAGCACCCAGAATTATGGCTGTCGCAAATCGAAGCCCAATTCGTTCTGGCAGGAATAACTGCAGACGACACGAAATTCAACACGATCCTGGCGTCAATCGAAGCACCGGTACTGGCCCGAATCGCCGACGCCATCGTCAACCAACCAGGCACAGGCAAGTACGAAAACTTAAAGTCGTGTATTTTGGAACGCTTCTGCGAAAGCGAGCAGAAGAAAATCCAGAAGTTGATTTCGGAGACTGACCTTGGTGACAAGCGCCCCACACAACTGCTCAACGAGTTAAACGCACTCGCCGCAAACAAAGTTGACGAAACATTCTTAAAAGCACTGTGGCTGCAGCGCCTACCAACCCAAGTGCAAGCGATCTTGCAAGCATCGGACGCCCGCCTAGCAGATTTAGCTAAGTTGGCAGACAAAGTCATGGAAGTCGGCGATTTTCACCATATACGCACCGTTGACGCCAAATCGGCGCCACCCAGCAGCACCGTTTTCGACGAACGTCTAGACCGCATCGAGCAACAAATCAACGCGCTGTTCAAAAACCGTTACCGCAAGAATAGCTCACCCACATTAACGGATCGCAACAGCGTCCCGACTTCAGGCTTGTGTTGGTTCCACAGCAAATTTGGCAACGCCGCCAAGAAATGTCGCCAACCGTGCTCGTTTTCCTCCGAACCAAAAAACTAAAACAGTCTTCGGATTCGGCGGACAAATTCGAAGAAAACCACAACACAATTGCCCGCCTCGCCATCAACGACAATTACTCCAAAACTCAATTTCTCATCGACACCGGCGCCGACATTTCAGTGATGCCACCCTGCAGAATCGCAAAAACTATGCTCACTCCAAAGCTTCTTTTCGCCGCCAATGGTACGAAGATACAAACCTATGGAGAAAAACGCATAACAGTGTCGCTGGGATTGGGACGAAACTTCGTTTGGACCTTCGTATTAGCTGACGTCAACTGCGCTATCATTGGAGCTGATTTCCTTCAACATTTCGACTTACTCGTCGATATGAAACGACGCAAACTCATCGATCGAGCTACGCTGCACGAATCAACATGTCACGCGCCTCAACGTAAAATCAACGCGATTTTATCCTACGACACGAGCAACCAATACGCTAGGTTGCTTCACGAATACCGCGATCTCGCAACGATCAACTCGAACCGGCTGCCAGCAGAGTCCGAAGTAACGCACTTCATCTCGACCAACGGCCCGCCTACTCACGCCCGCGCCCGACGACTAGCGCCCGACAAACTCAAAGCCGCACAGACTGAGTTCTCCTACCTCATCGAAAAAAGAACGACAAGACCCCGATACTCTGGTCCACAGAAGCCGACCACGCATTCGACGCCTGCAAGAACGAGCTTGCAAACGCAACGTTGCTGAACTACATGGCACCTAACTCGCAATTAACACTAACTACCGATGCCTCCGATGACGCCATGGGTGCCGTGTTACATCAGATTGTCAACGAGCAGACGCAACCACTGGGTTTCTTCTCCAAGAAATTCACACCGACGCAAAAGAAGTACAGCACCTACGATAGAGAGCTGACTGCCATCTATCAGGCCATTTTGCACTTCAAGTTCGCATTGGAGGGCAGAAACTTTATAATTTTTACCGACCACAAGCCGCTGATGTACGCTTTCAATCAAAACAGCGAGAAAGCATCACCGCGACGCGCGCGCCAACTGGATTTCATCAGCCAATTCAGTACCGATATCCGGCACATCACAGGAGAGGAAAACAACGTGGCTGATCTTCTCTCACGCATCGAAGCCATCAAACACATCGACTTCGACGAGATGGCACTGGAACAGGAAAACGACGACGAACTACAATCGCTACTCAATTCTGATCCAGAAAATACCATCTCACTAACCAAATTATCTCTTTCAGGCTCAAACAAACAATTGTACTGCCACGTTGCCAATAACCAGATACGCCCGTTCGTGCCCAGATGTCTACGCCAAACCGTGGTTCAAGCCCTGCATTCGCTGAGCCATCCAGGAGTTAAGGCGACGAATAAATTGGTCGGCAAACACTATGTTTGGCCCCACATGGCGAAGGATGTGGCCAAAATCGTACGCTCTTGCATCCCGTGTCAAAAAGCTAAAATCCAACGACACACAAAATCGCCACTGGGAGAGTATGCCGCCAGCGACGCCCGTTTCGAGCACATCAATATCGACATCGTTGGCCCACTGCCATCATCCAACGGATACCGATACTGCCTCACGTGTATCGATCGCTTCTCAAGATGGCCCACAGCAATCCCTTTAGTCGACATCACAGCACAATCGGTGGCCAACGCTCTGATTTCGGGCTGGTTCGCTCTGTACGGAATCCCTCTCCACATCACAACAGATTTAGGCCGACAATTTGAGTCCACACTTTTCCAAGAGCTCGCCAGAATTTGCGGTTTTAAGCACCTGCGCACGACGGCGTACCACCCACAAGCCAACGGGATGATCGAACGCTGGCACAGAACATTAAAAGCGGCCTTAAAATGCGCCGATCCTATTAACTGGAGCAGTTCCCTGCACTTAATCCTCCTAGGCCTACGTACAACAGTTAAAAGCGACATTGGGTTGAGCCCAGCTGAAATGGTTTACGGCACCGCTCTACGTGTCCCTGGCGGATTTTTTACACCAAACACACAAAAACATACCGAGTCTGAGTTCGCCGAGGCTCTTCAAAAAACCATATCTCAGCTACCAACCACTAAGCCAGTGCACCATCATACACCGCAGGAATTTGTGCACCCGGATTTAAACCATTGTACCCACGTCTTCGTCAGAGTGGATCGAGTCAAAACCCCTCTAGAAGCAAACTACGAGGGTCCGTTCGAAGTGCTAGCAAAGCACGACAAGTACTTTACGCTCAAAGGACATACAAAAGACAACAAGGTGTCTATCGACAGACTTAAACCGGCATACATCTTCCAAAACGAATCTCCCTCGACTCAAGGGAAAACGACAGCGCCAACTGCCCAGCCAACCGATCAGTTATCAAGATCAGGACGACGAGTCAGATTCCCAGCAAAGTATCTTTCCTAACAGGAACTCTAGGAGGGGGGTACTGTGGCAACCCTAAGTGCTTACCATAACACAATCGAACTCGATATCTTATGAGAGTATCGATATCGCCGGAGGCCATCTCTAAAAACACAACCTTTTCTACATCTCATCACATCGACAGCTTCATCTGCAGCTAGCAACGCTTTTGTTAATTTTCATTAGTTTTAAGCAAATATATAGTGAATAAATGAACATTAAAAAATCACAATCTTTCTAATTCCTAATTTAATTTAGTTAAACTGATTTATTGAATTTAGCCCAATATTATTAAACATACCTCTTATATACATAAATATATATATGAACTCAATATGAATGCAAATTAAATTATATGTAGTAAATGTTAAGGAGATATTTATATAATATAATAGAAACCCCCACTATGGAAAAATGATTCGATTTTACTACAAATTTTATTCGAGCATTTTGAACTCCATGAAGGCTTAAGGCCATTACAGATCCGCCACCGATACTTCATCCATGCTAGTATCTCAATAAGTATAGCATAGGATTGTGATATGGGTGAATCAAACCTCGTAGATCTCACCAACGTCGGGTGAGTTAAGAATTGGGTATAATGAACATTTAATTACCCTACAACTGATCAAAGTCATTATCTATCTGTCTCTCTTTCTACAGAACCCGTTTGCCTTTTAGGTGATTTGATTCTTTAGTTTTCTTTAGGATTTGATTGGGTAGTACACTCAGCTAGTGCACTTAAATTTATTTTGATGATGTGTTATATGTATACATGAAAAGAACCACCCCCGTCCGCCCTTCACTCCCATCCTTACGTCCCCAAGGTATATCCTCTGGACCTTGCAGAAGATCTTGCAATTTGGTTCTGTTTTAACAACAGCTCGAACTACACACATTACAGTAGCATTACAGTATCAGTATAAAGTATCATCCATTCAGGGAAGAGCTGCTGTACTTGGGTCACCGAATAAAAAGCCAGGGAATCGGCATGGATCCTGGAAGAGTTTGCGCGATCACGGAGCTGCAAAACGGAGTTCATGGTATCTGCTCTTCGTTCCAGACTTCGCTGGTGATTCAAAGTCGATTGTTCAACGGTAACGATTGTTCAATAGTAACGAACGCGTAGAGCTTAGATCATAAGGTTAAGTACAGTAAACTATCCCTAACACGGCAGGAGTGGTCTCTGCCGCGCCCCCTCTGTCTACTTGGAGCCAGCTTGGCTCAGTCGAAAGGGGCGTGGGTGTAGGCACGGTAAACTAGAAAATGTACGTTCCGGAATTCGGAGTTACGTTACGGAGATTAGGAAGTTGGGAAGGAAAGCGGTTGGAGTAGGCCGATCCTTGGGTGGTAGATTCTACTGACCCTAATGAATGAAAGACTGGATGTTGTGGTCCTTCGTCAAACTCCTGCCTTCCATGTAGACTTTAGACTAAACAGTAGGTTTAACCCTTATTCAACTGCCATGTTAAGATTCGAAGTCCTCTAAGTAAAAGAATTTATCTTAAGTTCATTTTATATAATTAAGGATACTCTAAAAAACGGTATTAAAAAATCTATAAGATAAAGGAGTATTACAATTAATCCTATTATTTATCATGGAAAGTAAAACATGTCCCGTATTTCCCATTGCATTTACATTAAATTATTACTTTTGGTGGTCTTCTCAATTTGGCGCGATCGAGGTTCGCCGTGGAAGTGGTTGTGCAATTCTGTGTTACTGAAAGCATTCGCATACATGCTTGCAGGCAGGGTTATCGTTCTTCTGACTGAAAAGCACTGATGTAGCTAAGTTTGTTTTATTCAGGCTCAACAATTTCATAAAAATACGAAATCTTGCACTCTAATACATTGCCGGCTGGTAGCTTATCCAACTGCAGCAACACCAGTTATTTCTTTGCTGCTGATCTTCTACATCTTCTCATACTTTACTGCATGTTTAGGGCTTCGCTCTTGCTGGGCTGCGGGTACGTCATGCTATAGGCGGTCCAGTAGAAGATTAAAAATTGGGCGTGGATTCGGCTCTGGCAATTCACTGCTTTATGTTGGTCCTACGTCCGATCCGAAGCCAAATTGCTCATGGTAAGCCTATCAGGCTGCGCCTGGTCAGAATCGTCGTAATAATGGGCCACCTGACAATGGATTGGTCAGGTTCAGGATGAATGGCTTTCACTGCAAAATTTCTGTATGTGTTATTTCTTTTTATGCACTAAACGTGTCTTGGCAGAATTAGCCTTCATTTTTTGTGGATGCTTCAAAGCTCGGAAAAATATCAGAATGGAATAGATGCTAAGAATGTGAATTTCTGCAACCACAGCCATGCTGTAGTAAAGCCCCCTACCAAACAGCTGTTCATGCGTGTGTGGGTGAGCCTTGCATATGCTAATGCAATTCTTTTCTCATCTTGAAAGAAATATTGACCTGCCTAGGAGATTGTTTTTATCTTGGAATAGGGTACACGCTATAAATTTCCTGCGGAAAGGGACAAAATAAGAATGTATTGAAAAACACCAGGAGGCGTTTGAAACTCTGAAATCACGCCTGGCAGGGGATCCAGTGCTGGCATGCATAGATTTTTCAAAGAGAATTCGTACTGCAAATGGACGCCAGCGACTATGGCGTGGGTGCAGTCCTGACGCAGTACATGGAGCAGGGTGAGCGAGTGGTTGCTTACGCCAGTCTGGCGCTAATTGGGGCAGAGACAAAAAGTCGGCGATTAAGAAGAAGTACCTAGCAATAATATGGACAATAAGGCAGATGACACCAGGCAGATGGACTAAGCGGGCCTGGTTACCGCCATGTTCCGCATAGAGTGGGAAGTGAATAAGTGGCATCGTTAAAGCTTTGTGTACCGGCGGACATGAGAATGCAGGTCCTGAAAGAGACTCACCGCGCACCAAAAGTAAGACATCCAGGTGGAAGAAAAGTTATTGCTAAAGTAGTAGCAAGGTACTTCTGGCCAGGGATGCAAAGGGACATACGGAAGTATTTCAGGCAATGCAAAACATGCATGTGGTTCAAACCAAGTCGGAAGCAGGCCGCAGGGAAAATGCTTACTCATATCCCGAAGGGCGACATTTGTTCGGATTTCGTAGGGCCATTGCCGAGGTCGAAGCAAGGTAACACGATGCTATTGGTAATGATTAACCGATTCTCGAAGTGGACGGAGATGGTTCTGCGACCGTAAGAGAATTGTCCCTCGGTACGGGGAGCCAAAAGTGATCTTGACAGACAATGGTGTCTAGCTTACCAGAGGGAACTTCAAGAAGTTTATCGTGGAGCTCGGACATCACGTGGAGTACGGCATAAATTTACTGCACCGTGCACGCCGCATTAAAATCCCACGGAAAGAGCAAACAAGATGATCAAAACTTTGATCGCCAAGTTTGCAGGAGAGGGCCAGATTACGTGGGACGAGCACTGGCCAGAGTTAGTGCTGGCAGTTAACTCAAGCGTGTTTGACCCCACGGGATACTCACGGTGCTTTGTAAGTCAAGGTAAAGAGCCGAGAATGCCGAAGGCATTGTATGACAATGATGTATAGGGGACGAAAGCAGCAAAATCCATGCCTCCAGAGAACTCGAAACTCCAAGAAATGTTTTATTTGGTGCGGAGGAACATGGAGCGGGATCAGGCTCGGCACTTCAACCTGAGGAGAGGCAGTGGCGTTCAAAAATTGGCGTCCTAGTGTGGACAAAGGAGCACCATTTGGCCAAGGTGGCAAAAGAATTCACTGAAAAACTACCGCCACAGTACGACAGACCATACAAGGTGGTGGACCTCTTGTCGCCAGTAATTTCCGTGCTGCAGCACGAAATATGAGAAAAGGGTCACACCTGAGTAAGCTCAAAGCACAAGCAGAGGAGTCAGCGTCATTGACGTAAAAGTGTAATGGGTAACGAACTAGCAGACTGGATGTTGATCTCCCTCTATGGCCCGCACGTTCGATGGTTCCGGCTCTGGCTCGTTGGTGGCGTGGGGTTAGAGGGTTTGGCCAATCACGGGTGCCTTGTCAGGACTTATTATTGTTTAATTTAAATTAACGAGCGAAAAAAATGACGAAATAAGCTACCGGATGAGCTATGACCGAAAACTGTGCCAATTACAAGAAGATAGAAGAAAAAGAAGAATCTATGATATTGCATCTATGATATTGAGTAAAATTAAGTTATGAGGAAAAATGATATAAATATTTAAATATGCGGTATAAGAATGGTTTAGATATGTCGGAGATAAGATAGATTTAATTCAAATAATATTTACTGATTAATTATAAGTTAAGTGTATGGTCCAAAAGGAAATAAATGAGCATTGAAAATGAAGAGAGAGAAGCTTATTAGAATAAGAGCGCGGTAGGGAAAGAAAGTAAAGCCCTGCTGAGCGTGGCGCAATGATGGAAAGAAGGAAGAGGAAAGGGCAATCAAGAACAGCCATCCGAAGAGAACGGTCATAAGAAAGAATATCGTTGCGACTCGCTTCGCGTGTAAAATAGAAAATGACTGAAAAAAATGACCAACATTTCCCGACAACAGAAGTGGGATCACCGCCCTTACAAGATAACTCGGAAGATAGCTGGCGCAGACTATTAGAATCGCAAAATAGAGTGATAACCGAACAATTAAAAGCAACGCCGCAACCTGACACTCGCGCCGCATCCGCGATGTTACCGATATTCAACCCCATGCTGCAGAAGCCGACGCGGCAGCATGGTGCAAAACGGCGGATATGATTTTAAGTGAACATCCACGAGAAGGTGCATCCTTGGTGATGACGCTCAGCAAATCGCTACTCGGTAGTGTATCGCAATGGCTTTCGCAAATTTGTTTTCTCGGAATGAGCTGGTCGCAATTCCGAGAATTGTTCATGGAACGCTACGAGGGCAACGAGACGCCGGCAGCAGTGTTGCTCAACATGCTCAAGGGACGTCCCAAGATCGCTATATCCCTAGTCTTGGCTCATGCATCCCAAATTGAACCCAGACTGCAGCGTGTAGCGTTCACCACAAACATAAAAACACGTGCTGAACTGCCACAACAACTCAAGGCGCACACGTTCAGCAGAAATTTGGAATTTTCTGGATCAGAGGGACCCGAGATTCAATATGCAGACGATGGTACGAGAGAGATCAACAATAACTTGCTTCAAGTGTGGCGGCGTTGGACATATCGCTTCAATGTGCACGAGAGGAACAGCAACAGCGAGCCGAAGCAGCAACGAAAGGAGAGTAGACATGTGCGCAGTACATCAGCCAAATGGGACTGCAATTCAATTTGGTGAGAAGTTTCCATTTTTCTTTGATTCTGGATCAGAATGATCTTTGGTGAAAGAAACAGTCGGTGCCAAGCTGGCCGGAAAAAGAATCCATAACATGGTTTTTTTGAGAGGCATAGGCGACAATGTTGTCAAGAGCAATATGCAAATTCTGTCCACCATACAAGTTTCTGAATTTAATTTTGAATTCTCATTTCACGTAGTAGATAATAAGTGCCTCAAATATGATAATGTTAATTTGGAGCTAAGCAATAGTGATAAGTTAAAATTAAACGACATACTGGCCAAATATTCCAAATTTCTCATTGATGGCATTCCAAATAGACGTGTTACTACAGGTTCTTTAGAAATCCGTTTAGTGGATGTAAACAAAACAGTACAGAGACGACCATATCGTCTTAGCGAGAGTGAGAAAGAAATAGTAAGAGAAAAGATTCAGAAAATGCTAGAATGAAAGGTAATTAGACCAAGTAGCTCCCCTTTCTCTAGTCCAATGTTACTTGTAAAAAAGAAGGACGGCAGTGACAGACTGTGCATAGATTATCGAGAACTCAACGCAAATACTGTGTCAGATAGATTCTGATGGCTTCTATCAGGTGCCAATTCACCCCGATTCGGTTGAGCGAACTGCATTCGTGACACCAGAGGGTCAATATGAATTTTTAGCTATGCCCTTTGGCCTCAAAAACGCTTCGTCAGTCTTTCAACGTGCCATAGTTCGAGCTTTAGGGGATTTGGTTAATAAATCTGCAGTAGTCTATATCAATGACGTATTAATTGTTTCTAGTACTATAGAGGAAGCATTTGACAGATTGGAAATAGTTCTAAGCGTATTATCAAAGTCAGGCTTTTCCTTTAACATTAAAAAATGAAAATTTCTGCAAACGGAGATAGAGTACTTAGGTTTTCTTATAAGAGATGGCGAGCTAAAACCCAATCCTCGAAAAATACAAGCACTGACCCAACTTCCCAAATCAGAATCAGTCACACAAACTAGACAGTTCATAGGTTTAGCATCTTATTTTAGGAAATTCGTCGCACATTTCTTAGAAGTAATGAAGCCTCTTTATCTGCTAACATCAAAAATAAACGAATTTGAGTGGAGCGAAAAGCATGAGGAAATCCAAAAAAAAATTATTAAGGTGCTAACTAGTGATCCCGTTTTAATCATATTCGATCCAAATTTACCAATAGAGCTGCATACGGATGCTAGCGCCAATTGGTATGGCGCTATGCTATTGCACATGGTAGATGGTCAGCGCCGTGTAGTTGAGTATTACAGTAAATGCACCACAATATCCGAGTCAAAATATCATTCGTATGAACTCGAGACATTGGCGGTGTACAATGCGATTAGAAATTTCCGACATTATTCAAGCGGCAGAAAGTTCCCAGTATATACGGACTGTAATTCTGTTAGTGCAAGTCAAAAGAAAGCGGCATTGACGCCGCGGGTTCATCGTTGGTGGTCATTTCTGCAGTCATACGAATTCCAGATGGAATATAAAAAAAGGGAGCCAAATGGCTCACGTTGACTGCTTGTCTAGGAATCCCGTCACCATAGTAGAGCAGGAATGTTTGAGTAAGGTAGTGGAGGTACGAGTTGACTTGGCAACTATAACCCACAAATGGCTTATATCCGAACAGAAGCGTGATCAAGACATATCGCAAATCATGACCGAGTTAAATAGTGATGAAATGCAGAAAGAAATAGTTAATTCTTATGAAATCAGGAATAGTTTGCTGTATCGTAAATAGTGATAAAATGCAGAAAGAAATAGTTAATTCTTATGAAATCAGGAATATTTTGCTGCATCGTCGTACCCAGGGCATTTAGGTGGTCGGTGGTTAATCATGTTCACGAAGCTCTAATGCACTTGGGGTAGCAAAAAACCCTAGATAAGATTTACGAGCAATATTGGTTTGATGGAATGTCAAAATACGTGCGAAGATTTGTAGAAAATTGTGTGACATGTAAATTGTCAAAATCGGTGTCAGGTAAAATACAATCGGAGTTACATCCCATTCCCAAACTAGAGATACCATGGCATACGGTGCACATTGATATTAGTGGGAAATTAAGCGGAAAAAAGGACGAGAAGGAATACGTAATAGTTCAAATTGATGCCTTCACCAAATTTGTTTACCTGTACCACACGTGGAATTTGGACACGGTGAACTGCATACAGTCAGTAAAGTCTGCGATATCAGTATTTGGTGTTCCTAACAGAATTATAGCGGACCAAGGTAGATGCTTCACGAGTAGCGAATTTCGAAAATTCTGTTCCAATAACAAAATTGACCTTCATGTAGTAGCAACGGGTGCCAGTAGGGCAAATGCTAACGGCTGTAGAGACAAGTGAGCGAACATGGCAAGAAGCATTGGGCGAAGTACAATTGGCAATAAACTGTACCATGAACCGGGTAACTAACCATAGTCCATTAGAGCTGATGATTGGCAAAGAAGCCTTGGACCTTGGAATTTGAAGAAGAGCTTGACGACGGCAAAAAGTAGTGCGTGCAAGCAAGAGATCTGTGACCCAAGAGGGGTGCGAGGGAAACATTTTATGCAGAAGAGAGCGTAGTACTCTGATTAGTATGAGAGAAGCCTGCTATAATTATGATTTGATGATGAGTGAAGTGGTAACCAGATGATTGAGCTTGAGCGAAAGAGAGCGTGTACCCTAAGATATGTGAGAGAAAAGAAAGTTATCCTGCTAAGCTAATCTCTGATGGATATCCAAGTGGTTGGGTTTGTACGGAAGAGAGCTTGTACTCTAGAGAATTTGAGAAGTGTTAACCCGTCAAACTAACGCTTGAAGGCACAAGAAGTGCAATTGAATTTGTTTTGAAGTTTAAGTAAGCTTTGTAATCATAGGGATAAGATAATAAATATAAAATATTGACAATGATGTTTTCTGATAAATCTTGTTCTATGCAAAGCAACACGAGGACGTGTTATAGTCAGGAAGGCCGTGTCGGAGATAAGATAGATTTAATTCAAATAATATTTACTAATTAATTATTAGTTAAGTGTATGGTCCAAAAGGAAATAAATGAGCATTGAAAATGAAGAGAGAGAAGCTTATTAGAATAAGAGCGCGGTAGGGAAAGAGAGTAAAGCCCTGCTGAGCGTGGCGCAATGATGGAAAGAAGGAAGAGGAAAGGGCAATCAAGAACAGCCATCCGAAGTGAACGGTCATAAGAAAGAATATCGTTGCGACTCGCTGCGCGTGTAAAATAGAAAATGACTGAAAAAAACGACCAACATTTCCCGACAGATACATATATAAAAATTGGTTTTCAAAAAACAAAACAAAATTCATTAACAATAGAATTTATCATCAATTAAAGGGTTTAGATGGTAGAAATGGTAAAAAAGTGAAAACATCTCAAAGAAATATGAAAAATTTATCAATTGGGTTACTTCAATGTAGAATTTATGAGGTTTTAAGCAATCTCACTCTTTTATTGGCTGGTTGCTGCGCTGTGAAAAATAATTATCGCGCAAAACTAAACTAAACCAAAAAAATATTAATTCTATACGTCGAACATAATTATTTTCCTAATTAGGAAATTTTTTTTCTTTTAACTCTGTTTCACTCACTTTTCACCAAATTTTAAAATTGTTCCCCAATTTTCATTTTTATACCCTTGCAGAGGGTAATATAATTTTGGTCAAAAGTGTGCAACGCAGTGAAGGAGACATCTCCGACCCTATAAACTATATATATTCTTGATCAGGATCACCTCCTGAGTCGATATGAGCATGTCCGTCTGTCTGTCTGTCTGTCGGTTTCTACGCAAACTAGTCTCTCAGTTTTGGAGCTATCGAGTTGAAACTTTGCACACATCCTTTTTTTCCTTGCGGCCGGGATCGGTCGACTATATCCTATAGCTGCCATATAACTGATTGATCGGAGATGCCATAACTTTGGTGTTTTTTAAGTTAGGTTGAGACTTTCCACACATGTTATATTTAACCAAAATATCTTGTCTACAAAATTTCATAAAGATCGGCTGACTATATCCTATAGCTGTCGTAGATCGATCGGAATTGGCATAACTTTGATGTTTTTTAAGTACGAAGTAAAGATGGGACTGGTACGGATTCTATTTTGGGCAAAATAATCTGATTTGAAAAATTTCGTAGGGATCGGCCAACTATATCCAATAGCCGCCATATAACTGAACGATCAGAAATGGCACAACTGCAAGGGTATATCAACTTCGGCTCCGCCCGAAGTTAGCTTTCCTTTCTTGTTTTTTTTTTTACGTTAAAACATTACCTAAAAAAAAGCTCATTCCAATTATTTCATGACTCCCTTTGCTATCCCTCTCATTTCTCTCACTAGAGTTCAATGAACCCGCTGGGGAACCTTTAGGAGCTATGCTCCATTGCACCTTCACTACCGAGATGATCCACCGCGTACCATCACCTATTTCGCTTTAGTGACCGAAACTGCAACGGAGCTCTCACCAAATCCGTCCGTCTCGCTTACTCCTTCATCCCAACGTGGATGGGGACCTGAACTTGGAGCTTTTTCTCGTCTGTCTCGTTCACCAATATCGCACCCAAGGTTTCAACTAGCTAACCAATTTTTCTAAGCTAGGTCGGGGAGAGGTTAGGTTTACTTAGGGGTTACATATTCACACCTAACCCTCTAAAAAAGGTTTTCTTTCTATGCTGACTATAAGAATTTTAATAAAAAAAAACGACACTGAAGTCTCTTTGCGCCGAGGACCTTCTGCAGCCGCACCAGGGGTCTCTATACTCCGAAATTCCGTCGCGTGATGATTGTGGACCGCGGACTGATCTGGTCAAGGAGCTTTGCCTCTTTCGCCTAGGTATTCTGAACTTGGGAGCGATGCTATTGCAGGCCTAGCCAAAAAAATACGTGGACTTAGAAACCTCCTCTCTAATATAATATTAACTATTGTTCCCATCAACGCCTACCACCGGAGTCAATGCCAATTGACTAAGTTCCAAATTATCACACATTATCTGCATCTCACTTTTCTATGAATTTAAGTTTTTCAATTTTAAACTACACTGGTCTGAGTCTCGATGTGAAAAGAAAGAACCTTCAGCCCAGTAATACGAGGAACCCAGGGACAGCGAATCGGGAGTTTTTGCAGAGTAATAGACTATTACTATCCTTGAGGTAAACTTCTTAACATATTTCAAAAATTTAAATTTTGAGAAATGGTCGAGGATAATCAATATGCCTATATAACCTCTTTTTGTTCTAGGGAATGGTCCTATGAAATCGATGTACAAACGTTGGAAAGGTCGTTCCGTTGTTGTACGAGCTCCCATTGGCGCAATGAGCTGAAGCCGGCTGATCGTGTGCTGCATATATACGCAGTGAATTGGGAACTAACAGTTTCCAACGATCATCCGCATGGCTGTTATCAGAAAACTCGGTTCGGTGATGAATATATCAATCCATGACTTGAAAATCTGGTAGATCAGAGCTTTTGAACTTTTCTATCAGTGAATTATAGTCTGGGTCTGGGTATCAGCTTATCATAGTCTGGGTGACTCAAAAATGGAGCAGAGCACAGTTGCTTCTTGATCTCCTCAAAAGCTGCTTGTGCCATAGGATTCCACTGTAGGGATTTTCCTTTTAGGAGTTCGGTCAAGGAAAATATAATCGTTGAATAGTTAGGAATGAAACGTTGGTACCAACCAGTCATTCCAAGGAATCGTCTGAGTTGTCGCTGGTTCTGAGGGATTGGAAATTCTTTGACAGCAGCAATTATGTCTGGGTTGACTCGTAAGGTTCCTTCCCAAACTATATAACCAAGGTAGTTTAAGACAAAACTGGCTTTTGTTAATGTTTATAGTTAGTCCTGCCTTCCGTAGTTGAGTGGCTACTTCAGATAGGTGTGATAGATAGGATTCGAAACTATTCGATAGAATCAACAGGTCGTCTAGATAAACTAAAACGTTCTGTTTGAGATTGTACGGGATTACCAGGTCCATTAACCTGCACATTGTTTGGGGTGCATTCGTCAGTCCGAATGGCATCCGCTTGAATTGGTACAATGGTCTGTTCGGTATGGTAAAGGCAGTTTTTGCTCGAGAATCTTTGTCGAGGCATATTTGCCAAAAGGCGTCTTTAAGGTCAATCTTGGATATGCAGTGAACCGGTGGGAGACGGCTGAGGAGTCCTTCCATTATAGGAATAGGATATGCATCCCTCACGGTTACTGAGTTAAGTTTCCGAGCATCCAAACACAAACGAACCTTGCCTGGCTTGACGTGAAGCATAACCGGTGAAGACCATGGTGAACTAGGTGCTTCCTCAATTACGTCCATTTCAAGTATGCGATCTATTTCGTCACAAAGCAATTTCTCTCTTGCGGGCAAAATGGGTTAAAAGCGTTGTTTGATTGGCTTCGCGTCGGCTACTTCAATATTGTGTTCGATTAACGACGTGTAGTCCCTCTTTTTCGAACGACGGAAAAGAGAGGACAACTGTCTTTAGTTGTCCCTGTTGTTTGAGGCTCAGAGGCGGTTGTAAGGAATCTGGTGCACTAATTTCGTTTAAGAAACTGGAATGGAGATTTCAAACCGTTTCCAGAAATCTATTTCACAAATTAAGTCTAGCTTTATTGACGGTACTACTAAAAATGAGAACTCGGGTGATATTGAGTTGTATGTTAGCGGAATTTTAATAAGACCGAATACGGACTGTGTCTGTCCATCCGCGGTTCGGACAACTCCTATTAAATTATTAGGGAAAGGGTTTTGCGATATAACTTTTTGTGCTAAGCTTCCTCCTATAACACTCTTGTTAGCACCGCTATCTAGCAGTGTTAAAACTTCCTCACCGAAGACTGTAAGTGAAGTAAATGGTCGTATATCTTCCTCGTTTCGTACAATTGACGAAATGGTAAAACTTCGCAAGTTCTTTTTTCTGCACCAAAATTCGCGCCAAATTCTGCGCTTCTGGTAGTCTTTGAGACGAATATGGTAGGGCTTAAGTGGTCTAGAGACTGTAGAACTGATCAGTGTGCTGGTGATACCGGAATTTGTTGCTACTGGGTCCGAGGCTACTGGCGGACATCCCCTCTCAGATTGCGGCGGATATCCCTGGCGGAGTTTTCCGGGTTCGCGTTGCATTTAGAGCAGCTTGGCTTGTACGTATCGAGCAAGCCGCAACCATAGCAGAAAATTCGCCGTGGCTTAAGGCAATCATGATATCGATGACCTATCTCATCGCAATTCCAGGATTTTACTTTCTCAGGTGATCTAATGGCCAAGACTTCGCCCGGACATTAATCTTCGATTTCGCCGGGAGTATCCTCAAATTCTTCTTGAGCACATAGTTCGTCTACGAAATTCCTACGCATAGTTGGTCGTGTTGTTGACGGAGTACGAAAACTACGGTAAAACTCTTCGTGCCTATGACATTCTTTTCGTAATTTTGCTAAATCTGGGGTATCTACATGTAGTAGTTCTAGTTTAAGGTCTGGTCTTATGTTGTTCCTAACCTCAATAACTATGTCGCCATCTGACTTTGATTCGCGCAATGAATCGGTTAGATTGAAGATTGAGTCAAGAAATTCATCAAAACTCTCATTTGCTCCTTGCTTTCTGCGTCTAATAGCGTTTTTAATATCACGATCTGATCTCTGGTCCTGGTATCTTTCCTGCGAGTGACTGCACAGCTCACACCAATTCATGTGTTCGGACGTTCTATGGATACGCCAATAGAATGAAAGTGCTGGTCCAGCGAATAGAAGATGGGCAAACTGACTAAGCAACGGAAAATTACCATTCAGGCACTGGGAAGTAAGACAATTGACTCTGTAAATGACATCTTCGACAGGAAGGTCATTGGTCGTACCACTGAACTTGATGCGCCAATTGGAAATGATATTAGAAATCCTATTTGGTGGTTCTAGTTGAATATCATTTGATCTAGCATTTGGTGGTCTATATCTCTGACTGTTTTTGCGTGCATTGCTGAATCGTGGTAACGAAGGTGCTATAACGTTATCCCATTCAAGTTGGGCTTCTTCTTGTTGGTCTCGAGAGAATATGTTTAAATTCCTAATGGTTGTAGTTATTTGGTCACTAATTGAGGCTGTCATACTTGCTCTATAATTCTCCAATGAACTGGAAATAATTCTCTGAATACGTTCCTCTTGCATTGAGTTTTGTTCCCTAGAGATCCTATCCTGAACGAGTTCACGTCTAGGGTTCGAACTACCCGCTCTTGTTCTCTGATTATTCGTATTTGAATTGTTGGAAGCCTGTGACCTGGTATTTATACGAGATCGTGGAATGGCTCCAGAATGATTTGGGTTAGATTCCTGGTCGGTCTGTATATTACTCGGCATTCTACGTTCGGAAGGAGTACACTGTCTATCTATCATCAAAGCTCGAGGACAGCTTCGCCTGCAGTTCGGACAGGTATCATAGTTTTCCAGCCATTCTAACAGACATACTTTGTGAAACTTATGCTTACAAGGAGTTTCCAAGATACTATCATTAGGGCTCGTATCGTTACAAATGGCACACAGCACCAGACTCTCCAACGGAGTGGCTGCTATATTTTCGGTACTTCTTCTAACCGACATTGTCGCACAAGGTATACTAGCGGAAGTTCGCGATAAATGATTTAATTAAGATTCAAGACGTAAATAATATATTCGATAATTGTCGAGTCAGGCAGCAGCTACGGCATAAATTGGCATATATATAAATGTAATAATTATAGTTAAGCCTATAATCATTTTCTCATCGCTTTGTTAGTCGCCTCAAGCCGACTCTTCTCGGCCGCTCGGCTTTATTTTATCTTTGTTATTAAGTTAACGAGCTTTCGCCCGTCCTATGCTAAAAGGCGGCCTCACTTGTACTCTTTATCTCCGTGCATACGCATTCTAAATCGGAGCTTTCTGTCACTCCATTTCATATGCGAATAAATAAACATTTTTTATAACGTTGTGAAACAAATAATTACGTGTTTATTATTTTGGATAAAAGTCATTAAAAAATCTCAATGACCAAACATTGGTGACCCCGACATGATTTAATTAATAAAATTAACAATTCCACGAGCATAAAACAGTGCGAAAATAGCCGTTTCAGTTTTGCGCGGTGTATTAACTTATGTACATATGTGCATTTTTGAACATAAACGGCACATAGTGCATCAGTGAAACAACTATTTTGTATTTAAACATAAATAATTAAATAATATAAATAAATACAATACATACAATTGTTATCCGGTCCGCCAAAATACATACATATATAAATACCTTCCACTTGCAAGTGCATTCGACTCACACAAGCTGTCAAATATACATACATATATACATTCCACAATTCAGTGTACGGTTCTGAGAGTGGGATAAATCGTGCGCAGTGGGATAAATCGTGTTCGCTGCGCTCAAATATAATTAAATATAATAAAATAAACAAGAGCTATAATTTTGGCGCCAAAATTAATTTTTGCGTGTTATTAACTAAATTGAGCGTATTTCAATTATAGTGGCGATGAACTCCAGCAGCGCCGTCACAGGAGAACCCACTCCATCTCGGAGCGCGATTTTAAAATGCAAGGCAAAGGGTATCCTCCAGGATTTGAAGAGGATCCAAGGCGCCCTGCAGCCAATGTCAAAGGTGGAGGATGCTATGCTCCATGTGCGTCACGGCCAGTTGGTCGCCATGTACGAGGACTTTAAGACCATCCACGGGGAGCTTGAAGAGTTAGACATTGCTGAGATGAGCAGCGACTTACGATGCGCAGTGTCTGAGCTTGTAGCTACGATGCATGCCGAAATCGAGCACTGAGCGTCCAGGTGGAACCAGCGCTCAGTCGGAGTTTTCAAGCCTTGCCTCCTCTTCTTCTTCCTACTTTCAGATATTCAGAGTGGGCTGAGTTTCATTCGGTCTTTTCGACGATCGTAGGCTGCAATCCTTATGTAAGTAAGGTAGAAAAGTTTCAGAGGTTGCAATCTTCTCTTCGGGACTCCGCTTTAGAGGCAGTCCGGTCATTGGAAATCTCCGAGGAGAATTATGATGTCGCAGTGCAGCTTTTGGAGAATCGATTTAATAACCGTCGGTTGATATTTCCGGCTGATGTGAACGAGATTCTGGGCCTCAATCTATTGGAAGGTGACTCAGTGGCAGCGCTTCGAGGGCTATCCGATAAGTTCAATGCCCATATGCGAGCCTTAAAAAAATTGGGGACGACAGTTCAGATTGCCGGCTGCATCATTGTCCAGGTACTTCTTCAAAGGTTGGATCCAGCTACTCAGGCCAAGTGGAAGGAAGGTCAAAATGTCTCAAACTCGGATATCATCCCTACTTGGGAGTCGATGGCAGAGTTTTTGGAACAGCGTTGCAAGACTTTGGAGGCTATGGATGTGGCCTTAGCCGCTTACGCGCCTGGCACTCAGGTGGGAAGACGTAGAGTCGCAAATAACAGTAGAGCATCCTTTATTATTACTAATTCACCTGCCTCTGCTTGTATACTATGCGGTGGGTGGTCCCATGTAGTCTCTGCATGCCCAAGATTTTTGTCATTGCCCCCTGAGAGCCGCCTTGGCGAGGCTAGGCGACTAGGTCTATGCCGGAAATGTCTCCAAACTGGCCATCACCTGCGTGAGTGCCTCGCTGATAATTGTCGCAGTTGTGGGAAGAGGCATCACAGTCTGTTGCATTTTTTGGAGTTACAGTCTTCCAGCAGCCAGCCTTCTGCTGTGCCGTCTACATCAGCCGCAGCCGAGTGCGCCGAGCCAATAGGCGGTTCACCATCACGGCTAATGCACTAGTTGCCCAGGGTCGCAGCGGTGAGATAGCCTTACTGACCACAGCGAACATTCTCATTCGGACTCGTTCTGGGGTTTTTGTTCCATGCCGGGCTCTTTTGGATTCTGGATCGCAGGTGCACGTGATTACGTCCCGACTGGCTAGTCAGCTGCAGCTTCGTAGACGCAAATCGTACGTGGCAGTGTCGGGCATTGGCGACACTGGCTTCGCGACAGACGGATTCTCTGTTGATGTGCTCCCATGATCCTATTGCTCTGAATATTCGGCCCTCGTCAACGCTGTAATCGCCACCAACATCACGGACCTCCAGCCTAGTTTTAGCTTGGATGTCTCCAGCTGGAATATTCCGTCAAACCTCACTTTGGCTGATCCCCAGTTCTTTCGACTGCAGCGGATCGATTTACTTATCGGAGCCAGTCTATTCTATGATCTGCTGTGTGTTGGTCAAATCCAGCTCTCAGCTGGCCTACCGGTGCTGCAGAAAACCCGGCTTGGATGGGTTGTGTGTGGCGGTGGTTCACATCTGGAGAGAAAGTCGTTCGTAGCCACAGCCCGCAAGGACGTTGTGAAGAGCCCAAGCTAGCTGGATGAGCGCTTAGAGTGTCTGCTCTGTTTGGGAAATCGAAGACTGCTCCGAGTCCATTGTGAAGTGGACGAAAGAGGAATTGGATCAGGCGCCTATTCGGTGAAGCTGCCGTTGAAGGTCAGCCCAAAGTTGCTAGGTGAATCGTACTCACGAGCCGTGCAGCGATTTCTCTCCCTCGAAAGGAAGCTTTGTCGTCAGCCTCAATTAAAGGATCAGTATGCTGCGTTCATAAAGGAGTATTTAAATTTGGGGCATATGTCTCCATTCCCGCCTAGTCCACGACGTGCCAGACAGTATTTCCTACCACATCACTGCGTATTGAAGAAGGACAGCTCAACAACCAAGCTCAGGATTGTTTTTGATGGTTCGGCTGCCACTACGTCTGGGTATTCATTGAATGACGTTTTGATGTCTGGTCCAGTTATCCAACCAAAGCTGCTGCACATTCTTCTAAGGTTTCGTTGCCATCGAGTGGCCATTACAGAAGATATTTGCAAAATGTACCGATGCGTTAGAGTTTTCCCCGAAGACAGCTATCTGCAGTGCATTCTTTGGCGGAATTCCACCCAGGCTGAGTTGCAGGTTTTTAAACTGGACATGGTCACTTATGGGACAAAGCCGGCCACATTTTTATCAATTCGAGCAATGCATCAGTTGGCAGAGGATGAGCAGTCTATGTTTCCAAAGGGTGCCGAAATTCTGCGTCGCGATTTTTATGTTGGTGATCTAATTTCCATAGAGGAGGCTACCAACATAATGCAGCAAACATCGGGGATCCTCGCCAAGGGCCAATTTCGGTTGAGAAAGTGGTGCTCCAATTTTTCTGAAGTGCTCTCTGACGTACCGGAAGAGGATCGAGAGTCGTTCCTGAGGTTTGATGATGGCAGCAACTTTACGAAGACTCTTGGCCTAGCTTGGGATCCTTCTACTGATCGCTTTCTATTTTCGTTTGAAGGGCTTCAGTCACCCTCGGAGCCCACTAGGCGCATCATCCTCTCCTCAATCGCCCGGCTTTATGATCCGATAGCGCTTGTTGGACCGGTCATTACGAAGGAGAAGATCTTTCTTCAGAAGCTATGCCGTGAGAAGTTGTCCTGGGATGAAAGTCTACCTCAAGCTCTTCACTCCGATTGGGACATGATTTGTTCCAGCTTCGCCATGGCGCAGCGTGCTGAATTCCCTAGATGGTCACTATCATCACAGTCTGAAGTGGAGATTCATGGATTTTGTGACGCCAGCATCGAGGCTTATGGTGCTTGCATTTATGTGGTATCGAAGGGTAAAAGGTCAGAAAGTCATTTACACTGCTCAAAGTCCCGAGTCGCTCCTCTAAAAACAGTTACGGTACCGAAACTGGAGCTATCTGGAGCAGAGTTGCTGGCTCGGCTTATGTCGGAAGTAGCTCAGTTGAAGGTCTACGATGGGAGGTATTTCTGCTGGTGCGATTCTGCTGTGGCGCTGTCCTGGATTCGGGAGGAGCCCGCTTGTTTTAATGTTTTCGTCGCCAATCGAGTTTCAACAATCCAGGAATTGACCAGAACGATGGAATGGCGTTATGTTCCTACGTCTTTGAACCCGGCAGACATCCTCTCGCGTGGTGCTCTTCCCAAGGAGTTAGTGACTGACAACCTGTGGTCCCATGGTCCTGCGTTTCTTCTTGGACTTCAAGACCAGTGGCCAGCAGCGGTTCTATCTGAAGAGCCCACTCTGGAGCTAAGGGCAAGGGTTCTGCTAATCAAATCCCCGTACATTGACGTGACAGCTGGCTCCAAGTACGCCAACTCTTTTCCAGCACCGGCACAGCGAGTCCGTCACAAGGGTGTCACTGCTAGCGACATCAAGGCTGGAACCCACTTACTTTTGCGTCTGGTGCAGCGTGTGTATTTTTGGCATGACATAAAGGCGCTTCATAATGGAAAGGATATTTCGTCAGCCAGCATACTTGCCACATCCTCTCCTTTCTTAGACAAGTTTGGCCTGTTGCGTGTGGATGGTCGTTTAAGAAATTCTACATTGGATTTTGATAGTCGTCACCCAATTATATTGCCTAGAAGCCATCCAGTTACTCGGGCTATAATTGTTGATTTCCATGAGCGCAATCTACACACGGGGCCTCGTGCTCTGCTGGCTATTATTCGATCCCAATACTGGCCGATCGGGGGGAGGAAAACGGTGACGAAGGCATTGCACAAGTGTATTCGATGCTTCCGCACCAAGCCTCGGTTGCTGGAGCACATTATGGCTGATCTCCCGGAGCAAAGAGTCAGCGGTTGCCAGGTTTTCGGAGTGACTGGTGTGGATTTTTGCGGCTCATTTTACTATAAGCCAGAATTTCGCAATAAAGCTCCCATAAAATGTTACGTGAGTGTTTTCATTTGCTTTGCCACTAAAGCCGTGCACTTAGAGCTTGTAAAGGATCTATCCACATCTGCGTTTTTACATGCTTTAAAATGGTTTATATGCACTCGCCGAAAGCCTCAGCACAATTAGTCTGACAATGCGACCAATTTTATTGAACGAGCTAAAGGAACTGCTCCAACTCTTCATAAGCGATGAGCACCAACATGCGCTTCTGGAGTTTTGCGCGATTGAGTCTATCGAGTGGCGTTTTATTCCTCCTCGATCTCCGCATTTTGGTGGATTCTGGGAAGCGGCTGTCAAAACCGCAAAGCATCATTATTACCGGGCCGTTGGATCCTCAGTTCTTGGATTTGACGAGCTGCGAACTCTGCTCTGTCACATTGGTGCTGTCATAAACTCACGGCCTTTATTGTCTCTTTCAGAGGATCCTGCAGAACTTGATGTCCTAACGCCATCCCATTTTTTAACTGGTGGCCCGTCAGTCAGTTTTATTGAGCCTGATGTCACAAAGCTGAATTTCAACCGTGTGGACAGCTGGCAGCGTGTGTCTTTCCTGCAGCAATCTTTCTGGGCCCGATGGAAGGAGGAGTATTTAAGCCTTCGTCAGCAGCGCTCCAAATGGCGTGCGTCCGGCCCTGCCTTGGCTATTAACGATTTGGTGCTAGTCAAGGACGAGCTTTCGCCCGTCCTATGCTTAAAGGCGGCTTGACTTGTACTCTTTATCTCGTGCATACGCATTCTTAATCGGAGCTTTCTGTCACTCCGTTTCATATGCGAAAAAATAAACATTTTTATAACGTTATTATTTTGGATAAAAGTCATTGAAAAATCTCAATGACCAAACAATAATAATTTTAGAGGCTTACCCTCGGATCTTCCCATTGCGTTGATTATTATATTCTAGGCCAGTAGAGATTTATTTTCAACTAAACGCAATACAACCATATGAGATGTAAAGGAGGACTATTTCGATATGAACCAGATATAGTCGATCTCACTCTTACTTTTCAAATGGGACAGGGAAACTAAGCTGACATGGTATAAAATCGAGTTGGGCTCAATGATAAAAATCCTATGCCTGTCACAGTCGCCTTTTGATTCGGATTCGATTAGAATCCATGTTTCTTTGCATACTTTATAACCATGGTCTGTGTCCGACTGCTCTCAGAGTCACAGCAATCCACTGGTGTACATACGCAAACGCTGACTCTACTTTATATATTAAATTTGGAAAATGGCCAAAGGAAAGGATTCAAAAAGGGATGGTAAATAGAGTGGGGCTTTTTTGGCTAATTCATATAACCCACGTTGTTCGGTTAAATATACACGAATCTCGGCCCTTACTCTGGGCGCCAAATATCTATAACGGTAGTACGGGTTTGTCTAACTATTAGGTACAGTAATGGTCTCTGCCGCACCTTCTCTGTCTATTTGGGGACGGCTGGGCTCAGTCGAAAGAAGCGTGGGTGAGGGCACGGCAATCTAGACCAGGTACGTTACGGATTTTCTCGTAGACAGAGATGGGGGTAGACAGAGATGGGGTCTCTCTGTCTGTCTGTCTCTCTGTCTCACTGTCTCTCTGTCTCTCTGTCTCTACCTCTGTCTCTGTCTCTAGCAGTTTTTATAGTCAACAGAGACAGAGACAGCCGATTTTCTATCCGTTTTTATTGATATTTTAGAGATGATTTTCTAGCCGTAATAATTGATAAATTAGAGATAATTTTTAAGCGGTTTTTACCGCTAAATTAGCGATGATTTTCTAGCGGTTGTTATTGTCAACGTTACTACTACACTTGATGCATAAACAATAATGATGGCCGACAACTGTGTAGGGAGTGAGAAGGAAAGGGGACCGGCTTCGTTCTCATCCCTACTCCTTGCTGCTTACTGGGTCAGAAGTGACACCTGTAGACATCTGGCGGGGATAACTAATTAAATGACGATTGATCAGTTTTCGACCGGAGAGGAAAAATGATTAAATTACTAAAATGGCTATTAAAAAATAAGGGTTGATCGTAGAAGGGTGAAAAGAAACGGCGTGATTGTCGTTGTTCTAATCTTCTGACTTCTTCTTGATGCAATCGCGTCATTCTGACACGTGCATCAGTATTTTGTAGCTGGATTTGTTCTTCTGTTCTTTCGGATCTGCTATTTTGCAACTTTCGAGCTCTGCTTGTACTGCGGCTCATATCAACCTCTTTGCGTTTTCTTGGCTTTGCTTGTCATTGTAATTAATCAAAGTGAGAAAATTTCCCGCTCATAAAGTGTCACTATCACAATACACTTGTTGCTGGCTTAAGACAAATGAATTTGAAAAATAATTTCCACAATACACGTGATTGATTTGATGGTTTTAAATTAAAATTTTTCCAATATTTTTCACAATTTTTCAATGAACACAATATCGGTCTGTCACATAAAATTAACTGAGCAGAGAACAATGAGAAGCTGTCAAACAATGAATCACGTACCGGCGCCTACTATTATTGTAGCCTCCATTTTATTTAGAAAACGTTTGTATGGGAAATAGAAAAATGCGGTTTGAAGATTTTCCCGGTAATTATTCGGGATGAAAAATAGGTGTTGGCCGATTCTCATAGATACCGGATAAGCACAAAAAATTTCATCAAAATCGGTCAAGCCGTTTCGGAGGAGTACGGTAACGAAAACTGTGACACGAGAATTTTATATATTAGATAACGGACGTACGGTTTTGTCGAACTATTAAGTACAGTAAACTGTCCCTAACACTGCACGAATGGTCTCTGCCGCGCCTCCTCTGTCTACTTGGGGACGGCTGGGCTCAGTCGAAAGGGGCGTGTGTGATCGGCAATCTAGACCAAGTACGTTACGGATTTTCTCGTAGACAGAGATGGGGAAGTTGGAAAGGAACGAAGGAAGTAGGCTGATCCTGGGTGGTTGATTCTACTGGCCCTGATACCTGAAAGACTGGATGTTGTGGTCCTTCTTCTATACCCTCCCTACCATGTAGACGTTTCACCAAACAGTGGGGGTCTACCCATGTTCAACTGCAATGTTCGGATCCGAAGTGCTCCAAGAGAAAGATATTAGTTCATGTTCATTTCGTATAATTAAATATTCTCAAAATTAGCGGTACTAAACTAAAATTACAACTAATCTTCATAGTTTGGGATAGAAAGGCAGAACATAGCAGGGATTTCCCATTGTACTTATCTATATGTATGCAACTATTACTCTTGTTTTCTTTACTCACTCAGCTTTACAGATTCTGCATCCATCGTTGGGCCCAAGATGACGTAGGTGATCTTTGCTGTGGACTTAATGCTATTAGAGAATTGTACAATGGGGAAAAGACCTGGCTGATCTCTCTTTCGAGGCTGGGTGGGTTTGCTTAGAGACTAAATTTAAGGATAAGGTCCTACACAAATTAATTCATACTCGTGAATGACTGCATCTATGCAATAACTTTATGAAATTCCATTTATAGTACTACAATAATGGGAATTGTTATTATGGTTGGGAGTCGATACTTTTGTGGCGCAGCTATCGAGGTTCGCCGTGAAGATTACTATTATTGTTGGGAGTCGATACTTTTGTGGCGCAGCTATCGAGGTTCGCCGTGAAGATTACTCGCGTCAATCCGCGTTATGTACACTATGGAGCCCCATACATGCTCGCAGGCATGATCATCGTGCTTAAAAAACTAAATATTTGGATATGTGGGTCCTATGCCGCTCACAAAATCATGACGGCAGCTTGCTTAACCAAAGAGAAAACCTAATCGGGGGGCGGCGGCATCCGTTGGTTGCTACTGCATCTGCTGAACGACACCTTATCGCCAATGAGAAGATAGGAATCGGGGTACGGTGCACTGATGGTACGATGCGGCTACAAGCCCGTGTGTCCCACTGATTCGGCGGGGGTCACACGGAGAGCCTATCAGGCTGATCCTGGTCAAATGGGATACCTGACAAGGGATTAGTCAGGTTTGCAAACTTGCACTATTTCAATTATTTGGGAGTCTCACCTTATGAATTTTTAACCCACACACAAACACAAGCAGTTTTTATTATTAAAAGGTCTTAAATTTGCTGGCTGAATGGCCTGCACTGCCTTCACTGTATAGTTTTTTTTCTCTCTACACGTGTCCGCGGAATCTTCTTATTGTTTCACAATATGTACTCGAGGCTCTTCACTCGGCAGAAGATCTGAGTAAAATGATTTCTGCGAGCGGGGGTATGTACAGCCATTCCCTGCTGCACTAAAGCTTCCCAACCTAACGGTGAGATCGAATGATTTTCTACCTACTTTTGGTCAGTGGATGCGTGGGTAACAGGACTTTGCGTATGTCTTTTTCAAATTGGTTTCTCCCTTCTCTCTCCATACACTAAGGGTAAGAAATATTGGCCTGCCTAGGAAGTCAAGTATTTTGTATTTTTATATAGGGTGCTCGCTACACACCCCTCCCCTACAGTTTGAATCGAGGGAACACCCTTGCATTGAAACTGGATAACACTAAGCGAGTACCCAGTTACCAAGTATCTTTGGCATGGTATTTCCCTATTTCCTTGCCATTCATGTCCTCCAGCAAGTAACAAGATTGGCCTAGTTTCTTCTTGATTCGAGCTCTCATTCCAACTGGGGCAAGCTTGGCGTTAAAATTTTCAGCTGCCTTGCTTAACAAGAAATTTCTTTTGATGACATTTTGCCCTACCTCAAAGGTTCGCGGTCGACATCTCAGATCGTAGTTTCGTTTATTTCGTTCGTAGGCTTTCGACACATACTTATCTATGTTCGATCGGATTTGTTGGAATTCGTCAGCTCTGGGTAATCTAGCACTGCCTTCGGATAGGAGGTTTAGATTACGTAACAGCTTAAAATCTTGGCCGTGATTAAGCATGTGTTGGCCGAAAACTGCGAAATAAGGTGAAATTCCTATCGATTGGTGGATGGAATTTCTAAGAGCGGCATTTATGCTACTTAAGAAAGTATCCCACTCGCGTTGGTCTGTTTTGATATAAGCTCTAAGGGCTGCGTTTATTGACCTATTTACGCGTTCCGCTGCATTAGACTGTGGGGCATATACACCAGTGAAGATTTGTTGCACACCAAAATGAGAAAGGAAGTCAGTGATTTCGCGGCTCTTGAATTGAGTTCCGTTATCGCTAACGATAATTTCGGGCACTCCAAAACATGTAAATATGTCCTCCTTTAGGATATCTATTACTGTCCTTGAGGTGAACTTCTTAACAGCTTTCAAAAATGTAAATTTTGAGAAATGGTCGAGGATAATCAAATTGCGTATGTTACCTCTTTTTGTTCTAGGGAATGGTCCGATGAAATCGATGTACAAACGTTGGAAAGGTCGTTTCGTTGTTGTACGAGCTCCCATTGGTGGCTTTAAAGGTCGGTTTGGTACCTTGGTCGTTTGACACATCTGAAAGTTTTTGATATAATTTCGAACGTCTGTTACCATGTTGGGCCAATAGAATCTTCGCCTAATCTGATCTAAGCATTTGGCTATGCCGCAATGAGCTGAAGCCGGCTGATCGTGTGCTGCATATATAACTCCGACACGCAGTGAATTGGGAACTAACAGTTTCCAACGATCATCCGCATGGCTGTTATCAGAAAACTCGGTTCGGTGGTAAATATAACCATCCATGACTTGAAAGTCTGGTAGATCAGAGCTTTTGAACTTTTCTATCAGTGAAGTATATTCGGGTGACTTGAATGCTTCTGCATCCAAATCGATTTGCGGGAGAGTTTCATACTCGAGAGTGGAAATGGCATCTGCGACCGTACCTTCATACGTTCTTGAAAGGGCGTCGGCCACAACATTCTCGCTTCCTTTGCGGTGAACAATTGTGAACCCATATCCCTGCAGTTTAATAGCCCACCTTGCCAATCGTCCATTCAGGTCAGATTGGTTCATAAGCCAACGAAGGCTTGCATGATCTGTAACTACTTCAAATACATGTCCTTCAATGTACATTCGGAATTTCTGAATAGCTAAAACTACGGCTAGGCATTCCAGTTCTGTCACAGTGTAGTTACGCTGTGCCTTGTTTAGTTTTTTAGACATGTATGCTATGGGACGCTCCGATCCTGAATCATCTTTTTGGGCTAGGACCGCTCCTACACCATATAAAGAGGCATCACATTGCACGATGAATGGCTTTTCATAGTCTGGATGACTCAAAAATGGAGCAGAGCACAGTTGCTTCTTGATCTCCTCAAAAGCTTCTTGTGCCATAGGATTCCACTGTAGGGATTTTCCTTTTAGGAGTTCGGTCAAGGAAAATATGATCGTTGAATAGTTAGGAATGAAACGTTGGTACCAACCAGTCATTCCAAGGAATCGTCTGAGTTGTCGTTGGTTCTGAAGGATTGGAAATTCTTTTACAGCAGCAATTTTGTCTGGGTTGACTCGTAAGGTTCCTTCCCCAACTATATAACCAAGGTAGTCTACCTGTTTAAGACAAAACTGGCTTTTGTTAATGTTTATAGTTAGTCCTGCCTTCCGTAGTTGAGTGGCTACTTCAGATAGGTGTGATAGATAGGATTCGAAACTATTCGATAGAATCAACAGGTCGTCTAGATAAACTAAAACGTTCTGTTTGAGATTGTACGGGATTACCAGGTCCATTAACCTGCACATTGTTTGGGGTGCATTCGTCAGTCCGAATGGCATCCGCTTGAATTGGTACAATGGTCTGTTCGGTATGGTAAAGGCAGTTTTTGCTCGAGAATCTTTGTCGAGGCATATTTGCCAAAAGGCGTCTTTAAGGTCAATCTTGGATATGCAGTGAACCGGTGGGAGACGGCTGAGGAGTCCTTCCATTATAGGAATAGGATATGCATCCCTCACGGTTACTGAGTTAAGTTTCCGAGCATCCAAACACAAACGAACCTTGCCTGGCTTGACATGAAGCATAACCGGTGAAGACCATGGTGAACTAGGGGCTTCCTCAATTACGTCCATTTCAAGCATGCGATCTATTTCGTCACAAAGCAATTTCTCTCTTGCAGGCGAAATGGGGTAAAAGCGTTGTTTGATTGGCTTCGCGTCGGCTACTTCAATATTGTGTTCGATTAACGACGTGTAGTCCCTCTTTTTCGAACGACGGAAAAGAGAGGACAACTGTCTTTAGTTGTCCCTGTTGTTTGAGGCTCAGAGGCGGTTGTAAGGAATCTGGTGCACTAATTTCGTTTAAGAAACTGGAATGGAGATTTCAAACCGTTTCCAGAAATCTATTCCACAAATTAAGTCTTGCTTTATTGACGGTACTACTAAAAATGAGAACTCGGCTGATATTGAGTTGTAAGTTAGCGGAATTTTAACAAGACCGAATACGGACTGTGTCTGTCCATCCGCGGTTCGGACTACTCCTTTTAAATTATTTGGGAAAGGGTTTTGCGATATAACTTTTTGTGCTAAGCTTCCTCCTATAACACTCTTGTTAGCACCGCTATCTAGCAGTGCCAAAACTTCCTCACCGAAGACTGTAAGTGAAGTGAATGGTCGTATATCTTCGCCGTTTCGTACAATTGACGAGATGGTAAAACTTCGCAAGTTCTTCTTTCTGCACCAAAATTTGCGCATACGTTGAGACGATCTTGCACTTACTGTGGAAGAACAGGGGTTACTAAATAATTCTTCTCTGCGCTTCTGGTACTCTTTGAGACGAATATGGTAGGGCTTAAGTGGTCTAGAGACTGTAGAACTGTTTAGTGTGCTGGTGATACCGGAATTTGTTGCTACTGGGTCCGAGGCTACTGGCGGACATTCCCTCTCGGATTGCGGCGGATATCCCTGGCGGAGTTTTCCGGGTTCGCGTTGCATTTAGAGCAGCTTGGCTTGTACGTATCGAGCAAGCCGCAACCATAGCAGAAAATTCGCCGTGGCTTAAGGCAATCATGATATCGATGACCTATCTCCTCGCAATTCCAGCATTTTACTTTATCGGGTGATCTAATGGCCAAGACTTCGCCCGGACATTCCTCTTCGATTTCGCCGGGAGTATCCTCAAATTCTTCTTGAGCACATAGTTCGTCTACGAAATTCCTACGCATAGTTGGTCGTGTTGTTGACCGAGTACGAAAACTACGGTAAAACTCTTCGTGCCTATGACATTCTTTTCGTAAACTTGCTAAATCTGGGGTATCTACATGTAGTAGTTCTAGTTTAAGGTCTGGTCTTATGTTGTTCCTAACCTCAATAGCTATGTCGCCATCTGACATTGGTTCGCGCAATGAATCGGACATAGACAAGATTGAGTCAAGAAATTCATCAAAACTCTCATTTGTTCCTTGCTTTCTGCGTCTAATAGCGTTTTTAATATCACGATCTGATCTCTGGTCCTGGTATCTTTCCTGCGAGTGACTGCACAGCTCACACCAATTCATGTGTTCGGACGTTCTATGGATACGCCAATAGAATGAAAGTGCTGGTCCAGCGAATAGAAGATGAGCAAACTGACTAAGCAACGGGAAATTCCCATTAAGGCACTGGGAAGTAAGGCAATTGACTCTGTAAATGAAATCTTCGACAGGAAGGTCATTGGTCGTACCACTGAACTTGATGCGCCAATTGGAAATGACATTAGAAATCCTATCTGGTTGTTCTAGTTGAATATCATTTGATCTAGCATTTGGTGGTCTATATCTCTGACTGTTGTTGCGTGCATTGACATTGCTGACTCGTGGTAACGAAGGTGCTATATCGTTATCCCATTCAAGTTGGGCTTCTTCTTGTTGGTCTCGAGAGAATATGTTTAAATTCCTAATAGCTGTAATTATTTGGTCACTAATTGAGGCTGTCATACTTGCTCTATAATTCTCCAATGAACTGGAAATAATTCTCTGAATACGTTCCTCTTGCATTGAGTTTTGTTCCCTAGAGATCCTATCCTGAATGAGTTCACGTCTAGGGTTCGAACTACCCGCTCTTGTTCTCTGATTATTAGTATTTGAACTATTGGAAGCCTGTGATCTGGTATTCATACGAGATCGTGGAATGGTTCCAGAATGATTTGGGTTAGATTCCTGGTCGGTCTGTATATTACTCGGCATTCTACGTTCGGAAGGAGTACACTGTCTATCTATCATCAAAGCTCGAGGACAGCTTTGCCTGCAGTTCGGACAGGTATCATTGTTTTCCAACCATTCTTACAGACATGCTTTGTGAAACTTATGCTTACAAGGAGTTTCCAAGATACTATCATTAGAGCTCGTATCGTTACAAATGGCACACAGCACCACACTCTCCAACGGAGTGGCTGCTATATTTTCGGTACTTCTTCTAACCGACATTGTCGCACAAGGTATACTAACGGAAGTTCGCGATAAATGATTTACTTAAGATTCCAGACGTAAATAATATATTCGATAATAATTTTAGAGGCTTACCCTCGGATCTTCCCATTGCGTTGATTATTATATTCTAGGGCAGTAGAGATTTATTTTCACTAAACGGAATACAACTATATGAGATGTAGAGGAGGACTATTTCGATATGAACCAGATATAGACAATCTCACTCTTACTTTTTCAAATGTAACAGGGAAACTAAGCTGACATGGTATAAAATCGAGTTGGGCTCAATGATAAAAATCCTATGCCTGTCATAGTCGCCTTTTGATTCGGATTCGATTAGAATCCATGTTTCTTTGCATACTTTATAACCACGGTCTGTGTCCGACTGCTCTCAGAGTCACAGCAATCCACTGGTGTACATACGCAAACGCTGACTCTACTTTATATATCAAATTTGGGAATTGGCCAAAGGAAAGGATTCAAAAAGGGATGGTAAATAGAGTGGGGCTTTTTGGGCTGATTCATATAACCCACGTTGTTCGGTTAAATATACACGAATCTCGGCCCTTACGCTGGGCGCCAAAAATCTATAACGGACGTACGGTTTTGTCGAACTATTAAGTACAGTAAACTGTCCCTAACACTGCACGAATGGTCTCTGCCGCGCCTCCTCTGTCTACTTGAGGACGGCTGGGCTCAGTCGAAAGGGGCGTGGGTGATGGCACGGCAATCTAGACCAAGTACGTTACGGATTTTCTCGTAGACAGAGATGGGGAAGTCGGAAAAGAACGAAGGGAGTAGGCTGATCCTGGGTGGTTGATTCTACTGGCCCTGATACCTGAAAGACTGGATGTTGTGGTCCTTCTTCTATACCCTCCCTACCATGTAGACGTTTCACCAAACAGTGGGGGTCTACCCATGTTCAACTGCAATGTTCGGATCCGAAGTGCTCCAAGAGAAAGATATTAGTTCATGTTCATTTCGTATAATTAAATATTCTCAAAATTAGCGGTACTAAACTAAAATTACAACTAATCTTCATAGTTTGGGATAGAAAGGCAGAACATAGCAGGGATTTCCCATTGTACTTATCTATATGTAAGCAACTATTACTCTTGTTTTCTTTACTCACTCAGCTTTACAGATTCTGCATCCATCGTTGGGCCCAAGATGACGTAGGTGATCTTTGCTGTTGACTTAATGCTATTGGAAAATTGTACAATGGGGAAAAGACCGGGCTCTCTCTCTTTCGAGGTGGGTTTGCTTAAAGACTAAATTTAAAGATAAGGTCCTACACTAATTAATTCATACTCGTGAAGGACTGTATCTTTGCAAGAAATTTATGAAATGCCATTTATAGTACTACACCAAAGGAAATTGTTATTAGGGTTGGGAGTCGATACTTTTTTGGCGCAGCTATCGAGGTTCGCCGTGGAAATTATTCGCGTCAATCTGCGTTAATGACAATATTGACACACATACATGCTCGCAGGCATGGTCATCGTGCTTAAAACTAAATACTTGGCTATGTGGGTCCTATGCCGGCTCACAAAATCATGACGGCAGCTCGCTTAAGCAAAAAAAATAAAACATAATCGGTCGCGGCGGCACCGGTTGGTTGCTACTGCAGCTGCTTAACGACACCTTATCGCCAACCGGGGAGAAGATCGGAGTTGGGGTACGGTGCACTGATGGTACGATGCGGCTACAAGCACCATGTGCGTCCCACTGATTCTGCGGGAGTGGCTTTGGTGGTGCTACTGCCTGCACTAAAGCTTCCCGACCTAACGGTAAGACCGCATGATTTTCTACCTACTTTCAGTCAGTGGATGCGTGGGTAACAGGGCTTTGCTTATGTCTCTTTCAATTTGTTTCTCCCTTCTCTCTCCATACAGTAAGGGTATAATATTGGCCTGCCTAGGAAGTCAATTTTTTTGTATTTTTTTATAGGGTGCTCGCTACACCTTGTAAGATACTGCGCGCGCCCTAAGGTTGTAATATTGTTCATTCCTCTCATACTTTTTTCCCAATGTTTCAGCTATTTTCTTTCTAATTTCCTCTAAAGAGTCCTCATGGTTAAAAGTATCTGTCGCTCAGAAGCATTAGCCTGAGAAGCGTACACCGCCGTTAAAGTGTGCGTGATACGATGACTCCTAAACATGCCTTGAAATTTCTCGGATCTAAACTGCCACACGTTATCGGAAACAATGCTGAAAAGTAAAACCAAATGTGAAAAAATCCTCTTCTAGGTACTTGAGAACAACGTCAGTTGTAAGTTTTTTTACGGCTCTAAGAAAAACGAATTTGGAATAATGGTCAAGCACAATGAAAACCCTCATATTCCCACTACGAGAACTACGATAAGGGCCCTAGGATAAGGGCGTCTCGACTGCCTTTCCTTTAGGTGGCCTCAAAGCCATATTCGGTGCTTTAGTCATCCTACAACTTTCACAGGCTGAAATGTAGTCCTTCACGTCATTCAACATTCCTGGTAAGATATACTATCGCCGAATCCTCTCCAAAGTTTTGTGAATACCCCCGTGAGACGCTAATGGGTCATCAAGCTATTTCTTTAGCACCTTCAGAATCTTAGCCTTCGGTATCCACAATTTCCATGCGTACGCATCATTGAGAAGTTCGCCTTTCGAATGTTCGGTGCGTCGATATACCAAGGAATCCACGATTCTCAGATCCGGAAAGTTATCCAAATTATTTTGAATTGCCTCCATTAACTGTATATAATCAGCGGACTTAAAATGTTCTGAGTCGATATCCACCAGCAACCCGTTATTAAAATTTATTCCCGCTATCTGTTCATGCTCAACTCTAGACAAAGCATCGGGAACAACATTTAGCTTGCTCTTTAGATGCTGGGTTGCGAATCGAAACCCTTGCAACTTTAAAGCCCATTTTGCCAATCTATTATTTAGATCATTCTGCGACATCAGCCACTTCAAGCACGCGTGATCCGTGATGACGGTAATTTCTAGTCCTCCAACATAAGCCCGGAATTTTTTTATGCTTAATAAAACCGCAACACACTCCTGCTCTATAATTGTGTAATTCCTTTGTGCTATATTTAATATCTTTGATACAAAGGCTATAGGTAATTCATCCCCATTCACAGACTTCTGCTCTAGGACCCCTTCTACTCCAGTTTTACTAGCGTCACATTGTAGGAAAAAGAGTCTCTCAAAGTTTGGGGTCTGTAATACTGGGGCACTTCCTAACATAGCCTTCAACCTCTCAAATGCCTCTTTACCTTCTTGGGTCATCGTAAATTTACGCTGGTTTTGTTAAAAGATCGGTCAAAGAAGCCGATACTGACGTAACATTTTTTATAAATTTCCTGTACCAACCGGCTAATCCCAGAAAGCTTCTTAACGCTTTGAGCGAAGTTGGTAGCGGAAAATTTGTAATCGCCGAGACTTTGCCGGGGTCCGTTCGAATTTTACCGTTCGCTTACAGAATTTGCTCTTCTCCACATTCAAGGTTAAGTTAGCTTCTTGGATCCGTTTAGCTACAGTCTCCAAAACTTCCAAATTTGTTTCGAACGTATCGGAGATAACCAATAAATCGTCCAGGTATACAAAAACTTCGTTTCTATGTGATGCAGGTATTAACTTGTCCATTACCCTCGTCATAGTTTGTGGAGCATTGCAGAGGCCAAAAGACATAACTTTATAATGATATAAAGGCCGCCCTGGTATGCCTGGCATATAATATGCAGTTTTTGCATTCGATAGAGGATCCAAAAGGATTTACTAGAACGCGTCTTTTAAGTCAAGGCTACTTATAAAATTTTCCTTGGAAACCGGCTAAGTATGCCATCGATCTGGGGAAGCGGATATGCATCCTGTTTCGTTACTGCGTTAACCGTTCTGCTATCGAGACACACTCTTACTTTGTCTGGCTTTTGGACCAGTACGACTGGTGAAGACCACGGAGTTGGAGAATAACCTCTAGTTTTAGCATCCTGTCAACCTCGGTATATAGCAACTTTTGAATGGCCGACGATACTGGGAAATGCCGTTGCTTAATGGTCTTCGCTGTCCCCGTGTCTATTGTATGCATAAAAATGCAGTTCCTATCCAGTCCCGATAACGCAAATGATGGAAAGCTTTTAATAAATTTTTCTAAATTATGTTGCTGCCATTTCGATATCGAGTGCTGCTCCGCATCTCCTAAGATCTCTGAGACAGCTAGGGGCGGCGGCAGACACACGGTGTTGCAGTGCTCCTGTTTGAGTTTTTTGTACATCTCTCACAAAAGGGGTTTATAAGTGTTAGGAAGACCACAACCATTACAAAAGATTTCCCTTTTGATGCGCAATCTTGGTATATATCTATAGGAAGGGCTCCTTTCTGCAGTTCCGACAGACCAAAGGAAATGCACTTATCTCTTCATGAAGTTCATCTTCCCCAAATTCTGATGCATCGTCGCCTTCCACCTCTTTGCAAAGTTAACTTATCGGTTTTCTTAAAGGGAGTGGTTTTTGGTAACCGTGGTGTTTACGCATCTCTTCTATAAAGAATTCCCTTTTTCTAACCGTATCCCTAAAATTCTCCATGGACTCGAAGTTTAAATTCAGAATCTTATGCTGGATTTCTGGACGTAAATTGCGCCGTACTATTTCCACCAGTGTTTTGTCGGAGATAGGTTGGCTAAGTCGGTCAGTAAGCTTTAAAATCTTACATATAAAATTCTCATGTCACGGTGTTAGTAGCTCTACTCCTCCGAAATGGCTCGACCGATATTCGTGAAATTTTGGGGGCATATTCGTGGCTATGAGGGCTGAGGATCGGACAACATCTATTTTTTAATTTAAAATCTGATCTCCCGTCTTCGCCAGTCGATAATTTATCAACTACGAGTATTAATCGATCAGTTATCCCCGCTCCAGTTGTCATTCTGGTCCCCTATCTTACTCCCTATACATTTTTTAGCCATTGTGTATTGTGTACAATCGTATAAATCGAAGAAGATAATGCAAATGAGCGTGTGAGCATGGCGCAGTTGTGTCAATCAGAATCGCAAGAGGCACGAGATGAACATAATAAAGAAAGACAACTGCCACGAAGAGAAGTACGCAGATTCATAGTTAATCGACTTAGAGGAATTGACCAACAATGCCAACAAGTTCATCGAGCATTTACATCAGAGGCATTTCTTCGACTAGAATTCCAGTACGAACCTGATGTTGAATATTCTGCTCATTCCAAAGTGATTCTTGGTACTTTGGATAAGGAATGCCTGTATTGTCATGCACTTAAGTTTAAAAATGACTTGGGATGTGTTACTCATCTGGAAAAGTACAACAACCCGAAATTAAAACAAAAACCTGAACCATTGCGTGGTTCACTTCTCGGTACAGATACAGATTCCAACCTTTTCCTGAAGTCAATTCGTACATTCAACTCATGCTTCAAATTGACATCGTTTGGAGCAACAGAAATAGTTAACAATATTGCTGGAAACGGTCAACATTTCAATTCCACGTTCAAAATTAACGGCCAAGTGTATCACAAAGTGTGCTCATTGCTGCCAATGCCGAACGAATCTCATAAATGTTTACAAATCTACTTTATGGGTAGTGAGGACTCCACAAGTGCACTCGCCAATCGTGTGGATGCACGTTGCGACTACCATCGGCGAGCTGAACGCTCTGTTAAATGAGCACGATAACTTATTAAAATTATTCAAATCACACATGCACAAGCTAGAAAGTGACAATCACGCTATTGTCATCAATCCTGATAGAACACCAGCTGGAGAGAATACACGTAGATCTAACGCACCTGTTGTTAACGGCGTTGCTGGAATCATGGTTGGGGACCGTACAGCTACGCGACAAATTGTGATTCAAAGAAGAAATAATGATAATAATAATAATAATCTTCAGTTCATCAGTGACACTCACCGTTCATATGACGCCCTCCCATATCCATTAATTTTTTGGAAGGGACAAGACGGATATTGCGTTAATATTAAACAACGAGATCCCGTAACAGGTAATTAATTCATTATTAACTACATAATTAATGTATTTCTAAAGAATAAAACTTTAATTAATTTGAGTACATATTATTACAGGAGCCGAAACAAACAAGAACGTTAGCTCGAAGGATTTTTATTCGTATTGTTTGATGATTAGACGCGGCCGAGACAACATCATTTTACGATTTCGTGAGCTTTGTCAACAATTTATGGTCGACATGTATGTGAAGATAGAGAGTGAACGACTACGATACTTGCGACATAATCAACAGAGGCGTGCGGAAGAATACATCCACTTGCGAAACTGTCGTTCGTGTATATGGACGACCGTGTCTTTTTATTACGTTTACATGTAATCCAAAGTGGCAAGAGATTATATCGTTGCTATTACCAGGACAAAATGCAATACATCATCATGACATTACAGCACGTGCGTTTAAATAAAAATTAAAGTCATTAATCTACTTTATTACCAAATTTCATATATTTAGGCCCACACGTTGTTGGATGTATTCGAGTCGAGTGGCAAAAGCGAGGATTACCTCATGCTCACATTTTAATTTGGTTAGTCGATAAAATACGGCCTTGAAACATCGATAGTTTAATTTCTGCAGAGATTCCAGATCCGACTGTTGATCAATTATTGTTTGATATTGTCACTACAAACATGATTCATGGTCCGTGCGGGAATTTGAATCACTTTGCATGGTAGACGAAAAATATAGAATACGTTTTCCTAAAGATTTCACTAATGATACGATCACACATATTGATAGATATATAATTTATCGTCGAAGAAGTATTGAAAATGGCGGACAATCGTTCATTACAACTATTCAAAACGGAAATCGACATTGACAAACGGTGGGTGGTACCATATTCACCTCTACTGGGAAAAATATTCAACGCTCATATTAATGTCAAGTCATGTAAGTTCGGTGAAAGCTACCTGGCGTATTTCGGTTTCCCAATTCATGAACGAGATCAGGCAGTTATCCATTTAGCTGTTCATCTTGAAAACGGCCAGCGCGTATATTTCACGAACGAAACAGCGCTTGATCGTGCTGCTAATCTACCAAAAACCACGCTCACCGAATTTTTTCAACTGTGCTGACGCTTTTGGTAGCTTCGAAAAAACACTGTATTCTGATGTTCCACGATATTTTACATGGGCTCAATCAAAAAAATGGATGCCCCGCAAGAGAGGGACACCAGTTGATGCGTGCCCCTGTTTATTCAAATCAAATACTTTGGGTCGTGTATATACAGTCAATCCACTGCAGACTGAGCGTTTTTATCTGCAATTGTTGTTGGTTAATGTCACCGGACCATTGTCATTTCAAGATATACACAGATATAAATCGTGAACTACAGTACGATACTGTAGAAATGACAGGCATTGTTCGTCGCAATGTTCCACTACTTAATGACGAACAAAAAATTATTTACGACCGCATTATGCTCGCAGTTGCGGCAGGACAAGGAGGATTCTTTTTTTTGGATGCACCAGGTGGAACTGGCAAAACATTCCTTATTTCGCTACTTCTTGCCGAGATACGATCAAAAAATGCCATCGCATTGGTCATTGCATCTTCTGGCATTGCAGCAACTTTATTAGATGGAGGCAGAACAGCTCATTCAGCACTTAAGCTGCTATTGAACATTCAAAATAATCCAGATGCATTGTGAAACATAAAAAAACAATCGTCTATGAGCATAGTACTGAAACAATGTAAAATAATTATTTGGGATTAATGCACTATAGCTCATAAACATTCGCTTGAGCCATTGGATAGAACATTGAGGGACATAAAAAACAATGATAAAATATTTGGGGGCTCTCCTTTTATTTGATTTCAGACAAACTCTTTCCGTTATTCCACGTTCAACGTAAGCTGATGAAATCAATGCTTGCTTAAAATCATCGCGACTGTGGCGTAATGTTGAAAAAGTAAAATTGACGAAGATAATACGCGTTCAAATGCTTCGGGATCCATCCGCTGAAACTTTCTCTAAAAAACTGTTAGATATTGGCGATGGGAAAGTTGCTGTACATGAAAATACTGGATGTATAAAATTACAAACGGACTTCTGCACAATCGTCGACTCGCAAAATACTCTCATTGAACGCATATTTTCTAATGTACACACACAATATGAAAATCATAGGTGGTTGGCAGAAAGGGCGATTTTGTCAGCAAAAGAAGTGGACGTCAATGCATTAAATTTACAAATACAAAAATTTTTGCCTGGGGTCTTGGTGACATACAAATCTATTGATGCAGTTTGTGATGGCAACGAAACTGTGAATTATCCAATTGAGTTCTTAAATTCGTTTTATTTGCCAGGCATGCCGCCACATTATTTGCAATAGAAAGTTGGAGCTGCGATTATTCAACTTCGTAATTTGAACCCACCACGGCTGTGTAATGGTACACGATTGGTAATTAAGAAATTAATTAAAAATATCATTGAAGCCAGAATTTTGAAAGGGAAGTTTCGAGGCGATAATGTGTTATTGCCACGAATCCCTATGATTCCTGCAGATGTGCCAATTGAATTCAAACGGACTCAATTTCCAATTCGATTGGCATTCGCTATGACGATCAATAAGTCACAAGGCCAAAAATTATTTATATGTGGCTTAGATTTGGAAACACCATGCTTTTCCCACGGACAACTATATGCGGCATGTTCTCGTGTGGGAAAACCATCCAGTTTATTTGTGCTGGCTAAAGACGGACGAACCAAGAATATTGCGCACTCCATTGCGCTGAGAGAATAATCTTATTCTTATTGAACTAAAAAAAATGTTTCTATTCTTATTGAAGAAAAAATATGTATATATGGCAAAACAACGTTTGACGGGTTTTCTAGTGGAATTATAAAAGCTTTCAAACGATTCCTTATCTCTGTGTTTTCTGTTCCTGATCATTTAACGGCTATCTACATCCAAATCCTAGCTTAGGGCTAAATCCGAGCTTAGTGATCTGGAGCTATTGGGTCTCTGTGGAACCGTATACTGTTCTTCGTGTGGCATGTTAATTACCAAAACCTGCTCTAGGGAGGAATTCCTACTTGTATTAGGACTTACCGTTGCCCTTTTTTGGTCTATATTGCTCATTTGCGCTTCAACATTTGTCTGTATTAGATTTGCCATCCTCTTAGGGTCTTAGGGAATTAGTAGCTCGTTTTGCTTTGCCTTTACGGCTGCAGAAATTTCTGTAGTTATTTGGCTTATTTCTTCTGCTGGTGTATTAGCGCCTGTGTTCTGATCCTGCTTTGACCGCTACGGGCTGGTAGAAGCTGACAAGTCCACCTCGCTTCCACTGCGCGAAATTGAGCCTTGTACGCTGCCTGGTTTAAATTGCTGAAGTCGGAGGTTGTGAAATTCGTTGATCGATACAGGCTGAAACACAAATCGGACAAGTTCTCTTGACTGCCAAATGTGTCCTTAAGCACGCTTTATGCATGACATGCTGACACTTGGTTTTATAGGTATACTTGGTTCTATCAACTGCCCTAATCTCAAAGCTACATAATCTACACTCAGAACTAGGAGGAGGTCCCTGTTTTTGAGGCGTTCGATCCAGACCCATAAATGTCTAATTATATTTATTACTTATTATTATTATTTTTTTATACTAATAACACAGTGTAACAGTGATTCTGAACTTTTAAAGTGACATAGTAGGAATTGTTCATTGGGTCGAGTATATCACAAAACCATTTTTGAAATATTTCTAACACCCTCAAAATCTTGATTTATGGTTAAAAAACCGTTTTTCGGGACTTGTTTGAGCTTAAAAATTCCTGAACGCGTTTTTTTCAACCGATTTCAAAATACACACAGGTACTCCGGAGCGCACGCAAGGTTGAATTGACTTTTTTTGGGAAAAGCGTTATAACTTCACCAATTTTCATTATTTTTTGATGAAATTTATCTCATTTTATTCAGAATTAATGAGACAACATTGATATGTGGCAAAAATGACAGAATTTTTGTAAGTTGTACCGAAAAACTGGCATCAAAATCCGAAAAACACCAACAAAAGTCGAAAACTTCAGTTTCAGATGTAAAAATTTTGTTCTTTTTGTTTAACAAAATCAAAGAGATATTTTTTTTTTAAAAGCTACAACATTTCACTATTGAAAAACACCAAAAATTTTGAAATCTGTTGAAAAAAACGCGTTCTGGAATTTTTAAGCGCAAACAAGTCCCGAAAAACGGTTTTTTAACCATAAATCAAGATTTTGAGGGTGTTAGAAATATTTCAAAAATGGTTTTGTGATATACTCGACCCAATGAACAATTCCTACTATGTCACTTCAAAAGTTCATTCACTTTTGTCATTTTTGTAACACTGTGTAATGAATGAGGTAATAATAAAAGGGTAAATATTAAAATATTAATAAAATTTTTTTATTTTAGAAGTAATTTTGATTTCCACCACGCACTCAGCAAAGCTGCCTATTAACTACGGGCCTCACAAAAATGGTGTTAAGAAAGCAGACTAGAATCAAGCAAGGATTTGTGGACATGCGGCCTTATGTGTAAATATGAATCTTCATGTTCTCCATGCAAATCTATTGCTCGATTTTACTTAAGGAAGTTCTCATCAGAAATTTTTTATTGTCAGGACTTATTATTATTTAATTTAAATAAACGTGCCAAAAACATGACGAAATAAGCTACCGGATAAACTAAGGCCGTCAGCCAACGGGTACTACAGGGGGAGAAACGCATGAGTTCATGTGCCGTAGCTGTGTACACCGTCGGGGGGACCGGCCGACCACTCAGTTTCAATCAGGCTTATCATGATAAGCGGGATATGTCATGATGGACGAATCCCTTCCCGCCTACTCGTGGGTCTAAATAAGAACATGAATAAAAATATAAATAAAAACAGTGGAGAACAGAACTCCCCAAGAAAGTCCGGAAATGGGATCATGGATCTGTCAATCTCCAAGGCAGACAGAGGCCAAAGAGATGCTGGGATGGCGAAGCTCCCCACTGAGGGACAACGTCCGGAGGCGAGCTGCGCCAGTGTAGGGGGAGATGCCAAGGCACCGACCCCCAAAACGGGGCCCACTATGGGACCACCGAACGGTGTGGGGGGCAAGATCCCAGGGTCGAGCTCCTCTTGCACCGGCGGTATCCCTAAGGAAGGCCCCGGTCCGGCGACTGCTGGCTCCTTGCAGCGGAAAGGCTCCTATAAAGATAGGAGGAGAGCGGCCTTCATTCTGATGAGGGCAGACCCATCGGCGGAATCCCACTCCGATCATGCTGAGATAATAAAGTGGGCGAGGGAAATCCTGCCTGACTTTCAGCCAGCAAAAGCGGGAGTGAGACTGGATCCGAAGAAGCCGACAGGAGTAGGCGATTCTGCCAAAGATAGCGCACAAAGTGCGAAGAGGCAGAGGTCGACTGACGGTGGAGCGCCCCTAGCGAAGAAGAAGAAGGTGCAGACGAAACAGAGTAACAGATCCTTCGCCGAGGTTACTAAGGGTAGGACCATCATTGGGGTTGTTGACAACGGCTCCAAAGATGGCCTGATCCCCAAGGAGCTTTGGCGGAGGGTGGTGAATGAGCTGCATGGGCGCTTCATGGAGGTGATGCTCAAGAGCGGAGGACCTCCACCGGACTGCGAAGACGCAGGGTGGTACCAGGGTAGCATCAAGGTGATAGCCTGCCAAGATGCGAGGTCTGTAACCCTCTACAAGCGCATGATTGCGTCGCTTAGAGAGGTTTACCCAGGAGCCAGTCTGGAGGCGGTAGACTGGGACAAGATCCTCAGCAAACCGAGGGCCCGTGTATGGCTGACAGAGAAGCCGGCGGACCCTGCTACCATACTGGCCATGCTCAAGATGTGCTCAAGAGTCGCCAAAGTGGAGGAAGCAGTGGGACTAAGAATCTACAAGTAGGATGCGAAGAGTAAGCCAGGAGGCATCGACTTGGAGATAGACGCACAAGAGCCAGACTTGGGGGAACCGACCGAAGAGGTCCGCCCAGAAGGAATGCCAGGTGTGGAGGAGGACATTCTTTAAGAGTACACCTCGGAGGAGAGTGACTTGGCAAGGGCTCTTGGAGGCGTCGGTATGGAGGAGGACTCACTGCTAGGCTCCGACACCGAGGCTGAGGTCACTGTGGTGGAAAATCCAAAGGATGTCCCTGACATTCCTGCAGATAAACCTCCAACAAAGTAAGGTGGCATCCGCCGCCCTCCTGCTCCATCTCGCAGAGAGTGGAGCTGACGTGGCCCTCATCCAAGAATCCTAGATCCATGGAGACAGGATTCTCGGTTTGGGGGCGTCGGATTTCACGCTGAGCACAGCCGACGTAACAGGTAAAAAGCGAGCATGCATACTCGCAAAAAAGAGCCTTAACATTTTCTTGCTACCAGATTTCAGCAATTAAGATCATGTAGCCGCATCGAAAGAAGGCCCAGGCGGCCATCTAAGAATATGCTCGGCGTATATGGGTCATGACCACATAGGACCTCCACCGCACTTGCTACTCAGGCGGCTTGTGGAAGACAGCGATAGGAAGAAAATCGACCTACTAATTGGATGCGATGCCAACACTCATCGCAGTCAGCGGGGAAGCACTGACACAAATGAGAGGGGTGAGTCAATCTTCGATTTTATCGTCAGCTCTAAGCTTCTAGTGGGTAACAGAGTTTCAGAAAACTTCACCAAGCAAGCAGTTCGAAATCCTAGGATGGCAAACTGGGAGCTCTATAAAAAGATACTAGATAGATCCTTAGGTGAACCACCTTCAGAGATTATCGAGAGTTACGAGGGACTCAACGCCATGCTAGATAAGCTTACTGCGACGAGCGCAAAAGCATACCACAGGGCCTGCCCCAAGAAAAGAATAGGTAGCAGCAGATCGAGGAAGCCTCCATGGTGGACCTCGTCGTTAGCCCCCTTCAAGAAAAATGCACGTAGGGCCTTTAACCACGCGCACAAACACAGACGAGGCATGGGAGGCCTATAAAGCGGAACTCAGGCGGTATAACAAGGAATTGCGAAAGGCAAAGAGGGTTGCCTGGGCCAATTTCTGCACCAACATCCAGGAGACAACAGAGGCCGCCCGCCTAAGAAAGATTCTCTCTACTACAGCCCCCATCGTAGGTTATATTAAGAACACGGATGGGCTGTGGACAACCTCAAGCCAGGAATCAACGGAAGGAACAGGGCCACCAGAGCTCACTCAACTACCTACTTAGTGACAGAAATCTTAAATGGGCAATAGATAGTTTTAAACCCTTCAAATCTCCGGGCCCAGACGGTATTATACCGGCTTAGTTATCAAGGGCCGGTTTCAACGTAAGGAAATGGATCAAGAAAATCTTCAGTACAGTCTTCACTACTGGTATGGTACCAAAGGCGTGGCTGTGCACGAAGGTTGTATTCATACCCAAGGAGGGCAAGCCATCCCACTGCACCCCTAAGGACTACAGACCTATAAGTCTTTCATCCTTCCTCCTTAAGACTATGGAAAGACTCCTGAGTCTCCATCTCCAACTAACCATTAACCCAAGTGACATCTCATGCTCTCAGCATGCTTACAAAAGGGGCCGATCAACAGAAACAGCTCTGCACGAAATCACTATGATCGCTGAGCGAGCGATCAACTTTAAGAAATACGCACTTGTTTCTTTTCTAGACATAGAAGGGGCCTTCAACAACATCTTGCCGTGCTCAATAATTGATGCACTGACGGGACTTGGAATAGACGACCGATCAATTCACCTAATACGGCAGATCCTGGTCAACAGGAGTGTCGAGGCTACTCTTGGAGGTTCGACTATTCGAAGATACGTCAAGAGAGGCACCCCGCAAGGAGGTGTACTCTCACCACTACTCTGGAACGTGGCGGTTAACAGCCTACTGCGATCCTTAGAGGGTGGCGGCTGTAAGATCATTGCGTACGCGGATGATGTTGCTATTGCCTTCGTAGGAAAATTCCCACAAACACTATGCGACCTAATGACAGGGAAGCTCGAAGTTCTGTCGGCCTGGGCGCAAAGGAACGGGCTGAGAGTCAATCCGTCCAAGACAGAGCTCGTGCTGTTTACCAGGAAGTACAAAATACCATGGCTTCCGAAGCTCCTAGGGGAAACACTAGTTCTTAGTGGTAGTGCAAAGTACCTAGGCATTACATTAGACAGGAAACTGGACTGGAAGCTGAACACCGCAGATAGGACTAAGAAACGATAATATCACTCTATACCTGCCGCAAGGCGGTAGGCCTGAAATGGGGAATGTCCCCCAAGATAATCAGATGGCTATACACAGCGATCATCAGACCAATCTTATTCTATGGAGTTGTGGTCTGGTGGCCTGCCCTGGACAACTCCTTATGCAGGGAAAGGTTTAGGAAGACGCAGCGCATGGCGGAAGTCTGTATAACAGGCAGTCTACGCACTACGCCTAGCAATGCCCTAATCTCATCCTCTACTTACTACCGGTAGAACTGATGGGGGTAAATATAGCAACTCTGGCGGCGATAAGACTGCGAGAGGCGAGTCTATGGAGCAAGAATAGTTTTGGTCATACCAGACTGGACCTTTATCACTTCATGCCTGAGGGGGGTACGGATTACTGCGTGCCCGTCGACCAATCCACCACTAATTACAAAATCATCATCCCCCTCGAGGGAGGAATGGGATGCCCGGACACCGGGACTTCATATCTACACAGATGGCGGTTACTTTTGTGAGCATTTGAGCCTAAAGGAGTCCTTCAGACTCCCTGACCACTGCAGTGTTTTCCAGGCTGAAGTAGTAGCCATAAGGGAAGCACTGGAATCCCCAGCACTAAGGGGCTATCGGGGCACAATATGCATCTTCTCAGATAGTCAAGCAGCGCTCAAGGCACTTGACGGATTCTCGTCCAATTCCAGGACAGTCAATGATTGTCGCAGATCTCTCAACGAGATGACTGAACAGCATGACATCTACCTCATTTGGGTTCCCGGTCACAGGGACCACGAGGGAAACTGCGCCGCAGATGAACTAGCTAAGGCAAGGACTCTCCTACCGTAGAAAGAACTTGTAGGCATTCCCTTGGCTACTTGCAGGCTAAAAAGCAGGGAGTTTTTTGACCTGGGAGCCAATAGGAAATGGAGTAATCTCCAGACCTGTAGAACTTCACGTCTGATCTGGCCGACATGCTCTCAGAAAAGATCGGCGAGACTTATTGCTCTCACCAGATCAGACTGTAGCCTAGCGATTGGGGCAATTACTGAGCACTGGCTGATAGGCGAACACGCGCCTAGGCTTGCAGTCCCCCACAATGATTATTGCAGGAGCTGCAGGGATGAAGAAGAGGTGGAATCGGTCACGCACCTCCTATGCCATTGCCCGGCATGGGCAACACTTTGGTGAAGCCCTTGCCCTAGCGGTAACACAAGGAGCCCTAGCGGCTCAAGTGGAAGCGGGGGGGTCTGCTATGCCCCCCTCACCGCCCTAACCTAACCTAACCGCCCTAACCTAACCTAACCTAAGCTACCGGATGAGCTATGACCAAAAACTGTGCAAATTACAAGAAGAAAGAAGAGAAAAAAAGAAGAAAAATTCGTAGAATCGGTCAATATATCACTCCTTGATGTTCTAGGAGCTAACGATGTCCTCCCTTCCTTGATCATTTTTCCGAGTCAACTAAAATTTCCCACGATCCCTTTGTTGGCAAGCGCTTCTGAGGCGGGTTGAGGAAATCAGAAAATTTGGATTTTAAGAAAACATTATGAAATAGTTCATTACTACTAAAATGGACATGGTAAAATTTTCTGGTTTATTCTTGGTTTCTTTACATCTATGATTTTGAGAAAAATTAAGTAATGAGGTAATATGATATAATTATTTAGAATACAATTATTTCATGACTTCTTATGCTATCCCTCTCATTTCTCTCAATAGAGTTCAATGAACCCTCACTACCGAGATGATCCCCCGCGTGCTATCACCTATTTCACTTTAGTGACCAAAACTGAAACGGGGCTTCCTCACCGAATCCGTCCGTCTCGCTTAGTCCTTCATCCCATCCACATTGGACCTGAACTTGGAGCTTTTTCTCGTCTGTCTCGTTCACCAATATCGCACTAATAACACATGATTATTTTGCAGCAGGCGCGGAGTGCAGGGATTTTTATGGAGGGATTTTTTTTAAATTTGAAACCGTTTTATAACAACTTATAACTACTTAGTTTCTAAATACCCAAGGTTTCAACTAGCTAACCAATTTTTCTAAGCTAGGTCGGGGAGAGGTTAGGTTTACTTAGGGGTTACATATTTACACCTAATCCTGAAACAAAGATTTTCTTTCTATGCTTACTTAAAAAATTTTAATAAAAAAAACGACACTGAAGTCTCCTTGCGCCGAGGACCTTCTGCAGCCGCACCAGGGGTCTCTATACTCCGAAATTCCGCCGCGTGTTCGGTGATTGTGGACCGCGGACTGATCTGGTCCCGGAGCTTTGCCTCTTTCGCCTAGGTATTCTGAACTTGGGAGCGATGCTATTGCAGGCTTAGCCAAAAAAATACGTGGACTTAGAAACCTCCTCTCTTATATAATATTAACTATTGTTCCCATCAACGCCTACCACCGGAGTCAATGCCAATTGACTAAGTTCCAAATTATTACACATTATCTGCATCTCACTTTTCTATGAATTTAAGTTTTTCAATTTTAAACTGCACTGGTCTGAGTCTCGATGTGAAAAGAAAAAACCTCCAGCCGAGTGATACAAGAAACCCAGGGAAAGCGATTCGCGAGTTTTTGCAGAGTTTACCCGGTTATAAATTTGTCCACCCGTTTCTCTTGCTGAGTAAGAGCGCTGCCACTAACAGTCCCTAAGTCTACCCGTTTCTTCGCGGCCATTTTAGAGCCAGTCGCTTCAAAACCGTATAAGCAATCCCTCCGTTGCAAGCCTTTACAAAAGAGATATACAAATTTGGAAACATATAGGAGGCAGCACAAAAGGGGAAACAAAACAAGATATTATAAAAAAAAATCCGCAAGAGGTCGCAAAGAGTAAGAACGGAACTATTACAGGCGGACGAGAAACTAAAACTATAAAAATCCAAATCTCATCAAACTCTAGAAGAGTCAACGATTGTTGTTCGTCCGTAGAGCGTTATACGGCCTCTACGTCGAACTGAAACTCGCAGGCGTTACGGTAGGTTCTGAATAAATTTACCTGGGTTCTGCAAGGGTCTGCTCGGGTTGAACAGTCGCTTGCTGTGGTCAGGCAGAGATTGATGTGAGAAACTTGAAGTTCTGGTTGGTTGTCCTCAAGTATAGGTGGTAGTGGTGGTTGGTAAAATTTTCGTCTGATTACGTATCGGTGATTCCTACCGACAGTCCTTCTTGCGGGAGCAGCGGTGGTTATGTCAGGTCCTACTGGCGGTCCGTTTCACGGAAGCTTAACTCTATTTTTAGCACGGAAGTAGGTTAATTTAAAGTAGGAAGTAGGAAGTAGGTTAATTTAAGTACCATGAGATGATACTGATTAACGAACCAACTCACTCTGAATTCGCAACTATCTTTATTATAGACCAGGTGATCTTTTATAAGATCAGAGAATTATATAATTTGTGGCTTAGCAATGGTTAGCCTGTCAATTTTATTGAAGGTACGTACAATAAGTAAGTGTTAAAGAAAGTATGGTTAATGTTACAGGTAATGGGTTTATGGTGAACTCTCTGGTTTTGCTTGCTCCGGTCAATCGATCATTCTTACCGCAGATATTGCTGATTTCTTTTTTTTGGCGCCGTCTATTAGAGCTCGGTTATTACGTCTTTGCACTAATTGCTAACGTCTAATATAATATCCACGGCCATTGCCGTGGACAATATCGAATTATTTAACCCAAAGAGGAAACCACTGAAACTCCCATCCTAACTTGAAAATCAACGAAGGTATGGCATTTCCAATCAATCAGTTATATGGCAGCTATAGGATATAGACTGCCGATCCTTACGAAATCCTTACAACAGACGGGCGTGCTCATATCGACTCAGGAGGTGATCCTGAAAAGAATATATATACTTTATAGGGTCGGAGATGTCTCCTTCACTGCGTTGCACACTTTTGACCAAAATTATAATACCCTCTGCAATGGTATAATAAAATATTAAGCATTTTCTTACTTTGCACCTTTTTATATGGTTTATTTTTGTTGTTTCACAAAAATTTAATTTAAATACATTTTGCTTGTTTTCTTATTATTTGATCAACTTCAAATTTCATTCGTAGTATTATTTACTTGTGATAATACTCATACCAACACATGAAATAACTAATGAATTTTTATACCCTTGCAGAGGGTATTATAATTTTGGTCAAAAGTGTGCAACGCAGTGAAGGAGGATCCTTTCTATATCTATCTTTCTATATCCTATAGCTGCCATATATGTAACTGATTGATCGGAAATGCCATACCTTGGTTTTTTTTCAAGTAAGAAGGATGGGAGTTTCAATGGATTCCTCTTTGGGCAAAATAATTCGATATGCCAATGTTGAGCGATCAGCGTTTTGATAGCGACCGAATTAATAAGACGAGATATAATTTTTTATACTTAATTTATTGAGAGCTAATTCCGCGCAATAAAATAAAAAACGGCTGTCAATAATAACTCCCAAAATATAAGAAAAAGAAGAACGCATGCGCTACAAAATAACAAAAAAGTACATGCGAATCTGGGAGACAAAAGAGAAGATTAAATGCCGCTGCAGATAAAAAAATTATCAATATTCTAATTAGCCTATCTGGTGGCTGCTTAGCCCAACATCCTCCCCCCTATTGAAGGGTGGGCCTTCAATAACATTTCTGGAAGGGCAGCAGGCTCATCTTTTAAGGGATATTACACGGGTTTCATTAAGAAGATTAGGAACTCACAGAGCGAAAAAGGCACACCAACTTCTTCCGAACCCTTGACCATGCATGACTCCCCCCAATAGACCAATGCGGGAATTGAGTTCTCCTACGAGTGCAGGGGGTCCGGAACGTTGATTCTTCTCCTCTTCTCCTTCTGCATAGGGCAATCCAGTCTCCCGCGATAGTCCATTGCGTCCAGAAACCAGCCATCCAAATAGTGTATTTTGGCCGATTGGGAGGCAATAACCTAAATGGATTTGGCCAATTGACAAAAGGTTGACGAACAGGCTGCCTCCAATTAGCAGGTCCACACCCTGCGGTCTGTGGAAGTTGGGATAAGCCAGCGCTATGCTGTGAGGGATTTTCTATTTCGAAATATGAATTTTAAGGCTGGGATGTCAGTCCGCAATATGAGACACTATAACCCCCTCTATGTTCGCACAATATGTGGTTAGTCGAGACTTCACACACACATTAACGGAGGATCCATCCATAGCAAACTGAGTGCCGCCGAGACCGGTGACCGTTACACAGCTTTTGGTGCGACGAAGCTGAAGTTGACTTGCCAGCCGCGATGAGATAAAGTGAACATGTGAACCAGAGTCCAATAACACTATGCAAGGCAGGAAGGCACGTGATTGAACACGGATGAGGATATTGGCGGTTGGCAGAAGCACTTCAGTAGGGCGATCCTGCGTCAAGACCGTGTTGATTGACTGGGAAGGTGGGGTAGCAACGGCAACACCAGCGGCGGAAACCAAGCCTCGTTGTGGTGGGGAATTGTTAGAGCTGGGCAGCTGCCCGCAATGTGCAACAAAGCATGATGTCGGTGATTGCACGTTGGGCAACGGGCAGCTGAACATCCGCGTGCGAAATGACCATTCTCCAAACATACAAAACAGCGGGTCACCCGTCGCACTTCGTTGTACCGTTGACTAATTGGCAAGGCATTGAAGCTTGGACATGTAGGAAGCGCGTGCGCCAAAACACCACACAGGGCGCATAGAGCTGGACGGGCGTTGATAATCATGCACGAAGATCGGTTATTCGAAGATCTCCCTCGGTCCACTTGGTTAGCTGGTGGATAAGCCGCCAAAGAAAAGTCGACTCATTCAAGAGTCCGGCACCTTTGCTCCAAGAATCGTGCCATGGACTCCCAAGACGGCTGTCGTTGTTTCCGGCGAGAGTGTCTTCCTCATCCAAATTCTGAAGGACAATCTGGATGAGCAAGCATCCTTAGATCTCGGTAGCTGATCCGGAACTCATGAAAGCCCGCATATGCCCATTGAACCGATCCGACAGCTCCCGCAACAAAGCAACAGAACCTGGGTCGACCACACAAAGCTGCAGGATCTCGTTCATGTGAGACTAATCGCCGTTTACTAAACCGATTGCGCAATAGGTCAAGAGCCACATCGTAGTTTGGCATCGTGTAAATATATAAAAATCCAATACGATCATCAATTGTTACTTGGTCCGCTACTTATATCAGACATACATACGTTCCACGTGCAAGTGCATTCGCCTATATATATAATATGCAGGCGCATTCATATATATAAGTTAAAAAGATTTTATTAATATTCTTTAAAAAAAGAAATTAATCTTTTTCACATTTTGTTTATTTGAGTATCGGATTAGAACTGACAATTATGATTCTTATAATTAATAATTACACCTATGCGTTGCTCCATCGCTGCCGCGATCTCGGTCGCGGTTGCTGCTGCTGCTGGCGTCCCTCGATGTCATTGGTAGCTGATGTTGTCGTTGTAGCTTAAGTCCATATCTTCGTTGCTAATTGGCCAATGCAAGTGCATTGTGTTGTTGGTGGATGCACTTGCCATTAAGTTCAGTGAGCTTTGCCAAATATTTGGGTGTTTTCTTTCTTTTGGCTTTCTCACGATTGCAACCATAATCAATGCTTACTCAGCGCACGTGTCTTTCGATCCGTGTGACCCTTATTGGTGCCACGGCATCATATTGCATCCGGTGCACGGTGCACTCAATGCGTTTATGTAAGCTCTTTTGCAGTTGTTATTGAGAACTTATGTGCTTGGACCTAGCGTTTTATTAATAATCTCTAGTGTTTGACATTTTAGGTGTTAACTCTTCCCCCCTTAAACGCGGGCGTCCTCGTTCGCAACGTAGAACAGAACAGGGTTAGGTGGGGTTGGATCCGCCGGTGTTTTTGTCGTTTTCGGGGCGGCTTCTTTTGGTCTGCATCTTCTAACTAGCATTATGATCAGACTTACGATCATTATGAGCAGGATAGTGGCTGACGTATAATTTACGGAAGCCTCGATTGTCTTCTCTTCTTTAATTTTTTTCAGAATCTTAGTGTTATTTATGTTTAATTCTTTGATTAATTGAAGGGAGAGGACTTCGTTAATTTTAGGGTTTACCGCTGACAGTTGGAAAAGCGGAGGTTCGGGGTCTACCACAGTGACCTCTTCCGTTCTGTAGATGTTTTCGCCGATCTGTACCGTGGAGTTCCTATGCTGGATGATGAAGGATCCTTGAAGATTAAGGTTCTTTCCGTCCGAAGAAACCATTTCGTTAAAGTCGTTCAGCATCAGTGTTCCTGGTAGTAATTCCTCAAAATTAGGCACATGTTGGCTGTTGATTGCCTTGCATTCCGGTGGTCTTAGGTTTAATAGAGCGTTTACGCAAGTGCCATTGCTTAAGTCTAACAGTTTATCCTTAACACAAATGGTTCTATCATTATGCGATTCACATGGTTTTGATATCGCGAATAGTTTCTTTTTACATTCTAACAAGTTTTCATATTTTATGTCATATATTTTATGGGCCTTTTTTACTGCTTTGACTAATAGGGTTCTACAGATTTCATTACTTATTATTGGGATACTTATGATATACAGAAGAGCTTTATTATTCGATGCAAGTTTGACTTTTGAAAATTCTAGTAATTCTTCCACATTAATAAACAGATTATTTCCTTTATTAAAAATTTGTTCTAAAATATTGGTTTCTATTGTTGAGAATATAAAAGAGTTTATAATATTTGTTTTGGCCCAAGTTATTGCGTGTAGTATATTAGATATTTCTTCTTTTACTATTTGAATTCTATATCTGAGGATATTTGCCGCTTCATTAATTATTTCGTTTGAATTTTTAGTTATTTTTAAAATGGCATTCGTTACGTTACTTATTTGATTAATTTTCTCACTTAATTTTTTATTTATTATAACCTGCTTATTATTATTTTCTAATTGTCCGTTTATTTTGTTCTTTAGTATTTCATGATCATGGCGGTCCGGTGTTCCTGCCGATTTCTATTGCTCTTTTTTTGTCTATTGCTTTTTTTTAGTTTGAGAAGGTTTTGTTTTATTTGATTTAATTCGTAAGACAGGTAGGGGTATAGATGGTGTGATGGTGTGAGGCTGTTTAGTCCTTTGTTAAGTTCGTCAAATGTATTGTCGTATTCTTTTAGGTCGAATGTATGGATGATTTTGAATGTTCCCTCTTGTTTGGCCGCAAGTCCAGTCTCAAGTGATCACTTGTGAATTTGAATAATCAAGGACTGTAAACACGCTGAGGAAAGTTGGTATGAATAGTCTGAAAGCTAGTTTCTGATGTTATTCTTGTGTATTATTTTCCCGGATGGATTTTTTGTTGTAGTGTTATTATTTTCTTTGACTGTTTCTTTTTTATAGCGTGGGGTAAGCTTGGTACCTAGTCTTTTGTCGATTTTTACATGAATTGTATCTTCTGTCTCATATTGTTTTGGCTGTATTTTATCCTGATTATGGTATTCTAAGTCGGCTACCTGTTTTTTTTTTATTTTTTCCCTGATTTCGGTCCGCCGTTTCTCTATGTCCTCTGTGGTGTTCGGAGTGAAACACCTCAACTGGTTTTTCCTTTATTACTGAATGGATGGACCCATTATATTCTTCGACTGATTTGAAAATTAGGTCTTCGAATGTCATACTCCCGTTGTCTTTTTGAATGCATCTCATGATTTCTGAAAGTGTTGAATGAAATCGTTCTTCCTGACCATTACTGGTTGAAGCGTATGGGGCTGTTGTATGGACTGATATTTTAAGTTGATCTTCTAAAAGGAATCGAATCGCTGCAGAGTTTAAAGCGCGTTCGTTGTCCATTACTACCCACTTGGGCGTGCCGAATGCTATCAGCATTTCTCTTAAAGGCGCTTTAATGCCCTCAGAGGCCCTTGAGTTTAATATCTTGATTTGGGCGTATTTTGAGAACTTCTCGACCAGTTAGAATATTATTTTTTTCTGTAATATAAATGTCTATGTGGATGATTTCTCCTGGGTACTTAGGGATGGGAGTTGGTTGGATTGCCCCCTTTGATGGGTGTCTATCGTATTTGGATTCTCTACATGTTTGACAGGATTGGACTATTGCCTGAATTTTCTTTTGAGCTTGTGGGAAGAAGTATTTTTTAAGAATTTGTATTTTGTTTTCTTTTGCGTCTCTGTGTGCCCTTTTGTGCTCTAATGTAATGATCTGATTCTGGGTTGTTTCTGATGGTACATCTTTAACTTGATTACTAGTAAACCTAACTTTGTAAGACTTGAAGTGCGTTGGATGAATAGTTTGAATTTTTCCCATTATTTCTTCTGAAGTGTAGATACCATTGATAATTCTGGGATCTAATCGGGCTCGGAGTATATTAATGATTTCCTGTTCTGTGTAAGAAATCTTTTTTATTATATGGCGATGAAAAGTTGGAAATGGAATTTCGAAGTTATACGCATCAGTGTTTTCTTTTAATAAAAAAATTTGGTTTTTAAATGCGTTGATCGGGGCTTCTACTGAGAATATTAGAATATGTGAGGAACTTTCGTCGCTGCGGATTGTAGAGTCTGAATGGATTGAATTAACCTCTTGTCGGGCTCTGGATAGGGCGTCTGCTACTACGTTAGCTACACCGGGCTTGTATTTAATTTCTGGGCTGTATTCGCCGATAATGTCCCTCCAGCGTTTTAGCTTGGCATTGTGGTTATTTGCACTATTTGAAAAGGTCAGAGGTTGGTGGTCTGTATAAATTGTCACTTTCGAATATCCGTACAGATAATGTCTTAAGCTTTGGAGAGCCCATACGATGGCTAACATTTCCCTTTCGTTCGTTGCGTAATTTTCCTCGGTTTTCGAGAGGGTACGGGATATGAATGTTATTGGTCTATGGTTCTGTTCTAAAACGGCTCCTATTGCAAAATTTGATGCGTCTGTGGTCAATTGGAATTCCTTCGTGAAGTCTGGGTACGCTAATGTTACATCCCTAGATATAAGTGTGTTTTGAAGTTTTTCGAATGCACCCGTTGCTTCTTTGTCTAGGTTAATAGCTATTCTGCTTGACTTGTATTTAGATACGCGTCCTTCTTCTCCCCTTAAATGGGCAGTTAAAGGTTTGGCAATCTTCGCATAATCTTTAATAAATCTCCTATAATAGCTTGTCATTCCTAAAAATGATCGAAGTTCCTTTAGTGTTTTAGGTATTGGGAAGTTTTCAATTATCTTGATTTTTTCGATGTTGGTTTTAACTCCCTCTTCTGAAATGGTGTATCCCAAAAAATCAACTTCTTTTTTGAAAAAGTGGCATGTCGATTTGTAGCCATATTGGCTTTTTGTAATGTTAGCAACACTTTGTTCAAGTTTTCGGCATGGTCGTTTTCTGTTTTGCTGAAAACGATGATGTCGTCGACGTACACATAACAGATTTTCCCTATGTGTTCTCGCAAAATGTCATCTAAAGCTCTTTGAAATATGGCTGGTGAATTTTTTAATCCAAATGGTAATCTGGTAAATTCGTATTTGCCTCTATTCACTGCGAATGCAATTTTTTCCATGTCTGACTCTTTAAGTGGTATTTGATGAAATCCACTTCAAGTACTGAGAAGAATCTGTTGTTTTCTAATTGTGCGATTATTTCGCCTATTTCAGCAATGGGGTACCGATCGGATATTGTTACCACATTGAGCTTTCTATAATCAATAACTAGCCTGTATTTTTTTTTTCATTAGAGTCGGTTTTTTTCGGGACTACCCAAACTGGTGCATTATAGGGTGACCGTGAGGGTCTAATAATGCCATCCTGCAGCATTTCTTGAATTTGTTGTTCTACTTCTTGCCTAAGCGATGCCGGATATGGGTAGTGCTTTCCGTAGACAGGGGTATCGGAGTAAGTCCTAATTTCACCTACAACTCTGGTAGTGTAATTTGTTTCGTTTCAGGATCGGCGAAAAGGTTTTTATGGGTGTCGATAAATTTTTTGATTATTTCTCTTTGAGTTTCTGTCATATGTTCGTCTGTTGGTCCGATCTTGTTTACGGCTTGTGCCTCTAATTGATGGATTTTAATTTTCCTATTATTTTCCAACAGCAGAATATCATTTTTAACATCTATTATTGCCCCTAGTTTTTTCATAGTGTCGTTACATAGAATTCCATGGAAGGTTTTCAGTGTATCTAATAGAAAGAATTTTAGTGGGGTATCTGATATGTTGGGAAGTTTAACTATTGTATGTTGTTTTATTTCGTTATTCCCTCCTACTGAATTTACTGTAAAGTTGTTACTATTGGGTTTAGGGCTTGGTACTAGTTTCGCTTGAATGTAATTTTGGTTTGAGCCGGTGTCAATTAAGAATTTCAGAGTTTTGCCATTCCCGATAGTTACCTTAAAATAGGGTAAGGAGGAACGGTTTATTCTAAAAAATATAACTCTGACATATCAATGGATTCCTGTTGTTCGGATTCCGCTTGCCATGAAGCTTCTTCATCGAGCTCGTTTATTCCATTCTCTTCCGATGACTGAAAATATTCTTGTTCCTCATCTACTTCTGGTTGTATATTGAACTGGCGTTGCATTTTATTAGTATTTTGAACATTTGTCTTGCTCAGGGGTCGTTCCCCTACAAAATGGTTGTCCTGAGGTCTATTCATATAGTTAACGTGGCGTGAACGAATAGACTGGTCTACGTCCATGGGTGTTGGCTTTGGTTGGGGTCTGGGAGGTGGGTTGGGGTTAAAGAAAGCTTGCGCTCCTGGTTGATTTGTCTGAGTTTGGTTGAGTGGGTTAGGTCGGTTTGGTGTTGTTTCAAATATCCTTGGTGGGATTGCGGGTTTTTTTACTTGGCTTGGGTACAGATTTGGTTGAAAATTTGGTTTGGTCATTCGGGGTAGGGCTTGTGGCGGATACCCTCTAACGGGTACTGAGTTATCTCTTCTGGGGTAAATGTTTTTTGGTGTTTGACCATTCCTAGTGTTCTGATTCTCTATTAGGTTGCAAAGGTGTAATGCATATCCTAAGTCGTGGGGTTCTTTAATAGCCAGAAGTTGGGAAAGATTGCCGTTCAGGCCTCTTACAAATGTATCCAGTGCTTTCTCTCTATACAGTGCTGTTAGTGCCTGTATAGTTTCCTGAGATGCTTCGAGATTCCAAATTTGGTTCAAAATCAAAGAAAGTTGTTGTTATACGGCTTGATAGAGTTAAACTATCGAGTTGCTGCCTTGGTTAAGTGCATACAACTGATATTCTAGTGTCTTTAGGTCTCTCCAATCAGCAAAGTGTGCAGTCAGACACTTCGATATTGCCTCCCAGTCAAAAGGTGTGTTATAGGACTCGAGGACAGCATCTGCTTGACCGACGATTTTGTTCCTAATTGCTAATATTATGCCATAATATTTTGGGGACCCATTTTTACTGTCATAGATTTTTAAAACCCTTTCTACACTTTTCTTCCAAGACGAATATTCGGTCTTGTTTCCGGAAAAGTCTCTAAGTGTCCGCACTATGTATGGTAATTTATCTAACTCACCAATATTGTGGGCTAGTTCCCTTTTAATTATTTGGTCTGAAAAGTTTGAAAAGTCCTTGTTTGGGTTAATGATTTCCTTTACCAACCCAGCTAGGTTCTCTTGAAGTATGTCCCTAATTTTCTCTTCAATGTCTTTTTCCGTCAGTAGTTTCGAACTCGTCCTTACAGAGGACGAAGGTCCTGCAAGATTTCCCATCCTATCTACCAAGTCCTGTTCAGTCATTTTAATGAGGTTTTTAATGGATGATCGTTAATGGTCTTATGAGGGTTAGTTGTTTGGATGTCAAGCGAATTATATTTAATTTTTTCTACAAATTCTAGTTTAGATCTTCGTAAGGTTTCAATTGGAGCATATGTTATTAATTTGTATGATTTGATTGGGATTTCCTTAAACTTAATTTTTATATCCTTTTTAATTTTATTCTTAAAATTTTTTTTTTTTGTTTAATTTCTTGATGAGGTTTTCCTCTTATTTTCGATTTGAACTATTGTAGTTTTCGTCGTTTAGCCATGTAGTTTTTGTTTAAGGTATAATCTTTATTGTGTTTTTTGTGTTTCGTTCATGTAGACTTTATTCTTTGATAGTCAAATCCAGAGTGATTTGATATTCTCTTGCTCGCGGCTGCGCTGCCTACCAAAGCTCGGCAGCGATCAGTCGCGGCTATATTCATATACATATATATTTCTATGCTCGTATATAAGGCTGGTAGCGGCCCGAGCGTAAGGGTGTAAGTATGCATGGCTCATTTGTATGCGTTGTCAACTCATGGGAATTTGCTGACCAATGCACTTCCCAGGAGTGAGGCTTTAAGGCATCTGTATATGACTGGCTATTTGGCCTGGGCATTATGTTTATATAACAACACTGTAGCACAATATTGTATTGCTACAGTGGATGCTTCCTATAATGACCCATGCATACTACATCTCCCTCCTTTTTTAAAATAACGTAATAAAATGGAGTTATTTTGAATTAACTTATTTTCTATTGATTATATACATTTAGTGTAGAGTTTAAAGATGTTCTTAATATGTTTTAATTAAATTTTAGTAATATATGATTAATTTATATTTTATGATTAAAATCTAGAATTTTAGAAAAATTTAAACAAAACAAAAAAAATTATATTTTAATTTTGTTTGCATTATTGTCATATGTAAAATTTCTCTGAAAAAATAGTTATCTTATTTGCTTATTATTGTATATTATATATATAATTTTTATTTTTTTTTTTTGATTGATTGATTGGTGGCCACCATAGAATTATGAATAGAATTTCTTTAATCTATCTTTATGAACTGTTTGATTTTTATTCTTTACGTTTGAGATTGTTATGTTATCTCGTTCTCCTATACTTTTTACCTTATAGGGTCCTGTATACTTAAAGTCTAATTTATGCCATACTTCGTTTTTTAATAAAACTTTATCTCTTATTTCTAATTTTAAATCATTTGATCTTTTATCATAGGTTTCTTTTTGTTTTTGCTTATTTTGTTCAATCATCATTCTCGTTTTTTTTATGAGCGTTTTCGAGTCTGAATTTTGATTCTTTTGCAAAGTTTTCTACGTCATACAGTGGTGTAATATATTCACTACTATTGAATTTAATGTTTAAGGTTGGGGTTTTACTAAACACTAGTTCATATGGACAGTATCCATGTACAACAGAGGGTGTTGTATTGAAACTATATGTAAAGTATATAAGCCAAACATCCCAGTCTGTTTTATCTGACAAAACGTATGATCTAACGTATTCGTTAAATGTTCTGTGGCTTCTTTCTATTGTCCCCAATGTTTGGTGATGATGTGCAGTTGATGTTATATTATTAATTTTGAGATATTTGCATAAATCATTAATAATTGAATTCTTATATTCAGTTCCCATGTCCGTAATGAACGTCTTCATTGGACCGTACTTTAGAATAAAAGATTCGAATATGGCTTTCGCTACTGTTTTTGCACTTTTGTCTTGCATAGGGATTGTAACGAGATATTTTGTTAAGTCGCATATTAGAGTGACTGCATATTCGTTACCTTCGTCTGATTTAGGTAATGGACCGATCGTGTCCACTAATACTATATCAAACGCTTTTAATGGGGTTTCTGTTATCGTCAAAGGCGTTTTTGTATGGATTGTGGTTTTTGATTTTTGGCATTTCAGACATTTCTTTACGTGGTTTGCAACGTCACGTGTCATGTTTTTCCAATAGTAATGTCTTTTTACTTTTGCTAGCGTTTTTGTTATGCCTGTGTGTCCGCCTTGTAAAGGATCGTCATGAAATGTAAACAGAATAGCTTCCTTTTCTATTTTATTTTCTATTATGGTCACCGGCTGGAGTAGCGCTACTCTTAAATTTAATAATATTTCATTGCCCTTATCTTTAAATTTTGCTATTGAAACGAGTTCAAAGATTTCTTCACTCGGTGCCATTTTAAGTTGTCTAATCTTATTTATACCGGCTATTTTTCAAGCCTTTGGAAAAATTGATCTAAATCGAATATTCCATTGGTATATAGATCATCAACGTTTATTCTTGCATATATATGTTTTCCCATCTTGAGAGAACACTTCGATATTGTTAAATGCAAGGTCACTACTTTTTTAACATCTTCGTTATGAATGACGTCAAATATCTTGGGCTTGGAAGCTGTCGGTTGCTTTTGCAAATCCGAACTAGGTGTTGAAACTGCGCAGTTATTTTTCTGTTTACTTTGGGATCTAGTAGTGACTTTTAGTATTTGTCTGTTCATTTCTTTTAGTTCATCGATGCTTATTCTTGATAAGGCATCTGCCACATAATTGTTTTTTTCCCTTAAAGTATACTGCGGTAAATTGATATTCTTCCAAGTTTAACCTCATTGTTGTTAACTTGGAAGTTGGGTTTCTCATTGAAAATAGATATGTTAATGGTTTGTGGTCTGTTTTTATAGTGAAATATTTTCCATATATATATGGTCTAAAATAGTTAACTGCCCAATGTATAGCTGTCAATTCCAGTTCAGTTGTGAACTTATTACTTTCGCCTTTTGTAAATGTTCTTGAGGCGTACCGGAAGGTCTATCCCATCATATGATTGGGTTAGAACTGCGCCGCATGCCTGCTTACTAGCATCTGTTGTTTCAAAATTTAAAATTCTTTATTAAAATCAGGGTATTTTAATAGTGTGGGTTGGACTAGTGCGTTTTTAAGATATTCAAAAGCTTCTTGACACTCAGTAGTCCAGTTGAATTTTATGTTTTTCATGCACAAATGGGTAGGTGTCTTGAATAATACGAGAAATTTGGTATGAAACGTCTGTAGTAATTGCAAAAGGCTACGAATCTTCAAGATTCATCTGCATCGGACGGAACAGGATAATTTGTTATTACGTTAAATTTTTTATCATCGGGTAAAATTCCTTTGTTTGTGCATTTGTGTCCCAAAAATGTTACTTTGTGCATAAAGAAAGAGCATTTTTCAGGGTGTTACTTAAGGTTGTGTTTTCTACATAGATTGAAAACATTAGTTAAATTTTTTATCATATGATTTTCTGAACAACCTATAACTACTAAGTCATCCATATAAAGGAAAGCTTGGGATGGTTCTAATCCCGAAAATGCTAATGTCATCATTCTTTGGAATGAATTTGGTGCTATTTTTACTCCATAAGGTAGTCTTTTAAATCTGAATGACCCAGTGCTTGTAGAGAAAGAGGTAATATCTCTTGATTCCTTTTCTAGGGTAATTTGGTGAAATCCAGACATTAAATCTAGTCAGGAAAAAAAATTTTGCTCTACCAAGTTGATCTAAGATATCTTCAATTTTTGGTAGTGGGAATTTATCAGCTAGTAGCTTTTTGTTTATTAGACGATAATCAATAACTAGTCTCCAACGTTTTTGTTCTGAGCCAGGAAGTGACTTTTTGGGTACTAACAGCAATGGGCTGTTGTATTCTGATACTGATGGTTTTACTATATCATCTTTTATTAGCTTTTCTACTTGTTTCTTTATTTCATCTTTTTGGCTATGTGGTGTTCGATAGTTTTTAATGTAGACTGGTGTAAAATCTTTTAATCTCAGCTTCTGTTTATAGAAGTTATTTGCTGAAATTGGTTCGGTTTCTAATCCGAATATATCTGTAAATTCGGTACATAGTTTGGTGAGGGTGCTTTTATACATTGTAGGAACATTTTTCGTTAATTTTGAAAGGACATCTTCTTTTCTGGTTTTAGTTTCGTTGCTTTGGACAATTTGATCATTTTCCAATGGTTCGTACTTTATTTTGGAAATGTTTATAATTTTATTTTTATCGGTCGTATTTAATATTCGGACAAATGTGTTGCTTGAATCAGTTATAGTGCTGGCTATAATGATGCCTTCATCTATACACTGATTTTTGATAAGGACTTCTTTGTGGGTGGTTATTATATTAATTTGTCTCACGACTTCGGATCGTGCAGGGATAAATAAGTTATTATTTTTTGAATGCGTAATTGAAATATTTATGTCTTGATTGAAATCTGATGGTCTTGCTATTAACCAATCTTGATCTATTTGAAAATCTAGTTGACAATTGAACCTTTCTATGAAATCCATTCCCAATATGCCATCACATGGTATTGGGAAGTCATTGTTTACTAAATGAAAATGAAATGGAATTATGAATTTTCCTGTTTGAATTTCTACAAAAGTTAAACCTTGAGATTGAATAGTACCTTCTCCTATACCAGACATTGTTATGGTTTTTGTTGAATCTACTTCATTATATTGATCTGAATTTATTTTTAAAATGCTAATGTCTGAGCCTGTATCTATTAACAGAGTTAGGGATGTTTTTGTAACGTAATTTTTAATGGTTACATAAATATTGAGGCTGAGGTTTATTTTATACAGTTGTAAGTTTTGTGGCTTTATCTTAAGGGAAGGCTTTAGTCTTCCGGCTAGGATTCAACAGTTCGAACTTGGGAATTGGTATTTCCACCAGTGTTACTGTTATTGTAGCCGTTATTTCCACCTCGGTTGGTACCTCTAGAATTTCCACGACCTCTATCATTATTGGTGTGGTTATTATAGTTTGGGTTATACCCATTATTTTGGTTATAACCGTTGTTTTGGTGGTAACTATTGTTATAATAACCTCTTCCGCGGTAATTTCCTCTGAAGTTGTTATTGTGGTAGGATTTTTCTCTTCGGTTGTATAGGATTGTACTTGGATTTCCTGTCATATTAAGGCGTCAATGTTCACAATTTTTTGTCATTGTGTTGATTGCCTCTTTTGTGCTGAATTTATCAGCATGTTCGGCAGGCAACCCCTCATCGATATACGATGCTTCAAGAAGCTTTCGCAAGTTTTCGATTTCAGTTGTAAACTTTTCAGCTGTTTTACCTTTTTGAAGTGTTTTTGACATTTTTGCTTTGATAACATCTGATGTTTCTCCGATTATATTGTCTTTGAGTTTTTTAATTATTCCATTTATTGTGGTTTCATTTTGGACTTTATATAGGGTTAATCCTACAATTTTTGATTTGATTACTTCAACCGCTATATGTTCAAATGTGCCTTTTATTAAATTCACCAAATTCAAGGCTGTGATAAATCTTTGAAGATTTAGTTTTTGGCCCTTGAACTCTGGTATGGAATTTGAAATATCTTTTATGCATGCCCGTTGGGCAATTGTTTCGTCTGCCATTATAGGACCTTCTTCATCTGGAACTTGATAGTGGACTTGACTTCCTCGGGGCCGAGCAGACGGGGAATCTGCTTGATGAGCTGGCTCGGAGGCCAGGGAAGAGTCATAGGACTTGGTCAGTTTCTTCACCAGCTTTTTTTTTTTTTGTTCTTGTTCACCTTCACCTGGCCTTGGCCTCACCGCAATGCTGCTGATCGCCGAGGATGCATACCTTCATATCTTGCTCAGGGCAGGTTTTCTTGACTTCTATTGTGCTTGCTGCTGTTGCTGGTATTACCGAGTGGTGTTGGTGGCTGCATTACGATGTTGATTATTTGCTTGTTACTTGTTGTTGTTGTTAGTTTATTATCCACAGGTTCTTTGAACCTTCACGGTCGCCATGTAGTTTTCGTTGTTTAGCCATGTAGTTTTTGTTTAAGGTATAATCTTTATTGTGTTTTTTGTGTTTCGTTCGTGTAGACTTTATTCTTTGAAAGTCAAATCCAGAGTGATTTGATATTCTCTTGCTCGCGGCTGCGCTGCCTACAAAAGCTCGGCAGCGATCAGTCGCGGCTATATTCATATTCATATATATTTCTATGCTCGTATATAAGGCTGGTAGCGGCCCGAGCGTAAGGGTGTAAGTATGCATGGCTCATTTGTATGCGTTGTCAACACATGGGAATTTGCTGACCAATGCACTTCCCAGGAGTGAGGCTTTAAGGCATATATATATGACTGGATATTTGGCCGGGGCATTATGTTTATATAACAACACTGTAGCACAATATTGTATTGCTACAGTGGATGCTTCCTATAATGACCCATGCATACTACAATACACTATTAATTTTTTGTTCGTGTTTATTTTACTCAAGGTTTCTTATGGATTTTTCTGTTTTCAAATATTTCTTAACTAGCTTACATTAAAATCATTTCGGCGTGCTATCGTGACGATAGGTTCGGCTGATTCCTTTTTGTCCCACGCAGCAACGATTCCTCCTGTGTGTGGGTCTACTACGGAGCCTCCTCTATACCTGGATCACGTTCCCTCTGAACGGGTACTGAAGGGATCACGGCGATAAAAGTTGGAGCCTGGTTTTTCGTCTAGGTACAATTCCTTTAGGAGTGCGTTGTAGAGTTTCTTTTTTAACGGCACTTTTCCACTTCCGAATCGCGGTGTTTGGCGTTTTCTTAATTAATTGAAGATATAGCCGAACGTCGGAATTTTTTTACTGATTTGAACGAGATTCGGAACTTGTATCCTTTCGCGGTTTTTCACCAGGTCCCTGCTCGGGCGCCAGTTAAAAAGATTTTATTAATATTCTTTAAAAAAAAGAAATTAATCTTTTTCACATTTTGTTTATTTGAGTATCGGATTAGAACTGACAATTATGATTCTTATAATCAATAAATAAACCTATGCGTTGCTCCATCGCTGCCGCGATCTCGGTCGCGGTTACTGCTGCTGCTGGCGTCCCTCGATGTCATTGGTAGCTGATGTTGTTGCTGTAGCTTAAGTCCATATCTTCATTGCTGATTGGTCAATGCAAGTGCATTGTGTTGTTGGTGGATGCACTTGCCATTAAGTTCAGTGAGCTTTGCCAAATATTTGGGTGTTTTCTTTCTTTTGGCTTTCCCACGATCGCAAGCATAACACAGCCACACAAAAAAAAAAAAGTGTCCGGGTTGGGAGATCAGAGTACCCTATCCCCATTATTTTGGACCGCTAAACACGAATCTGAAGTCCGTTTTGGTCCTGCACGTGTACGTTTCTTCCTAACCTCAAAAAAAGTTTCACAACAATTTTTTGAAAATTCGTCCGCCATATTGGATCCGCCATATTGAAGTTTGAAAATCTGACTTCAAATTCGTAATCAGCGACCCTAAAAACCCCTGGGTACCCAGTTTCATGAAAATCCAATAAATTAAAAAAAAAATTCGCATACCTCCAAAAATGTGAAACTTTTTTTGAGGTTAGGAAGAAACGTACACGACCAAAACGGACTTCAGATTCGTGTTCAGCGGTCCAAAATACATGGGGATAGGGTACTCTGATCTCCCAACCCGGACACTTTTTTTTTTGTGTGTGGCTGTGTAATAAGTGCTTACTCAGCGCACGTGTCTTTCGATCCGTGTGACCCTTATTGGTGCCACGGCATCATATTGCATCCGGTGCACGGTGCACTCAATGCGTTTATGTAAGCTCTTTTGCAGTTGTTATTGAGAACTTATGTGCTTGGACCTAGCGTTTTATTAATAATCTCTAGTGTTTGACATTTTAGGTGTTAACTCTTCCCCCCTTAAACGCGGGCGTCCTCGTTCGCAACGTAGAACAGAACAGGGTTAGGTGGGGTTGGATCCGCCGGTGTTTTTGTCGTTTTCGGGGCGGCTTCTTTTGGTCTGCATCTTCTAACTAGCATTATGATCAGACTTACGATCATTATGAGCAGGATAGTGGCTGACGTATAATTTACGGAAGCCTCGATTGTCTTCTCTTCTTTAATTTTTTTCAGAATCTTAGTGTTATTTATGTTTAATTCTTTGATTAATTGAAGGGAGAGGACTTCGTTAATTTTAGGGTTTACCGCTGACAGTTGGAAAAGCGGAGGTTCGGGGTCTACCACAGTGACCTCTTCCGTTCTGTAGATGTTTTCGCCGATCTGTACCGTGGAGTTCCTGTGCTGGATGATGAAGGATCCTTGAAGATTAAGGTTCTTTCCCTCCGAAGAAACCATTTCGTTAAAGTCGTTCAGCATCAGTGTTCCTGGTAGTAATTCCTCAAAATTAGGCACATGTTGGCTGTTTATTGCCTTGCATTCCTGTGGTCTTAGGTTTAATAGAGCGTTTACGCAAGTGCCATTGCTTAAGTCTAACAGTTTATCCTTAACACAAATGGTTCTATCATTATGCGATTCACATGGTTTTGATATCGCGAATAGTTTCTTTTTACATTCTAACAAGTTTTCATATTTTATGTCATATATTACATGGGCCTTTTTTACTGCTTTGACTAATAGGGTTCTACAGATTTCATTACTTATTATTGGGATACTTATGATATACAGAAGAGCTTTATTATTCGATGCAAGTTTGACTTTTGAAAATTCTAGTAATTCTTCCACATTAATTAACAGATTATTTCCTTTATTAAAAATTTGTTCTAAAATATTGGTTTCTATTGTTGAGAATATAAAAGAGTTTATAATATTTGTTTTGGCCCAAGTTATTGCGTGTAGTATATTAGATATTTCTTCTTTTACTATTTGAATTCTATATCTGAGGATATTTACCTCTTCATTAATTATTTCGTTTGAATTATTAGTTATTTTTAAAATGGCATTCGTTACGTTACTTATTTGATTAATTTTCTCACTTAATTTTTTATTTATTATAACCTGCTGATAATTATTATTTTCTAATTGTCCGTTTATTTTGTTCTTTAGTATTTCATGATCATGGCGGTCCGGTGTTCCTGCCAATCATTTGGCAGGTAGGGGTATAGATGGTGTGATGGTGTGAGGCTGTTTAGTCCTTTGTTAAGTTCGTCAAATGTATTGTCGTATTCTTTTAGGTCGAATGTATGGATGATTTTGAATGTTCCCTCTTGTTTGGCCGCAAGTCCAGTCTCAAGTGATCACTTGTGAATTTGAATAATCAAGGACTGTAAACACGCTGAGGAAAGTTGGTATGAATAGTCTGAAAGCTAGTTTCTGATGTTATTCTTGTGTATTATTTTCCCGGATGGATTTTTTGTTGTAGTGTTATTATTTTCTTTGACTGTTTCTTTTTTATAGCGTGGGGAAGCTTGGTACCTAGTCTTTTGTCGATTTTTACATGAATTGTATCTTCTGTCTCATATTGTTTTGGCTGTATTTTATCCTGATTATGGTATTCTTAGTCGGCTACCTGTTTTTTTTTTATTTTTTCCCTGATTTCGGTCCTCCGTTTCTCTATGTCCTCTGTGGTGTTCGGAGTGAAACACCTCAACTGGTTTTTCCTTTATTACTGAATGGATGGACCCATTATATTCTTCGACTGATTTGAAAATTAGGTCTTCGAATGTCATACTCCCGTTGTCTTTTTGAATGCATCTCATGATTTCTGAAAGTGTTGAATGAAATCGTTCTTCCTGACCATTACTGGTTGAAGCGTATGGGGCTGTTGTATGGACTGATATTTTAAGTTGATCTTCTAAAAGGAATCGAATCGCTGCAGAGTTTAAAGCGCGTTCGTTGTCCATTACTACCCACTTGGGCGTGCCGAATGCTATCAGCATTTCTCTTAAAGGCGCTTTAATGCCCTCAGAGGCCCTTGAGTTTAATATCTTGATTTGGGCGTATTTTGAGAACTTCTCGACCAGTTAGAATATTATTTTTTTCTGTAATATAAATGTCTATGTGGATGATTTCTCCTGGGTACTTAGGGATGGGAGTTGGTTGGATTGCCCCCTTTGATGGGTGTCTATCGTATTTGGATTCTCTACATGTTTGACAGGATTGGACTATTGCCTGAATTTTCTTTTGAGCTTGTGGGAAGAAGTATTTTTTAAGAATTTGTATTTTGTTTTCTTTTGCGTCTCTGTGTGCCCTTTTGTGCTCTAATGCAATGATCTGATTCTGGGTTGTTTCTGATGGTACGTCTTCAACTTGATTACTAGTAAACATAACTTTGTAAGACTTGAAGTGCGTAGGATAAATAGTTTTAATTTTTCTCATTATTTCTTCTGAAGTATAGATACCATTGATAATTCTGGGATCTAATCGGGCTTGGAGTATATTAATGATTTCCTGTTCTATTATTATGAATTCTAATGAAATTATATGAAGTAGCTTTTAGGGAGATTTTTATAGAATATATAATCACCCAATAGGGAAAAATGAATCAAGTTTACTCCAAATTATTTTTTTTAGTATTTGGAACTCAATGAAGGCTTAAGAGCTTTACAGATCCGCTACCGAAAGTTCAAATAGCCATGCTGGAACCACAATAAGTATCGCATAGGATTGTGATATGGGGCAAATCAAACGTCGTAGATATCGCCAAGGTCGAGTGGGTTTAGAATAGGGTGTAATGAACATCTAATACCCTACAACGGATAAGAGTCATTCTCTCTCATTATTTCTTCTATTTGCCTTTTAGGTGATTTGTTTCTATAGTTTTCTTTTGGGTGTGATTCGTTAGGACATTCATCCGGGGTTTTTTTTTATTAATTTGCATCTAGCTAGTGCACTTAAATTTATTTTGATGATGTGTTGTATGGATACGTGAATAGAACCACCCCCATTCGTCGAGCTTAGTCTAAGATCACAAGAAGTGCACGCCCTTTACTCCCATCCATACGTCTCCAAGATGTATCCTCTGGACCTTGCAGTAGATCTCGCAATTTGGTTCTGTTTAAGTATAGCCCGTACACCCCCACGTTACAAGTTGGCTAACAACGTAGGGAGTTCAAACCACACCCACACATAACAATCTGAACGCTCATAATCTGTCAGAAGAGCAGAGGAAAATTCTGCAGACGGTAGTGGAAAGTTTCCATCTTTTGAAGTCTCGGGATTAGGCAAAACTATTCTGCATCCGCACCAAATTGACGTTGGGGAAGCGAAACCCATTAAACTGACACATTTTCCGGTTTCACCAGCCGTAGAGAAATTACTTTATGCAGGGAATTATCCCACAAATTGGCGGCATCCTCAGTCGATTGCCCAAAGCCGTTTTTATCAGCAGTTTAGAGCTTAAGGACGCATTTCGGCAGATACCTTTAGTTCAAGTGTCCAGGGATAAGATAGCCTTCACGATCCCTGGTCGTCCACTCTACCAGTTTAAGGTGATGCCGTTTGGACTCTGTAATACAGGCCAAACTATGTCACGACTTATGGATAAGGTTATTCCGGCTTCCCTACGGAACGTGGTCTTCATCTATCTTGATGATCTTCTAATACTTTTCGAAAATCTTGAAGCGCATATGGAAATACTTAGAACAGTCGCAGATTGCATCCGAACAGCTGGTCTGACTATTAATGTCAAGAAAAGTCATTTTTGCGTGCAACAGGTCAAATATTTGGGGCATGTGGTTGGGGAAGGTGTTATACGCACAGACCCAGATAAAGTGGCGGCAATAGATAGGTTTCCACTACCGAAAACTCTTAAGAGTCTGAGAAGCTTTTTGGGTATGGCTGGCTGGTACCGAAAGTTTTTTGACAATTTCGCTGCATATTCCGCACCTTTGACCGATTTGTTGAAAACAAAGTGGAAGTTCCAGATGACGGATAAGGGAAAAATGGCACGTGATGAATTAAAGTCTAGATTGTGTTCAGCACCAGTTCTTAGGAGTCCGGATTTTTGTAAGCCTTTTTTTAGGAGTAGGAGACGTTTTGGTCCAAAAGACAAAGGATGGAGATGAGTAACCAATCGCTTATGTGTCTAAAAAGCTTGACAAATCCCATCGAAATTACTCTGTAACAGAACAGGAGTGTCTTCCGGCAATAATAAGTGTGAAACGCTTTTGTACTTACGTAGAAGAATCGTAAAGGGTCGCTGAATGTCGTTCCGGATGCCCTTACCGCCTCTGAACTTTTTTGAAAATCCGAGTATATGAGTTTGATGGATAGTTTTAAAGCCAATAATGTGAAATTCCCTGACATAAAGGTTGTGGACGGATTAGTATATAGGCGCTCAGAACATGCAACAGGTGAGCCGCTCTACGACGTATACATTTGGAAGCTGTGGGTGCCCGTACAACTGGTACACGAAATTTTGAAGAACACGTATGATCATCCGCTTGCATCTCACGGCGGAGTTCACAAGACTCTTGAGCGAGTAAGACGCTATTATTACTGGCCCGTTTAGTGGGAGACGTTAAGGCGTATATTGGTGGGTGTGAATCTTGTAAGACCTCTAAGGCACCCAACAGTCCTTTAAGACCTCCGATGGGTAAGGCTCCAGAGTCTGAAAGATTCTTTCAACGGATTTATATTGATTTATTGGGTCCATATCCTCGTTCATGGAGTGGGAATATAGCTATCTTTATAGTCTTAGACCACTTTTCAAAATTTGTATTTGTCAAAGCCGTTAAGAAACTGGAAGCAGCAGTTGTGATTAAGCAAATACTTCAGACCGCATTAACCGATCAATAATTACGGCAATTCGATCTTATGTTGATGTCAGCCAAAAAGACTGGGACGCAAATTTAAGCAGCATTTGCTATGCTTTAAGGTCATCCTTAAAAAATTAGTCGGACGCTTTCATGCAAAAGATTTGCGCCAGTAATTATGGCGGGATCTGCCTTGGTAAATTTACCCCCAAGTCAGATCTTGGTGGGGGGTGTTGTAACGGCTAGATTTAAAAAGAAGGGATTTAGGAATACGCCATCTAGCGGGGGATAGTTCTACCACTCTAGTATTGCCTTATGGGGGTTACAAATCACCCACAGGTCGTCAGAATTCGTATGCAAACTATCGATAAAATGTAAAATGATCGCAAGGTAAAATATATATATATATAAATTATATGTTTTAATTCCCGATTTAAAATGAAAAAATAAAAATTAGGATTTTTATTTTATAAATTTTATTATTAAATTCAAGAATGAGTTATAAAGATATCCTATTGGATTGATCGTTGATTATAAACTAATTTTACAAATTCAATTTTCTTATAACTATAGCTTTTATCGGTGACAGCGACGCTGGCAGCATAGATGGACTTTGGTTGAATAGTTTTGATTGGTCAGAGCTTTATGCTGACATGTAGGTTCCCAGGATGGGCACTTGTTTATGAATTTGGAGCAAAAGGGGTTTGATGTTTACGTCTACTGTCGTCGATAAAGGCGTGTGAATGGTTTATGTCTATGTTTATGTCTGGATGCCAATGATAATGCTATGGGAAAGGGTTTGTGTCTAGCCTATTTGAATTATTCCCACAGTAGGCTCTGGAATGTTGTTTATACACGATTTGATAGGTATGGCAGGGTATACTGGTTTTATGGGGGATTCGTTATCTAGGGTATTTGCAGATACATTAAGTGTATCTGTGGATACACTACTCGCCCCTCCTTTAGAAATTTCAACATCCTTGTTGAATTCGACAACAATTTCCTTGTGGTTGGCTAAACGCTTATAAGTGAATATTACATAAATTGTTATGCTTACAACTATAAGTATTAGGCTTATAAATACAATCCATTTGTAGACAATATCTTGTTTTTGTTGATTGATTAATGATTCTTTAAGTTTTAAAATTGGTGTTGGTTCATGTAGAGTTACATTGGTACTTGACAATATTATTTTATATTCATTTATATTCTTTGAAGTAGTGAATTTGATATTTCTTATTTCAAGTGTACATTGGCTTAATTGTATAATATTATTTCCTTCAATTGTTTTATTAAATAATTCACAATTTTGGTTAATTTGCGTTTTACTTAAATTATATGTTATTATAATATTTGGTTCAATGTATTTTATAAATTCTTTTTCTGAAATAAAAGTGTGTTGACAAATTGCTAATTGATTTGTAAGGATCTTTGAAATACATTGGTCAGTTACTAAATATTTTTGATCCATTACATCCACTAAAGGATTTGCAGAATTTTCCAAATAATAAACACTTTTATTATTATTCATAAAATATTCAAATTTATCATTTATGTCAATTTGGCGGCCTAAATTATCTGGATATTTAATTATTCTGTATTTTTGAGTTTCATTAAAAGATGTTGGTATATGGGCTAAAATAAAAGTATTTTTGGTTTGACTGCATATCCAAGCTGAAGTCTTTATTGATAATAATTTTTCTTCATTAATGTCATCTAACTCTTCATGTTTTAATATTTTAGGATTAAATATTCCAATTCTTGTTAACTGAATCCCCATTTGTAAATCTTCAATGTATTCTAGAAAAATGTGTAAAGAATATCTAAAAAGGTGCAAGGCCTCATTTTCCTCTTCTTCCCGTATTAATTTATTTATGTCTTCTGTATGTTTATTTATTATACCAATGATTTCATTAAATTCTGAATTTTCTATCATATTTTCTTTTATATTATTTAATTTTATTTCTAAATCTTTTTTATCTTCTTCTGTTAGTGTACCAAACAAATATTTGTGAGCTGATCCTACAATATTTACTAGTCCCCGTTTTTGTCTATTTGATGGGATAATCCCTTTTATTTCATGTTTTAATTGTTTAAGTGCTAAAGCTATATCTGGAATTGTTTTATATAAATTTTCATATTTTATAAATTCTTGGTATGTATTTAATATTTTTGTTTGATTTATTTCTATCATGTGATGTTCGTAATTAAGAGGTATTTTTATAGTTCCTGTATTCAATAGTAAATAGCCATTTTTTGAAGTAATTGGGACAATACTAATTTGTTGAGCCGTTATTAATGGTAACGTTGTCCATGGTACTATTATTATCACTTTCAATATCAGAGTCAGAATTTTCAACATTTCTGGAATAACGAGAAAAATTGCGTTTTTTAAGTTTTTTAAATTTACTTTTGTGTTTTATTACTTTGTGACCCCTATTTATTTCCTGCCAGTGTTTTTCATCTTTTTGTAAAATTTTTCCTGTTTTCTTAAATGGATTAACAAGTTTCGGCTTACGTTTCATATCTTTTTCAACTTTTGCATAATTTAAATCTACCTCATACTCTTCCCGTTTTTCATTAATTTTATCAATTTTTGATTCTTTTATTTTTTGGAAATTTTTATTAGGTTTCATACCGAAAATAAATATTTCAGCAGGGGTTCTACCTGTAGTGTCATGTGTTATTTCATGATTATAAACATATGTAGCTTTTTCGATATTCATGAGCTTGTCTTCCGCATCATTAAGTGTATTTATGGTTCGTAATTTTTCATTAATTGTTTTGTGAACTCTTTCTATATCAGCTATACCATTCTTGCTGCTAGTAATTTCGATCTCAATATTTTCTTTTTCTAACCAATTTTGTAATGATTTGCATACTAATCCGGGATCTTGATCCATTTTTATTATTTTTGGTTTACCTAACATATTAAATATTTTAAGTAACGCTTTTTTACTTTCGATCCAATCTGTGGTATGAGTTTCTATAATTGAAACAAATTTTGAATAGATATCAATACAAGTTAAAAATTTTCTTTGATCAATAAAATAATAGTCAATTACATATTTTTCACGTATATTTTTACTTTCAGGTGTTTTTTCAAATGTTAATGCTACTTTTCTATGTTCTGCCTTGCATAAATTACAAATATCGCATTTATTAATTATATTTTGGATTAATTTTTGTGCATCTGGAAAATAGTATTTAGCTTTAAAATCGTCATATGTTTTTTTAATACCTTGATGAATAGTTTTCTCATGAATATTAATTATCGTTTCGTGAAACTCTGCGTAGGTAGATATATTTGGAATTATTACTGATGTTTTCATTAATTTTGTTCCCAAATTTGGTTTAATTAATTCCATGAAAGCCCTTTGAAATATTGCGAAATCTTCGTCATTATTTATGTACATTACAAAATTGTGTCCACATACAAATTTAAGAATAATGTCTTTTGCTATACGTTCCGTCATGTTACTATATTTTATTGTATTAATTGTTTTATTAAAATTCCGGACTAATTCATTACTATCTTCATTTCCCTTTTCAAATATTAATTGATGACTGAAAACATTAATGGGACGCTCTGTAATCTGAATACAATTGCCATTGTCTTCCTGGGCGCTATGTATAGTAGCTCCTGTGCTTTGTAAATCATCTTCGTTTTGAAATGTTTCTTCTAGATGTTCATTATTTGATTCTTTTTTAGGTAGCCTAGATAAGGCGTCTGCTACATAATTTTCCTTTCCTTTAATGTAATTCATACCACAATCATATTGACTAAGATATATTTTCCATTTTTGCAATTTCATATTAGGTTCTTTAATATTGTGTAACCAAACTAGTGGTTTATGATCGGATGTAATTTTAAATTTTCTTCCAAATAGATAGGGTCGGAAGTACTTAGTTGCCCAGACTACGGCTAATAACTCTTTTTCGATAGTTGAATAATTTATTTCATGATCATTTAATGTTCTACTTGCATAGCAAACTGGTCTACCTTCTTGAGCTAGGACAGCTCCTAAAGCATAATTACTAGCATCAGCAGTTAATTCAAATGTTTTTTCAAAATCTGGATATCTAAGGATTGGATCATTTGTTATTAGTGTTTTTAATTTTTCAAATGCTTCAACGTAATTATTATCTTTGACATTTATTTTTGAACCCTTCTTAAGGCACTGGGTCATTGGTTTAGCAATTTTTGCAAATTCTCTAACAAACTTTCGGTAAAATCCACAAAGACCAATAAATGATTTAATTTGTTTAGGAGTACTTGGAATTTTAAAATCGTGAATAGCTTGAATTTTATTTGGGTTTGTTTTAATTCCTTCAGTAGTAATTATATGGCCTAAAAATTCTGTTTCTCTTTTCATGAATTCGCATTTATCTAATTGAAGTTTAAGATTGGATTTTCTTAATCGGACGAAGACTTTTTGAAGGGACTGAATATGTTCTTGTAAGGAGGTCGAAAATATAATAATATCATCTAAATATACTAGGCAATGAGTTCCTATTATATCGTGAAGAATATTATTCATACATCGCTGGAATGTAGCAGGAGCATTTTTTAGACCGAAAGGCATTCTAGTATATTCATAGTGTCCTTTCTTGGTGGAAAAGGCTGTTTTTTGAATTGATCTTGGGTCCATTTCAATTTGATGGAATCCCTTTGCCAGATCTAACGTTGTAAAATATTGACATTTTCCTAACTTATCTAGTATTTCATCCATATTGGGAATGGGGAATTTATCGTCAATAGTTATCTCGTTAAGTCCTCTGTAATCAATAGCCATACGAAATTTTGGAATGCCCGATGCATCCATTTTCTTGGGTACTATTACTATAGGACTACAATAAGGAGATTTAGATTTGCGGACAATACCTTGTTTAATCATATCTGCTATTTGGTTTTCTACTTCATTGTCATAAATATAGGGATAAGTATATGGTCTTCTATAAATGGGATCTTCATGTTTAGTTTTTATTTTATGTTTGATTTCATTTGTGAAGGTCAAATTGTCACCCTCATGATACTGAATATCAAAGAATTTGGACATTAGAGAATGTAGTGCCGATTTTTCCTCACTGTTGAGATGATCATCTCGAATATAACTAGTTTTTAATTCTGTTTCCAATGCGTAAATGTGTTCTTCATCCTCTAACATGTTTGTATAATTTTTGTTATGTTCCTTTATTATATTGATCATTGGAAATTCGTAATTATTTAGTTTAACAGTATTCTTTCCAAAATCTATTTTGGCTGATGTAAGGTTTAAAATATTACGTCCTAAAAGAAAATCGTAATGATTGGAAAATTCTTTGACAAAAAATTTTTGTTTTGATTTAAATAATTTTGGAATTATAAATTCAATGGATTTATTCAAAGTGACTGAATTTCCTACTGTTTGAACTTTTATATTATTCTCTTTAATTGGATATTTTAAAAAATCTTCATTTATTAAACTTATACTGGAACCTGTGTCAATAAGGCAAATGCATGGTCTATTATCAATTTTTATTTTTATTGCTGTTGTGTTTCTTCCGAGGCTTGTGTCTGAAAATTTTCAACTATTTCCATTGGTTCTGGTCTATTCTGTTGGTCTGATTGTTTTTGAGGAACATTAACAGACCGATTATAATTTGGAGAGTTTTGACCTGAAGGATTTTGAGAGTATCTATAATTATTATTATAGTTTGAATTAAAATTTCTATTTGAATCAAAAGTATTTTGTCTTTGTTGATAATTATATGTCCCACGATTATTATAATTTTGACTCCTATTGTTTCCTACATTCTGATTGAAATTTTGGTTTCTGTCCCTTTGATTATTATTAGAATTATTAGTATTAGAAGTATTAGATGTGGAGACCATTGGTATATTATATCGATTTTCAACACTTCGGGAAAAATTATATATATCATCATCATCATAAAGACCTACAGCTTGAGCAGCTTGTTTTAATTTAGTTGGAGTTGATATATCGTATTTGCATATAGATATGTACACTCGTAATGGTAATTTTTCACGAATTACTTCTGCTATATGATCACCTAATATTCTTGAAAATATAACAGTGTTTGCTGCATTATTATCCAGACTTAACTTATTACAAATTTTACTTGTCTGTTTGTCTAAATCAGGTGCAGGAGTGCAGGTCCAACGATGAGGTTTAGGATAGCTCCTTGAATGATATCATTCTGAGTAGACGATGTTGTTTTGTATTGGGTAATCAAGTTATCAACACTTTTTATAAATAGCGCTAAATACATTGTATCACCATCAAATTTGTCAATTTGTTTTAGTTGCATGAAGAAATGATTCATATTGCTGTCAGACAGGATGTGCCTTGCTGCAGCTGATGTGGATGCTTGTTCAGATTGCATTTTAAAGTTTATTTATTTAATTTGGTATATATATGTTTTTTATTTTTTAAATTGTCTTGATTATGTTAATAATTTTATTTTATTTGTTTATTTCAAATAGACATTAGAAATCCTCATTCGTGATTTGACTAATGCTGAGTTCCCTGGTATTAAAAATTTTTTTATGTAATGTTTGTTGCACTTCACACTAGAAATCCTCATTCGTGATTTCACTAATGTTTAGAAATGTTTATAGATTCGTTTTGCGGAATTTTCGGAAACTTTTTTTGAGGTTAGGAAGAAACGTACACGACCAAAACGGACTTCAGATTCGTGTTCAGCGGTCCAAAATACATGGGGATAGGGTACTCTGATCTCCCAACCCGGACACTTTTTTTTTTGTGTGTGGCTGTGTAATAAGTGCTTACTCAGCGCACGTGTCTTTCGATCCGTGTGACCCTTATTGGTGCCACGGCATCATATTGCATCCGGTGCACGGTGCACTCAATGCGTTTATGTAAGCTCTTTTGCAGTTGTTATTGAGAACTTATGTGCTTGGACCTAGCGTTTTATTAATAATCTCTAGTGTTTGACATTTTAGGTGTTAACTCTTCCCCCCTTAAACGCGGGCGTCCTCGTTCGCAACGTAGAACAGAACAGGGTTAGGTGGGGTTGGATCCGCCGGTGTTTTTGTCGTTTTCGGGGCGGCTTCTTTTGGTCTGCATCTTCTAACTAGCATTATGATCAGACTTACGATCATTATGAGCAGGATAGTGGCTGACGTATAATTTACGGAAGCCTCGATTGTCTTCTCTTCTTTAATTTTTTTCAGAATCTTAGTGTTATTTATGTTTAATTCTTTGATTAATTGAAGGGAGAGGACTTCGTTAATTTTAGGGTTTACCGCTGACAGTTGGAAAAGCGGAGGTTCGGGGTCTACCACAGTGACCTCTTCCGTTCTGTAGATGTTTTCGCCGATCTGTACCGTGGAGTTCCTGTGCTGGATGATGAAGGATCCTTGAAGATTAAGGTTCTTTCCCTCCGAAGAAACCATTTCGTTAAAGTCGTTCAGCATCAGTGTTCCTGGTAGTATCCTCAAAATTAGGCACATGTTGGCTGTTTATTGCCTTGCATTCCTGTGGTCTTAGGTTTAATAGAGCGTTTACGCAAGTGCCATTGCTTAAGTCTAACAGTTTATCCTTAACACAAATGGTTCTATCATTATGCGATTCACATGGTTTTGATATCGCGAATAGTTTCTTTTTACATTCTAACAAGTTTTCATATTTTATGTCATATATTACATGGGCCTTTTTTACTGCTTTGACTAATAGGGTTCTACAGATTTCATTACTTATTATTGGGATACTTATGATATACAGAAGAGCTTTATTATTCGATGCAAGTTTGACTTTTGAAAATTCTAGTAATTCTTCCACATTAATTAACAGATTATTTCCTTTATTAAAAATTTGTTCTAAAATATTGGTTTCTATTGTTGAGAATATAAAAGAGTTTATAATATTTGTTTTGGCCCAAGTTATTGCGTGTAGTATATTAGATATTTCTTCTTTTACTATTTGAATTCTATATCTGAGGATATTTACCTCTTCATTAATTATTTCGTTTGAATTATTAGTTATTTTTAAAATGGCATTCGTTACGTTACTTATTTGATTAATTTTCTCACTTAATTTTTTATTTATTATAACCTGCTGATAATTATTATTTTCTAATTGTCCGTTTATTTTGTTCTTTAGTATTTCATGATCATGGCGGTCCGGTGTTCCTGCCAATCATTTGGCAGGTAGGGGTATAGATGGTGTGATGGTGTGAGGCTGTTTAGTCCTTTGTTAAGTTCGTCAAATGTATTGTCGTATTCTTTTAGGTCGAATGTATGGATGATTTTGAATGTTCCCTCTTGTTTGGCCGCAAGTCCAGTCTCAAGTGATCACTTGTGAATTTGAATAATCAAGGACTGTAAACACGCTGAGGAAAGTTGGTATGAATAGTCTGAAAGCTAGTTTCTGATGTTATTCTTGTGTATTATTTTCCCGGATGGATTTTTTGTTGTAGTGTTATTATTTTCTTTGACTGTTTCTTTTTTATAGCGTGGGGAAGCTTGGTACCTAGTCTTTTGTCGATTTTTACATGAATTGTATCTTCTGTCTCATATTGTTTTGGCTGTATTTTATCCTGATTATGGTATTCTTAGTCGGCTACCTGTTTTTTTTTTATTTTTTCCCTGATTTCGGTCCTCCGTTTCTCTATGTCCTCTGTGGTGTTCGGAGTGAAACACCTCAACTGGTTTTTCCTTTATTACTGAATGGATGGACCCATTATATTCTTCGACTGATTTGAAAATTAGGTCTTCGAATGTCATACTCCCGTTGTCTTTTTGAATGCATCTCATGATTTCTGAAAGTGTTGAATGAAATCGTTCTTCCTGACCATTACTGGTTGAAGCGTATGGGGCTGTTGTATGGACTGATATTTTAAGTTGATCTTCTAAAAGGAATCGAATCGCTGCAGAGTTTAAAGCGCGTTCGTTGTCCATTACTACCCACTTGGGCGTGCCGAATGCTATCAGCATTTCTCTTAAAGGCGCTTTAATGCCCTCAGAGGCCCTTGAGTTTAATATCTTGATTTGGGCGTATTTTGAGAACTTCTCGACCAGTTAGAATATTATTTTTTTCTGTAATATAAATGTCTATGTGGATGATTTCTCCTGGGTACTTAGGGATGGGAGTTGGTTGGATTGCCCCCTTTGATGGGTGTCTATCGTATTTGGATTCTCTACATGTTTGACAGGATTGGACTATTGCCTGAATTTTCTTTTGAGCTTGTGGGAAGAAGTATTTTTTAAGAATTTGTATTTTGTTTTCTTTTGCGTCTCTGTGTGCCCTTTTGTGCTCTAATGCAATGATCTGATTCTGGGTTGTTTCTGATGGTACGTCTTCAACTTGATTACTAGTAAACATAACTTTGTAAGACTTGAAGTGCGTAGGATAAATAGTTTTAATTTTTCTCATTATTTCTTCTGAAGTATAGATACCATTGATAATTCTGGGATCTAATCGGGCTTGGAGTATATTAATGATTTCCTGTTCTATTATTATGAATTCTAATGAAATTATATGAAGTAGCTTTTAGGGAGATTTTTATAGAATATATAATCACCCAATAGGGAAAAATGAATCAAGTTTACTCCAAATTATTTTTTTTAGTATTTGGAACTCAATGAAGGCTTAAGAGCATTACAGATCCGCTACCGAAAGTTCAAATAGCCATGCTGGAACCACAATAAGTATCGCATAGGATTGTGATATGGGGCAAATCAAACGTCGTAGATATCGCCAAGGTCGAGTGGGTTTAGAATAGGGTGTAATGAACATCTAATACCCTACAACGGATAAGAGTCATTCTCTCTCATTATTTCTTCTATTTGCCTTTTAGGTGATTTGTTTCTATAGTTTTCTTTTGGGTGTGATTCGTTAGGACATTCATCCGGGGTTTTTTTTTATTAATTTGCATCTAGCTAGTGCACTTAAATTTATTTTGATGATGTGTTGTATGGATACGTGAATAGAACCACCCCCATTCGTCGAGCTTAGTCTAAGATCACAAGAAGTGCACGCCCTTTACTCCCATCCATACGTCTCCAAGATGTATCCTCTGGACCTTGCAGTAGATCTCGCAATTTGGTTCTGTTTAAGTATAGCCCGTACACCCCCACGTTACAAGTTGGCTAACAACGTAGGGAGTTCAAACCACACCCACACATAACAATCTGAACGCTCATAATCTGTCAGAAGAGCAGAGGAAAATTCTGCAGACGGTAGTGGAAAGTTTCCATCTTTTGAAGTCTCGGGATTAGGCAAAACTATTCTGCATCCGCACCAAATTGACGTTGGGGAAGCGAAACCCATTAAACTGACACATTTTCCGGTTTCACCAGCCGTAGAGAAATTACTTTATGCAGGGAATTATCCCACAAATTGGCGGCATCCTCAGTCGATTGCCCAAAGCCGTTTTTATCAGCAGTTTAGAGCTTAAGGACGCATTTCGGCAGATACCTTTAGTTCAAGTGTCCAGGGATAAGATAGCCTTCACGATCCCTGGTCGTCCACTCTACCAGTTTAAGGTGATGCCGTTTGGACTCTGTAATACAGGCCAAACTATGTCACGACTTATGGATAAGGTTATTCCGGCTTCCCTACGGAACGTGGTCTTCATCTATCTTGATGATCTTCTAATACTTTTCGAAAATCTTGAAGCGCATATGGAAATACTTAGAACAGTCGCAGATTGCATCCGAACAGCTGGTCTGACTATTAATGTCAAGAAAAGTCATTTTTGCGTGCAACAGGTCAAATATTTGGGGCATGTGGTTGGGGAAGGTGTTATACGCACAGACCCAGATAAAGTGGCGGCAATAGATAGGTTTCCACTACCGAAAACTCTTAAGAGTCTGAGAAGCTTTTTGGGTATGGCTGGCTGGTACCGAAAGTTTTTTGACAATTTCGCTGCATATTCCGCACCTTTGACCGATTTGTTGAAAACAAAGTGGAAGTTCCAGATGACGGATAAGGGAAAAATGGCACGTGATGAATTAAAGTCTAGATTGTGTTCAGCACCAGTTCTTAGGAGTCCGGATTTTTGTAAGCCTTTTTTTAGGAGTAGGAGACGTTTTGGTCCAAAAGACAAAGGATGGAGATGAGTAACCAATCGCTTATGTGTCTAAAAAGCTTGACAAATCCCATCGAAATTACTCTGTAACAGAACAGGAGTGTCTTCCGGCAATAATAAGTGTGAAACGCTTTTGTACTTACGTAGAAGAATCGTAAAGGGTCGCTGAATGTCGTTCCGGATGCCCTTACCGCCTCTGAACTTTTTTGAAAATCCGAGTATATGAGTTTGATGGATAGTTTTAAAGCCAATAATGTGAAATTCCCTGACATAAAGGTTGTGGACGGATTAGTATATAGGCGCTCAGAACATGCAACAGGTGAGCCGCTCTACGACGTATACATTTGGAAGCTGTGGGTGCCCGTACAACTGGTACACGAAATTTTGAAGAACACGTATGATCATCCGCTTGCATCTCACGGCGGAGTTCACAAGACTCTTGAGCGAGTAAGACGCTATTATTACTGGCCCGTTTAGTGGGAGACGTTAAGGCGTATATTGGTGGGTGTGAATCTTGTAAGACCTCTAAGGCACCCAACAGTCCTTTAAGACCTCCGATGGGTAAGGCTCCAGAGTCTGAAAGATTCTTTCAACGGATTTATATTGATTTATTGGGTCCATATCCTCGTTCATGGAGTGGGAATATAGCTATCTTTATAGTCTTAGACCACTTTTCAAAATTTGTATTTGTCAAAGCCGTTAAGAAACTGGAAGCAGCAGTTGTGATTAAGCAAATACTTCAGACCGCATTAACCGATCAATAATTACGGCAATTCGATCTTATGTTGATGTCAGCCAAAAAGACTGGGACGCAAATTTAAGCAGCATTTGCTATGCTTTAAGGTCATCCTTAAAAAATTAGTCGGACGCTTTCATGCAAAAGATTTGCGCCAGTAATTATGGCGGGATCTGCCTTGGTAAATTTACCCCCAAGTCAGATCTTGGTGGGGGGTGTTGTAACGGCTAGATTTAAAAAGAAGGGATTTAGGAATACGCCATCTAGCGGGGGATAGTTCTACCACTCTAGTATTGCCTTATGGGGGTTACAAATCACCCACAGGTCGTCAGAATTCGTATGCAAACTATCGATAAAATGTAAAATGATCGCAAGGTAAAATATATATATATATAAATTATATGTTTTAATTCCCGATTTAAAATGAAAAAATAAAAATTAGGATTTTTATTTTATAAATTTTATTATTAAATTCAAGAATGAGTTATAAAGATATCCTATTGGATTGATCGTTGATTATAAACTAATTTTACAAATTCAATTTTCTTATAACTATAGCTTTTATCGGTGACAGCGACGCTGGCAGCATAGATGGACTTTGGTTGAATAGTTTTGATTGGTCAGAGCTTTATGCTGACATGTAGGTTCCCAGGATGGGCACTTGTTTATGAATTTGGAGCAAAAGGGGTTTGATGTTTACGTCTACTGTCGTCGATAAAGGCGTGTGAATGGTTTATGTCTATGTTTATGTCTGGATGCCAATGATAATGCTATGGGAAAGGGTTTGTGTCTAGCCTATTTGAATTATTCCCACAGTAGGCTCTGGAATGTTGTTTATACACGATTTGATAGGTATGGCAGGGTATACTGGTTTTATGGGGGATTCGTTATCTAGGGTATTTGCAGATACATTAAGTGTATCTGTGGATACACTACTCGCCCCTCCTTTAGAAATTTCAACATCCTTGTTGAATTCGACAACAATTTCCTTGTGGTTGGCTAAACGCTTATAAGTGAATATTACATAAATTGTTATGCTTACAACTATAAGTATTAGGCTTATAAATACAATCCATTTGTAGACAATATCTTGTTTTTGTTGATTGATTAATGATTCTTTAAGTTTTAAAATTGGTGTTGGTTCATGTAGAGTTACATTGGTACTTGACAATATTATTTTATATTCATTTATATTCTTTGAAGTAGTGAATTTGATATTTCTTATTTCAAGTGTACATTGGCTTAATTGTATAATATTATTTCCTTCAATTGTTTTATTAAATAATTCACAATTTTGGTTAATTTGCGTTTTACTTAAATTATATGTTATTATAATATTTGGTTCAATGTATTTTATAAATTCTTTTTCTGAAATAAAAGTGTGTTGACAAATTGCTAATTGATTTGTAAGGATCTTTGAAATACATTGGTCAGTTACTAAATATTTTTGATCCATTACATCCACTAAAGGATTTGCAGAATTTTCCAAATAATAAACACTTTTATTATTATTCATAAAATATTCAAATTTATCATTTATGTCAATTTGGCGGCCTAAATTATCTGGATATTTAATTATTCTGTATTTTTGAGTTTCATTAAAAGATGTTGGTATATGGGCTAAAATAAAAGTATTTTTGGTTTGACTGCATATCCAAGCTGAAGTCTTTATTGATAATAATTTTTCTTCATTAATGTCATCTAACTCTTCATGTTTTAATATTTTAGGATTAAATATTCCAATTCTTGTTAACTGAATCCCCATTTGTAAATCTTCAATGTATTCTAGAAAAATGTGTAAAGAATATCTAAAAAGGTGCAAGGCCTCATTTTCCTCTTCTTCCCGTATTAATTTATTTATGTCTTCTGTATGTTTATTTATTATACCAATGATTTCATTAAATTCTGAATTTTCTATCATATTTTCTTTTATATTATTTAATTTTATTTCTAAATCTTTTTTATCTTCTTCTGTTAGTGTACCAAACAAATATTTGTGAGCTGATCCTACAATATTTACTAGTCCCCGTTTTTGTCTATTTGATGGGATAATCCCTTTTATTTCATGTTTTAATTGTTTAAGTGCTAAAGCTATATCTGGAATTGTTTTATATAAATTTTCATATTTTATAAATTCTTGGTATGTATTTAATATTTTTGTTTGATTTATTTCTATCATGTGATGTTCGTAATTAAGAGGTATTTTTATAGTTCCTGTATTCAATAGTAAATAGCCATTTTTTGAAGTAATTGGGACAATACTAATTTGTTGAGCCGTTATTAATGGTAACGTTGTCCATGGTACTATTATTATCACTTTCAATATCAGAGTCAGAATTTTCAACATTTCTGGAATAACGAGAAAAATTGCGTTTTTTAAGTTTTTTAAATTTACTTTTGTGTTTTATTACTTTGTGACCCCTATTTATTTCCTGCCAGTGTTTTTCATCTTTTTGTAAAATTTTTCCTGTTTTCTTAAATGGATTAACAAGTTTCGGCTTACGTTTCATATCTTTTTCAACTTTTGCATAATTTAAATCTACCTCATACTCTTCCCGTTTTTCATTAATTTTATCAATTTTTGATTCTTTTATTTTTTGGAAATTTTTATTAGGTTTCATACCGAAAATAAATATTTCAGCAGGGGTTCTACCTGTAGTGTCATGTGTTATTTCATGATTATAAACATATGTAGCTTTTTCGATATTCATGAGCTTGTCTTCCGCATCATTAAGTGTATTTATGGTTCGTAATTTTTCATTAATTGTTTTGTGAACTCTTTCTATATCAGCTATACCATTCTTGCTGCTAGTAATTTCGATCTCAATATTTTCTTTTTCTAACCAATTTTGTAATGATTTGCATACTAATCCGGGATCTTGATCCATTTTTATTATTTTTGGTTTACCTAACATATTAAATATTTTAAGTAACGCTTTTTTACTTTCGATCCAATCTGTGGTATGAGTTTCTATAATTGAAACAAATTTTGAATAGATATCAATACAAGTTAAAAATTTTCTTTGATCAATAAAATAATAGTCAATTACATATTTTTCACGTATATTTTTACTTTCAGGTGTTTTTTCAAATGTTAATGCTACTTTTCTATGTTCTGCCTTGCATAAATTACAAATATCGCATTTATTAATTATATTTTGGATTAATTTTTGTGCATCTGGAAAATAGTATTTAGCTTTAAAATCGTCATATGTTTTTTTAATACCTTGATGAATAGTTTTCTCATGAATATTAATTATCGTTTCGTGAAACTCTGCGTAGGTAGATATATTTGGAATTATTACTGATGTTTTCATTAATTTTGTTCCCAAATTTGGTTTAATTAATTCCATGAAAGCCCTTTGAAATATTGCGAAATCTTCGTCATTATTTATGTACATTACAAAATTGTGTCCACATACAAATTTAAGAATAATGTCTTTTGCTATACGTTCCGTCATGTTACTATATTTTATTGTATTAATTGTTTTATTAAAATTCCGGACTAATTCATTACTATCTTCATTTCCCTTTTCAAATATTAATTGATGACTGAAAACATTAATGGGACGCTCTGTAATCTGAATACAATTGCCATTGTCTTCCTGGGCGCTATGTATAGTAGCTCCTGTGCTTTGTAAATCATCTTCGTTTTGAAATGTTTCTTCTAGATGTTCATTATTTGATTCTTTTTTAGGTAGCCTAGATAAGGCGTCTGCTACATAATTTTCCTTTCCTTTAATGTAATTCATACCACAATCATATTGACTAAGATATATTTTCCATTTTTGCAATTTCATATTAGGTTCTTTAATATTGTGTAACCAAACTAGTGGTTTATGATCGGATGTAATTTTAAATTTTCTTCCAAATAGATAGGGTCGGAAGTACTTAGTTGCCCAGACTACGGCTAATAACTCTTTTTCGATAGTTGAATAATTTATTTCATGATCATTTAATGTTCTACTTGCATAGCAAACTGGTCTACCTTCTTGAGCTAGGACAGCTCCTAAAGCATAATTACTAGCATCAGCAGTTAATTCAAATGTTTTTTCAAAATCTGGATATCTAAGGATTGGATCATTTGTTATTAGTGTTTTTAATTTTTCAAATGCTTCAACGTAATTATTATCTTTGACATTTATTTTTGAACCCTTCTTAAGGCACTGGGTCATTGGTTTAGCAATTTTTGCAAATTCTCTAACAAACTTTCGGTAAAATCCACAAAGACCAATAAATGATTTAATTTGTTTAGGAGTACTTGGAATTTTAAAATCGTGAATAGCTTGAATTTTATTTGGGTTTGTTTTAATTCCTTCAGTAGTAATTATATGGCCTAAAAATTCTGTTTCTCTTTTCATGAATTCGCATTTATCTAATTGAAGTTTAAGATTGGATTTTCTTAATCGGACGAAGACTTTTTGAAGGGACTGAATATGTTCTTGTAAGGAGGTCGAAAATATAATAATATCATCTAAATATACTAGGCAATGGGTTCCTATTATATCGTGAAGAATATTATTCATACATCGCTGGAATGTAGCAGGAGCATTTTTTAGACCGAAAGGCATTCTAGTATATTCATAGTGTCCTTTCTTGGTGGAAAAGGCTGTTTTTTGAATTGATCTTGGGTCCATTTCAATTTGATGGAATCCCTTTGCCAGATCTAACGTTGTAAAATATTGACATTTTCCTAACTTATCTAGTATTTCATCCATATTGGGAATGGGGAATTTATCGTCAATAGTTATCTCGTTAAGTCCTCTGTAATCAATAGCCATACGAAATTTTGGAATGCCCGATGCATCCATTTTCTTGGGTACTATTACTATAGGACTACAATAAGGAGATTTAGATTTGCGGACAATACCTTGTTTAATCATATCTGCTATTTGGTTTTCTACTTCATTGTCATAAATATAGGGATAAGTATATGGTCTTCTATAAATGGGATCTTCATGTTTAGTTTTTATTTTATGTTTGATTTCATTTGTGAAGGTCAAATTGTCACCCTCATGATACTGAATATCAAAGAATTTGGACATTAGAGAATGTAGTGCCGATTTTTCCTCACTGTTGAGATGATCATCTCGAATATAACTAGTTTTTAATTCTGTTTCCAATGCGTAAATGTGTTCTTCATCCTCTAACATGTTTGTATAATTTTTGTTATGTTCCTTTATTATATTGATCATTGGAAATTCGTAATTATTTAGTTTAACAGTATTCTTTCCAAAATCTATTTTGGCTGATGTAAGGTTTAAAATATTACGTCCTAAAAGAAAATCGTAATGATTGGAAAATTCTTTGACAAAAAATTTTTGTTTTGATTTAAATAATTTTGGAATTATAAATTCAATGGATTTATTCAAAGTGACTGAATTTCCTACTGTTTGAACTTTTATATTATTCTCTTTAATTGGATATTTTAAAAAATCTTCATTTATTAAACTTATACTGGAACCTGTGTCAATAAGGCAAATGCATGGTCTATTATCAATTTTTATTTTTATTGCTGTTGTGTTTCTTCCGAGGCTTGTGTCTGAAAATTTTCAACTATTTCCATTGGTTCTGGTCTATTCTGTTGGTCTGATTGTTTTTGAGGAACATTAACAGACCGATTATAATTTGGAGAGTTTTGACCTGAAGGATTTTGAGAGTATCTATAATTATTATTATAGTTTGAATTAAAATTTCTATTTGAATCAAAAGTATTTTGTCTTTGTTGATAATTATATGTCCCACGATTATTATAATTTTGACTCCTATTGTTTCCTACATTCTGATTGAAATTTTGGTTTCTGTCCCTTTGATTATTATTAGAATTATTAGTATTAGAAGTATTAGATGTGGAGACCATTGGTATATTATATCGATTTTCAACACTTCGGGAAAAATTATATATATCATCATCATCATAAAGACCTACAGCTTGAGCAGCTTGTTTTAATTTAGTTGGAGTTGATATATCGTATTTGCATATAGATATGTACACTCGTAATGGTAATTTTTCACGAATTACTTCTGCTATATGATCACCTAATATTCTTGAAAATATAACAGTGTTTGCTGCATTATTATCCAGACTTAACTTATTACAAATTTTACTTGTCTGTTTGTCTAAATCAGGTGCAGGAGTGCAGGTCCAACGATGAGGTTTAGGATAGCTCCTTGAATGATATCATTCTGAGTAGACGATGTTGTTTTGTATTGGGTAATCAAGTTATCAACACTTTTTATAAATAGCGCTAAATACATTGTATCACCATCAAATTTGTCAATTTGTTTTAGTTGCATGAAGAAATGATTCATATTGCTGTCAGACAGGATGTGCCTTGCTGCAGCTGATGTGGATGCTTGTTCAGATTGCATTTTAAAGTTTATTTATTTAATTTGGTATATATATGTTTTTTATTTTTTAAATTGTCTTGATTATGTTAATAATTTTATTTTATTTGTTTATTTCAAATAGACATTAGAAATCCTCATTCGTGATTTGACTAATGCTGAGTTCCCTGGTATTAAAAATTTTTTTATGTAATGTTTGTTGCACTTCACACTAGAAATCCTCATTCGTGATTTCACTAATGTTTAGAAATGTTTATAGATTCGTTTTGCGGATACAATAAATTCGCGATGTATTTAGTTCGATACTTAAAACACGCGAGGATAATTGTATCCTACCGACTGCGCCAATTATATGTTTTAATTCCCGATTTAAAATAAAAAAATAAAAATTAGGATTTTTATTTTATAAATTTTATTATTAAATTCAAGAATGAGTTATAAAGATATCCTATTGGATTGATCGTTGATTATAAACTAATTTTACAAATTCAATTTTCTTATAACTATAGCTTTTATCGGTGACAGCGACGCTGGCAGCATAGATGGACTTTGGTTGAATAGTTTTGATTGGTCAGAGCTTTATGCTGACATGTAGGTTCCCAGGATGGGCACTTGTTTATGAATTTGGAGCAAAAGGGGTTTGATGTTTACGTCTACTGTCGTCGATAAAGGCGTGTGAATGGTTTATGTCTATGTTTATGTCTGGATGCCAATGATAATGCTATGGGAAAGGGTTTGTGTCTAGCCTATTTGAATTATTCCCACAGTAGGCTCTGGAATGTTGTTTATATACGATTTGATAGGTATGGCAGGGTATACTGGTTTTATGGGGGATTCGTTATCTAGGGTATTTGCAGATACATTAAGTGTATCTGTGGATACACTACTTATATATATATATATATATATATATATAAAACGGATATAACCTATCAAGCAGCCTGATGTCCCTCGTGGATTTCTTTTCTATCTGACCCACCAAAAGAAAGGTACAGCCAGTGAAGTGTTCTTGTATTAAGTAAACTCATCTAAGATCATAAGATCTGCCCTATTTCTAAAATGCGTGCAGATTACAAAGGAGGGAAATTCCCTGGCATCTATTTAACCATCCTGTGGTTCATCTGGGTGAGTTCTTGTGAAAGTGCTCTTTTTTGAGAAGGGTATTGACTCAGGTTTTCATATTTAGTTGGCCTACAAAAAATTGGAAAAGGGGCATGGGACAGCTTCATCACATAATATTGCTGATGATCGCAAGGTCCATAATTCTCAGTTGGAGGCTGTCATATCCATCCAGACCCAGAGAGCGCTCAAGCCAGGCGCCCATAGAGTGGGGGGAAACTTCTTTCCGAGACTGCGCGGAGGCGCACCTTTGGATTGCAGGATCGGGAGCCTTAACGGGTGGAGTAGCAGCCACCTTGGCAGCTGCAGACAGCGGCAGCAACGAAATCCCGGGCCCGATGAGGGATTAAAAAGAGCAGCTTTCGAAAATCCATCCTAACAAATGCCGTGGCCGTTCCAAAACAATGCCGAATAAAAACTGCATAAAACTAAAAGCTTGCGCAGAAGCTCCACCAAAGCTCCCAAAGTGCATGCGCTACAAAAGAACAACAAAGCGCATGCGAATCTGGAAGAATCAAAGAATAAGGATCTGCTGATAACGGGCAATTAGTGGACCGCTGCGGCTAGTTACACTGACAGAACTAATTAGTAATAATTACGATATTGATGCTGGCACAAGTCCCAATAAGTAGTTCCCTTTGATAGTGTATATTTACCTGTCGAATATCAAGAAGCTTTTAATAAAATTGTTGTATCTGAGGACTCAATCCATGGGAGAATTACCCTCAAATCGAATCTTGTCAATAGCAGACCCGTACGGTCTGAACCAATCGGTCTGAAATTTTTACACAAGCTTCTAATCTATATTTTCCATTAATTAAGCGAGGGATCCCCTTCCGATGAAAATTTCTACTTTTGTTAAAAAATAAAAAACCCGAATTTTGGTCGAAAAACAAATTTTTAACTTTGAGCACCCGACATTTATAATTCCTTCGATTAATCAATAGGAATTATAAATTGGGAGATTATTTATTTATTTGATTACATTCATTTGCCATTTGAATTTTTTATGATCCAGTCCAAAGATATCTGGTCACCGCAAGAGGCCTTTTTTGTCGAACTCTGCAAAATTGGCAAAATCAACGTGCCCTATAATTACTTTTGGCGAAAAAATAAGATAGCATAGTTTAAGAATGTCTTAATATACCTGCTAAGTTTAAAATCAATAAACCAAATGATTTTCTTAGAACAAATTTTTTGAAAAATACCTTTTTTCGGCCTCCTAACTGTATATAACCCCTTAAATCGCAGGCACCAGGACTTGTATGCTGCAGAGAATGGCAACCCAAAACAGGAGAAAGCTGCAGAAAGCAACTTAATAGAAGTTCGTTGGCTTGCTTCTCTGCTAACACCAAACCAGCTTGCAGTTTTTGTAACGCTCAAGACCATTTGGGCTCACTGCAGGCCGTTCGCTCGCCTTGCTGTAATGTAAAGGATTGAGTTTGCTAAGTCAGATTCCCTCTGTTTAAATTGCATCGATAAGCCTCCCTCTGTTCCAAATTGCACCGATTTACAGTTATCGTTACCATCACCAACAGAAAATCCTCCTCCAGCTTTACCGAATTATGGCCCTTCTACTTCACAAGCTTTGCATGCATCATCCCTAGAAAGGGTTTCCCAAACAAAAAATGGGAGCACACAATGAATTTAATTAATAAAGATCTTCAAAAAAAAAAAAAAGTAAAGAAAAGTTCACCACTGTGAGTATGGTGGTGAAGACGAGAATTAATGGTAGTGAGTTTCCTTTTGACTTTTGGATGTTGAAAACAATTTCCGGCTACCCCCTTCACCAGTCAGTGAAAGTGAAAGTGAAAGTTTGGACCCTACAAACGAACTTGCCATTAGTAGACCCATATTTTTATAAATCTCAGCGGATAGATATATTGATTGGAGCTGAGTCATTTATCGAACTTTTGTCCGTTGGCCAAATAAAGCAAGGTCCGAGCCATCCTATACTGCAAAAAACGCTCATTGGATGGATAGTATCGGGAAAATATATGGCAAATTCCTCAACTCATCAACAACCGGTCTCTACCTTGAATTGCCAAGAAGAAATATTAAAATCAATAGATCACAATTTGAAAAAATTTTGGTCATTAAAATAAGTTCCATCTTCTAAAAAGATGTGGTCGCCAGAATAGGAGTTGGGTGAGGAACATTATCGAAAGACTACTAGAATACTGCCTTCAAGTCGATTCGAAGTCAGACTTCCATTTAAGTCGGATCCAAGCGTTTTGTGCAATTCATTCGAGATAGCCAAACGCCGTTTTCTGTCGCTCGAGAGACGATTATCTCGAGATCCGAACTTAGATCTTATAGAGAATGAATTTGGAATTTATGGAAGAATACGAATCACTAGGTCATATGTCCCCTGCAAGCAATGACGTTTTTGCTATTCCACACTACGTAATACCCCACCAGTGTGTCTTACGGCCTCAAAGTACAACGACCAAACTACGAGTCGTTTTTGTTGCGTCCTGTAAGACATCCACACAAAAATGCTTGAATGATTTATTGATGGTGGGTCCAACAATTCAGGAAGAGCTGTACTCAACTCTTCTTCGGTTTCGGCTAAACATATTCGCTCTGATAGCCGACGTAAAAAAGATGTATCGCCAAGTTATGGTGAATGAAGCAGATAGGCGATACCAGTTGATAGTGTGGGGAAAAGACCCATCTGCCACATTTTACGAAAGTAGTGACTTAAATGCCACATTTTACGAAATTTAGTTCAAATTTTTTTTTCTTTTTAATAATTCATTAGAATTTTTATTTACAATCTGTCCGCCAACTTCTTCTGCCAACTCTTCTTTCCGAAGCTTTGAAGATTTTCTCTTTCCTCTTCAACCACTAACTCACCCACTTGCCCTTTTTTTTTGTTTTTGTTTTACCACCAGGGTGACGTTTATTTAAAACTGTCCCTTATGGACAACCATTAAATGTTTTAACAGGACCTTCACTTATGGACAGTTACTCATTGTGGTTACAGACTGATCAAGATTAGAGAACTAGGATGTCCAGGAGATGTCATACCGTACGTCCAGATTAGACTTATTATGGCCTTATAGATGAGTAGTTAAGAAGACGTCCTCAGTTTCGATCTTAAATGTTATTACATGAACTTCACTTATAGATAATTTTACATATTAATGTTGGAGAACTAAATTAGAGTTTAATTAGGGTAGTAATTTAGCTTAGCTCAAGGTATTTAAAGATTCTGGTAAGGATATCCAGGGAAGGTCCAGCGGATGCGTCCTTTTGTAGTCTCCTGGGCTGCTTGCTGTTGTCCAGCAGGGAGATGGCCAACAGGTTCGGGTGGTCATGGAGCCTCTGCATGTAGCGTGCGCTGCTTCTTTGAATCTCGTCCTTGACCCAAGGAAAATTGAGAACCTCGTGGATGGTGCGATTGTCATGATAGACGCGGGCCGGTTTTCGCTTCTTCATTAGATGGGGCCTCCAGGTGAGCCTCCTATCTAGGGTGAACCCCAGGTATTTCGGAGCGTCCTCCTGCGGGATCGGAGAGCCGTTGAGGTTGACTGGAGGACACTTGCCTGGCCTGGAGGACTTTTTATTGTTGACTGCAATGTTACATCGCTTTTGCCAACCGCTGAGTAGGTCTAGCTGCATTTGCATTATTTCGGCTGCCTCCGTTGCGCTATTAGAGGCGGTTAGAAAAGCGGTGTCGTCTGCGTAGGTGTCAGCCATCAGATCAGGGTTCTGAAAAACAGGGAGGTCAGCTGTATACACGTTATACAGCAGCGGACCAAGAACGCTACCTTGGCACAGTGGGAGAAACGGCTGATTTAGCGGCAATTTATTGATAACTTCCGCAAAATAGATTATATTTTCATACGGATAATTTTAATTTGTAGTTAAGTATACCCCAAATCAAAATCAATATTGAAATAGTATTTCTTCCAGGGTAGAATGAAAAAATGTTTTCTAATATCGTTCAAAACTGCTTTATTTGATAGCTGACCTGTTTTGCTTGATTCTGAGGAATCTTTTCCACCAATTTTCATAATATAATTTTCATAATATAAGAAATATAAGAGGTGTATCTGCAAATACACTTAATGTATCTGCAAATACCCTAGATAACGAATCCTCCATAAAACCAGTATACCCTGCCATACCTATCAAATCATATATAAACAACATTCCAGAGCCTACTGTGGGAATAATTCAAATAGGCTAGACACAAACCCTTTCCCATAGCATTATCATTGGCATCCAGACATAAACATAGACATAAACCATTCACTCGCCTTTATCGACGACAGTAGACGTAAACATCACATTGCTGGTGAGAGCAATAAGTCTCGCTGATCTTTTCTGAGAGCGTGTCTCCTTTATCCATTTTCTATTGGCTGCCAGATCAAAAAACTCCCTGCACTTTAGCCTGCAAGTAGCCAAGGGAAACGAAAGGAAACGAGATAAGAATCTCTAATGAGCGATAAATAGGAGCAATAGAATAGAAGCAACTCCGTAAGAGATGAAGAAGAAGAGCAGGGCTATGTTTGGAAGAAAAATTTATAAAATTATTTATATTACCTCCAAATATATCACTGTACACGCGAAGCGATACGGATCTATGAATTGCAATATTTTATTATTTTTATTTTTTTTTAAGTGAATAGAAATAAACACCGATTGTTTATGCAAATCTAATAAGCAAATTTTATGACAACGCAGTGCGCACAAAAAAAAACACGTCCGTCCGCTTTGAGATAGAGAGAAGAAGTCAAAATTGTTGTTGAATTCAAAAAGGATGTTGAAATTTCTATAGGAGGGGCGAGTATTGTATCTGCAAATACACTTAATGTATCTGCAAATACCGTAGATAACGAATCCTCCATAAAACCAGTATACACTGCCACGGCAAGCCCAAGCAACAGGAAGATCATCCAACTCGCACAGAACGGGGCCCTCAGGACGTTGTCAGGACGTGCCCTTACCACGATAACGTGACTATCCACATTCAACTAGGCGTATATGGGTTAGCGATGAAGTCAGGAGATTCGCCGCAAGATATGTGGATAGGCTGGATCGACATCCCAACCCCCAGGCCATCAATTTGTTGGACAACAGCACCAGTACGAGAAGGTTGAAGCGAACCCACCCACTAGATCTTAGGCTAGTGAGGTTTTAATAATCTATTGGAAGCAACTTTCGTAAAATGTGGCATTTAACCACTTAGATAATCATTGTATTTTTGTATTCTTCTTTATGTTAACGAACCATTGTAACATTTAATTATTGTCCATAACTGCGGACAGATTTTAAATATAACTATAGATTTATTCAAAAAAAAAAAAAATGGAAGCAACTTTCGTAAAATGTGGCATTTAACCTCTTAGATAATCTTAAATTGTATCATTCAATTCTCCATTATGTTAAGGCACCATTATAACATTTAATTATTGTCCATTACTGAGGAAAGATTTTAAATATAACTATTGATTGATTAAAAAAAAAAAAAAATGGAAGCAACTTTCGTAAAATGTGGCATTTAACCATTTAGATAATCTAACATTGTATTAAATTCTCTAATAATTGTCCATTACTGAGGACTCTGGGTATGACCCTAGACAGGAGGCTCACTTGGAGAACCCACTTGCTACGAAAACGTAAGCAACTCCAAGACAAGCTGCGTCAGCTTTACTGGCTAATTGGACGGAGGTCCAGACTGAAGCTGAGAGTTAAACTCCTAATATACAAAACCATCGTGAAGCCAGTTTGGACCTACGGCATTCAGTTATGGGGAACGGCGAGTCCAAGTAATAGAAAGATCATCCAGCTTGCGCAGAACAGGGCACTCAGGACATTGTCTGGAGCCCACCCTTACCATGATAATATGACCATCCACGCCCAACTAGGCGTCCCATGGGTCAGCGAAGAGATCCGGAGATTCGCCACAAGATATGTTGATAGGCTGGATCGACATCCCAACCCCCAGGCCATCAACTTGCTTGACAACAGTACCACATTGAGAAGGTTGAAGCGGACTCACCCTCTGGATCTCAGGCTGGAGGAGACTGACTAGTGAGGTATTAGTAATAAATTTGAGACAGCTTTCGTAAAATGTGGCATTTTTCCACCTAGTTAAATATTGTATTCTTTCTGTCAAGGAACCATTCTTAAATTTAATTATTGTCCATATCTGCGGACAGATTTTAAATGTAACTTCTGATTGATTTAAAAAAAAAAAAAAAAAAAAATTACTGAGGACAGATCTTAAATGCAACCTAGGGGTGTAAGCTTGTTTGTTATTTTGGTTCTTCATTTGTCTCTTAACCCTCTCTATTTTGCTGCGTTAAGCTTATCTCTCTTTTTCCGGCCAAAATGGTAAACTTTATTCGCACGCATATTTCGAATTTTTAGGATTCTAAGAGCGCCTCAAGACGCTATAAAAGCAATAAAGTGGGTGAATAATAAACATAAGGCCACATGAGTTCTAAGATATTAAAGTCACCAAAAGCTACCAGCTGGTCACCATTAGACAGATGATCAGAAACGAAACGAAAAGCGGAAAAATGTTGCCAGTATGTGGGCGGTTCGGACGCGGATGGTATGTAAAAACAGGTAACATACAAAGATTGATCGGACAAAGTGATTTTGATGCAAAGAAATTCAATGTCACCAAATTCTTGTGATTTTACCTCTTCAGAAGCGAATTTGGAGTATACAGAAATTAACACTCCTCCTCCCCTTCGCAGAGTTCTATCACATTTAAAAGTGGGGTACCTACTAGGAAAAACTTCGAAGCTTAAGATCTCCGGCTTTAACCAAGTTTCCGTAAAGACTATAATGTGAGATGCCAAGTTAAAACTATCAGAATACAGTTTGGGAAGTTCACTACGTAACCCTCTAGTTCTGCGGACCCGAAGTGTTTGAGTCTGCTGCGACCAAGTGCAAGATCGATTCCACCTCCTCTTCATCCCTGCGGCTCCTCTTCAAGAAGAAGAGCAGGGCTATGTTTGGAAGAAAAATTTATAAAATTATCTATTTTACCTCCAAATATATCACTGCACACGCGAAGCGATACGGATCTATGAATTGCAATATTTTATTATTTTTATTTTCTTTTAAGTGAATAGAAATAAACACCGATTGTTTATGCAAATCTAATGAGCAAATTTTATGACAACGCAGTGCGCACAAAAAAAAACATGTCCGTCCGCTTTGAGATAGAGAGAAGAAGTCAAAATTGTTGTTGAATTCAAAAAGGATGTTGAAATTTCTATAGGAGGGGCGAGTAGTGTATCTGCAAATACACTTAATGTATCTGCAAATACCGTAGATAACGAATCCTCCATAAAACCAGTATACCCTGCCATACCTATCAAATCATATAATATCAACATTCCAGAGCCTACCGTGGGAATAATTCAAAAAGGTTAGACACAAACCCTTTCCCATAGCATTATCATTGGCATCCGGACATAAACATAGACATAAACCATTCACACGCCTTTATCGACGACAGTCGACGTAAACATCCAACCCCTTTTTCTCCAAATTCATAAACAAGTGCCCATCCTGGGAACCTACATGTCAGCATAAAACTCTGACCAATAAAAACTATTCAGTGCGCGAGAATTGCAGTCTCCACTACAATGGGAAAGCTTACCATCGCGTCTGCCTATATTCCCCCTAAACAGAGAGTTTCTGAAGACCACTTCGGCCTCCTTCTTGGTGACTTGGGCGACAAGTTCATTATTGCAGGCGACCTTAACGCCAAACATCCATGGTGGGGCTCGAGGGTAAATAACCCTAAAGGATCTGCACTATTCAAATGCATCCAGCGCAGAGCCTATAACTGCCACTCAACTGGAGAGCCTACCTATTGGCCCACAGACCCTCAAAAGCTGCCGGACCTTCTTGACTTCGCTATCTCTCATGGAATCTATCCGGACTCCATAGCCTGCTCGGCAAATGGAGATCTCTTCTCCGATCACAGTGCGGTGGAACTCTACATCAACACCCCTGTTGAGAAGAAAGTCACCTGACTCAGGATGATCAGACCTCGCACCAACATCGAGACCTACACCGAGTGGCTAGACAACGCCCTAGAGAGCACACAGCCAGACCTTAGCACGGGTAATGGTATCGACCAAGCTTTTTTGAACCTCAAGCAGGAGATGCACAACGCTGCCCAAATTGCAACTCCGAGGGCTCCATGCAACAACAGGAAGTTGCAAAGGCACTTGCAACTGTGGTCTCCTAAAGTAGCTGCACTTCTCAATGAGAAGCGACAACTGAGAAGGGTCTGGTTCTAAACCAGGTACCCTAGCGACAAAACAGTCTGCAATCGCGCAACCAAAAAGCTCAAGAGGCTCCTGCAGAGGTTGCGGACTTGCGCTTTCGAAGAGTATCTGCGACAGGTCGAGCCTGGGAACCCCCAGCACAACTTGTGGCAACTAACGCGCCACATAAAGCTTCCCAAGCAAAGGGTGGCCCAGATTAGAAAAGCAGATGGCGGGTGGTGTCGCTCGGATCAGGAAAGGGCCGACGCATTTGCCGCTCACCTCCAGGCAGCCTTCAAGCCCTTCAACAGGTGCTCGGAGGAGTATAAAGCTGAAACGGACTTCGTACTGGCCCAACCACACACGTACCTCAGCCAGCTGGAGCCTGTCTCGGAGGAGAAGGTCAAGGAGGAGGTATCAGGCCTCAACACCAAAAAATCTCCGGGTGATGACGGGATAGAGGCACTCGCAGTCAAATATCTCCCACCTTCAGGCATACGGAGACTCACGAACATATACAAAGCGTGCCTAGAGATTGGACACTTCCCCACTAGCTGGAAACAGGCGGAAGTCATACTGATCCCTAAGCCTGGAAGGCCTGAATTTGATCTCGCCTCTTACAGGCCAATTAGTCTGCTTTCGGTAATCTCCAAAATTCTTGAGAGATTATTTCTGCGAAGATTGCAGTCACTTTTGGACGAGGCTAAAGTGATCCCAGATCACCAATTCGGCTTTCGGCGCTCCCACTCCGTCACCCAGAGCTATCAGCTGGTCACCATCAGACAGACGATCGAAAACCAAACCTGTGGGTGTAAAACTGTAAATACAATAATGCGAGATGCATAGAAAGAACTATCAGAATACAGTTAGGAACTACAGGAAGTTTACTACGTAACCCTCTTATATTCTGATAGGTAAGTGTTAGAGAAGACATTAGTTTTTTAAAACGGAGGAAGATGAAGTGGAAGGTTGGTCAGTGGCCGTAACATGTGGGAGTTTTACACCCACAGGTTTGGTTATTTTTTTTTTCACCGTACTTGGCTGATGTTCTTGCACGAAAATGTTCTCTGGCCAAAGGGCGGAGCGCACAGAGGTACGAAAACCCCTAATCAACTCCTTGAATCCACATTTAGTCTGTCCCATGAACGACCTCATTTTGTCCTTAATAGCACGACAACCGTCACAACAAAAGGAGGTAGTGGAGATATTGCATCCGAAACAGAGGCCGTGAACCCGGCTCACTTATCGTGTACAACTTTTTCACAAAGCCAGCAGGGGATGGTAGGCTGGGAAGACAAGATTGTCTTATTACAAGACTTCAACCAATCCAATTTCAACCTTCCAATTTAAATTCCATAATTATTAAAAATTAAATAATTAATTTATTAAAAATTATTAAAAATTCAATAATTAATTTATTTATATTACCACCTTGTACCACTGTACCAGGGAAACGAAAGGGGGAGATTGAAGAGAGCAGTTAGTGCGAGTTAGTAAAATGAAAAGAATAGAGATAAGAATCCCTATTGAGCGAGAATAGGAGCAATGGAATAGAAGAAACACCGTAAGAGATGAAGAGCAGAGCAGGGAAGGAAAATAAATCAAATTTTTATTTTCCCTCTAAATATATCATTGCTCACGCGAAGCGATACGGATCTATAATTGAAATTTGTTTATTTATTTTTTTTTATGTGAATAGGAATAAACACCGATTGTTTATTGAAAGCTTATTACAAATTTAATGAAAATGCAGTGCGCACAAAGAAAAACGTCCGTCCGCTTTGAGATAAAGAGAGAAAGTTTTTGTATTTGTAATATTCACAATATTACACTGCTAAGAGTTACAAATTTATAAATAATTTGATGGAGTTTTTTCTCAATGTAGGGAAAAGGGGGTGTCACAAAGGTCGCCGGGAACTAATTGGTTCCTTGTTTCGGGTTGTCGTCGAATCCAAAATATATCATAAGATTATGATCCCACGTCAGATCTTTGCCTTAGTTAATTCCAATAATTGATCTCTTTCGACTTCCAGATAATCTCATGCCGGTTACATAACCTGGTTCTACCCGATTGCATAATATAGTACTAGCCCATTGCATAATCTGGTACTAGCCGCACTGGCACGTGGCACTGGGGGGTAATAATTTAGTTTAAAAAAAACTGCACTACACTAAATGTAGAACATATCTGGCATAAAATCACTAAACACAATTGAATAGATCCCGCTAATTCGTCTGGGATTTAATTTTACTTATTTTTAAGGGGGGGTTAGGGTTTTAAAATTTTTTTTTTTCGATTTTTTTTTTTTTTATTTTCTTATTAAAGAACCTTTCAAGAATACTGTGTCCAAATTTTAGATGGATAGGTGCATTATTAACAAAGATACAGCGATTTTAGCAACCCCACCTCCGAGCCAGGCCAACGGAGAGAAAAACTTCGAAGCGTTTTTCCCAAAACTCACTTTTTCAAAGTCGGTGCCCATCATAACTTCAAAACCACTGAATCGATCGTTTTGAAATTTTTACCACTTCTTGCCAACATAATTGACCAGGTATCCCTTGAGAGTTTTTTCCAAATTTGTTTAAATTTCTATTTTTTAAATAACAAATTAGCCGATTTTTTTCCTCAAAAATCACGTTTTTCACTTCAAAGTGTTCACAAAAATTTAAAAATCGGAACTTCGAAAAACCCTCCCAGGGTTACCTGGGAAAAATGTCTATCTAACGATAGAACTTTGATTTTTTGATTTCAGATAATCTACAACCGATATATGAGGGGCACCGCAATGCAACTTTTTTTCGAGGAGCCTGCTAATAATGGTCGCCATTGCCGTAGTTCTTATTATTTTTTTCTGCAAATTTTACAAAACATTCTTCAAATGTTGTACTTCAATCTAAAAATAGTTTAAATAAATAGATGTTTACCAGATCCTCAAAAAAAAAACATGAAAATGTGTCTTTTTTTGCTCGCTCAGACCCTAACCCCCCCTTAAGCACTCTTTAAATATTTCCAAATCTTGGCTTAAGATAGCATCCGTATTGCTTTCGGACTCGTCAATTAATGTCAAATAATTAATACCCTTGCAGAGGGTATTATAATTTTGGTCAAAAGTGTGCAACGCAGTGAAGGAGACATCTCCGACCCTATAAAGTATATATATTCTTGATCAGGATCACCTCCTCTTTTGTCTTAATACCATTTGATATTTTAGTAAAAAACAGAATGATATTCATTTAAGGTAAAGTAAAGTTTAAAATTTAAAGTAAACACAATCAAAAGTTTAGATTCAATTTATATATTAATAATCTTTGTTCTCTTCTGAAATTCAGTTTGAAAAATTTTCGTAAGTATATTATTGATAAAATCTATTAATTTGCTATATTTAACGAAATGTTCAGTTCGAATTTATTAAAACAAATTCTCGATCTTCCACTGATTTATAAAGTTTATATTTATGAATAAAACAAACCCTTGAAAATCAAACCACAATATTTACCCACATATATCTTAAGATAGTTTGTATTTTTAATTATTAATAAACCATATTTTATAATGAATGAATAATTTACCCTCTTCTCTATGCTGATTGAGAAGCCGCCGTATAGACGGTAAAATGATAGACGGAAGTATAGGCCATAGGGTGGGCCAAAAACGGCAAAATGCAACCTAGGGGTGTAAGATTGTTTGTTATTTTGGTTGTTCATTTGTCTCTTAACCCTCTCTATTTTGCTGTGTTAAGCTTATCTCTCTTTTTCCGGCCAAAATGGTAAACTTTATTCGCACGCATGTTATCCAACCCCTAGCTTAACTAATCTAATGAAATATATAAACATAATTTTAAAATCATAGAAGCCTCTGCTGGATGAGTCATATCCTGTTTGTCAATCTTTCCCATTCAAATCTGACACCAAGCAATTATCCCAGACTAAACATCCAGCGCTAGCTGTAATCATATTTCCGAAACTTTTCCACGTTCTGAGCCAAAGTGGTAAACAAGTGAATCGGCACGTCGCCGACAGTCCGAATTTGATATATCCTCCGATGTCATCAGTTTTCACCAATGAGTGAAATATTGCGTCAGCCAATTGTCCGCTCTCTTAATGTCTCTTAGACATTGATCTATATTTACAAATAGCCCTTTTTGAGGTTTCTCTCTTAAGCCGAGGTTTGATGGTAAACCGATAAGATCAGCACAGGCAGTCTTATTTTGACACAGGCTAGAATCGGGATCGCTCTAAGATCTAAGTAATATATATCGTGGAGTAATAAGTGGGCTTATCGTAAAAAATCGATTTAAGTGAAAGTTTGTAAAAAATAAAAAATAAAATAAAAATTATTTTTTTAATAAGTAAACTTCGGAACAAATCTAATTGGCACCCAACGTGGGGCCATGCTAAAAAAAGGTGTTTCAAAAATAAAAAAATTAATAAAATAAAAAAATTAATTTAAACAGAAACATCGGCGTGGTCTTAAGAAAACACATAAGTTCCCTAAAAAATCGGTGAAAGTTAACCCACTAAAGACAACTCCCAAAAGATTATATTAAACAAAAAAACTTTTTAAAAAAAAATACATTAAAAAAGAAAAACAAAAAAATTAAATGAAATAAAATTAAATATCCAAAATAACATTTCAAAAAATAATAAATATTGTTAACAAAAAAACCAAGACAAAAAAACAGTGTTAAAATCACAAAAAGACAATCAAAACCAAACTCAAATAAAACAGTGAAATAAAAATCACAAAAAGACAAAAAAACAAAGAAATAAAAAAATAAAACAAAACAAAATAAAACACTAATAATAAGAAAGTATTGAAAAAATAACAAATTATTGAAATCGCAAGAAAGTGAAAAAATATAACAAAAAATAAAAATCTTAAAATAATATCCATCGAAGGAAGAATAAAGAAGACGCAGAGGAGAGACGAAATCAAATAGCTACGGAGCAACTGAAGAACAAGAAGACATCAGGGAACCATAAAAGAACTATCAACGCCGTGAGGATAATTATAATTATTAGTAATTAATATTAGACATAATATCAAAAATTCATACTATACATTACAAAAAAGAAAGAAATTACTAAAAATAAAACAATCTGGAAGATATAATTAAAAGTTTAGAAAATTTAAACATGGCAAACGGAAGTGGAGCTAACACACACATGATAGGTAGCGGTCTAGGTAATAGCAGTAGCATAACGATGGAATTAATAAACAGGCAAATTAATGTACAATTGAATGATTTAAATGCAAAGGTAGATGATCTAACCTCGAAGTTAAAAAATAAAAGCAATTCTGTAGAAGATTACAAGATTCAGATAATTGACCCGAACATTACCTGTGAAACAACTTTGGAGGTGATAAAAGCACCCAATATGTAGGCTGGCGAGAGGCAGCAGAAACAGCAATGGGGTTATATAAAATAAACAGTGAGCAATATTTTATAGCATTAACAATATTAAGAAATAAAATCATGGGAACAGCTCATGATGCGCTTACTAACCATGGTACGGTGTTGAATTTTAACGCCATATTGTCTAGACTGGATTTTATCTACAATGATAGAAGACCAATTCACATACTAGAAGCAGAATTAAGCATCTTAAGACAAGGAAAATTGTCAGTAACAGAATTCTATAATGAGGTCAATAAAAAATGACTTTATTAATAAATAAAACCATTATGACTTATGGTAAGGAGAGTGAAATCACAAAAGAAACAAACAAAATAATTAGAAATAACGCATTAAGAATCTTTATCTCAGGTTTGAATGGATCAATCTCAGAAACCCTATTCTCATTAAACCCAACTGATCTTCCCAATGCCTTAGCAAAAGTTCAAGAGCTCGAGTCAAATAATTTCAGAGCTCAATTTGCTAATAGATATTATGGCTTTCAAACTGAAACAAATAAACAAGCCAATTTCTTGAGGTTCAATCCAGCCCAGCAAAAACCAAATTATAATAAACCACGGGCAGGGTATCAATGGGCAAACCATCAAAACCAAAATTGGCCTCAGCGTAATAATCATGATAATAATAATTTCCAAAGACAAAACTTCCAAGGTCAACAAAAGGAAGAACCGATGGAAATAGATCCATCAATACAGATTCTTAATAGACCTAGATGGCAACCAAATAATTTCCGTCAAGGAAATTATGCAGCCCAAAACCAAGAACGTCCGTTTTTCAATCACCAAAATCAACAAAATTTTGGTCGTCCGAATAATACCTTCCAACAAAATACCTTCCAACAAAATCAAAATGGTCCTAATTTTCCGATAAAAAGATTACATGAGGGAACAGTAAATCACCCGCAAAATAAAACAATGAAGGTTAACAACATACAGGAAGATTGTTTTTTAGAAGAAGGTCAGGAACAAACCTACCATACGAGTCTAGTACGAGTCAACAAAAAATATAACAAAGAATTCATAGTATTGATCGATACAGGTGCAACAGCTTGTTACGTTAATAGCAGGATATTTTCAAACAAAAACGAACTTCCTATACACAAAAGAGTATCAACTGTAAATGGATACTCAATAATAAAATATTACCAAATAATACAAATTTTTAATACAAAGTAAATATTTTACGAAATCGAAGGGTTAGAAACTGACTTGTTAGTCGGCTATAACCTACTGAAAAAAATAGGAGCAATAATAGACACGAAGAGAGGTGTCATTTCCTATCATGGGAAAGAGGAAAAGTTACTTTTTCATAATAAAGTGTGTAACGAAATAACTTCGCACACCGAGGAAAAAGATAACCATTCTTTAAATGAATTCATGATCAACAAATATTTCAACAAGATTAAAGAATCCAAATCAGATTCAGTCAAGGTTGAAATAAGCAGCACACTTATTGTCCGACTTATTGTCCGACACTTCGAGTGATAATATTTCTATTAAAACTCATGATATTAATACTGAAGATTTAACTTTAGTTTCTCAAGCTTCGGTCACAAACGATATAATAAATAATATTCAATTAGAACCGGAGGACCAAATGAAAAGACTCCGAGAAATAATTACGGAACATATAAAAGAGGAACACTCAAAAATAAATATGCAAATTCCGCAAAGAACAGATATCAGAGGGGAAATAAACCTCGAGCACGACAGACCGATATACAGTAAGCAGTATCCTTATTATTAGTAAGCGTTATTCTAGCCAATCTAGGAAAAGCAAAATTTTTTTCCACAATTGATTTGGAATCGGAATTCCATCAATTACTTATGAGAGAATCCGATATAGAAAAAACTTCTTTTTCTATAAATAACGGAAAATATGAATACCTAAGAATGCCTTTCGGTTTAACAAATGCCCCAAGAATTTTCCAACGAGCGATGGATGATATACTAAGAGATCAAGTTGGAAAAATCTGTCACGTCTATATGGACGACATTATAATCTTTTCAAACTCATTAGAAGATCATTATACCGATCTGGCCAAAATAATTAACATTTTATTCGAAGCTCACATGAAAATTTCTTTAGAAAAATCCAAATTTTTTTTAAAGGAGACAAGCTTCCTTGGTTACTTAGTCTCTCACAATGTAATTAAAACGGACCCAGAAAAAATTGCGGCCATTCAAAAATACCCATTACCAAAGAATATTAGAGAACTCAGAAGTTTCCTTGGATTAACAAGTTATTATAGAAAATTTGTCCGTAATTATGCTCTCATAGCAAAACCATTGACCACGTATTTAGGAGGCCAGAATGGGAAAATATCAAAAAATAAGTCCAAAAAAATTTTAATACAGTTGGATGATGCCGCCATAAAAACGTTTAACGATCTTAAACAAAATTTATCAAATCAAATTGAATTAATGCAACCAGATTATAGTAAAAAATTTATTCTGACTACAGACGCTTCAAACGTAGCACTAGGAGCGGTACTATCTCAAGAGGGCAAACCAATAACTTTTATATCAAAGACCCTTAATAAAACTGAACAAGCATATGCAACTAATAAAAAAGAATTATTAGCAATAGTATGGGCATTGAAAAATCTCAGGAATTATTTATACGGAGTAGTGGGGATGGAAATACATACTGATCACCAACCACTAGAATATTCAATTTCCGACAAAAACCCAAACATAGAAATGAAAAGGTGGTATTCATTTATACAAAGCTTTGCTCCAAAAATTAAATACCAACCAGGGACAACTAATGTCGTGGCAGACGCTTTATCAAGAATACAAATCAATATTTTATGCAGACAAAAAAATGTTTCTTACTTGCATCGACGCATACTCAAAGTTTTTAACAGTAAATTAAATAGAAAATAAATCTAATATTGAGAATACGGTTTTGGAACTCTTACAACATTATCCATTAGCAAAAATAATCATGACAGATAATGAACCAAGCTTTACGTCAGCACAATTCAGATCATTCGTAAGCAGAAGTGGTCTAATAACACTAGTTTACACCAAAAATGAACCTCCATAAAAAAGTGTTTTTTTATAGTAATTTGGGGTCGGAGAACACGAAAATGACATCCGTTTATTTTTCTTAAGAACCGTTTTTGAGATATTTTTGAAAATCGTGTTTTTGAGGTCCTTTTTCAGTTTTTTGGTAATATCTCATGAAAAAAAACTGTTTACAAACAAAAAAAGGATATTGATTGACAGGTATTGAAGTAACGTTTACGTGGATATATAATATGTGCAGATTGAATCAAATCTCTGTAATGCACAAGCGAACAAAGTACAAGTGCGTGAAGAGAAAATTGATCACAAACGAAAAAATTTGAGTGATAAATGTTTTTTTTCGACCTAATTTATGAAGTGTCAAAATGTTAATATTACTATAACTTTTAAACTTCTTACTCAATTTGGATAATCTTAGGCTTAAATTGTTGGTAAATAATAAATCTTTTCCCTCAAATATTGAAACCTTAGAAAAAAAATTGTTTTTTTTGGCAAAAATCGATCTGAAAAATTGAAATTTTCAAAATTGGTCGAAAATGACACTATTTTTGTACTTTGTTCGCTTGTGCATTACAGAGATTTGATTCAATCTGCACATATTATATATCCACGTAAACGTTACTTCAATACCTGTCAATCAATATCCTTTTTTTGTTTGTAAACAGTTTTTTTCATGAGATATTACCAAAAAACTGAAAAAGGACCTCAAAAACACGATTTTCAAAAATATCTCAAAAACGGTTCTTAAGAAAAATAAACGGATGTCATTTTCGTGTTCTCCGACCCCAAATTACTATAAAACAATCATCAATTTTAAGGTTCACTCGATTACATTTAAATTTGTAAACTAGTGTAATACATTTCGCTGATCCAAGGCACAGCACTTCAAATGGGCAAATTGAAAGAGCACATTCAACACTAACAGAAATAGCTAGGTGTATTAAAGATGAATATAATCTTACAGATTATTCAGAAATAATTATAAGAGCTGCTCAAAAATATAACCATAGTATTCACTCGGTGACGAATGAAAAACCATCCGACATTCTGTATAATAAAATAAATCATAACAATGTTCCAATAAAACTACAACAGGCTCAAACTAATATGCTGAGTACCCATAACAAAGACAAAAAAGAGAAAACATATAATGTAGGAGAGATAATATATGAGAAAAAATATGGGGAAAGGAATAAGTTAAATCCCAGATACAAAAAACAAGTAGTTAAGGAAGATCAGAAAAATAAAGTAATAATAAACAACAGAAATAGAATAATTCATAAAGATAATATTAAGTTTTAAAATTCCATTTTCTAAATTACAGGTGACAATGATTCTCGCACTACACCTGTTTATGATCATAGTATCAACTACATCCGAAATTATAAATTATTCAAATCATGACTTCTTCCTTTATAAAGATAGTAAGGATGTTTTAACATATGACTCTTATGCAGAGTTATTCCATGTAACCAACATTAGTTTTTATAAAGAAATTATTGAGGCAGAATATAACCATATAAAAAGTACTAACAATGAAAAATTATATTGGGAAATTTCATACAATTTGAGGACTATTAAATTAATATTATCACAATTATTACCGTCAAGAACAAAAAGAGGTATTAACGAGTTGGGAACTGTGTTAAAATGGTTAGCAGGCACACCGGACCATGATGATGTTGTAACAATTGAGAACAAAATTAACGATCTGATTGAAAATAATAACAAGCAGCAAATTATAAATTCCAAATTGTTTGAAGAAATTAAATCACTCTCATCCAGCTTAAAATCAGTTTTTACGAGTCAGGAGTTGCCATTAAGAAAACATCGCTTACACTTGATTACTTACGATTTACAAAATCTAACAGACACAATAACTCTAGCAAAGATAGATGTATTCAATACTAAAATTTTAAACAATGATGATGTTGAGGAAATATATAAACATGAATTAAGACCTGTAGTAATTACAGACTTAATGGACATTTCGGAATTTAAAGTTGCTTTGCATAAAGAATTATTTGTAGTCTATATAAAGTATCCAATAATTAAAAATAGATGCGACATATATTATGCCAGAGCAATTTCCCATAATGATGGAAAATTAATTTTAAGTAATCAAGTTGCTAAATGCGAGGAAACATATTACGAGGTAGATAATTTTAAGAACGAACTATTCAATAATTATTGTACATTAAGCAAAGAAAAATCATGTTTCACTCGTCTTTTAAACGGTGAAAAATCAATATGTAATAAAATAAGAGAAAAGAACAAAAAGATAGATATAATTCAAGATGGTGCCATATTAATAAACGGAAATAATATTGTAAATGATTCTTATTTGCAAGGATCATATCTAATTACGTTCAACAGCACCACAATAATTAATAATGTATCATATACAAATATAGAAAATAAGATATTAAATTACATTACAGCCCACAATTATAACAACTATAAAATATCCGAATATATTATTTCAAACAATTCGGAACTATCGTTTGATAATATAAATACACTTAACCCATTTATTCAAATCAAAAAGACAAGAATACCATTAACACTAATTGTAATAACACTAACTTCAACATATTTAATTTGGTTATCAATTTCAAAGTTAAGAAAAATTTATGTCACCATAAAACCACGGCTTAAAAATATTTTTCAAAGAAATAATCTGCCTGACATAGAAAAACAAGAAGAAAACATCGTGGCAGAATTAACGGCTCATTTAAACTCCATCTCTGCTCCGTCTTTTGAATCGGGACGCTTGAACTTAGAAGGGGGAGTGTTATCCAACCCCTAGCTTAACTAATCTAATGAAATATATAAACATAATTTTAAAATCATAGAAGCCTCTGCTAACCCATTCAGCATAAACATAATTTTAAAATCATAGAAGCCTCTGCTGGATGAGTCATATCCTGTTTGTCAATCTTTCCCATTCAAATCTGACACCAAGCAATTATCCCAGACTAAACATCCAGCGCTAGCTGTAATCATATTTCCGAAACTTTTCCACGTTCTGAGCCAAAGTGGTAAACAAGTGAATCGGCACGTCGCCGACAGTCCGAATTTGATATATCCTCCGATGTCATCAGTTTTCACCAATGAGTGAAATATTGCGTCAGCCAATTGTCCGCTCTCTTAATGTCTCTTAGACATTGATCTATATTTACAAATAGCCCTTTTTGAGGTTTCTCTCGTAAGCCGAGGTTTGATGGTAAACCGATAAGATCAGCACAGGCAGTCTTATTTTGACACAGGCTAGAATCGGGATCGCTCTAAGATCTAAGTAATATATATCGTGGAGTAATAAGTGGGCTTATCGTAAAAAATCGATTTAAGTGAAAGTTTGTAAAAAAATAAAAAATAAAATAAAAATTATTTTTTTAATAAGTAAACTTCGGAACAAATCTAATTCGCATATTTCGAATATTTAGGATTCTAAGAGCGCCCCAAGACGCTATAGAAGCAATAAAGTCGGTGAATAATAAACATAAGGCCACATGAGTTCTAAGATAGTAAAGTCACCCAAAGCTACCAGCTGGTCACCATCAGACAGATGATCAGAAACGAAACGAATAGCGGAAAAATGTTGCCAGTATGTGGGCGGTTCGGACGCAGATGGTATGTAAAAACAGGTAACATACAAAGATTGATCGGACAAAGTGATTTTGATGCAAAGAAATTCAATGTCACCAAATTCTTGTGATTTTACCTCTTCAGAAGCTATTTTGGAGTCTACAGAGATTAACACTCCTCCTCCCCTTCGCAGAGTTCTATCACATCTAAAAGTGGTGTACCTACTAGGAAAAACTTCGGAGCTTAAGATCTCCGGCATTAACCAAGTTTCTGTAAATACAATAATGTGAGATGCAAAGAAAGAACTATCAGAATATAGTTTGGGAAGTTTACTACGTAACCCTCTAGTATTCTGATAGGTAAGTGTTAGAGAAGACATTAGGATAGGTAAGGTTAAGGCGGTGATGCTAGGGGGTCATAGAAGACCCCCCCACTTCCACTTGAGCCGCTAGGGCTCCTTGTGTTACCGCTGGGGCAAGGGTTTCACCTAAGTGTCCGCGTGGAGAGATCTCTGAGAGATCGTTGAGGTCCGAGAGTTCTGCGGACCCGAAGTGTTTGAGTTTGCTGCGACCAAGTGCCGGGCAGTGGCATAGGAGGTGCGTAACCGATTCCACCTCCTCTTCATCCCTGCAGCTCCTGCAGTAATCATTGTGGGGGACTGCAAGCCTGGCCGCGTGTTCACCTATCAGGCAGTGCCCAGTTATCGCCCCAATCGCTAGGCTGCAGTCTGGTCTGGTGAGAGCAATAAGTCTCGCTGATCTTTTCTGAGATCGTGTCTCCTTTAGGCCAGATCAGACGTGAGGTTCTACAGGTCTGGAGGTTTCTCCATTTCCTATTGGCTTCCAGGTCAAAAAACTCCCTGCACTTTAGCCTGCAAGTAGCCAAGGGAAACGAAAGGAAACGAGATAAGAATCTCTATTGAGCGAGAAATAGGAGCAATAGAATAGAAGCAACACCGTATGAGATGAAGAAGAAGAGCAGGGCTATGTTTGGAAGAAAAATTTATAAAATTATTTATTTTACCTCCAAATATATCACTGCACACGCCAAGCGATACGGATCTATGAATTGCAATATTTTATTATTTTTATTTTTTTTTAAGTGAATAGAAGTAAACACCGATTGTTTATGCAAATCTAATAAGCAAATTTTATGACAACGCAGTGCGCACAAAAAAAAACACGTCCGTCCGCTTTGAGATAGAGAGAAGAAGTCAAAATTGTTGTTGAATTCAAAAAGGATGTTGAAATTTCTATAGGAGGGGCGAGTAGTGTATCTGCAAATACACTTAATGTATCTGCAAATACCGTAGATAACGAATCCTCCATAAAACCAGTATACCCCGCCATACCTATCAAATCATATAATATCAACATTCCAGAGCCTACTGTGGGAATAATTCAAATAGGTTAGACACAAACCCTTTCCCATAGCATTATCATTGGCATCCGGACATAAACATAGACATAAACCATTCACACGCCTTTATCGACGACAGTCGACGTAAACATCCAACCCCTTTTTCTCCAAATTCATAAACAAGTGCCCATCCTGGGAACCTACATGTCAGCATAAAACTCTGACCAATAAAAACTAATCAGTGCGCGAGAATTGCAGTCTCCACTACAATGGGAAAGCTTACCATCGCGTCTGCCTATATTCCCCCTAAACAGAGAGTTTCTGAAGACCACTTCGGCCTCCTTCTTGGTGACTTGGGCGACAAGTTCATTATTGCAGGCGACCTTAACGCCAAACATCCATGGTGGGGCTCGAGGGTAAATAACCCTAAAGGATCTGCACTATTCAAATGCATCCAGCGCAGAGCATATAACTGCCACTCAACTGGAGAGCCTACCTATTGGCCCACAGACCCTCAAAAGCTGCCGGACCTTCTTGACTTCGCTATCTCTCATGGAATCTATCCTGACTCCATAGCCTGCTCGGCAAATGGAGATCTCTTCTCCGATCACAGTGCGGTGGAACTCTACATCAACACCCCTGTTGAGAAGAAAGTCACCTGACTCAGGATGATCAGACCTCGCACCAACATCGAGACCTACACCGAGTGGCTAGACAACGCCCTAGAGAGCACCCAGCCAGACCTTAGCACGGGTAATGGTATCGACCAAGCTGTTTTGAACCTCAAGCAGGAGATGCACAACGCTGCCCAAATTGCAACTCCGAGGGCTCCATGCAACAACAGGAAGTTGCGAAGGCACTTGCAACTGTGGTCTCCTAAAGTAGCTGCACTTCTCAATGAGAAGCGACAACTGAGAAGGGTCTGGTTCTAAACCAGGTACCCTAGCGACAAAACAGTCTGCAATCGCGCAACCAAAAAGCTCAAGAGGCTCCTGCAGAGGTTGCGGACTTGCGCTTTCGAAGTGTATCTGCGACAGGTCGAGCCTGGGAACCCCCAACACAACTTGTGGCAACTAACGCGCCACATAAAGCTTCCCAAGCAAAGGGTGGCCCAGATTAGAAAAGCAGATGGCGGGTGGTGTCTCACGAAAATATACAACTCACGAACATATACAACGCGTGCCTAGAGATTGGACACTTCCCCACTAGCTGAAAACAGGCGGAAGTCATACTGATCCCTAAGCCTGGAAGGCCTGAATTTGATCTCGCCTCTTACAGGCCAATTAGTTTGCTTTCGGTAATCTCCAAAATTCTTGAGAGATTATTTCTGCGAAGATTGCAGTCACTTTTGGACGAGGCTGAAGTGATCCCAGGTCACCAATTCGGCTTTAGGCGCTCCCACTCCACCCCCGAGCAATGCCACAGGATCGTGCAAAAATCCTGGACAGCTTGGAAGAAAAACAATACTGCTGTGCTCTCTTCCTGGATGTCAAACAGGCGTTTGACAGGGTCTGGCACCCTGGGCTGAGAAAGAAACTCAAAAGGAAGGAACCGTTTTTGAGATATTTTTGAAAATCGTGTTTTTGAGGTCCTTTTTCAGTTTTTTGGTAATATCTCATGAAAAAAACTGTTTACAAACAAAAAAAGGATATTGATTGACAGGTATTGAAGTAACGTTTACGTGGATATATAATATGTGCAGATTGAATCAAATCTCTGTAATGCACAAGCGAACAAAGTACAAGTGCGTGAAGAGAAAATTGATCACAAACGAAAAAATTTGAGTGATAAATGTTTTTTTCGACCTAATTTATGAAGTGTCAAAATGTTAATATTACTATAACTTTTAAACTTCTTACTCAATTTGGATAATCTTAGGCTTAAATTATTGGTAAATAATAAATCTTTTCCCTCAAATATTGAAACCTTAGAAAAAAAATTGTTTTTTTTTGGCAAAAATCGATCTGAAAAATTGAAATTTTCAAAATTGGTCGAAAATGACACTATTTTTGTACTTTGTTCGCTTGTGCATTACAGAGATTTGATTCAATCTGCACATATTATATATCCACGTAAACGTTACTTCAATACCTGTCAATCAATATCCTTTTTTTGTTTGTAAACAGTTTTTTTCATGAGATATTACCAAAAAACTGAAAAAGGACCTCAAAAACACGATTTTCAAAAATATCTCAAAAACGGTTCTTAAGAAAAATAAACGGATGTCATTTTCGTGTTCTCCGACCCCAAATTACTATAAAACAATCATCAATTTTAAGGTTCACTCGATTACATTTAAATTTGTAAACTAGTGTAATACATTTCGCTGATCCAAGGCACAGCACTTCAAATGGGCAAATTGAAAGAGCACATTCAACACTAACAGAAATAGCTAGGTGTATTAAAGATGAATATAATCTTACAGATTATTCAGAAATAATTATAAGAGCTGCTCAAAAATATAACCATAGTATTCACTCGGTGACGAATGAAAAACCATCCGACATTCTGTATAATGAAATAAATCATAACAATGTTCCAATAAAACTACAACAGGCTCAAACTAATATGCTGAGTACCCATAACAAAGACAAAAAAGAGAAAACATATAATGTAGGAGAGATAATATATGAGAAAAAATATGGGGAAAGGAATAAGTTAAATCCCAGATACAAAAAACAAGTAGTTAAGGAAGATCAGAAAAATAAAGTAATAATAAACAACAGAAATAGAATAATTCATAAAGATAATATTAAGTTTTAAAATTCCATTTTCTAAATTACAGGTGACAATGATTCTCGCACTACACCTGTTTATGATCATAGTATCAACTACATCCGAAATTATAAATTATTCAAATCATGACTTCTTCCTTTATAAAGATAGTAAGGATGTTTTAACATATGACTCTTATGCAGAGTTATTCCATGTAACCAACATTAGTTTTTATAAAGAAATTATTGAGGCAGAATATAACCATATAAAAAGTACTAACAATGAAAAATTATATTGGGAAATTTCATACAATTTGAGGACTATTAAATTAATATTATCACAATTATTACCGTCAAGAACAAAAAGAGGTATTAACGAGTTGGGAACTGTGTTAAAATGGTTAGCAGGCACACCGGACCATGATGATGTTGTAACAATTGAGAACAAAATTAACGATCTGATTGAAAATAATAACAAGCAGCAAATTATAAATTCCAAATTGTTTGAAGAAATTAAATCACTCTCATCCAGCTTAAAATCAGTTTTTACGAGTCAGGAGTTGCCATTAAGAAAACATCGCTTACACTTGATTGCTTACGATTTACAAAATCTAACAGACACAATAACTCTAGCAAAGATAGATGTATTCAATACTAAAATTTTAAACAATGATGATGTTGAGGAAATATATAAACATGAATTAAGACCTGTAGTAATTACAGACTTAATGGACATTTCGGAATTTAAAGTTGCTTTGCATAAAGAATTATTTGTAGTCTATATAAAGTATCCAATAATTAAAAATAGATGCGACATATATTATGCCAGAGCAATTTCCCATAATGATGGAAAATTAATTTTAAGTAATCAAGTTGCTAAATGCGCCATATTAAGATGGTGCCATATTAATAAACGGAAATAATATTGTAAATGATTCTTATTTGCAAGGATCATATCTAATTACGTTCAACAGCACCACAATAATTAATAATGTATCATATACAAATATAGAAAATAAGATATTAAATTACATTACAGCCCACAATTATAACAACTATAAAATATCCGAATATATTATTTCAAACAATTCGGAACTATCGTTTGATAATATAAATACACTTAACCCATTTATTCAAATCAAAAAGACAAGAATACCATTAACACTAATTGTAATAACACTAACTTCAACATATTTAATTTGGTTATCAATTTCAAAGTTAAGAAAAATTTATGTCACCATAAAACCACGGCTTAAAAATATTTTTCAAAGAAATAATCTGCCTGACATAGAAAAACAAGAAGAAAACATCGTGGCAGAATTAACGGCTCATTTAAACTCCATCTCTGCTCCGTCTTTTGAATCGGGACGCTTGAACTTAGAAGGGGGAGTGTTATCCAACCCCTAGCTTAACTAATCTAATGAAATATATAAACATAATTTTAAAATCATAGAAGCCTCTGCTAACCCATTCAGCATAAACATAATTTTAAAATCATAGAAGCCTCTGCTGGATGAGTCATATCCTGTTTGTCAATCTTTCCCATTCAAATCTGACACCAAGCAATTATCCCAGACTAAACATCCAGCGCTAGCTGTAATCATATTTCCGAAACTTTTCCACGTTCTGAGCCAAAGTGGTAAACAAGTGAATCGGCACGTCGCCGACAGTCCGAATTTGATATATCCTCCGATGTCATCAGTTTTCACCAATGAGTGAAATATTGCGTCAGCCAATTGTCCGCTCTCTTAATGTCTCTTAGACATTGATCTATATTTACAAATAGCCCTTTTTGAGGTTTCTCTCTTAAGCCGAGGTTTGATGGTAAACCGATAAGATCAGCACAGGCAGTCTTATTTTGACACAGGCTAGAATCGGGATCGCTCTAAGATCTAAGTAATATATATCGTGGAGTAATAAGTGGGCTTATCGTAAAAAATCGATTTAAGTGAAAGTTTGTAAAAAAATAAAAAATAAAATAAAAATTATTTTTTTAATAAGTAAACTTCGGAACAAATCTAATTCGCATATTTCGAATATTTAGGATTCTAAGAGCGCCCCAAGACGCTATAGAAGCAATAAAGTCGGTGAATAATAAACATAAGGCCACATGAGTTCTAAGATAGTAAAGTCACCCAAAGCTACCAGCTGGTCACCATCAGACAGATGATCAGAAACGAAACGAATAGCGGAAAAATGTTGCCAGTATGTGGGCGGTTCGGACGCAGATGGTATGTAAAAACAGGTAACATACAAAGATTGATCGGACAAAGTGATTTTGATGCAAAGAAATTCAATGTCACCAAATTCTTGTGATTTTACCTCTTCAGAAGCTATTTTGGAGTCTACAGAGATTAACACTCCTCCTCCCCTTCGCAGAGTTCTATCACATCTAAAAGTGGTGTACCTACTAGGAAAAACTTCGGAGCTTAAGATCTCCGGCATTAACCAAGTTTCTGTAAATACAATAATGTGAGATGCAAAGAAAGAACTATCAGAATATAGTTTGGGAAGTTTACTACGTAACCCTCTAGTATTCTGATAGGTAAGTGTTAGAGAAGACATTAGGATAGGTAAGGTTAAGGCGGTGATGCTAGGGAGTCATAGAAGACCCCCCCACTTCCACTTGAGCCGCTAGGGCTCCTTGTGTTACCGCTGGGGCAAGGGTTTCACCTAAGTGTCCGCGTCGAGAGATCTCTGAGAGATCGTTGAGGTCCGAGAGTTCTGCGGACCCGAAGTGTTTGAGTTTGCTGCGACCAAGTGCCGGGCAGTGGCATAGGAGGTGCGTAACCGATTCCACCTCCTCTTCATCCCTGCAGCTCCTGCAGTAATCATTGTGGGGGACTGCAAGCCTGGCCGCGTGTTCACCTATCAGGCAGTGCCCAGTTATCGCCCCAATCGCTAGGCTGCAGTCTGGTCTGGTGAGAGCAATAAGTCTCGCTGATCTTTTCTGAGATCGTGTCTCCTTTAGGCCAGATCAGACGTGAGGTTCTACAGGTCTGGAGGTTTCTCCATTTCCTATTGGCTTCCAGGTCAAAAAACTCCCTGCACTTTAGCCTGCAAGTAGCCAAGGGAAACGAAAGGAAACGAGATAAGAATCTCTATTGAGCGAGAAATAGGAGCAATAGAATAGAAGCAACACCGTATGAGATGAAGAAGAAGAGCAGGGCTATGTTTGGAAGAAAAATTTATAAAATTATTTATTTTACCTCCAAATATATCACTGCACACGCCAAGCGATACGGATCTATGAATTGCAATATTTTATTATTTTTATTTTTTTTTAAGTGAATAGAAGTAAACACCGATTGTTTATGCAAATCTAATAAGCAAATTTTATGACAACGCAGTGCGCACAAAAAAAAACACGTCCGTCCGCTTTGAGATAGAGAGAAGAAGTCAAAATTGTTGTTGAATTCAAAAAGGATGTTGAAATTTCTATAGGAGGGGCGAGTAGTGTATCTGCAAATACACTTAATGTATCTGCAAATACCGTAGATAACGAATCCTCCATAAAACCAGTATACCCTGCCATACCTATCAAATCATATAATATCAACATTCCAGAGCCTACTGTGGGAATAATTCAAATAGGTTAGACACAAACCCTTTCCCATAGCATTATCATTGGCATCCGGACATAAACATAGACATAAACCATTCACACGCCTTTATCGACGACAGTCGACGTAAACATCCAACCCCTTTTTCTCCAAATTCATAAACAAGTGCCCATCCTGGGAACCTACATGTCAGCATAAAACTCTGACCAATAAAAACTAATCAGTGCGCGAGAATTGCAGTCTCCACTACAATGGGAAAGCTTACCATCGCGTCTGCCTATATTCCCCCTAAACAGAGAGTTTCTGAAGACCACTTCGGCCTCCTTCTTGGTGACTTGGGCGACAAGTTCATTATTGCAGGCGACCTTAACGCCAAACATCCATGGTGGGGCTCGAGGGTAAATAACCCTAAAGGATCTGCACTATTCAAATGCATCCAGCGCAGAGCCTATAACTGCCACTCAACTGGAGAGCCTACCTATTGGCCCACAGACCCTCAAAAGCTGCCGGACCTTCTTGACTTCGCTATCTCTCATGGAATCTATCCTGACTCCATAGCCTGCTCGGCAAATGGAGATCTCTTCTCCGATCACAGTGCGGTGGAACTCTACATCAACACCCCTGTTGAGAAGAAAGTCACCTGACTCAGGATGATCAGACCTCGCACCAACATCGAGACCTACACCGAGTGGCTAGACAACGCCCTAGAGAGCACCCAGCCAGACCTTAGCACGGGTAATGGTATCGACCAAGCTGTTTTGAACCTCAAGCAGAAGATGCACAACGCTGCCCAAATTGCAACTCCGAGGGCTCCATGCAATAACAGGAAGTTGCAAAGGCACTTGCAACTGTGGTCTCCTAAAGTAGCTGCACTTCTCAATGAGAAGCGACAACTGAGAAGGGTCTGGTTCTAAACCAGGTACCCTAGCGACAAAACAGTCTGCAATCGCGCAACCAAAAAGCTCAAGAGGCTCCTGCAGAGGTTGCGGACTTGCGCTTTCGAAGAGTATCTGCGACAGGTCGAGCCTGGGAACCCCCAACACAACTTGTGGCAACTAACGCGCCACATAAAGCTTCCCAAGCAAAGGGTGGCCCAGATTAGAAAAGCAGATGGCGGGTGGTGTCTCACGAAAATATACAACTCACAAACATATACAACGCGTGCCTAGAGATTGGACACTTCCCCACTAGCTGAAAACAGGCGGAAGTCATACTGATCCCTAAGCCTGGAAGGCCTGAATTTGATCTCGCCTCTTACAGGCCAATTAGTTTGCTTTCGGTAATCTCCAAAATTCTTGAGAGATTATTTCTGCGAAGATTGCAGTCACTTTTGGACGAGGCTGAAGTGATCCCAGGTCACCAATTCGGCTTTAGGCGCTCCCACTCCACCCCCGAGCAATGCCACAGGATCGTGCAAAAATCCTGGACAGCTTGGAAGAAAAACAATACTGCTGTGCTCTCTTCCTGGATGTCAAACAGGCGTTTGACAGGGTCTGGCACCCTGGGCTGAGAAAGAAACTCAAAACGAAGGAACCGTTTTTGAGATATTTTTGAAAATCGTGTTTTTGAGGTCCTTTTTCAGTTTTTTGGTAATATCTCATGAAAAAAACTGTTTACAAACAAAAAAAGGATATTGATTGACAGGTATTGAAGTAACGTTTACGTGGATATATAATATGTGCAGATTGAATCAAATCTCTGTAATGCACAAGCGAACAAAGTACAAGTGCGTGAAGAGAAAATTGATCACAAACGAAAAAATTTGAGTGATAAATGTTTTTTTCGACCTAATTTATGAAGTGTCAAAATGTTAATATTACTATAACTTTTAAACTTCTTACTCAATTTGGATAATCTTAGGCTTAAATTGTTGGTAAATAATAAATCTTTTCCCTCAAATATTGAAACCTTAGAAAAAAAATTGTTTTTTTTGGCAAAAATCGATCTGAAAAATTGAAATTTTCAAAATTGGTCGAAAATGACACTATTTTTGTACTTTGTTCGCTTGTGCATTACAGAGATTTGATTCAATCTGCACATATTATATATCCACGTAAACGTTACTTCAATACCTGTCAATCAATATCCTTTTTTTGTTTGTAAACAGTTTTTTTCATGAGATATTACCAAAAAACTGAAAAAGGACCTCAAAAACACGATTTTCAAAAATATCTCAAAAACGGTTCTTAAGAAAAATAAACGGATGTCATTTTCGTGTTCTCCGACCCCAAATTACTATAAAACAATCATCAATTTTAAGGTTCACTCGATTACATTTAAATTTGTAAACTAGTGTAATACATTTCGCTGATCCAAGGCACAGCACTTCAAATGGGCAAATTGAAAGAGCACATTCAACACTAACAGAAATAGCTAGGTGTATTAAAGATGAATATAATCTTACAGATTATTCAGAAATAATTATAAGAGCTGCTCAAAAATATAACCATAGTATTCACTCGGTGACGAATGAAAAACCATCCGACATTCTGTATAATAAAATAAATCATAACAATGTTCCAATAAAACTACAACAGGCTCAAACTAATATGCTGAGTACCCATAACAAAGACAAAAAAGAGAAAACATATAATGTAGGAGAGATAATATATGAGAAAAAATATGGGGAAAGGAATAAGTTAAATCCCAGATACAAAAAACAAGTAGTTAAGGAAGATCAGAAAAATAAAGTAATAATAAACAACAGAAATAGAATAATTCATAAAGATAATATTAAGTTTTAAAATTCCATTTTCTAAATTACAGGTGACAATGATTCTCGCACTACACCTGTTTATGATCATAGTATCAACTACATCCGAAATTATAAATTATTCAAATCATGACTTCTTCCTTTATAAAGATAGTAAGGATGTTTTAACATATGACTCTTATGCAGAGTTATTCCATGTAACCAACATTAGTTTTTATAAAGAAATTATTGAGGCAGAATATAACCATATAAAAAGTACTAACAATGAAAAATTATATTGGGAAATTTCATACAATTTGAGGACTATTAAATTAATATTATCACAATTATTACCGTCAAGAACAAAAAGAGGTATTAACGAGTTGGGAACTGTGTTAAAATGGTTAGCAGGCACACCGGACCATGATGATGTTGTAACAATTGAGAACAAAATTAACGATCTGATTGAAAATAATAACAAGCAGCAAATTATAAATTCCAAATTGTTTGAAGAAATTAAATCACTCTCATCCAGCTTAAAATCAGTTTTTACGAGTCAGGAGTTGCCATTAAGAAAACATCGCTTACACTTGATTACTTACGATTTACAAAATCTAACAGACACAATAACTCTAGCAAAGATAGATGTATTCAATACTAAAATTTTAAACAATGATGATGTTGAGGAAATATATAAACATGAATTAAGACCTGTAGTAATTACAGACTTAATGGACATTTCGGAATTTAAAGTTGCTTTGCATAAAGAATTATTTGTAGTCTATATAAAGTATCCAATAATTAAAAATAGATGCGACATATATTATGCCAGAGCAATTTCCCATAATGATGGAAAATTAATTTTAAGTAATCAAGTTGCTAAATGCGAGGAAACATATTACGAGGTAGATAATTTTAAGAACGAACTATTCAATAATTATTGTACATTAAGCAAAGAAAAATCATGTTTCACTCGTCTTTTAAACGGTGAAAAATCAATATGTAATAAAATAAGAGAAAAGAACAAAAAGATAGATATAATTCAAGATGGTGCCATATTAATAAACGGAAATAATATTGTAAATGATTCTTATTTGCAAGGATCATATCTAATTACGTTCAACAGCACCACAATAATTAATAATGTATCATATACAAATATAGAAAATAAGATATTAAATTACATTACAGCCCACAATTATAACAACTATAAAATATCCGAATATATTATTTCAAACAATTCGGAACTATCGTTTGATAATATAAATACACTTAACCCATTTATTCAAATCAAAAAGACAAGAATACCATTAACACTAATTGTAATAACACTAACTTCAACATATTTAATTTGGTTATCAATTTCAAAGTTAAGAAAAATTTATGTCACCATAAAACCACGGCTTAAAAATATTTTTCAAAGAAATAATCTGCCTGACATAGAAAAACAAGAAGAAAACATCGTGGCAGAATTAACGGCTCATTTAAACTCCATCTCTGCTCCGTCTTTTGAATCGGGACGCTTGAACTTAGAAGGGGGAGTGTTATCCAACCCCTAGCTTAACTAATCTAATGAAATATATAAACATAATTTTAAAATCATAGAAGCCTCTGCTAACCCATTCAGCATAAACATAATTTTAAAATCATAGAAGCCTCTGCTGGATGAGTCATATCCTGTTTGTCAATCTTTCCCATTCAAATCTGACACCAAGCAATTATCCCAGACTAAACATCCAGCGCTAGCTGTAATCATATTTCCGAAACTTTTCCACGTTCTGAGCCAAAGTGGTAAACAAGTGAATCGGCACGTCGCCGACAGTCCGAATTTGATATATCCTCCGATGTCATCAGTTTTCACCAATGAGTGAAATATTGCGTCAGCCAATTGTCCGCTCTCTTAATGTCTCTTAGACATTGATCTATATTTACAAATAGCCCTTTTTGAGGTTTCTCTCTTAAGCCGAGGTTTGATGGTAAACCGATAAGATCAGCACAGGCAGTCTTATTTTGACACAGGCTAGAATCGGGATCGCTCTAAGATCTAAGTAATATATATCGTGGAGTAATAAGTGGGCTTATCGTAAAAAATCGATTTAAGTGAAAGTTTGTAAAAAAATAAAAAATAAAATAAAAATTATTTTTTTAATAAGTAAACTTCGGAACAAATCTAATTCGCATATTTCGAATATTTAGGATTCTAAGAGCGCCCCAAGACGCTATAGAAGCAATAAAGTCGGTGAATAATAAACATAAGGCCACATGAGTTCTAAGATAGTAAAGTCACCCAAAGCTACCAGCTGGTCACCATCAGACAGATGATCAGAAACGAAACGAATAGCGGAAAAATGTTGCCAGTATGTGGGCGGTTCGGACGCAGATGGTATGTAAAAACAGGTAACATACAAAGATTGATCGGACAAAGTGATTTTGATGCAAAGAAATTCAATGTCACCAAATTCTTGTGATTTTACCTCTTCAGAAGCTATTTTGGAGTCTACAGAGATTAACACTCCTCCTCCCCTTCGCAGAGTTCTATCACATCTAAAAGTGGTGTACCTACTAGGAAAAACTTCGGAGCTTAAGATCTCCGGCATTAACCAAGTTTCTGTAAATACAATAATGTGAGATGCAAAGAAAGAACTATCAGAATATAGTTTGGGAAGTTTACTACGTAACCCTCTAGTATTCTGATAGGTAAGTGTTAGAGAAGACATTAGGATAGGTAAGGTTAAGGCGGTGATGCTAGGGGGTCATAGAAGACCCCCCCACTTCCACTTGAGCCGCTAGGGCTCCTTGTGTTACCGCTGGGGCAAGGGTTTCACCTAAGTGTCCGCGTGGAGAGATCTCTGAGAGATCGTTGAGGTCCGAGAGTTCTGCGGACCCGAAGTGTTTGAGTTTGCTGCGACCAAGTGCCGGGCAGTGGCATAGGAGGTGCGTAACCGATTCCACCTCCTCTTCATCCCTGCAGCTCCTGCAGTAATCATTGTGGGGGACTGCAAGCCTGGCCGCGTGTTCACCTATCAGGCAGTGCCCAGTTATCGCCCCAATCGCTAGGCTGCAGTCTGGTCTGGTGAGAGCAATAAGTCTCGCTGATCTTTTCTGAGATCGTGTCTCCTTTAGGCCAGATCAGACGTGAGGTTCTACAGGTCTGGAGGTTTCTCCATTTCCTATTGGCTTCCAGGTCAAAAAACTCCCTGCACTTTAGCCTGCAAGTAGCCAAGGGAAACGAAAGGAAACGAGATAAGAATCTCTATTGAGCGAGAAATAGGAGCAATAGAATAGAAGCAACACCGTATGAGATGAAGAAGAAGAGCAGGGCTATGTTTGGAAGAAAAATTTATAAAATTATTTATTTTACCTCCAAATATATCACTGCACACGCCAAGCGATACGGATCTATGAATTGCAATATTTTATTATTTTTATTTTTTTTTAAGTGAATAGAAGTAAACACCGATTGTTTATGCAAATCTAATAAGCAAATTTTATGACAACGCAGTGCGCACAAAAAAAAACACGTCCGTCCGCTTTGAGATAGAGAGAAGAAGTCAAAATTGTTGTTGAATTCAAAAAGGATGTTGAAATTTCTATAGGAGGGGCGAGTAGTGTATCTGCAAATACACTTAATGTATCTGCAAATACCGTAGATAACGAATCCTCCATAAAACCAGTATACCCTGCCATACCTATCAAATCATATAATATCAACATTCCAGAGCCTACTGTGGGAATAATTCAAATAGGTTAGACACAAACCCTTTCCCATAGCATTATCATTGGCATCCGGACATAAACATAGACATAAACCATTCACACGCCTTTATCGACGACAGTCGACGTAAACATCCAACCCCTTTTTCTCCAAATTCATAAACAAGTGCCCATCCTGGGAACCTACATGTCAGCATAAAACTCTGACCAATAAAAACTAATCAGTGCGCGAGAATTGCAGTCTCCACTACAATGGGAAAGCTTACCATCGCGTCTGCCTATATTCCCCCTAAACAGAGAGTTTCTGAAGACCACTTCGGCCTCCTTCTTGGTGACTTGGGCGACAAGTTCATTATTGCAGGCGACCTTAACGCCAAACATCCATGGTGGGGCTCGAGGGTAAATAACCCTAAAGGATCTGCACTATTCAAATGCATCCAGCGCAGAGCATATAACTGCCACTCAACTGGAGAGCCTACCTATTGGCCCACAGACCCTCAAAAGCTGCCGGACCTTCTTGACTTCGCTATCTCTCATGGAATCTATCCTGACTCCATAGCCTGCTCGGCAAATGGAGATCTCTTCTCCGATCACAGTGCGGTGGAACTCTACATCAACACCCCTGTTGAGAAGAAAGTCACCTGACTCAGGATGATCAGACCTCGCACCAACATCGAGACCTACACCGAGTGGCTAGACAACGCCCTAGAGAGCACCCAGCCAGACCTTAGCACGGGTAATGGTATCGACCAAGCTGTTTTGAACCTCAAGCAGGAGATGCACAACGCTGCCCAAATTGCAACTCCGAGGGCTCCATGCAACAACAGGAAGTTGCAAAGGCACTTGCAACTGTGGTCTCCTAAAGTAGCTGCACTTCTCAATGAGAAGCGACAACTGAGAAGGGTCTGGTTCTAAACCAGGTACCCTAGCGACAAAACAGTCTGCAATCGCGCAACCAAAAAGCTCAAGAGGCTCCTGCAGAGGTTGCGGACTTGCGCTTTCGAAGAGTATCTGCGACAGGTCGAGCCTGGGAACCCCCAACACAACTTGTGGCAACTAACGCGCCACATAAAGCTTCCCAAGCAAAGGGTGGCCCAGATTAGAAAAGCAGATGGCGGGTGGTGTCTCACGAAAATATACAACTCACGAACATATACAACGCGTGCCTAGAGATTGGACACTTCCCCACTAGCTGAAAACAGGCGGAAGTCATACTGATCCCTAAGCCTGGAAGGCCTGAATTTGATCTCGCCTCTTACAGGCCAATTAGTTTGCTTTCGGTAATCTCCAAAATTCCTGAGTTCCTGAACTCATACTTGACGGAAAGGAAGTTCAGGATCAGAAGTGGGGAAGCAAGATGCGGTTACAGGCCCATCGAAGCTGGAGTCTCGCAGGGCCGTGTACTTGGCCCCATCCTGTATACCTTGTACACAGCCGACATGCCTGTTGCTGCAGAGGAGGGCCTTATAGCCGCAACATATTCAGACGACTTGGCATTTTTGGCCTCTGCAACCTCGCCAGAGGAGGCTTCCGCCTGTCTCCAGCGCCAGCTTGACATTCTCGACCCTTGGCTTCGAAGGTGGAACATTGCCGTCAACCACGACAAATCAGCCCAGATGACTTTTACCCTAAGGAGAGGCGACTGTCTCGGTGTCAGTCTCGGTGGCACTTTAATAGCAGCAAGCCCAACTGTCAAATATCTGGGTATGATTGGTACCTCAATCGACCCGATCCGACATTTCATTCAAAAGTTATTCGAAAAATTTTTTCTTTTTCTTCAAACTGAAGCCAGTTGTCGGTTTGTCTGTTTGCACTATTTTTTTCTTAAAAATCCTGAAAAAAATTGGAAAAAGTTTGTTACTATCATATGAGCAACTATTGTTCTACAACTTTTTGAAACACCTTAAGCTTACGTCAAAAAATTAAAAAAACTTTGTTAATGAAAAAATTCATAACTTTATAATTAAGAAAGATATTGAAAAGAGCTTTGCACCGTTGAAAGGGTTTTTTAAGGGTTTAAGCTATTTCACTTTTTTTTGAGACCAAACGTCTATATAGTACACAAAAAAAATACACTAAAAATAAACTTTAAAAAAAAAAAAAAAATTACACAGTGTTACAAAAATGACAAAAGTGAATGAACTTTTGAAGTGACATAGTAGGAATTGTTCATTGGGTCGAGTATATCACAAAACAATTTTTGAAATATTTCTAACACCCTCAAAATCTTGATTTATGGTTAAAAAACCGTTTTTCGGGACTTGTTTGCGCTTAAAAATTCCTGAACGCGTTTTTTTCAACCGATTTCAAAATGTTTGGTGTTTTTTAATAGTGAAATGTTGTAGCTTTTGAAAAAAAATATATCTTCGATTTTGTTAAACAAAAAGAACAAAAATTTTACATCTGAAACTGAAGTTTTCGACTTTTGTTCGTGTTTTTCGGATTTTGATGCCAGTTTTTCGGTACAACTTACAAAAATTCTGTCATTTTTGCCACGTACCAATGTTGTCTCATTAATTCTAAATAAAATGAGACAAATTTCATCAAAAAATAATGAAAATTGGTAAAGTTATAACGCTATTCCCAAAAAAAGTCAATTCAACCTAGCGGACGCTCCGGAGTAACAATGTGTATAAGAATAAGAGTATATTGCTTTCTTCTGACAAAAATTCTGTCATTTATGCCACATATTAATATTGTCTCATTAATACTGAATAAAACGAGACAAATTTCATTAAAAAATAATACAAATTGTTGAAGTTATAACGCTTTTCCCAAAAAAAGTCAATAAAACCATGGGAGCACTATAAGAAGAAGAGCATATTCCTGTCTTATACACACAGGTACTCCGGAGCGCACGCAAGGTTGAATTGACTCTTTTTGGGAAAAGCGTTATAACTTTACCAATTTTCATTATTTTTTGATGAAATTTGTCTCATTTTATTCAGAATTAATGAGACAACATTGATATGTATCAAAAACGGCCGAATTTTTGTAAGTTGTACCGAAAAACTGGCATCAAAATCCGAAAAACACGAACAAAAGTCGAAAACTTCAGTTTCAGATGTAAAATTTTTGTTCTTTTTGATTAACAAAATCGAAGATATATTTTTTTTCAAAAGCTACAACATTTCACTATTAAAAAACACCAAAAATTTTGAAATCGGTTGAAAAAAACGCGTACAGGAATTCTTAAGCGCAAACAAGTCCCGAAAAACGGTTTTTTAACCATAAATCAAGATTTTGAGGGTGTTAGAAATATTTCAAAAACGGTTTTGTGATATACTCGACCCAATGAACAATTCCTACTATGTCACTTCAAAAGTTCAGAATCACTGTTACACTGTGTTATTTTTCAAAATTTGCTCTATCGATCCTTTTTAGATTGCACGTGGAGATAGCTTTTGAGATGACGCAACTTTTGATATATCGCTTATATCTGGCAAAATCCGTTAACTCAAGATATAGTACTGAGGATGCAGCTACCCATTTTGTGCAGCCTCCTGTGAAGCTTGCTTTTTCTTATACATGTGTGTGTATTTGATTGGAAACTTTGCTTTTTGGAGTCTGCATATATTTGGTCAATACCCTAAAAAATATGGAGTTTATCTTTTCAGCTTTTAGTTTATTTATTTAAAAATAAAATCCAAATAAAAAAAGGGCTTAAGAAGTATAATATAAACATTGACTCAATTAGGACTCGAGCCCAGGCCCTCCGTGTTAGGCACCACGACGCTCTCCACTCGGCCAACCTCGAACTTTGCCGCTTGGTGGAAAATTTTAATGTAATTCTGCTTTGTGTTTCAGTGTCTCAGGTCTTAATAAGAAGACTCACAAATGCACAATTTTACGAGTAAAAAGGTTTATATGCGTATGCCCCCACTGAACATATAATGCATATAAATAAAACACTGCTTTACTTAAATTACAGCCACCACCGTTTTTGGGCCAAATCATGAATTAAAGGCTAAAAAAAAAACTAGGCAAACCAATTCCGCCTATACTTTTCTATACAATACATGAAACAATTGGTTTAACTAGAAAAACTGGAAAAACGTTTTTATTTTTTTAATTTTGCGCATTTATTTCATATGTAATACATGTTTATTATATGATTGATCGGATATGTCATAACTTTTTTTTTTTTTTTTTAAGAAAGAAGGATGGGACTTTCTATGGATCCCACTTTGGGAAAAATTATCCGATCTGACAAATTTTGATAGGGAATGGTCGATTATATCCTATAGCTGCCATATAACTGAAAGATCGGAATTGGCATTGTTGGCACCTAGTGCCAAGACCTACTACCCTATATGCACACTTAGTAATTTGATCCAATCAATATGCATTAGCATGTCGCAATATACAAACCCACTAACCGATTTTCTCACCTATAAACAATTAGTAATAAGCATAAAACTATATCCAACCTATTAACCCAGCACTAGTAGACGACGCCAAAAGCAGAATCAGCATATCAGCGGGAAGAATGACCGACTGACCGATGCAAGTAAAAACCAGCCAGGTAAGCCGAAATGCGCAAGCAGTACATGAACAAACAATCTGAGTCAGCAGACTCAGAGGTGGGTGACCCTGGCATTAACATTAGTTTTAGCACGTCCATAACATTGACCTTTTAATTTAGCATCTTATATAAGAGTTGTTCTTCTGAAATAAAGACAGTTCCGAAATCAGAGTTAATCGTCTCGTTACTCAGTGTCTGAACCACGGCACTTAAAATCAACCTACTTCGAGTGATCCTGTGTAAAACGGTTCACGAGAAGAATCCGCGGCATGCCAGTCTACTTCTAGTGTTGCTCCCGTGAAACGGACGACAAGTAGACCCCGCGTCACCTCATTACTTCGCGTGTTGCTCCCGTGAAACGGACCACGAGTTGATCCCGCGGCATACCAGTCTACTTCGAGTGTTGCTCCCGTGAAACGGACCGCCAGTAGACCCCGCGTTACCTAACTACTCCAAGTGTTTCTCCCGTGAAACGGACCACGAGGAAACCCCGCGGCATACCAGTCTAGCTCGAGTGTTGCTCCCGTGAAACGGACCACCAGCAGACCCCGCGCTATCTAACCTACTTCGAGTGTTGCTCCCGTGAAACGGACCGCCAGTAGGACCGGCCGATAAGGAATCAGCCGAACCACCATACCACCGGTACTTGAGGAAAACCACCCCAGGACTTCAAGCACATCAACTCCAGCCTGATCACCGCAAGCGTCTGGCCAACCCGAACAGTCCCTTGCAGAATCCAGGTAAATTTAGTCAAGACTATTTACGGTCTTTGACTACGACTCCGGGACCTACCGTTACTCCCGTGAGTTCAAGTTTGACGTAGTTGCCGCATAACGCTCTACGGACGAACAGGCATAACTGCAAGGGTATATCAACTTCGGCTCCGCCCGATGTTAGCTTTCCTTTCTTGTTTTTTTATAGTTTATTATATAGTAAAAATCTCATAGAGATAGGCTAAAATAAAAGTATTTTTGGTTTGGCTGGATGGTCAAATCTGCCTTCTGCACTGCAGCCATGACCTAATGCAATACAGGGCTTCCATCTCCTGGTAGATCACCTCTGCTTTTCGCCGCAAAAGCCTTTCCCTGCTTGCAGGAACCGATGCACTAGCTACGTCTCCTGACTCCATTATAATTTTTCGTGCAAGGTAATGTAATGTAATGGAAACAACAGCAAAAATTTTTACTTCACAAGGTTTCCTTTAAGAACTTTAATGATCACAAATCAAACCAGGCGCGATCACGTCGGGGTCACCAAATGTGGAGCTATCAACGATTTAATAGCGGCCGAAGGTTCGATTTTTATTTTCAATATTTATAATGGGTCATTTTAAACCCCAAAACAAATGCCGTGGCCGTTCCAAAACAATGCCGAATAAAAACTGCATAAAACTAAAAGCTTGCGCAGAAGCTCCACCAAAGCTCCCAAAGTGCATGCGCTACAAAAGAACAACAAAGCGCATGCGAATCTGGAAGAATCAAAGAATATGGATCTGCTGATAGCGGGCAATTAGTGGACCGCTGCGGCTAGTTACACTGACAGAACTAATTAGTAATAATTACGATATTGATGCTGGCACAAGTCCCAATAAGTAGTTCCCTTTGATAGTGTATATTTACCTGTCGAATATCAAGAAGCTTTTAATAAAATTGTTATACCTGAGGACTCAATTCATGGGAGAATTACCCTCATATCGAATCTTGTCAATAGCAGACCCGTACGGTCTGAACCAATCGGTCTGAAATTTTTACACAAGCTTCTAATCTATATTTTCCATTAATTAAGCGAGGGATCCCCTTCCGATGAAAATTTCTACTTTTGTTAAAAAATAAAAAACCCGAATTTTGGTCGAAAAACAAATTTTTAACTTTGAGCACCCGACATTTATAATTCCTTCGATTAATCAATAGGAATTATAAATTAGGAGATTATTTATTTATTTGATTACATTCATTTGCCATTTGAATTTTTTATGATCCAGTCCAAAGATATCTGGTCACCGCAAGAGGCCTTTTTTGTCGAACTCTGCAAAATTGGCAAAATCAACGTGCCCTATAATTACTTTTGGCGAAAAAATAAGATAGCATAGTTTAAGAATGTCTTAATATACCTGCTAAGTTTAAAATCAATAAACCAAATGATTTTCTTAGAACACATTTTTTGAAAAATACCTTTTTTCGGCCTCCTAACTGTATATAACCCCTTAAATCGCAGGCACCAGGGTTAATATGCACCATTCGCTGCAGAGAATGGCAACCCAAAACAGGAGAAAGCTGCAGAAAGCAACTTAATAGAAGTTCGTTGGCTTGCTCCTCTGCTAACACCAAACCAGCTTGCAGTTTTTGTAACGCTCAAGACCATTTGGGCTCACTGCAGGCCGTTCGCTCGCCTTGCTGTAATGTAAAGGATTGAGTTTGCTAAGTCAGATTCCCTCTGTTTAAATTGCATCGATCAGCCTCCCTCTGTTCCAAATTGCACCGATTTACAGTTATCGTTACCATCACCAACAGAAAATCCTCCTCCAGCTTTACCGAATTATGGCCCTTCTACTTTACAAGCTTTGCATGCATCATCCCAAGAAAGGGTTTTGCTTACGTAGTCGATCGTAAGCGTTCAAACAAAAAATGGGAGCACACAATTAATTTAATTAATAAAGATCTTCCTGGAATTGGTCACGCTAATTTACAATTAAAAAAAAAGTAAAGAAAAGTTCACCACTGTGAGTATGGTGGTGAAGACGAGAATTAATGGTAGTGAGTTTCCTTTTGACTTTTGGATGTTGAAAACAATTTCCGGCTACCCCCTTCACCAGTCAGTGAAAGTGAAAGTGAAAGTTTGGACCCTACAAACGAACTTGCCATTAGTAGACCCATATTTTTATAAATCTCTGCGGATAGATATATTGATTGGAGCTGAGTCATTTATCGAACTTTTATCGATAAAGCAAGGTCCGAGCCATCCTATACTGCAAAAAACGCTCATTGGATGGATAGTATCGGGAAAATATATGGCAAATTCCTCAACTCCTCAACAACCGGTCTCTACCTTGAATTGCCAAGAAGAAATATTAAAATCAATAGATCACAATTTGAAAAAATTTTGGTCATTAAAAGAAGTTCCATCTTCTAAAAAGATGTGGTCGCCAGAATAGGAGTTGGGTGAGGAACATTATCGAAAGACTACTAGAATACTGCCTTCAAGTCGATTCGAAGTCAGACTTCCATTTAAGTCGGATCCAAGCGTTTTGGGCAATTCATTCGAGATAGCCAAACGCCGTTTTCTGTCGCTCGAGAGACGATTATCTCGAGATCCGAACTTATAGAGAATGAATTTGGAATTTATGGAAGAATACGAATCACTAGGTCATATGTCCCCTGCAAGCAATGACGTTTTTGCTATTCCACACTACGTAATACCCCACCAGTGTGTCTTACGGCCTCAAAGTATAACGACCAAACTACGAGTCGTTTTTGATGCGTCCTGTAAGACATCCACACAAAAATGTTTGAATGATTTATTGATGGTGGGTCCAACAATTCAGGAAGAGCTGTACTCAACTCTTCTTCGGTTTCGGCTAAACATATTCGCTCTGATAGCCGACGTAAAAAAGATGTATCGCCAAGTTATGGTGAATGAAGCAGATAGGCGATACCAGTTGATAGTGTGGAGAAAAGACCCATCTGCCACATTTTACGAAAGTAGTGACTTAAATGCCACATTTTACGAAAGTTAGTTCAAATTTTTTTTCTTTTTAATAATTCATTAGTATTTTTATTAACAATCTGTCCGCCAACTTCTTCTGCCAACTCTTCTTTCCGAAGCTTTGAAGATTTTCTCTTTCCTCTTCAACCACTAACTCACCCACTTGCCCTTTTTTTTGTTTTTGTTTTACCACCAGGGTGACGTTTATTTAAAACTGTCCCTTATGGACAACCATTAAATGTTTTAACAGGACCTTCACTTATGGACAGTTACTCATTGTGGTTACAGACTGATCAAGATTAGAGAACTAGGATGTCCAGGAGAGGTCATACCGTACGTCCAGATTAGACTTATTATGGCCTTATAGATGAGTAGTTAAGAAGACGTCCTCAGTTTCGATCTTAAATGTTATTACATGAACTTCACTTATAGATAATTTTACATATTAATGTTGGAGAACTAAATTAGAGTTTAATTAGGGTAGTAATTTAGCTTAGCTTAAGGTATTTAAAGATTCTGGTAAGGATATCCAGGGAAGGTCCAGCGGATGCGTCCTTTTGTAGTCTCCTGGGCTGCGTGCTGTTGTCCAGCAGGGAGATGGCCAACAGGTTCGGGTGGTCATGGAGCCTCTGCATGTAGCGTGCGCTGCTTCTTTGAATCTCGTCCTTGACCCAAGGAAAATTGAGAACCTCGTGGATGGTGCGATTGTCATGATAGACGCGGGCCGGGTTTCGCTTCTTCATTAGATGGGGCCTCCAGGTGAGCCTCCTATCTAGGGTGAACCCCAGGTATTTCGGAGCGTCCTCCTGCGGGATCGGAGAGCCGTTGAGGTTGACTGGAGGACACTTGCCTGGCCTAGAGGACTTTTTATTGTTGACTGCAATGTTACATCGCTTTTGCCAACCGCTGAGTAGGTCTAGCTGCATTTGCATTATTTCGGCTGCCTCCGTTGCGCTATTAGAGGCGGTTAGAAAAGCGGTGTCGTCTGCGTAGGTGTCAGCCATCAGATCAGGGTTCTGAAAAACAGGGAGGTCAGCTGTATACACGTTATACAGCAGCGGACCAAGAACGCTACCTTGGCACAGTGGGAGAAACGGCTGATTTAGCGGCAATTTATTGATAACTTCCGCAAAATAGATTATATTTTCATACGGATAATTTTATCCGTAGTTAAGTATACCCCAAATCAAAATCAATATTGAAATAGTATTTTTTCCAGGGTAGAATGAAAAAATGTTTTCTAATATCGTTCAAAACTGCTTTATTTGATAGCTGACCTGTTTTGCTTGATTCTGAGGAATCTTTTCCACCAATTTCCATAAAACCAGTATACCCTACCATACCTATCAAATCATATATAAACAACATTCCAGAGCCTACTGTGGGAATAATTCAAATAGGCTAGACACAAACCCTTTCCCATAGCATTATCATTGGCATCCAGACATAAACATAGACATAAACCATTCACTCGCCTTTATCGACGACAGTAGACGTAAACATCACATTGATGGTGAGAGCAATAAGTCTCGCTGATCTTTTCTGAGAGCGTGTCTCCTTTAGGCCAGATCAGACGTGAGGTTCTACAGGTCTGGAGGTTTATCCATTTTCTATTGGCTGCCAGGTCAAAAAACTCCCTGCACTTTAGCCTGCAAGTAGCCAAGGGAAACGAAAGGAAACGAGATAAGAATTGAGCGAGAAATAGGAGCAATAGAATAGAAGCAACACCGTAAGAGATGAAGAAGAAGAGCAGGGCTATGTTTGGAAAAAAAATTTATAAAATTATTTATTTTACCTCCAAATATATCACTGCACACGCGACGCGATACGGATCTATGAATTGCAATATTTTATTATTTTTATTTTTTTTTAAGTGAATAGAAATAAACACCGATTGTTTATGCAAATCTAATAAGCAAATTTTATGACAACGCAGTGCGCACAAAAAAAAACACGTCCGTCCGCTTTGAGATAGAGAGAAGAAGTCAAAATTGTTGTTGAATTCAAAAAGGATGTTGAAATTTCTATAGGAGGGGCGAGTAGTGTATCTGCAAATACACTTAATGTATCTGCAAATACCGTAGATAACGAATCCTCCATAAAACCAGTATACCCTGCCATACCTATCAAATCATATAATATCAACATTCCAGAGCCTACTGTGGGAATAATTCAAATAGGCTAGACACAAACCCTTTCCCATAGCATTATCATTGGCATCCAGACGTAAACATAGACATAAACCATTCACACGCCTTTATCGACGACAGTCGACGTAAACATAAAACCCCTTTTGCTCCAAATTCATAAACAAGTGCCCATCCTGGGAACCTACATATCAGCATAAAACTCTGACCAATCAAAACTATTAAACCAAAGTCCATCTATGCTGCAAATTGAATTTGTAAAATCGGTTTGTAATCAACTCCTGATATACAAGACCATCGTGAAGCCAGTTTGGACCTACGGTAGCCAGCTATGGGGGACGGCAAGCCCAAGCAACAGGAAGATCATCCAACTCGCACAGAACGGGGCCCTCAGGACGTTGTCAGGACGTGCCCTTACCACGATAACGTGACTATCCACATTCAACTAGGCGTATATGGGTTAGCGATAAAGTCAGGAGATTCGCCGCAAGATATGTGGATAGGCTGGATCGACATCCCAACCCCCAGGCCATCAATTTGTTGGACAACAGCACCAGTACGAGAAGGTTGAAGCGAACCCACCCACTAGATCTTAGGCTAGTGAGGTTTTAATAATCTATTGGAAGCAACTTTCGTAAAATGTGGCATTTAACCACTTAGATAATCATTGTATTTTTGTATTCTTCTTTATGTTAACGAACCATTGTAACATTTAATTATTGTCCATAACTGCGGACAGATTTTAAATATAACTATAGATTTATTCAAAAAAAAAAAATGGAAGCAACTTTCGTAAAATGTGGCATTTAACCTCTTAGATAATCTTAAATTGTATCATTCAATTCTCCATTATGTTAAGGCACCATTATAACATTTAATTATTGTCCATTACTGAGGAAAGATTTTAAATATAACAATTGATTGATTAAAAAAAAAAAATATGGAAGCATCTTTCGTAAAATGTGGCATTTAACCATTTAGATAATCTAACATTGTATTAAATTCTCTAATTATTGTCCATTACTGAGGACAGATCTTAAATGCAACCTAGGGGTGTAAGCTTGTTTGTTATTTTGGTTCTTCATTTGTCTCTTAACCCTCTCTTTTTGCTGTGTTAAGCTTATCTCTCTTTTTCCGGCCAAAATGGTAAACTTTATTCGCACGCATATTTCGAATTTTTAGGATTCTAAGAGCGCCTCAAGACGCTATAAAAGCAATAAAGTGGGTGAATAATAAACATAAGGCCACATGAGTTCTAAGATATTAAAGTCACCAAAAGCTACCAGCTGGTCACCATTAGACAGATGATCAGAAACGAAACGAATAGCGGAAAAATGTTGCCAGTATGTTGGCGGTTCGGACGCAGATGGTATGTAAAAACAGGTAACATACAAAGATTGATCGGACAAAGTGATTTTGATGCAAAGAAATTCAATGTCACCAAATTCTTGTGATTTTACCTCTTCAGAAGCGAATTTGGAGTCTACAGAAATTAACACTCCTCCTCCCCTTCGCAGAGTTCTATCACATCTAAAAGTGGTGTACCTACTAGGAAAAACTTCGAAGCTTAAGATCTCCGGCTTTAACCAAGTTTCCGTAAAGACTATAATGTGAGATGCCAAGGAAGAACTATCAGAATACAGTTTGGGAAGTTCACTACGTAACCCTCTAGTATTCTGATAGGTAAGTGTTAAAGAAGACATTAGGATAGGTAAGGTTAAGGCGGTGATGCTAGGGGGTCATAGAAGACCCCCCCACTTCCACTTGAGCCGCTAGGGCTTCTTGTGTTACCGCTGGGGCAAGGGTTTCACCTAAGTGTCCGCGTGGAGAGATCTCTGAGAGATCGTTGAGGTCCGAGAGTTCTGCGGACCCGAAGTGTTTGAGGGCAGTGGCATAGGAGGTGCGTGACCGATTCCACCTCCTCCTCATCCCTGCGGCTCCTGCAATAATCATTGTGGGGGACTGCAAGCCTGGCCGCGTGTTCACCTATCAGGCAGTGCCCAGTTATCGCCCCAATCGCTAGGCTGCAGTCTGGTCTGGTGAGAGCAATAAGTCTCGCTGATCTTTTCTAAAAGCGTGTCTCCTTTAGGCCAGATCAGACGTGAGGTTCTACAGGTCTGGAGGTTTCTCCATTTCCTATTGGCTGCCAGGTCAAAAAACTCCCTGCACTTTAGCCTGCAAGTAGCCAAGGGAAATTAAAGGAAACGAGATAAGAATCTCTATTGAGCGAGAAATAGGAGCAATAGAATAGAAGCAACACCGTATGAGATGAAGAAGAAGAGCAGGGCTATGTTTGGAAGAAAAATTTATAAAATTATTTATTTTACCTCCAAATATATCACTGCACACGCCAAGCGATACGGATCTATGAATTGCAATATTTTATTATTTTTATTTTTTATTTTATGACAACGCATTGCGCACAAAAAAAAACACGTCCGTCCGCTTTGAGATAGAGAGAAGAAGTCAAAATTGTTGTTGAATTCAAAATGGATGTTGAAATTTCTATAGGAGGGGCGAGTAGTGTATCTGCAAATACACTTAATGTATCTGCAAACACCGTAGATAACGAATCCTCCATAAAACCAGTATACCCTGCCATACCTATCAAATCATATAATAACAACATTCCAGAGCATACTGTGGGAATAATTAAAATAGGCTAGACACAAACCCTTTCCCATAGCATTATCATTGGCATCCGGACATAAACATAGACATAAACCATTCACACGCCTTTATCGACGACAGTCGCCGTAAACATCAAACCCCTTTTTCTCCAAATTCATAAACAAGTGCCCATCCTGGGAACCTACATGTCAGCATAAAACTCTGACCAATAAAAACTATTCAGTGCGCGAGAATTGCAGTCTCCACTACAATGGGAAAGCTTACCATCGCGTCTGCCTATATTCCCCCTAAACAGAGAGTTTCTGAAGACCACTTCGGCCTCCTTCTTGGTGACTTGGGCGACAAGTTCATTATTGCAGGCGACCTTAACGCTAAACATCCATGGTGGGGCTCGAGGGTAAATAACCCTAAAGGATCTGCACTTTTCAAATGCATCCAGCGCAGAGCCTATAACTGCCACTCAACTGGAGAGCCTACCTATTGGCCCACAGACCCTCAAAAGCTGCCGGACCTTCTTGACTTCGCTATCTCTCATGGAATCTATCCGGACTCCATAGCCTGCTCGGCAAATGGAGATCTCTTCTCCGATCACAGTGCGGTGGAACTCTACATCAACACCCCTGTTGAGAAGAAAGTCACCTGACTCAGGATGATCAGACCTCGCACCAACATCGAGACCTACACCGAGTGGCTAGACAACGCCCTAGAGAGCACACAGCCAGACCTTAGCACGGGTAATGGTATCGACCAAGCTTTTTTGAACCTCAAGCAGGAGATGCACAACGCTGCCCAAATTGCAACTCCGAGGGCTCCATGCAACAACAGGAAGTTGCAAAGGCACTTGCAACTGTGGTCTCCTAAAGTAGCTGCACTTCTCAATGAGAAGCGACAACTGAGAAGGGTCTGGTTCTAAACCAGGTACCCTAGCGACAAAACAGTCTGCAATCGCGCAACCAAAAAGCTCAAGAGGCTCCTGCAGAGGTTGCGGACTTGCGCTTTCGAAGAGTATCTGCGACAGGTCGAGCCTGGGAACCCCCAACACAACTTGTGGCAACTAACGCGCCACATAAAGCTTCCCAAGCAAAGGGTGGCCCAGATTAGAAAAGCAGATGGCGGGTGGTGTCTCACGAAAATATACAACTCACGAACATATACAACGCGTGCCTAGAGATTGGACACTTCCCCACTAGCTGAAAACAGGCGGAAGTCATACTGATCCCTAAGCCTGGAAGGCCTGAATTTGATCTCGCCTCTTACAGGCCAATTAGTCTGCTTTCGGTAATCTCCAAAATTCTTGAGAGATTATTTCTGCGAAGATTGCAGTCACTTTTGGACGAGGCTGAAGTGATCCCAGATCACCAATTCGGCTTTAGGCGCTCCAACTCCACCCCCGAGCAATGCCACAGGATCGTGCAAAAATCCTGGACAGCTTGGAAGAAAAACAATACTGCTGTGCTCTCTTCCTGGATGTCAAACAGGCGTTTGACAGGGTCTGGCACCCTGGGCTGAGAGAGAAACTCAAAAGGAATCTGCCACAAAAACACTACGAGTTCCTGAACTCATACTTGACGGAAAGGAAGTTCAGGATCAGAAGTGGGGAAGCAAGATGCGGTTACAGGCCCATCGAAGCTGGAGTCTCGCAGGGCCGTGTACTTGGCCCCATCCTGTATACCTTGTACACAGCCGACATGCCTGTTGCTGCAGAGGAGGGCCTTCTAGCCGCAACATATTCAGACGACTTGGCATTTTTGGCCTCTGCAACCTCGCCAGAGGAGGCTTCCGCCTGTCTCCAGCGCCAGCTTGACATTCTCGACCCTTGGCTTCGATGGTGGAACATTGCCGTCAACCACGACAAATCAGCCCAGATGACTTTTACCCTAAGGAGAAGCGACTGTCCCGGAGTCAGTCTCGGTGGCACTTTAATACCAGCAAGCCCAACTATCAAATATCTGGGTATGATTGGTACCTCAATCGTCCCGATCCGACATTGCATTCAGAAGTTATTCGAAAAATTTTTTCTTTTTCTTCAAACTGAAGCCAGTTGTCGGTTTGTCGGTTTGTCGGTTTGTCTGTTTGCACTATTTTTTTCTTAAAAATCCTGAAAAAAATTGGAAAAAGTTTGTTACTATCATATGAGCAACTATTGTTCTACAACTTTTTGAAACACCTTAAGCTTACGTCAAAAAAATTAAAAAAAACTTTGTTAATGAAAAAATTCATAACTTTATAATTAAGAAAGATATTGAAAAGAGCTTTGCACCGTTGAAAGGGTTTTTTAAGGGTTTAAGCTATTTCACTTTTTTTGAGACCAAACGTCTATATAGTACACAAAAAAAAATACACTGAAAATAAACTTAAAAAAAAATTAAAAAATAAAAAAAAAAATGAAAATAAACTTAAAAAATTATTTTTCAAAATTTGCTCTATCGATCCTTTTTAGATTGCACGTGGAGATAGCTTTTGAGATGACGCAACTTTTGATATATCGCTTATATCTGGCAAAATCCATTAACTCAAGATATAGTACTGAGGGTGCAGCTACTTATTTTGTGCAGTCTCCTGTGAAGCTTGCTTTTTCTTATACATGTGTGTGTATTTGATTGGAAACTTTGCTTTTTGGAGTCTGCATATATTTGGTCAATACCCTAAAAAATATGGAGTTTATCTTTTCAGCTTTAAGTTTATTTATTTAAAAATAAAATCCAAATAAAAAAAGGGCTTAAGAAGTATAATATAAACATTGACTCATTGACCCAGGCCCTCCGTGTTAGGCACCACGACGCTCTCCACTCGGCCAACCTCGAACTTTGCCGCTTAGTGGAAAATTTTGATGTAATTCTGCTTTGTGTTTCAGTGTCTCAGGTCTTAATGAGAAGACTCAAAAATGCACAATTTTACGAGTAAAAAGGTTTATATGCGTATGCCCCCACTGAACATATAATGCATATAAATAAAACACTGCTTTACTTAAATTACAGCCACCACCGTTTTTGGGCCAAATCATGGATTAAAGGCTAAAAAAAAAACTGGGCAAACCAATTCCGCCTATACTTTTCTATACAATACATTAAACAATTGGTTTAACTAGAAAAACTGGAAAAACGTTTTTATTTTTTTAATTTTGCGCATTTATTTCATATGTAATACATGTTTATTATATGATTGATCGGATATGTCATAACTTTTTTTATACCCTTGCAGAGGGTATTATAATTTTGGTCAAAAGTGTGCAACGCAGTGAAGGAGACATCTCCGACCCTATAAAGTATATATATTCTTGATCAGGATCACCTCCTGAGTCGATATGAGCATGTCCGTCTGTCCGTCTGTCCGTCTGTCCGTTTCTACGCAAACTAGTCTCTCAGTTTTAAAGCTATCGAGTTGAAACTTTGCACACACCCTTCTTTCCTTTGCAGGCAGTATATAAGTCGGAACGGCCGGGATCGGTCGACTATATCCTATAGCTGCCATATAACTGATTGATCGGAAATGCCATAACTTTGGTGTTTTTTAAGTTAGAGGGTTGGGACTTTCCACACATGTTATATTTGACCAAAATATCTTGTGTACAAAATTTCATAAGGATCGGCCGACTATATCCTATAGCTGTCATAGAACGATCGAAATTGGCATTACTTTGGTGTTTTTTAAGTTAGAAAGATGGGATTTGGTACAGATCAGAGAACTGCACGAATCACTTTTTTTTTGTTCATACTCGAGTAATGATAGGTTACTCTGATTGATTTTAAAATTTGATTCATGTGAACAGAGCGATCCATACGCTTCGTGTCAATGATTTGGAATAATTTTGAATCACTATCGCATCAATTGGGAATGATTTGTTTTGATTTTTTAGAAGCAAAGCAATACCCGAAAATGATGCAAAATTAAACATATATGATTGATTCTGATCCGCCTGCTGAGCTTAACGAGCTTGATTCGGGAGGCTCCAAACGGGAGCCTTTTGAGGCTATATCGGGTGCTATATGATTTTATAAGGATCAGCTGACTATATCCTATAGCTGCCATATAACTGTACGATCGGAAATGGCAAAACCCTGCTAGTTTTAAAGATGCTTGGGGCTGTTTCCAACATTTTTATTAGAAAATTGATGCGATGGTGATATTCTCATAAGGATCGGCCAACTATATATGATCCGACATATATATTATAATAAAATATAAGCTGCAAGCTGTTATAAATTGAAAATGTACAGTTCATCATTATTTCAAGTCCCAGGTTTCGAATTGAAACTTTTAATCATACAATTTTACTCGAGTATACCTCAATGATTTAAATCACATGCCTAAATCGTAGCCTACTTTATCAAAAATTTTGAATCAAAGTCAGTGAATCATACTGTACGATAGGTTTGAAGCGATTTGATTCAAACCGAGCAAACCATACGATACAACTCACATCAACTGATTTGAAGTTAGTTTTTACATGAATTGATTTGAAATGTTATAACTATTGATGTGATTTGATTTGATCCTATTTTGTCAAAAGGTGATTAAATCATACTCAATCATACTCGTTGCAGTTCTCTGGTACAGATTCTATTTTGGGAAAAATAATTCGATGTGCCATATTCATAAGGATCGGCCGACTATATACGATCCGCTACATATCTAATAATTTAAGATGCGTGGCGCCACCTAGCGGACTGCGACTGAACTGCAAGGGTATATCAACTTCGGCTCCGCCCGAAGTTAGCTTTCTTTTCTTGTTTTTTTTTTAAGTAAGAAGGATGGGACTTTCTATGGATCCCACTTTGGGAAAAATTATCCGATCTGACAAATTTTGATAGGGAATGGTCGATTATATCCTATAGCTGCCATATAACTGAAAGATCGGAATTGGCATAACTGCAAGGGTATATCAACTTCGGCTCCGCCCGAAGTTAGCTTTTCTTTCTTGTTTTTTTTATAGTTTATTATATAGTAAAAGTCTCATAAGGATAGGCTAAAATAAAAGTATTTTTGGTTTGGCTGCATATCCAAGCTGATGTCTTTATTGATAATAATTTTTCTTCATTGATGTCATCTAACTCTTCATTATTTATTGAATGTAACAATTAACTGTTCTTTATACAATTAGTAAAATTAATTATAATTAAGAGTTAGGCAAATTATTGTAATAGAAAGACAATCAATTTATTACATTTACGGATAATTCAGGCGAAAATATATGTGACAATAGGTTATAATTTTTACAGGTAACGCGATAAGGATCATGCTCCGCAAAATTTGATCTGCAAATTGGTAACCATAGGGGTCGGAAGGACCTGGTTGACCAGTTTGGAACAGAGAAAAGTATCTTTTCGAGTAAAAGTTTCAAGCCAACTTGACCAAGAATAATTTTATGAAGGAGCATGGCCCCAGCACAAGTACGACGTACCTGCAATGGTGGCAGGTCTAATAACTTTAGCCGACAACGATATGGTGGTAGAAGATCATCTGAGTTCCAGTTTGAAATATTTTAAGGCAAATAAAAGAAACTGCTTTTGCACTGATTCAATACTTCTTTGAGGAACGATATACTGCGGACTCCAAACGCATGAACAGTATTCCAGGATCGGTCGAACCAAAGAGATATACAACGTTTTAGTGGTGACGGGTGGTGAAGGATCATCAAACTCTTTTGACCAGCGCTTGTTACAGAAATATGTTCATTAAACGACAGTTTGTGATCGAAAAGAACTCCAAGATCATTCATAAAGGAAACACGATCTTAAAAGTGATTCCCAAGTGAATATGAGATGACATGAGGCATGCTAATCGTCATAACCTTGCACTTTGAGCTGCTTAGTGAGAGAAGATTATTAGAGCACCACAATAATACTTCATCAAGGTTAAATTGCAGATGTCTATGAAGGAAGTGGTCAGAGAAAGAAAAACAGAGCTTGATATCATCAGCATACATAAGTGTAGAAGCATAGCTCACGACACTAGGTAAGTCGTTAACAAAGAGGATAAACAGAAGAGGTCCTAAGTGACTGCCTTGCGGAACACCAGATGTTACTTTTATAACATGAGATGTGATGTTCTTGAACAAAACCCGCTGCGTACGATTCGATAGATATGAAGTCATCCACTGTATGATATTAGGAGGAAAACCCATAAGATAAAGTTTCCCATAAGATAAAGAAAGAGACGATGATTAACAGAATCTTTGCTAAAATCGGTGTAAACTATATCGGTTTGCATTCGTTTTAGATAACCCTTGTGAACGATCGAAGTGAATTCTAGCAGATTGGTTATTGTAGAACGGTATTTGACAAAACCATGCTGGGTGGAGGAAATTATGCTTTTGCAATGATGTTGCAGTTCATTGTAACCAATTTCTCCAGCAGCTTGGGAATAGCAGAAAGTTTAGCAATACCGCGGTAGTTATCTATAAGTATTTTAGAACCTTTCTTATGAAGTGGAATAATAAAAGATTCATTCCATCTCTTAGAAAGGCATGAAAGGTCCAGAGATAAATTGAATAGGATGGTAAGAGGGTAGCATAGGATATTGGAGCAGTGCTTGAGCTCGGGACATTATCAGGACCAGCAGAAAATGAGATATTCAAGGTTGAAATAGCATTAGAAACAACGAGATAATTAAATTTAGACAAGTAAATATTGTTTATGTACGGAATTTTATAAGGGTATGTAGAATTTAAATTATAAGAATCGGACGAATAATTTGATTGAAAAAATGAAGCAAAGAGATTAGCAATACCTTGTTCTGAAGAATCAGAAATATTTTTATAAGTTAGAGAAGGAGGAAAAAGACTGGATTTACGTTTCACATTGACAAGTGAATACAAGAAGCTCGGATCGTTTCGGAAGTTTGCCTTATAATTCACGATGTAACGCTTATAAAGTTGATTATTAAGAATAATAAACTGGTTGCGAATGTAAAGAAAGTTTGTCTGATGAAACAAAGATTCAGACTCAAGAAACATTTTGTAAGCTCTAGATTTCCTGTTCTTAAGACGAGGTAGGTGTTTATCAAACCATGGCGGTTTAGTGGATGAAGACGATGAAACTACAGGAACAAATTTGTCCAAGGCGTTGTGGATTACATCATAAAAAGAATCAGTAGCAGCATCAATAGAGTTAAAAGATGAAAGATATTCCCAGTCAAATACAGCTAATTGATTGCGAAGAGCTATATAATCCGTTTTTCGCAAACATTTAGTACGATACTGAGTCTTATAGTTAGCATGTATATTAGGGACATCAATTAATACCGAAACCAATAGTGTAGGATGTTGTACGTCCTCAGGAAGCGATAGTGGTGAATATTCACAGTCTCATAGGATATCCTATTACAGAAAATAAGGTCAAGAGATCTGCTAAGTGTGTTAAGGATGGGGTTAATTTGGAAAAGAGCCATTTCAATTAATGCATCAATAAAGTCGTTATGACAACTGGCATGCAAGGAATTGTCATCTTCACACGGGATCCAGGAGATTTTGGGAAGGTTGAAATCACCCATAATTAGGACAAAATCAGAGTCACTGGCTAATGATAGAACGAACTTAATAGCCTCAAGGTGGTGAAAATATACAGTATCCTCAACCGATGGAGGTATATACGAACAGGTCATGAAAATATGAGTCGGACCAACCGCTATTTTTAAAGCGATAAACTCGGGAAAGAGATTAGACACCACCACCGAAAGATGGCCTATCCATTCGAAGCACAGTGTACTTTGGAACAAAAACTTTATAATCAGAGACAGAAGAATTAAGCCAGGTTTCAGTAAGTGCAATAGCATCAAAATCAAAAGAAGCACTCTTAGTAAAAAATTGGCTCAATTTACCCAGAATACTTTGAACGTTTTGGTAGCAGCAAGAAAATACGTTATTACTCAGTTTTTAGGAGCTGAATCGGCATAGTTGGGATTTAGAGGATCTTTGGCTAAAAATTCATGAATAATACTGTGCTCAGGCCAGGCTGACGGATCAAGTGATTTTTCAAAGTAGGATTTCAAAGCAGGAATTACAATTTTGAAAGAGGATATACTACGCTTATGTTTAAAATTAACCTTAAAGACCGCTAATTCATTAGGAGCTACCTTAAGATGGTTTAAGAGGTGACTCCTGACATCATCCATATAGCTTTACGAGGTGCAACAGCTCTAAGCGAAAGCCCAGAGGATCTTAACACAGGCGCCACACCAGTGAGAGGCCTAGGAGACGGTGCCGCAGGTTTTCCAACGATGGAGGATCCAAGACAATAGGTGGACCAAGACTCCTTGACGATTCCATTGGCTGACTTGGTGAATGGATCACTTCCACAGGCACGACAGTAGGCGATGAAATATTAGGCGTTAAAAAAGTATCCGAATGAATCGCATGAGAAGCAGGAGTACCCAATAAAGTGACCCCCATCGGGTTGTTGCTTGGAATTTTTCTCCTTGGAGATTCACTTAATAACTTGAGACCAAGGAATTGGGTCTCAAGTGTAAGGAATTGCTCATTAAGTGCAGAAAATTGCTTACGAACATCTAGAAAGCCGTTTCTCGTCTGCTTCATGAAAGTCCGCATCTCAGACTCAATATCTCTACAGGCAATACAAGACCATGTCAGACCAATATTCTTTGTGATAAGATCGCTCATCCGTTCATCACCACCAGCACATTGAATATGTGAGCAGTTGTTGCAAAGCCACCAGCACATTTAATATGTGAGTAGTTGTTGCAAAGCCAGCAAGACAGATACGAGTCACCAGTGATGGATCCTCCAAACTCGCATTTCTTAGCAGTGTAAATTAGACTCATTATTGACTAAGTTTTGTCCACTGTAGTGAAAGCGAGAAGAGACCAATTAGAAATTTGAGAATAGAACTCAGGAAGGGAATATATATATGAATATTCGAAGAGCGCGGCAGAAATAATATTGAAGAACAATATTGTTTTTAAGAAGTGTATGGTTCAATGAACTATGTAAGTAAAATATGCTCCGACGATGATACGCGAAAAGAGGAAACTCGTATGAAAGATATAGGTAATCAGTTGAGAGCAGATGAGAGCAATCGCAAAAACACGTCAGGATACGGCAAATTCAGACTAAAGACTGTTTTAATATTTTAGGATTAAATATTCCAATTCTTGTTAACTCAATCCCAATTTGTAAATCATCAATGTATTCTACAACAACAAAGGAAAGCTAACTTCGGGCGGAGCCGAAGTTGATATACCCTTGCAGTTGAGTCGCAGTCCGCTAGGTGGCGCCACGCATCTTATATTATTAGATATATAGCGGATCGTATATAGTCGGCCGATCCTTATGAAATTTGGCATATCGAATTATTTTGCCAAAAGAGGAATCCATTGAAACTCCTATGCTTCTAACTTGAAAAACAACGAAGTTATAGCATTTCCGATCAATCAGTTATATGACAGCTATAGGATATAGTTGGCCGATCCTTATGGAATTCGACAAATCAGATTGTTTTTTCCAAAATAGAATCTGTACCAAATCCCATCTTTCTAACTTAAAAAACAACAAAGTTATGCCAATTTCGATCGTTCTATGACAGCTATAGGATATAGTCGGCCGATCCTCATGAAATTTTGTACACAAGATATATTGGTCAAATATAACATGTGTGGAAAGTCTCAACCCTCCAACTTAAAAAACACCAAAGTTATGGCATTTCCGATCAATCAGTTATATGGCAGCTATAGGATATAGTCGACCGATCCCGGCCGTTCCGACTTATATACTGCCTGCAAAGAAAAGAAGGGTGTGTGCAAAGTTTCAACTCGATAGCTTTAAAACTGAGAGACTAGTTTGCGTAGAAACAGACAGACGGACAGACGGACATGCTCATATCGACTCAGGAGGTGATCCTGATCAAGAATATATATACTTTATAGGGTCGGAGATGTCTCCTTCACTGCGTTGCACACTTTTGACCAAAATTATAATACCCTCTGCAAGGGTATAAAAATGTGTAAAGAGTATCTAAAAAGGTGCAAGGCCTCATTTTCCTCTTCTTCCCTTATTAATTTATTTATGTCTTCTGCATGTTTCTTTATTATACCAATGATTTCATTAAATTCTGAATTTTCTATTATATTTTCTTTTATATTATTTAATTTTATTTCTAACTCTTTTTTATCTTCTGTTAGTGTACTAAACAAATTTTTGTGAGCTGATCCTACATTATTTATTTAAATGCCAATGCTCTTTTATATTTCCTGCATTCAATAATAAATAGCCATTTTTTAAGTAATTGGGACAATACTAATTTGTTGAGCCGTTATTAATGGTAACGTTGTCCATGGTACTATTATTATCACTTTCAATATCAGAGTCAGAATTTTCAACATTTCTGGAATAACGAGAAAAATTGCGTTTTTTAAGTTTTTTAAATTTGTATTTGTGTTTCATTACTTTGTAACCCCTATTTATTTCCTGCCAGTTTTTCCCTTTTTTTTTCTAATTTTTTCTGTTTTCTTAAATTTTCTTTGATCAATAAAATAATTGTCAATTACATATTTCTCACGGATATTTTTCCTTTCAGGGGTTTTTATACCCTTGCAGAGGGTATTATAATTTTGGCCAAAAGTGTGCAACGCAGTGAAGGAGACATCTCCGACCCTATAAAGTATATGTATTCTTGATCAGGATCACCTCCTGAGTCTATATGAGCATGTCCGTCTGTCCGTCTGTCTTTCTGTCCGTCTGTCTGTCGGTTTCTACGAAAACTAGTCTCTCAGTTTTAAAGCTATCGAGTTGAAACTTTGCACACATCCTTCTTTTCCTTGCAGGTAGTATATAAGCCGGGACGGCCGGGATCGATCGACTATATCCTATACCTGCCATATAACTGATTGATCGGAAATGCCATAACTTTGGTGTTTTTAAGTTAAAGGGTTGAGACTTTCCACACATGTTATATTTGACCAAAATATATTATATACAAAATTTCATAAGGTTCGGCCAACTATATCCTATAGCTGTCATAGGACGATCGGAATTGTCATAACTTTGGTGTATTTTAAGTTAGAAAGATGGGACTTGGTACAAATTGCATTTTGGGCAAAATAATCTGATTTGCAAATTTCATAGGGATCGGCCAACTATATCCTATAGCTGCCATATAACTGAACGATCGGAATTGGCATAACTGCAAGGGTATATCAACTTCGGCTCCGCCCGAAGTTAGCTTTCCTTTCTTGTTTTTTTTTATAGTTTATTATATAGTAAAAGTCTCATAAGGATAGGCCTCTCATCTGTTTGAGACAATTTGGTTTCCCACAACTACGAAACAATTTTGGATTTTAAATACATTTTTGGGAAAATTTTTAATTTAAATTTTTAAACTAACCGAATTCCAAAACCTTTTTAAATTAAAAATACGTATAACTTCAAAACCACTGAAGCAATCAAAAATTTCTTTACATCTTTGGAAAGGTTTTTAATTAATCCACCAAAAAAGAGATTTGCTGTTTATCCTTACAATTAAAGTATTGCTAACAGTGTGAATCGCCAGTCCAGAGGTTACTTCCATATATATATATTCCATATATTATGCGTTCTATTTTAAATAATTGAAGATCAATATATACAAAAAAAACAACTGATATCATATAAAAAAACCTCTTGACGAGGTAAGGTACCGGTGACGAACCTGCATGCTAAACCCAAAATATCTATATCAATTTTAGTGACGAAAATATGCCATATAGGTGGCATAATAGGTGGCTCTTTCACATAAAAAATATTCTTGTTCGGCACGTGCAAGAAAAACACAAAAAAAATCATTCACGTGCCGAACTAGAATATTTTTTATATGCAATTGTCTACAAATGGATTGTATTTATAAGTCTAATACTTATAGTTGTAAGCATAACAATTTATATAATATTCACTTATAAGCATTAGCCAACCACAAGGAAATTTTTTTTTTTTTTTTTTTTGCGCGGTTCCCACTGCATACGTACAGCCCACCTTCCGTCCAACCGACCGCGTGACGTACGGCTAGAATCGCGGGAATAGATCCGAGATAGTTAAGCGAAAAGTAGGAGAAAGATATCACGAGGAAGAGTGCACAGATAAGGCGGTTAATATAAGCGATTTAAGATTGTTAGTAGAGCAAGGTGACAAGATGTGGTAGAGACCATTGTAGTCCGAACATAATATCCTGAACGGATCGTGTTGGGCATATGTCGAACTACAATGGCTGAGGAGTAAAGGACGAAAATTTCTAGTCCTTCTACTAGGAACGTTAAAATTTAAACGTGTTAGTAAATGCTGGCTGTCTATATTTCCATAAATAAGATTGTATAGAAACATGACACCCAGCATCGTTCTACGGTTTGTTAATGATGGTAAGTTGATTAGTAAAAGTCTACTACGATAAGAAGGGAGGTAAAGATTTGCATCCCAATTAAGTCCCCTAAGCGCAAAAGTAAGGAAGTTTTTTTGTACAGATTCAATGTGATCTTGGTGTACTCCATTTTGAGGACTCCAGACACACGATCCATACTTAAGAATCGGACGGACCAATGATGTATATAACGTTTCAGTTATGTATTAAATTCTTTTGACCACTTGTTAATAAAACCAAGCACACCCATAGCTTTATTAACCATGGTAGATATATGGTCGGTAAATTTAAGTTTCAAATCTAATAGGACACCTAGATCGTTAACCTGAGTTAATCGTTCTAAGGCGTTCCCATAGAGAAAGTACATAGCCTGGTGAGGACTAGATCGGTAAAAAGACATAAGTTTACATTTCGATCCATTAAGCTTTAGGTTATTTGCTAAACACCAATTTTGAAGTTTATCCAAATCGGATTGAAGTCTAGACTGGGCGCTAGTGAATTTATACTGAAGGCATAGCTTAACGTCATCAGCGTACATAAGTACAAGTGAATTAGTTAAGGCAAGGGGCAAGTCGTTAATAAACAGAGTAAAAAGTAGGGGTCCAAGATGGCTTTCTTGGGGCACCCCCGATGTGGCGCGTACTAAACGCGAGGTAACATCTTTAAAGAAAACACGTTGGGTGCTCCCTGATAAGTAGCTCGAAATCCACATAAGAAGATCAGTTGGGAATCCCAAAAGACTGAGTTTACTTATAAGAAGCGAATGGTTAACAGAGTCAAATGCTTTACTGAAATCAGTGTATATGACGTCTGTTTGTAAGCCATTCCGGAAGCCATCCGTGATAAAAGATGTTAGCTCCAATAAGTTAGTAGTGGTGGAGCGGCGCTTCATGAAGCCATGCTGGCACGGAGTTATTATTGAACTACATAGGTGTTGCAAATGTGGAGTGATAAGTTTTTCAAAAAGCTTTGGAATTGCCGGCAATTTAGAGATGCCTCTATAATTAGCAGCGTCGGATTTTTTCCCTTTTTTATGCAGCGGAATAATGAAGGATTCCTTCCACATAAGGGGAAAGATCAAAGTTTCCATCGATAGATTAAAGAGTTTAATGAGCGGTTTGCACAGAGCCTCAGCGCAGTTCTTCAGAACACAGCCTGGTACTCCATCAAGGCCTGGCGAATACACGGGCTTGACCTTAAGAAGATCCGATAACACACCACTTTGATCGAAAGATGGGCAAAATATAAGGTTGGCTGATTGGATATTATAAGTGTAAGGCTGAGCTAAACTGCTGCTAGGTGAATAGGTAGTTTGAAAAAACTGTGCAAAGAGATCGGCCATTGCCTGATCGGTGTTCGCATAAGAGTTCTCAAACGTAAGCAGTGGGGGAAAAGATACATGTTTACGCTTAGTGTTTACAAAGATATAAAACTGCTTCGGATCCTGAGTAAACTGAATCCTGCAGCGGCGAATATAACTCCTATAACATTCTACGTTATGCCCGGTAAAATTGGACCGGGCTACTAAGTATCTAGAATAACTAACTGTACAGCCAGATAATCTATGTTTATTCAAAAGTCTACTCATACTATTCTTTAAGTTGTTAAGATGCCTCGTATACCAAGGCGGATTCGTTGAAGCGGATGGATATTTCCACGGCACAACGTCAAAAAATGAGTTTACAGTGAAAAAAAATTTTTGTAATGCTAAGTTTATATCATCGCATGCCAGTAAATCAGACCAATCAAATTCCGAAATTAACTTATTTAATTTCATAAAGTCAGCCTTACGAAAGAAACGAACTTTATGAGATTTAAGTGTAGACTTAGGGTCAATTAAGGAGTTGTTTTCAATTGAAAGCTCAAGAGTGGGATGATATGGATCCTCAGGGTCAGAAAGGGGCAAAGTTCTGGAAAGAGTAATTTCATCAGGATCAGAAACGAAACATAAGTCCAGCAGCCGACCTAAAGATTTTCTAACGTGGTTAATTTGCCCGAGTGACATGTCAAACATGCCCACAGGGAAGTCGTGGTGGGAGTTAAGCTGTAAAGACGGTGAATTTTCAACATTTGACCATATAAGTTCTGGGATATTAAAGTCACCCAGAGCTATCAGCTGGTCACCATCAGACAGACGATCGAAAACCAAACCTGTGGGTGTAAAACTGTAAATACAATAATGTGAGATGCAAAGAAAGAACTATCAGAATACAGTTTGGGAAGTTTACTACGTAACCCTCTTATATTCTGATAGGTAAGTGTTAGAGAAGACATTAGTTTTTTAAAACAGAGGAAGATGAAGTGGAAGTTTCGTCAGTGGCCGTAACATGTGGGATTTTTACACCCACAGGTTTGGTTATTTTTTTTTTTCACCGTACTTGGCTGATGTTCTTGCACGAAAATGTTCTCTGGCCAAAGGGCGGAGCGCACAGAGGTACGAAAACCCCTAATCAACTCCTTGAATCCACATTTAGTCTGTCCCATGAACGACCTCATTTTGTCCTTAATAGCACGACAACCGTCACAGCAAAAGTGGAGATATTGCATCCGAATCAGAGGCCGTGAACCCGGCTCACTTAGAAGACGAGATTGTCTTATTACAAGACTTCAACCAATCCAATTTCAACCTTCCAATTTAAATTCCATAATTATTAAAAATTAAATAATTAATTTATTAAAAATTATTAAAAATTCAATAATTAATTTATTTATATTACCACCTTGTACCACTGTACCAGGGAAACGAAAGGGGGAGATTGAAGAGAGCAGTTAGTGCGAGTTAGTAAAATGAAAAGAATAGAGATAAGAATCCCTATTGAGCGAGAATAGGAGCAATGGAATAGAAGAAACACCGTAAGAGATGAAGAGCAGAGCAGGGAAGGAAAATAAATCAAATTTTTATTTTCCCTCTAAATATATCATTGCTCACGCGAAGCGATACGGATCTATAATTGAAATTTGTTTATTTATTTTTTTTTATGTGAATAGGAACAAACACCGATTGTTTATTGAAAGCTTATTACAAATTTAATGAAAACGCAGTGCGCACAAAGAAAAACGTCCGTCCGCTTTGAGATAAAGAGAGAAAATTTTTGTATTTGTAATATTCACAATATTACACTGCTAAGAGTTACAAATTTATAAATAAGTTGCTGGAGTTTTTTCTCAATGTAGGGAAAAGGGGGTGTCACAAAGGTCGCCGGGAACTAGTTGGTTCCTTGTTTCGGGTTGTCGTCGAATCCAAAATATATTATAAGATTATGATCCCACGTCAGATCTTTGCACTAGTTAATTCCAATAATTGATCCCTTTCGACTTCCAGATAATCTCATGCCGGTTACATAACCTGGTTCTACCCGATTGCATAATATAGTACTAGCCCATTGCATAATCTGGTACTAGCCGCACTGGCACGTGGCACTGGGGGGTAATAATTTAATGAAAAACAAGAAAGGAAAGCTAACTTCGGGCGGAGCCGAAGTTTATATACCCTTGCAGTTGAGTCGCAGTCCGCTAGGTGGCGCCACGCATCTTATATTATTAGATATATAGCGGATCGTATATAGTTGGCCGATCCTTATGAAACTTGGCAAATCGAATTATTTTGCCAAAAGAGGAATCCATTGAAACTCCCATCCTTCTAACTTGAAAAACAACGAAGTTATAGCATTTCCGATCAATCTGTTATATGGCAGCTATAGGATATAGTTGGCCGATCCTTATGAAATTCGATAAATCAAATTGTTTTTCCCAAAATAGAATCTCTACCAAATCCCATCTTTCTAACTTAAAAAACACCAAAGTTATGCCAATTTCGATCGTTCTATGACAGCTATAGGATATAGTCGGCCGATCCTTACGAAATTTTGTACATAAGATATTTTGTCAAATATAACATGTGTAGAAACTCCCAACCCTCTAACTTAAAAAACACCAAAGTTATGGCATTTCCGATCAATCAGTTATATGGCAGCTATAGAATATAGTCGACCGATCCCGGCCGTTCCGACTTATATACTGCCTGCAAAGGAAAGAAGGGTGTGTGCAAAGTTTCAACTCGATAGCTTTAAAACTGAGAGACTAGTTTGCGTAGAAACGGACAGACGGACAGACGGACAGACGGACATGCTCATATCGACTCAGGAGGTGATCCTGATCAAGAATATATATACTTTATAGGGTCGGAGATGTCTCCTTCACTGCGTTGCACACTTTTGACCAAAATTATAATACCCTCTGCAAGGGTATAAAAACTGCACTGCAACTCGTCAAACTCTTTTGACCAGCGCTTGATAAAAGCAAGTACTCCTGTGGCTTTAATAACTGTTACAGAAATATGTTCATTAAACGACAGTTTGTGATCGAAAAGAACTCCAAGATCATTCATAAAGGAAACACGATCTTAAAAGTGATTCCCAAGTGAATATGAGATGACATGAGGCATGCTAATCGTCATAACCTTGCACTTTGAGCTGCTTAGTGAGAGAAGATTATTAGAGCACCACAATAATACTTCATCAAGGTTAAATTGCAGATGTCTATGAAGGAAGTGGTCAGAGAAAGAAAAACAGAGCTTGATATCATCAGCATACATAAGTGTAGAAGCATAGCTCACGACACTAGGTAAGTCGTTAACAAAGAGGATAAACAGAAGAGGTCCTAAGTGACTGCCTTGCGGAACACCAGATGTTACTTTTATAACATGAGATGTGATGTTCTTGAACAAAACCCGCTGCGTACGATTCGATAGATATGAAGTCATCCACTGTATGATATTAGGAGGAAAACCCATAAGATAAAGTTTCCCATAAGATAAAGAAAGAGACGATGATTAACAGAATCTTTGCTAAAATCGGTGTAAACTATATCGGTTTGCATTCGTTTTAGATAACCCTTGTGAACGATCGAAGTGAATTCTAGCAGATTGGTTATTGTAGAACGGTATTTGACAAAACCATGCTGGGTGGAGGAAATTATGCTTTTGCAATGATGTTGCAGTTCATTGTAACCAATTTCTCCAGCAGCTTGGGAATAGCAGAAAGTTTAGCAATACCGCGGTAGTTATCTATAAGTATTTTAGAACCTTTCTTATGAAGTGGAATAATAAAAGATTCATTCCATCTCTTAGAAAGGCATGAAAGGTCCAGAGATAAATTGAATAGGATGGTAAGAGGGTAGCATAGGATATCGGAGCAGTGCCTGAGAATACAGCTAAGGACATTATCAGGACCAGCAGAAAATGAGATATCCAATGTTGAAAGAGCATTAGAAACATCGAGATGATTAAATTTACAGAAGTAAATATTGTTTATATATGCAATTTTATAAGGGTATGTAGAATTTAAATTATAAGAATCGGACGAATAAGTTGATTAAAAAGTTGACGCAAAGAGATTAGCAATACCTTTTTCTGAAGAATCAGAAATATTTTTGTAAAGAAGGAGGAAAAAGGGAAGGAGGAAAAAGACTGGATTTACGTTTCATATTGACATATTGGCTCTAGATTTCCTGTTCTTAAGACGAGGTAGGTGTTTATTAAACAATGGCGGTTTTGTTGATGAAGACGATGAAACTACAGGAACAAATTTGTCCAAGGCGTTGTGGATTACATCATAAAAAGAATCAGTAGCAGCATCAATAGAGTTAAAAGATGAAAGATATTCCCAGTCAAATCCAGCTAAATGATTGCGTAGAGCATTGTAATCCATTTCAATATCAATCATAAAATCAATTAATTCCGAAACCAATAGTGTAGGATGGTGTACGTCCTCAGGAAGCGATAGTGGTGAATTCCGATTTACAGTCACAGAGGATATCCTATTACAGAAAATAAGGTCAAGAGATCTGCTAAGTGTGTTAAGGATTGGGTTAATTTGGAAAAAAGCAATTTCAATTAATGCATCAATAAAGTCGTTATGACAACTGGCATGCAAGGAATTGTCATCTTCACACGGGATCCAGGAGATTTTGGGAAGGTTGAAATCACCCATAATTAGGACAAAATCAGAGTCATTGACTAATGATAGAACGAACTTAATAGCCCCAAGGTGGTGAAAATATACAGTATCCTCAACCGATGGAGGTATATACGAACAGGTCATGAAAATATGAGTCGGACCAACAGCTATTTTTAAAGCGATAAACTCGGGAAAGAGATTAGACACCACCACCGAAAGATGGCCTATCCATTCGAAACACAGTGTACTTTGGAACAAAAACTTTATAATCAGAGACAGAAGAATTAAGCCAGGTTTCAGTAAGTGCAATAGCATCAAAATCAAAAGAAGCACTCTTAGTAAAAAATTGGCTCAATTTACCCAGAATACTTTGAACGTTTTGGTAGCAGCAAGAAAATACGTTATTACTCAGTTTTTAGGAGCTGAATCGGCATAGTTGGGATTTAGAGGATCTTTGGCTAAAAATTCATGAATAATACTGTGCTCAGGCCAGGCTGACGGATCAAGTGATTTTTCAAAGTAGGATTTCAAAGCAGGAATTACAATTTTGAAAGAGGATATACTACGCTTATGTTTAAAATTAACCTTAAAGACCGCTAATTCATTAGGAGCTACCTTAAGATGGTTTAAGAGGTGACTCCTGACATCATCCATATAGCTTTACGAGGTGCAACAGCTCTAAGCGAAAGCCCAGAGGATCTTAACACAGGCGCCACACCAGTGAGAGGCCTAGGAGACGGTGCCGCAGGTTTTCCAACGATGGAGGATCCAAGACAATAGGTGGACCAAGACTCCTTGACGATTCCATTGGCTGACTTGGTGAATGGATCACTTCCACAGGCACGACAGTAGGCGATGAAATATTAGGCGTTAAAAAAGTATCCGAATGAATCGCATGAGAAGCAGGAGTACCCAATAAAGTGACCCCCATCGGGTTGTTGTTTGGAATTTTTCTCCTTCAGAAAGCCACATCTAGAAACATCTAGAAAGCCGTTTCTCGTCTGCTTCATGAAAGTCCGCATCTCAGACTCAATATCTCTACAGGCAATACAAGACCATGTCAGACCAATATTCTTTGTGATAAGATCGCTTATCCGTTCATTGTGCCCACCACCAGCACATTGAATATGTGAGCAGTTGTTGCAAAGCCACCAGCACATTTAATATGTGAGTAGTTGTTGCAAAGCCAGCAGGACAGATACGAGTCACCAGTGATGGATCCTCCAAACTCGCATTTCTTAGCAGTGTAAATTAGACTCATTATTGACTAAGTTTTGTCCACTGTAGTGAAAGCGAGAAGAGACCAATTAGAAATTTGAGAATAGAACTCAGGAAGGGAATATATATATGAATATTCGAAGAGCGCGGCAGAAAAAATATTGTAGAATAATATTGTTTTTAAGAAGTGTATGGTTCAATGAACTATGTAAGTCAAATATGCTCCAAAGATGATACTCGAAAAGAAGAAACTCGTATCAAAGATATAGGTAATTAGATGAGAGCAATCGCAAAAACACGTCGGGATACGGTAAAGTCAGACGAAGGACGTAACCCTCTAGTATTCTGATAGGTAAGTGATAGCGAAAACATTCGTTTTTTGAAACTGAGGAAGATGATGTGGAAGGTTGGTCAGTGGCCGTAACATGTGGGAGTTTTACATCCACAGATTTGGTTATTTTGTTTTTCACCGTACTTGGTTGATGTTCTTGGACGAATATGTTCTTTGGCAAAAAGCTGGCGAAACAAATTGTCTTGAACATCTGCAAGGGCACACGTATTTTTACGGTTTTATACATAGCTACAGCTCCACATGAGCAATCCCTTCCAACTGAGTCCGAGACCGAAAGAAAGGCCAGATTTTCCACCCCAAAAAGCGCAAACGCTAGAGCACTCATACACGCGAAAATGGCTTTTAGCATGGACCAAATGATAGCCACTATACGACATGCCGTTCAAGAAGCCAATATCGAAAACCAACGTAGGGAAAACGAACTGCGCTGGTTATACAACAGCTGACTGAACAAGTCAACGCAGTACAAATAGCTCAAGAGGAAACTCCTAAAATCAAAGCCTATGAACCTATAGAAATTAGGGACAAAGTTAAATGTGACGAGCCCCTAGATGCCGTCAAGTGCCTGCCCGAATTTATGGGAGCGCAGGACGCATACGTTTCCTGGCGCCAAGCGGCAGTAGCCGCATATTATATTTTTAGGAACTACGTAAATAGCTCGCCCCATTATCAGGCAGTTATCATTATTAGGAGTAAAATACGAGTCCCTGCCGATGCCGTGCTATCCTCGTTTGCCACTGTGCTAAATTACGACGCTATTATAAATCGACTCGACTTTACGTACAGTGATAAGCGTCAGATTCACGTAATCGAGCAGGAAATGAGTACTCTAAGGCAGAAAAATATGACCCTCCTGAAATACTATGACAAGGTCGAGAAAAAACACAAGAAGTAGCATCTAACCACGAAAGAGCCTCCTTCGCGACTTCATTTGCCAGAAGCCAGAAGGACAAGGATAAAAAACAATATCCAAAGGCACAAGAACACCGACAGGCTCCTG